>NC_061067.1:13427453-14072453 GCF_021917145.1 Hypomesus transpacificus | reverse complement strand
AGTGTATGTATTAGGATATAGAAAACGATTGTACAATTTATAAAGTTTGCTAAGTACCTCACGTACTGTACCAGTACAGTAGTCTGAACTACAGTACAATAGAGCTAGTCGGCTCATATTTCATATTTTACACTGTCTGTATCTGGTTTACTCGCTCACGTTATTGGAACAGTAGTCGGCTAAACTCAAACTGTATTTAGATCGGTTGCGTCCCATTAACTAGTCGGCTAAAACGGACGATACTGTAGGTTGCTTGATCATGTCATGTTACAATACAGAGGCCAATGAATACATACATAAATTACAATGACAGTTGTTCTAATAACTAGACTAACTAGCTCACGTTTCATGAGTAGGCTACAGTGGGCAATGTTGAAGAATTTTTAACAGCATAAATAATAACAGATTTAGTATTACAGTATATTGTTTAATTGAAACGATCTAAATAAAATCATTTTTATCACTCTATGCACATTGTCTTTTGTAGAGATCAATATGAAGAAGTTTTTCCCTGGAAAAATGCAAGTCTCCTTCAGAAAAGGCCCGTCTGGGTATTTGAGACAGGACCCCTCTGAAGAAGCTCAGAGGATCAAAGAGAACCCCTCCCCCCAGGACAAGTCTGCACCTCAAAGGGAAGACTTGGTGAAAACCAACGCCCACACAGAGGTGTTTCTGAGAGGGGGGGATGTGTCTGACCGGCTTGAGGTGTTAGGTGAATACATCCTCCAGTTTGGAAAATACAAAGGAAAGTCCTTCAGGTGGCTGCTGGAGAATGATGTAGGCTACACCTTGTACCTCATCAACAAGGTAGAGCAGGAGCAGACAGCCGGGCAGTTCAACCCAGCGGGCCACAGTAAAGACAGCCTACTGTCCTTCCTGGAGTACACCAAAGGCTTTCAGGAAATTGAGGACCTCCGGAGGTACTCTGTCAAAAGACCCGCTGCACCCGTTGCCTCTGACCATGACAACCTAGTTGGCTTTGGTTCCAGGGCTAAAAGCACCTGGGGGGAGATTTGGAACGGTAGAGCCGATGGGTACGCAGCGTTCATAATGGGAAAGAAGTGCGTGCAGCGCAGCAAAATGCACAATCTGCAGCAGTACCTTATGAAGCAAAGGACCCTGACAGCATCCACACTTCAACCCCTTAATGTTGCCGACTCCAATACCACCTCAACCCCTGCCTCTCATCCTCCAGGTCTGTTCATGTAACATACATCACTTACATAACGGTTTACATATTTGTTCCATACAAATTGTAATGTGACCTTTGTTTTATTTCCTAGTCATAGAGGATGATGAGGATTTGGAGAGGGCAATGCTGAGTCTGTCCTCTTCCAAGTTTGGGACCCAGCTGAGTGAGTTAACTAAAGGAACATGTCCATACTTATTTCAGTCACTTTCATATCAATTCAAATGTATTATTTAAACATAATGCAATGTACTCGTTGTCTGTCCAGGTTCACCAGCAGTAGAAGCCGTTGGGACATCGGCTTCATCCACTGCTAGAGGTTAACCATCCATCAGTTTTGGAGGATAATTTGGTCACCCGCAGAATTATCTACCATAACTGAGTTTTAATATGCTTGTTTATTATTTTGGTCGTGTTCTGGCCTGTTCTGATGCTTGTGTTCTTTTGTTCTACTTACTACTGTCCCTAAGGATGTAACATGTCAGCGATGAGGGTAAGTGTTCATATTGGTTCTATTTGTGCATGCTTTCTATAAAGCTGTGTCAAGGGTTTGGCATGCCAATTGGACAAGGATGAAAAAGTCTGTAGCACACTTTCATTTAAAATTAAAAACGTAATTTAACTATGACTTCTTTACTTACCTACATGAAAACTGCAGTTTCTCTCTCCTTTGAAATCTAGATGCCAAACCCTTGACTATTTATTATTTTATTTTGGTATTGTCACTGAGCTTTACCTGTTATCATTGAAATATCAAATTGATATAGTTAGATTTTATAGAAGAATATCAAATCTATCTATATACCATTTGATTAAAAAAAAATCTTCATTTGTATTAATTTATTAAACTAATCAGAATGCATTTATTAATCAGAATGCAGGGATAGCTTTGTTATTATGTTGATAACAAGTAAGGCAGAAGTGACTCTTACCAATTACACATACAAATAAGATTGGCACGCCAAACTGTGTCGAGGGGTCAGATGATAACACTTCGTTTTCCTTAACAGTGAGGAGCAAACCAACAGCTACACTCTCTAGACCAACTGACTGCCCCACAACTGCTTCTCCTTTGCAAGGTTGATATCTGTACATGTATGTCTCATATTTATTTGCTATGAAAGTGTCTCCCATTCATGTTTAAGTTTGTGTTATTTTATCTCCACCAGCTTCCTCCGCTCCAGTGAAGGTCTGCCTACCGGTACCTCCTCAGCTGCTTGCCTTGGGTCAATCTTTGATCCCACTACCAACTTTGTCAGAACACAGTATGTCCTTTCATTTTCAATGGACACAAACTCTTATTTTGTTGTCTATAAACAAGTTAGTTTTCTGAAAAGTAAAACATTGTCATTTCATGCCACTTATTGAGAGAAAAGAGAAACAGAATGTTTTCACGGCCGATTAAATGTTAATATCTCAATCTGGTTTTTGCTTTTTCACAGCTCTGTCACACCCTGCTCCTCCAGTAGACCCTGCATCCAGTGAACAGCCTGCACCCTCTCCTGCAGTATCCATTAGTGTCCCTAGCTATGACTCGGATGTCTGTCGCTGGACCTGCTCCAATCAGCAGCGGATCTGGATTAAGACGGAGATGGAAGCTTTGGGGCTGTGGCCAGGTTCACGCCCAGTACGCCATCTGATGAAGATGGTCTCTTTGTGGCGCTACCCACCTCAGCCAGAGCTTATTGAGACCTCTTCTGACCTGCCCTCCCCCAAATATTTCCAGCTCCATCCGTTTTTCATCTGGAAACCAGAGAATGACATCATGGAGTGCCTAAGAAACAATTACATGCTCCCATGTCTCCATGGTTGTCCGCAGCCGATGATAGCATCGGCGGGGGTGGGGAGGCCTCGTGTCATTGTTGGCATGAGTGGCCAATATTACATTTTTGCATCCCGTCTGTGCTGCAAGACCTGCAGGAAGCACTGGTTTGCTGACAACCCTCAGTGGTTGGACAAACTTCCGCAGCGCTTCACTAACATCCTGCCAGCCTTTCTGACCTACAAAAAGGCCATCTGCAAAACGGTGTTGCATGAGCTGAGGCGCACGGGTAAATCACCCAATGACATGGCCAAACAGGTGACGGAGATGCTGCACCTAAAATATGAGCAAGCTCATCTCTCCTACCTGCACTGTGTGCAGAATGTCCAGGACACAGAGG
This sequence comes from Hypomesus transpacificus, assembly GCF_021917145.1. Classification (NCBI taxonomy): domain Eukaryota; kingdom Metazoa; phylum Chordata; class Actinopteri; order Osmeriformes; family Osmeridae; genus Hypomesus; species Hypomesus transpacificus. Next base: position 14,069,102 of record NC_061067.1, on the reverse strand, counting down.
TGGGCTTGGGTGGCCAGAAAACAATCAGTGCCTTCATCAGGGGGCACAACCAGGTGCCTCCTTTTGGAGGTTATGAAGACGCTGATGGTTGGAGTGGAGTGTCAGTGTCTGCACAATACCTGACAGACTGCTTGCTCCAGGAGTTTCGACGCCAGGAGCCAGCAATCAACAAGCTCCTACAGGGGACCTTTGGGCAGGTGTTGAGATCTGACCACACGCGCAAGATTGCCAGAAAGGTTACTCTCTCCTCAGGGGCCATGTCATCCTACGCCATCATGAACGAGAACTGGATGATCCTCTCCTGGGTGATGGTGCAGTCTGAGTCTGAGCGCTCCTTGGAGCCAATGTATGAAGGTCTGGCCAACCGCTACACTGCTGCTGGACTGGACATGGCCAAGTACCACTGGGTGGACAGGTATGGCTATTATATAGCACACAATTCATAAGACATGTAAATCATATAATGTGAATGTAACTACATTTCTTTTGTAAATGTAGCCCATATATTTGCATATTTCTCATTTAGTTTTCTTCCATTTTGGTAATTGTGTAGAGACTGCTGTGCAGCATTCAGGATTCCAGACTCCCACCCTGGTGAACATCTAGTGTGGGATGCTTGGAAGACCACAGAGGCTGTGTTGGCAGAGGTCACTGCAGGGGAGCTGTCCAACACCTGTGCCTCAAGGTCAAAATTCAACCCGGACATAGAAATGAAGCTGGACCTGTTTCACTGCATGAGGCGTTTTTGCAGGGAGTGTGTGTCTGAGCATCATTCCCTGTACAGTTCCTACTGCCAGTTCCTCTCCGCTGCCTTCCTTGTGGTCGACCAGGAAGATCTGCAGAGGCTGAAAGTTGCATACACTTTCTGTGGCATTGTGCCTCCAAACCCCACCAAGCAGCACATCCGGGATCACTGCAGGACCAAGATCCCTCAGCCTCAGGAGCTGGTGACCAGGATAGAGGAGGTTCTTCAGCACTTCCAAATGTCCAAGGACCCAGACAATGTCCCGCTCTTCAAGCCAACAATGTTGAAGACCTGGAGGATCCAGCGGGTCCACATACTGAGGGGCTGCCTCAGTGACCCAGAGCTGAAAGACGGGATCATGTACAGGTATGGGGGAACCTTACAGCTGAATCATGTCCAGGGGGAGGGAGCCAGAGTGCCCATCTGGATCCCAGTCCGAGGCACTTCCCAGCAGGAAGGCTACCACTTTCACCAGGCCCAATGGGTGACTGGCAACCGTGTCTCCCCTGAGCTGTTCCAGGCCCAGGGTATGACTGGAGTGGCACGCTGGAACTTTGAGAGGCTGGTGGACCTGAAACAGCCTGATGTCCTCCTTCCAGCGATGTTTGACCCTGTGCTCATGATGGAGCTGAATGCAGCCTCTGTAAGGGTGACAGGCCAGCCCAAGTACAAAGCCTTGTACGTCTCAAACAGGGACACTGGAGAAATGTTTGGGTTGAAATACCTGGAACCTGGCTGTCGTCCGGTACCTATCGACTGGGACAAATACAGAACCCCTGGCCCCACTCAGCCCTGTCCCCCTACGACTGCAAACACCCAGTCCTCACTACAGTCCTCCAGCGAGCCCTCCATAGCGCTCTTTCATTGTCCTGCGCCTCTCCCCCCTGCTGCACTGAATCTTAAGCGTGAGAGTTCAGAGGAACCCCAGGACAATACTGACTAAATTCTGATTCTGAAAGGAACATTTTGAATTGTACACATATTTACACGTACAGACATCCATGTGTGGTTTTCAAAAACAAACTATACACTGTATTTACTAACAATAAACTGCATCCAATTTGTTTCTCAGCTGTGCCATACACACCGACCCTTCCAATGGCTGCCTCTCCTCGGAGTGCCCGCACCGGGCCTGTTAAAACTGGAGGCCGGGTCTTTGTGCTCGACCACACCAGGTGGACTAGCCCTATGAAAGTGGCCATTGATGGTCTGCTCACCACGTACCATGGACAGAAGGACATGCTGAGGCTTGTGGACCATGAGTATGCAGCCATGGTCCACAGTTCCATCACTGACCCAAACTCCCTCCTACACCCGACAACACGGCTGCACATCTGCAGATATATAAAATATCTGGCCAAGCTGCAGAACACCAGCTCCTCACTTAATGTCAGTCCAGAAAAGCTGCTGGAAACCCAACAGCTGTGGCAGCGCTTGACTGAGAACAGTGACACTGTCACTGTGCCTGTAACCACCCTCTCACCTGCCACTGTGAATCCTCCAGCCAAGGCATCGCCACTGACAGAGGAAACGATTGAGAGAATGGTGAGTGACATTCTGCAAAGACAGCAGCAGCAACAGCAACAAGCCAGAGGACAAAAGAAGAAAACAAAAACCTGTCTTTCCTGTGGCCAGCCCAAGTCCCGGTTTGAAAACGATGGCTCATCCATTCATTTTTTTTTTACCAAAATGGGCCATCCAGGTACTTTTACTGCTCAACCAAAGTCCACCAAAAATATGGGGCAGAGGGACTTACAAACCCCAGGATGGAATTGGTGGACTTCATCGACACCCCATTTTTTGAGCGGGAGCTTGCTGCAACGCAAAAGTGCAGCAAAAAAGTGCAGGGCCAGAAGGCCAAAAGGAAGGCAGCAGATGTGCCACCACAGGGGCGGCTGTGCAGGTTCTGCCACCGTGTCTTAAAACAAGGCCCTGATAGCCCTCATGTCCACACAGGATTCCCAGGAGTGGCAGGGAAGTATGTCTACTGTCCTGCTAAGGTGTTCTCCCTGTATCAGGACCAAGGCATGGAGAAGGAGCTGATCTGGGGGGACTTCAAGGGTTCAGCCTTTTATGAGGCAGAGAGGTTGAGATGGCTGGCTGAGAAGGGGAAATAAATAGGAGAGTGTAAATAATGGTGTGTAATTAGTAATGTGCACATAATCTTGTGTAAATAATAGCCGTGTGAATAGGGATGTAAAATAATAGAAACTGTGAAAGGGTGTGTCATAGTAGAGTGTAAATAATGATGTGTTATTAGTCATGTGCACATAATTGTGTGTAAATAATAGTGATGTAAAATAATAGAAACTGTGAAAGGGTGTGTCATAGTAGAGTGTAAATAATGATGTGTAATTAGTCATGTGCACATAATTGTGTGTAAATAATAGTGATGTGAAATAATAGAAATAGTGAAAGGGTGTGTCATAGTAGAGTGTAAATAATGATGTGTAATTAGTCATGTGCACATAATTGTAAATAGTTTTTTGCTTTTGAACTTGAGTCTTAATACACTATAAAACAAAGTTCAGATTTCAGCATGAGTTGTCTTGGATTTATTGCTATCATCTATACAGAACACAGAAAATATTTAAAAAAAAACTATGGATGACAAAAGTTTCATATTTGGACTGACTTGATATTTAAGCTATATAAATTACTTCATTTTACAAAAACTTAGTACAAAAAACATACCAGGGCTTAAAAATAAATCAGCTTTTGGGGAATTGAACCCCGGTCTCCGGCATGACAAAAACAGACACGTAAAATCCAGTTTTTTCTGTTACACCTATCCGTAACTGGCCCCCGCGTGGCAGGCGAGAATTCTACCACTGAACCACCAATGCCATCCTGGTCAACAATCGCCACCCATCAATTTAGAAGATCATGAAGGAACAGCATAGCACAGTACAGCATGAGCATGACCTGTGGCACATAGTAAAGAACATGAAAAAACGACTACTTAAGATCAAGTCACCGGATCTGATGGAATGGGTTAGGTGCATATCCAACTACCTGTAGTTCTCTGTGGCAGCATGCAGTGGGAATAAGACAAAACTGATGGAGAAGTGGACCTCTATACTGCATCATATGACCAATGTGCACGAGTGGCTGAAATTCTCCAGGTGTGAACACCCTCCATATACACCTGAAGAAGAAAGGTGCCGTCCCTGGATCCAGGAGAAGTAAACAGCATTTGAGGGTCGGCAAAAGGTTGTTCTGGATAAGTTGTTGCTGAAGAATCTGGAGAAAACCACTGCAGGCATCCACACAGGACAGATAGTGTACATTCTCTTTTCACGAAATACACTACAAAAAGAAAAAAATATAGCCATGAATGTTTTGAGTGGTTTTCAAACTTTTTTTTCGGCGACCCACATTTTCAAATTGACAAACCATTGCGATATGAAAAGGGGTGTTTGCAAATAAACAATTTCCCTATCGTTATTATTTATTTGTTCAATTCATTCAAATTGTCATCAGTAATAATATACGACACCACAGCTGCTCTGCTAATGCATGCAGAGTCTGTGTTTGATGTGATGCAAGTTCTGAAAGAAAGATAGGTACTTCCCAGTGCCGCCGCTCCAATAACGCGCACCACGTGCTGTGCGTAGGGCACCAAGTCTTGAGGGGGCACCAAAAAATTGCCAATTGAAAAATCATCATAGTTATTGGGGTGTGCTGGCCTTCGGCGAGCACAAACCATTGTTATCTCACATATATATTATTATTATTATTCTTTTTGCCCCCCTAAAACTTTGTCAATATTTGGACTACATAGACAACCTAGGTGTCAAACGTTTCGTCTTGGTAGCGATTGAGTTGCCTGTATTTGGATTTACGTTCCATTGCACAGTTTAGGAGGTTTCAACGTTTTTGTGGCGAAAAGTGAAGCTAACGGTGGCTAACTTGCTAGCCACAGTCACTAACGTCACGAAAACTCGAGTGACTATCTCTAGCAGAACATTAGTTTAGCAGCTTGTTAACTTCTGGGAGATGGCTAGGCTAACTGCTTTACTGCAAGACAGCTGCAGAAACGCCACAAGCAAAGAGGCCTGGTTGATAACTGTTTGCTCATTTTACTTTGTGATATGACACACAATTGTGATGTGCAATGTACAGTATAAAGTAATATCATTAAGGAAGAACATTTACTTTCAGAAACAGCCGGCTACTATTTCACCGAAGCATTAGTATCATGACATTAGCCTCTGTTGCCCGGGCAACACATACTACAGTGGTCTATTATGCATCTGTTTTCAATCGTTAAAATAAACATTCCTCACAAATACATTTTCGTTGTAGGATTTATTATGCCATTAGATTACAAGTAAATGATTTTTGAGTGAAATTATCATTACCTGTGGTTTCAAACCAGTGTAGCTCACTGCAACGTTGTAGCCTATAGTCTAGTACTGTAGCTAACAAAAACATCTCCACGGCTGTTTACAGTACTGTTTGAAACGGCAGCACATGTTTGGCACTACCCTTACTTAAATCAAAAGTATTTTAACAAGTGAAACTATCTGATTAGTGACTACTAACCTGAACTCCATTGCCACAGCCTAAACGTTGACAATCTGTTCATTAAAATAATACATTTCAGCCTAGACCGTACAATGGAAGTAACATTAAATCGAATTCAACCAACACAATCTCTACCAAGACAGTCTAGTACAGTAGTAGTAGCCTACAATTTACAGGGGCAGCTTCTCTACGCTAGGTCTATATCCCATTTTGCCTTGTTACTGACAATTAGGTCCATTTTTACACCGGTCTGCCAAATGTATTTGTTTTGATTCAACTATGAGGTTGCTGATCACCATTCCCTCTTGCAGGGGAAGTAACAAGACCTTGTGCCTAAGCTCCGTGAGAAGCGTGGCATGCTTCCCAGCCCGGACATAATGGTGCTCCACGTCGGGAGAAACTACCTCAGCCAAGTGACCGGGCTAGACCTGACGAGGCGGATGAAGCGAGACCTGGGGGCCATCATGGAGATGTTCCCAAACACTCTGCTGGTGTTTTCGGATATCCTGGAACGCTGCGTCTGGAGGTATCAGAGGAGCACCAGCGCTTTTGGTATCGACAGGGCAAGACATCGAGTCAACGCAGCGGTGTCCAGCTTCCTGGCCGACCGTGGGATGGGGAGCATTCAACACCCCCAAATACGACACGGTTTCGTATGGATGTACCGTCCCGATGGTGTCCACCTTGATCACGTTGGAATCATTGTGTTCTTGGGAAACATCTAAGACGGACTCCGACGACTCCTGTGCTAGCCACAGCACACACAACAACGACTCTTTTAAAAGCCACCCAAAATGTAAAAAAGAACAATTAGACCGTTCAAAGTACCGTTGTAATTGTACAACCAAGGGTTCTTACAGTGTTAAATGGTACCATCTTTACATCTTTGAAGTGTGTCATAAAAAGCGGCGTCATGTAGCTTAGCTCACTGTGTCCTACTCTTTAAAGCGAGCAACTCTACATTCATACGTCTCTGAGCTTGCTTTAAAATAACAGAAAACATTAATATATTTACATTGATACATGAAGATGCTTATATATTGATTATTAATCAATATGTCCTACCACTTGAGAAACACTGTTCTACACATAATTAGACAAATGCAATATTAGACATCCCATAGCCTACAACCTCATAACCAGGTGCAACAGGTGTCTCAAGAGTATTAAGGAGTTGAAGAAGCAGATGCTGTGTCTTCCTCTTGTTGGACAACCAACAAGTTGTTTATATCTGAATACAATTTACTAAGTTACCTACTGAGCGATACCATCTGAGTGATACATGTCATTTTTACAAAATTATTATCAAGGGAACACAATGGTCAGAACTGCAGTCATACAGTTAAATGCTTTTTAAAATATGTAAACACCAGGAGACTATGGGTAGCTGGGGCAGCCGCAAGCACACCCTCACAATTTCCCCAGAAATTGTATGCTCTCTAGTTACAATTATAATGCCAATATTATTTCAGTAGGCCTATATAAATATTACGCACCTTTTAGGCATGTTTATCACAAAACAGGCAAAACAAGATATATGTAATTGCTCAAAAAACGTTACGATGGTGCCCCCCCCCCCCCCCCGACAAAACAAAACAAAAATAAATACACACTCAACTTTCCAAGCTCGCCATGGGTGCCCTTTCCTATCTTAGTGGCCTGACGAACTTTGACAGTAGGCTAGGTAAAGTTTTCGAAAATTGCCTCAAAAAGACAACAGGAGTCAGGGGCAGAAAAAAGAAAGAAAAAGAAACTGCAAGATGATGCCCGTGCATCACTTTCAGGTAAGTCCATGTTTAATTATTGTTAAATACGGGAAATGTGGTGCTAACTTATGGTTAGTGTTACGCACGCCTCCCGAAAGAGGAAACGCAACGCCCTGCTGCGCACAAGAACCACAAGAGGTATGGAGTCGTGGTGCGAATCAAGGGTAAACAAGCCCAACTGTCGCTTATCAGGACTTGGAGCGCAACTCAGAGATGCTGCAAAAGCTACCGTCGATTATGGAACATCTGGATGAACGCCAGATAACTGATCTTGTCTCCCTAATACATGCCTTCCTTGATGTGTTTCAAGATGTGCCTAGACGCACCTCTGTCCTGGCACATGACGTGGATGTTGGGAACAATACTCCCATTCGACAGCATCCCTACCGAGTGAACGCCCAGAAGAGAGAGGTGATGAAAGGTGAGGTGGAATACTTACTGAAAAATGATATGGCCAAGCCCAGCAATAGCGCGTGGAGTTCTCCATGCATTCTGGTTCCTAAACCAGACGGTACGTCCCGCTTGTGCACTGACTACCGTCGGGTTAACGCAGTTACGGTGCCGGACTCTTTTCCGCTACCTCGTATAGAGGACTGCATCAACCAGATAGGTTCTGCTGCCTTCGTTAGCAAGCTCAATTTGCTGAAAGGTTACTGGCAAGTGCCGCTGACCCCTCGAGCTTCCGATATTTCAGCCTTTGTGACACCTGACAACTTTATGCAGTATACTGTTATGCCTTTTGGGATGTGCAATGCACCTGCTACATTTCAGAGGCTGGTAAAAATTGTCTTCGCGGATATCCCTAACTGTACTGCATACCTTGACGACATTGTGATACACTCGCTTACCTGGTCTGACCATATTTCCACACTAACAACAGTGTTTCAGCGTTTAAAGGAAGCTTCCTTGATTCTCAATCTGGCCAAATGTGAGTTCGGGAAGGCTGTGGTAACCTACCTAGGGAAGCAGGTGGGACGTGGTGAAGTGCGCCCTATTGCTGGCAAGGTTGAAGATATTGCTAGTTTCCCTACTCCCAAAACACGCTGCCAGTTGCGCAGTTTTCTGGGTATGGTGGGGTACCACCGTACCTTTTGTAAGAACTTCTCCACGGTAGTAGCTCCCCTTACGTCGCTGTCAGCCCTAAGGTACCCTTCGAATGGACTACGGAATGTGACACCGCGTTTGGGTCAGCTAAAGCGTTGCTCTGCAGTGCCCCTGTCCTTGTTGCGCCTAACTTCGAGAAACCATTTAAGCTGGAGGTCGACGCCAGTATGGTTGGGGTGGGTGCTGTTCTTCTTCAGGAAGATGACGAGGGAGTGGATTGACCGGTTAGCTACTTTTCAAGAAAGTTTAATCCTTGTCAGACAAGGTACTCTACCATAGAGCAGGAGACATTATCCTTGTTGTTGGCTTTACAGTTCTTTGAGGTATACATTGGATCCAGTGCTGTGCCTGTTATGGTCTTTACCGACCATAACCCGTTGACTTTCCTAAGACAGATGTACAACCAGAACCGGCGCCTCATGCGGTGGGCTCTGATTGCGCAAGAATACAATTTGTGCATTAGTTAAGTGAAAGGGACGAGTAACGTAGTGGCTGACGCTTTATGCATCCCTGGGAGGGGGTTTGCGTTTTTTTTTTGGGTGGGTGTGTTACGTCCCCAGTGCTCCATTCTGTGTCCGTATGTCTTGTTTGTGTGTGTCTCTTTTTCCTTCAGGTTTGCCATCCTGGGCAGGATGGTTTTGGAGGCGGCGGCTGATGGGTCGAAGACCCTGATCAGGACTCCGCTCCGCCCCCCTCGTCAGTGGCTACACCTGTGCTGTCCCTCACATAAGCCCCAGTGGTTGACCAGCGAGGGGGCTGGACTGACTGCTGTCTCTATTGTTCTGTGTGCTGCTTTCTGACATTTGGGGGTCTGTATAAGTCATTTGTATCTGTGGTAACGTCGTTTATTATTTGGGATAACACCCTTCTGCTTTTGTTTCCAGGGGGAGAGGGGAAAGCCACGTGCTTTAGGCCAGAGGCCCCGGGGCTTACATTACCCGTAGGTCAACCCTATTGTCTATACACACTAGGTAAGACCTGGGCCAACCAACCTCTGTATTTTGGGTAGAGCGCCAGAATTACGGTGCTAGTTAGGGCATTACTGTGATAAGGTAGGGATAGAGATTATTATTTAGCTTTCTTTGTTTTGGTTGTGCCCAGCCCCTTTTCCCCCTGCACGTTTATTTCTCAGTAATTAAAAGTACTGATTCCAGGTGCTCCAGGCGTAACACTTTGCAGGCGCTCACACTGTTGCAAAGTGTTACGCAACTCCAAACCATCGTCACACCTCCCATCCAGGCCCACATTCGACACCACCACTGCCACGCTGGACACGGCGGGTTGGTCTGGCTGGTCTGACTTACTGGAACAACTGCTGGGGGAGTCACGCACATGATAAGCCTTCAGCATGTAGGGGTGTGTATGAGATAGTTGGTGTCACTGAGCTTTTTGTCTACCGAATACGGACCAGAGAAACTGTCAGAAAGTGACGAGCCGGCAACTGGCAGTAAAGCAAGCACTTGCACTTACCTGGCAGAAAACAACGGTCTTTTGTCCTCCTGTCGTACCGCACCTTCATGCGTTGTTGTGTAAAGGTCAGTGACTCTCTAGCTAGCCTGCCCACAGCATGCAGCCTTTCCCGTATTTTACTAACAAACTCCAATACGTTTGTAGGTGTTTTACTGGGTGAAACAGACAGGACACGCTCTTTCAACACCTTTAGTGGACCGCGTGGTGTGTGTCCAAAGACCAGGTCAGCAGGGCTAAAGCCTAAAGACTCTTGTACCGTTTCTCTGATGGCAAACAGAACAAAGGGCACTCCCTCATCCCAATCTGCACTGGTATCCATGCAGTACTTTTTTAGCATGGCCTTAAGTGTCTGATGCCAGCGCTCGAGAGCCCCCTGGCTCTCAGGATGGTAAGGGCTAGAGACCTGGTGCGAGATAGACAGATTCCTTAACACAGCAGAGAACAACTTGGACATGAAGTTTGTCCCTTGGTCAGTCTGGAGCACTGTAGGAAGTCCGAACGTGGAAAAGAACTTAACCAGCGCCTTAACCACGGTCTTAGCTGTGATGTTACGAAGTGGGACAGCCTCTGGGTACCTAGTGGCACAACACATGATGGTGAGCAGATATTGGTTACCTGACCAAGTTTTTGGTAGCGGACCAACACAATCGAGGATCACTCGCTCAAACGGTTCCCTGACCACAGGAATCGGATGAAGTGGCACACGAGGAACAGGCTGGTTTGCTTTTCCTGCAAGCTGGCACACATGACACGTCTTACAGTACTGTAAAACATCAGATTTTAAACCCGGCCAGAAAAAATGTCGGAGGACTCTGTTGTATGTCTTAGTTATTCTTAAGTGTCCAGACCAAGCAGGGTCATGAGCCAGGGACAGCACCTGCTGTCGTAATGGGGTAGGAACTACCACTTGCCTAACCGTATCCCAGTCCTGACCTGTTCTATGCGCGGCCCACCTACGCATTAACACACCCGCATCTACGAAGTACGAAGCGACCCTCTGTTCTGTTTCAGAGGAGACAACTGCGTCGAAACACTTGCGAAGGCCAAGGTCTTCTTTTTGCCATTTAATCAGCCTGTCTGGAGTGATCGACAACTGGGTGTCGTGCAACAAGGGTGCGACTCCGCATTCCACACCCGTTTGTTGCACTGGAGAAGACTGTACCTGCGACACTGAAGCTGCCTTTAGGGCTGGCTCAACAAAAAACGAATCAGACAAGTCCACCACGTCTCCCAGCTTACAAGACTGTGCCCTCGTTAGGACACAGGCCGGAAACACATGGGGAAAAGCTTCAATCATCTTGTCGTCGGCTGTTTCGGGCTTTGGGCTGTCTACAACCTCCAACACTGGAGACACATTACCACCTGCAATATCATTCCCCAGCAACAGGGTGACTCCTTCCACCGGCAACCGAGGCACCACACCAACTCGTAAACGTCCCGACACCACGTCTGACGCTATATGGACCCAGTGTAAGGGAACAGACACCGTTTTCATTTCGAAACCCTGTAGGAGGACATGCGAGCCACAGTACGTTTCAGCAGACCAGGGCAAAATGTCTGCAAGTATGACTGACTGCGCCGCACCAGTATCGCGCAGGATCCGTATCTGCTTACCATGATGTAGACCAGGGGTGTCGAGCTCCGGTCCTCGAGGGCCGCTGTCCTGCATGTTTTAGATGTTTCCCTGATCCAGCTCACCTGATTCAAATGAATGGTCGTTATAACAACCCTTTTAATTGAATCAGGTGTGTTGGAGCAGGGAAACATCTAAAACATGCAGGACAGCGGCCCTCGAGGACCGGAGTTCGACACCCCTGATGTAGACCCTCCGCAAGCGAAACGCTTCCGCTAGACACAAACGGAGCGTACAGAACATCAGGCCTTGACGTTTCTGCAGGTCGGACTAACCCGACGGTTTTCCTACCGGAGGGGGGTGAGGACTGCCTCCTACCCCTCAAAACTGGACAATCCGAAATGCACACGAGAAGCGGTTGGGGTTACCACACGGCCTTCCATCCTAGACCAACCAAACACTGTTTGTGGTTCTTGAACTCCTCAAGTAGAGCCAACTCCCTGAGATCCGCAAACGTAGTGGCCTTACTGGCTGAACACCAGCGGTCAAATACTGATTCCTTATCTCTTAGCGAACTCTACATACGAGCGGTTTGATGGTTTCTTGAAGTTCCTGAACCGTTGCCGATAGGCTTCGGGGACCAGCTCATATGCACGCAACACAGTTGCCTTAACTATGTCGTACTACAAACTGTCTTCCAGGGAGAGCGCATCTACTACCTCCTGGGCCTTCCCTGACAGCTTATATTGCAGGAGAAGAGGCCAAACATCTCTTGGCCAGCGCAGCGCAGCAGCCACACGCTCAAAAGCAAAGAAGTAACTATCTACTTCAGCCTCCCGAAAGGGTGGCACCAGTGCGATGTTTTTGCTTACCTCGAACTGGGCCGTCTGACTTGGTGAGGGGGCCCCATTGACACCTGCCTCTAGCTCTAGCTGCCTTATCCTAACCCTCGCCTCCAAGTCAGCATCTATCCTCCGTTTCTCTAACTCAAACTCGAACAGTCCGGCCTGCTCTCTCTCTTTACGCTCAACCTCCAGTCGGGCCATTCTCATCTTGAGCCTAGCCGTAACAGAAGCCGGAGAAGCACCAGTGCTGCCTGCAGAGGACGCCCGGTCCGGAGAAAGCCCATGTGTCTGGCTACCCTCCTCCTCTTCTTTCTCGCGAGTGACCAACAAACCCTTCTCCACCAAGCCATGCCCAACCGGGGCCAGGAGCTCAGCCTTACGGGCCGCCTTCAGGACGGTAAGGCCATAGAGGTCGGCTATGGCATGAAGGTCCTCTACACGCAACGCCTCCAGCCAAGCTACAGAGGGCTCCTCAATAAAACCGGACACGGCCGAGGTAGCCATACCACACACAAAGCTAACAAAGCTGCAAAGCTAACAACAAAACACGGCACAGAATGCCAAAACCCCCAGGCTCACATCACGCCAAACACACCCCACTCACCAGAACCCACAGGGACTCAGCGCAGCAGAGCTGTGGATCGCTTGGATCCCGGACGAGCCCCCAATCTGTTACGCACGCCTCCCAAAAGAGGGAACGCAACGCCCTGCTGCGCACAAGAACCCTATGACTGGACGGAATGAGGTATGGAGTCGTGGTGCGAATCAAGGGTAAACAAGGCCAACTTTCGCTTATCAGTACTTTTAATTAGAGCGAATAGTGTCCTACTGAGTGTACATTGTGACTGTCTCCTGACTAAGTAAGTGACTTCAATTTGTAGTATTGTGTTGTGTTTTTGCTAAATCTTGTGTCTGGGCAAGGCTGATAGACAGCAGTTATCCAGGCCGTTAAGTAAAGTAGCTAGCTAGAGATCGAGTTCAGGGCACTTGCCGCTGCGTGAGACCCTGGCCTTTGTTTACATAATTAGGGTCATTGTTGAAAGTAGTTAAATAGCCCTGACTTCTGTAACCAGATTCAGAGCAAATAGTGTCCTACTGAGTGTACATCGTGACCGTCTCCTGACTAAGTAAGTGACTTCAATTTGTAGTATTGTGTTGTGTTTTTGCTAAATCTTGTGTCTGGGCAAGGCTGATAGACAGCAGTTATCCAGGCCGTTAAGTAAAGTAGCTAGCTAGAGATCGAGTTCAGGGTACTTGCCGCTGCGTGAGACCCTGGCCTTTGTTTACATAATTAGGGTCATTGTTGAAAGTAGCTAAATAGCCCTGACTTCTGTAACCAGATTCAGAGCGATTAGTGTCCTACTGAGTGTACATCGTGACCGTCTCCTGACTAAGTAAGTGACTTCAATTTGTAGTATTGTGTTGTGTTTTTGCTAAATCTTGTGTCTGGGCAAGGCTGATAGACAGCAGTTATCCAGGCCGTTAAGTAAAGTAGCTAGCTAGAGATCGAGTTCAGGGTACTTGCCGCTGCGTGAGACCCTGGCCTTTGTTTACATAATTAGGGTCATTGTTGAAAGTAGCTAAATAGCCCTGACTTCTGTAACCAGATTCAGAGCGATTAGTGTCCTACTGAGTGTACATCGTGACCGTCTCCTGACTAAGTAAGTGACTTCAATTTGTAGTATTGTGTTGTGTTTTTGCTAAATCTTGTGTCTGGGCAAGGCTGATAGACAGCAGTTATCCAGGCCGTTAAGTAAAGTAGCTAGCTAGAGATCGAGTTCAGGGTGCTTGCCGCTGCGTGAGACCCTGGCCTTTGTTTACATAATTAGGGTCATTGTCAGCTGCGCCTTGCATATTTAAGGCGCCTGGCACTCTAGAGGCAGCCTCGCCTAGCAGCCTCGGTGCACGAAGACTCAGTCGAACAAAGACAGGGAGTCTACCGGCGGGAGTCCACCGAGGAAGGCCGACTGGGCCGGATCACCTCTTCTGATAAGTATCAACCTATTTATATTTATATTATATCTTACTTAGAACATTTTCATAGCTAGCATGTGTTTCTTTAGCATTCCTGTTCATTACACTACCCGTAGACGTAGATATGTCACAAAGTATATACGGTCTACTTCTAACCTTCACTACCTATCCAGATCTTCTCCACCTGTCCTCTCTCTTTCTTTAGGGCTCTGGAACTGCCAGTCTGCTGTGAACAAGGCAGACTTCATCCCAGCGTTTGCATCTCATGCTTCTCTTCATGCCCTTGCGCTGACTGAGACATGGATCCGCCCAGAGAACACTGCAACTCCAGCTGCTCTCTCCGTCAACCACTCCTTCACTCACTCACCCCGCTCAACCGGGCGGAGTGGTGGGACAGGGTTGCTTCTATCCCCACAAATAAAATACACATCCACACCACTCCCTGTTACTGCCAAATCATTTGAACATCATTATGTTATGCTAACTGATTCTATCAAAGCATGCTTAATTGTTCTTTACAGCCCACAAGGACCGCTAGCCGACTTTGTGGAGGAGCTGGACATGCTCCTCAGCGTCCTTCCGGATGATGGAACCCCCCTGATAGTCCTTGTGGACTTCAACATCCACCTCCAAGGAACGCAGGCCGTCGACTTCTTGTTTCTCCTGACTTCCTTTGACCTGACGCTGCTGAGCACACCTGCGACCTACAAGGCAGGCAAACAGCTAGACCTCGTCCTGACACGTAACTGTATCACTGACTTAACCTCTGTAACCCCACTGCACACTTCTGATTACTACTTTATCCAATTTTCTGTCTCACTCCCTCCAACCCCTCCTACGTCCCCTCCCCTTGTATTTTTCCGCCGCAACCTCCGCTCCTTTCCCCCTCCCATTTCTCCTCTATTGTAACATCCTCCCTCCCTCCCATTGACGAGTTCTCGTCCTACCCCACTAACACTGCCACCGACTCCTTGTTAACCACTCTAACTGCATCACTTGACTCTCTCTGTCCCCTGTCAACCAGGCCTGCGCGATCTTCTCCCTCCTGCCCGTGGCTTACGGATGTTATTCGTGAAGAGCGGTCCACCCTTAGGGCAGCTGAGAGGAGATGGCACAAGTCCAAAGACGGTCTGGACCTTGATAAGTATCACTCCCTCCTTAAATCTTTCTCTTCTCACATAACTGGTGCTAAAACCATCTACTTTCTGAATAAAATTAACTCTGCTTCAAACCCCCACAAGCTTTTTTCTACATGTGTGGGCATGGACAAAAGGAGTGAAGGAGGATTGGACAAACAAACGAAAGACAAACAAACATCTAATGGAGCAAACGTGCCAATTGAAGGTAAACAAAAGGAGAGAGTTAAGGACGGTGAGAGCGACAAATATGGGAAGGAGTTGACCGTGGAAGTGGTGGTGGAAGGAACTGAAAACATTTCCACAATGGACTTGTGCAAGGAGGTGAAGAAGCAGTGTGGAGTGGTGCTTGGCTGCAGGACGAGAGGTGACAGGGAGTATGAGCTGACTATGAAGGACAATGACGGGAAGGTGAAGCTCATGGATGGCATCAGAGTGAGAGGAGCTCTGGTGCATGGCAGTGACATTGTAAATAATGAGATGGTGGTGTCATTCATCAACCTGCTGGTGTATCTGAAGGATTGCAGAATTCTAGCGAGGCTGGAGGAGTGGGGAGTACAGGCCATCTCGACTGTTCGGCGTCGGGTGTGGCCTGGAACGGAGATTGTGGATGGGACGTGCTTTTTAAAGGTGCGTTTTACAGAGCAGGTCCGTTCGCTCCCATACTCCACCAAGTTCGAGACATTGAAAGGCACCGAATACTTTCAGGTGATCCATGACCGGCAGGTGAGAGTCTGTAGGCTGTGCATAAAGCCGGGGAATATTTTTAAAGATTGTCCGGATTTCAAGTGTTTTAAATGTGGCAAAACCGGACATTATGCCAGGGAGTGTGCGCAGCGGAACGGTGAGGAAGAAGATGGAGAACAGAGTGAGCGGGGAGAGGACGTCCAGCTAGAGGAGCTGAGCGAGGAGGAAGGATAGGAATTGGCTAATGAAGAGGAGGAGGGAGGCGGCGATCTCAAGACAGGAGAGAGCTCGGGAGCAGAAGACGCGAGCGTGGTTGGAGGAGACGACGGGAACCAGGAAGACACGCAGGACGAGCTGGACAGCGAGATGGAGGACGTGGAAGAGGGAGAGGAGGGCATGGAGCGAGGAGGTGGCAGAAGGAAGGGGAGGGCCGGAGCGGCAACTAAGGAGGAGAAGCGCCGGAAAGCGTTGAAGAAGAGAGGCGAGGACGTGCTGCGGCTTGAGGGGCTGCCACAGAGGAATAGAGGAGTGCGGAAGAAGGTGGAGGAGGACGAGGCGTTGAAACACGTGGTCACGGTGGCAGCACGACGGCGTGACGAAAGGGACGCTGAGAAGGACCAAAGACGGGGGCTGTGGAGTGGCGAAGAGCTGGGAGATGGCTAGTGACACTTTTCATATGATTGGTTTTGTTTATTTATTTTTTGGGTTTGCTCTCATGACCACTGTAACATCTGTAAATGTTAATGGCCTAAGAGCCCGAAGGAAAATGAAGGAACTGATGTATGTATATAGGAGTGACATTGTGTGTATACAGGAAACAAACTGGGATGAGGACAAGGAGAAGGAAATGAGGGAGGAATGGGAAGGTGACATGTTTTATAATAATGGGGCTAGGAACGCACGGGGGGTGGCGATTTTAATTAAGAAAGATAAAGTGGAAGAGGCCAGGGAGGTGTACAGGGATGAGATAGGGCGGATTTTAGTCATTGAGTTCAGATATAGGGAGGTACAATTTAGATTAATAAATATCTATGTGCCAAACAGAGTTAGATAAGAGGGGTGTATTACAGGAATTGGAGGGGTTGGTAACTGACAGGTGCATAATAGTGGGGGATTTCAATACTAAATGCAGTAGATTAGATGTAGGGAAGGGGGTAAAATTTAGGTGGGAAATGTCGAGGAGTATTTTGCTGGATATGATAAGGGACAAAGGATTGATTGATGTGTGGAGAAATGAGCATCCGGACATGAGGGAGTTCACGAGGCGGCAGATGAGGGAAGGTGTTTTGAAACAGAGTAGGATAGATTTAGTTTTAGTACAGGGGGAAATGGTAGGGTATGTGGATAGTATAAGACAACAGGGAAATAGCTTTAGTGATCATGATGCAGTTAGGTTTAGAATTAAGGTAGGGCAAGAAGAGGTAGGAGGAGGATTGTGGATATTGAATGCAGGGTATATTGAGGAGGAAGAGTATGAGCAGCAGATTAGGGAGTTATTAGGTACGGAAACTGAGAGGGTTGAAGAGTATAGGGAGGTTGATAGGGTGGATGAGAGTGTAGGGGAGAGATGGGAGGTGGTGAAGGATATGATTAAATCAATCAGTATCCGGTATAGTAGGAAAAGGAGGAGGGTGAAGGAAGAACAGGTTTTGAGGGAAAGGCTGAGGGTGGAGTTAAACAGGGCCGAGGATGAGGACGGGTATAGTATGGAGAGTTATTTAGAGGCAAAAATGGATTTAGACAGGTTTGACAGGGAAAAATGTAGAGGGGCAATTTTGAGGAGTAAGGCGGTATATGCTCTGGAGGGGGAGAAATGTACCGGATATTTCTTAGGGCTGGAGAAGAGAAAGCAGGGTAGGACATACATACATGAAATCAATAATAAGGAGGGGGTGACAACAAATGACTACGTGGAGATACTGGAGAGGGTGCAGGAGTTTTATGGGGAATTGTGTCAGAGCGGAGGAGTGGATAAGGGTAGCATGGAGGAGGTGTTGGATAGTGTGGAAAGTGAGTTAGGGGAGATGGATAGGGGGTGGTGTGACAGAGAAATTAATGTGGCAGAGGTGTTAGAAGCGATAGGGGGACTGAACAGTGGGAAGAGCCCGGGGAGTGATGGGATAGGGATAGAGTTTTATCAAGTGTATACAAACGAGGTAGCACCAGTTTTAGTGGAAGTGTTTAGAGGGATGGAGAGAACAGGGATAGTGCAGAGTAGAATGGTAGAGGGGGTCATCACTATATTATACAAGAAGGGAAGTAAATTAGATTTGGGGAATTATAGGCCTCTTAGTTTGTTGAATGTAGATTACAAAATACTGACAAAATTGTTAGCAAATAGGATGAAGAGAGTCATAGGGGAGATAGTGCAGCCAACTCAGAGTTACAGTGTGCCAGGTAGGGATATAGCGGATACGATAGGGACAGTGAGGGATGTAATAGAACACTTGAAAAGAGATAGGAAAGGGGGGGTGGTGATAGGGATAGACTGGAATAAGGTATTTGATAGAGTAGAGCATGAGTTTGTGTATAGGGTATTGGGGAAGGTTGGGTTTGGAGAAAGAATGGTGGGTTGGGTGAGGAGGTTATATGGGAGTGCTAGGAGCTGTGTAAAGGTGAACGGAGTGTTGACCGATAGTTTTGAGGTAGGGAGGTCTGTGAGGCAGGGATGTCCTTTATCTGCACTATTGTATGCCATTTGTGCAGAGCCACTGGCCACATTGATTAAGAGGGATCAAGGGGTGACAGGGATTGGGCTGCCATATGGTGGGGTCTGTGTCATCAATCAGTATGCAGATGATACTACATTCACAGTGAGGGATGGTGGGAGTGTGAGGAGGGTTTTGGAGCTGGTGGAGCAATATGGACAGGCATCAGAGGCAAAGATAAATAAGGACAAATCTGAAATTATGTATGTAGGAGAGGTTGAGAGGGAGGAGGTGGGGTTAAGGGTGGAGGAGAGATACATCAAGGTGTTGGGAGTGCACTTGCGGGTGGCCAGTAAGGAGGCAAGAGACGTGACATGGACAGGGGTGATCAACAAAATAAGAACTGTATGTGCATCGTGGAGGGGGAGAAAAACTGAAACTGAAAGGGGAAGTGATTATTGTAAACAGTTTACTATTGTCAGTGTGTGTCTATGTGATGACTGTCCTTGATATGCCAGATTGGGTTATGAATGCTTTAAACAAGGTGGTGTGTGATTTTATATGGGAAGGGAAAGGGGTTAAAATAGCTAAGCACACTCTGGTGGGGAAATGGTGGGAGGGAGGTCTGAATCTTGTGGACTTAGAAGCTAAAAGGTCTGCAATTAGAATTAAAACTGTGATAAAATATATGGTGGGAATATGGAATTATGAGTGGAAGGACATTTTCAAGAAATATATTGATGATGTGGGGGGGATGGGTGATAATGCCTGGCACATGGTGTTCAAGCAATTGATGACGGTTGGAATACCAGAGATTTACAGGGAGGTGTTGGAGGCGTGGAGCAGGTTTCTACCAAAGGTAGAATATAAATGCGAGGAGTTAAATGTGTTTGTGAATCTGCCTTTGTTTTTAAATGAGAAATTCAAGCAAAACTTGAAAACATTATATGAACCTACATTTTTTGCAGGGGGATTGAGGCAGGTCAAAGATATCATTTATGAGGTGATCCCAGGGTTCCTCAGGGAGGAATGTATCTATGATGCCGTATGTGGGATGGATGGGATGGAGAACAGAGGGAAGGTTTCTGAAATGTATAGCAAGATCAAGGCAAGCATACCTTTAGAGTGGTCCACACTCTTGGGAAAAGAATGTGTAACTAGAGAGCATACAATTTCTGGGGAAATTGTGAGGGTGTTCTTGCGGCTGCCCCAGTTGCCCATAGTCTCCTGGTGTTTATCTGATATCAACCATTCAGTGTGTTTTTACATTGGTGTAAGACAGCAAAGAACATTTGTGTAGGTTGTTGGTCAACTCGTCCCGTTATCTGGTTACCAATTCCTGGAAAGCAACCATTAGTTGACGTGTAATTTTGTAAACTTGTAATTAACAATATAACCAACATTTTCTCCAGTTGATAAGCAACATATATATACAAATTACTCATCCAAAGCGACAGAAAGATAAAGGATAAGGATATGGGAATGTTATTTAAAAAACATGTTTTACCTTATTACATGACATTTGTGTTAAATTTCTAAAAATAAAATTCCTTCAAAACTGTAGTCCAATTTTCCAGGTTAGGATTTCCAGCAACAAGTCTATCTAAAGTGGATATTTGAATTTCAAAACAATTCTAAGCATCATATAGATTTGGTGTTGTGTCTCCCGCAAAAGGTATCAGATTTACACAAACAAATATTTAAAAAATCACACTTGAAATCCCTTCTGGACAAGTTCAGGTTTATTTTATTTCAACGACAGGTACATTTAAATTGTTTTATTATAAATACTGTCCTAAATGGTTATTATTGGTGCCCTTGTAGTACCTGTATTTCATATTCAATGTGAATGGAATCACAAGAACATTGAGAACTGGTGCACTTTCATTTATCTGGATAATTGAGACTTGTACACACTTTTCCAGAATGACCAGTGTTGAGAATTAGAAATGGATCTGGAGTTCACCGTTCAATGCTCTGCAGCTGCTCACTGCTCCTAGTGTACACGATGGATACAAAATATATACACATTTACAACATTTACACAAACTGTAACTGAATGAACATAAGCTATAAATCTGGAGGTGGTGCCTGATCACTGCTCCACAGCTGCCCACCGCACCTACTGAATAGAACGGGTGACAAAACAACAGACGTTAAAACATGAAACAACACAATAAACATCAATGCATGGATAAAAGTAACAAAGTGAACATTTTTTTTTTTTTTGGGGGGGGTAGACAAACATGAACTGTAACACAGTCAACATCAACAGAGTGTAAAAAGGATTTTTTTTTTTTTGGGGGGGGGGGGGGGGGTTGGGGGGGGGAGTAGACAAACATGAATTGTAACACAGTGAACATCACCAGTGTAAAAATGTTTTAGTTTTTTTTTTTTTTTTTTGGGATAGATAAACATGAAAAAGTGCTGTACAGTAAAAACTTAACATATAGGACATGCCTAACATCCAAAAACAAATGCTACCTAATTTGCAGACTACAATGTTTAAGAAAAAAGATAGGTCTTAAGGTGGGAAAAATAAAGTCAGACACGCTGGTTTGTTGCCTTTAGCTGCTCCGTTTTTGGGTTGGTCCATTGTCATGGCTTGGTGGATTGCTGGTTATAGTGTAACATCTTGGCTTAACAAGGAGTCACCCTGTATTAGGGCCCCCTGTCTCATATCACTAAGATGTCATCAAAAAATACACCACAGTTAGGTCTGTCAGTGCCGCACAGGCCCACTTGATCAGACAACGTGGAGGGTTGGAGGCGCAATATCCATATAATGACAAGTGCTGGTTGGTCTGTCAGTGCCGCACAGGCCCACTTGATCAGACAACGTGGAGGGTTGGAGGCGCAATATCCATATAATGACAAGTGCTGGTTGGTCTGTCAGTGCCGCACAGGCCCAATTGATCGGACAACGTGGAGGGTTGGAGGCGCAATATCCATATAATGAAAAGTGCTGGTTGGTCTGTCAGTGCCGCACAGGCCACTTGATCAGACAATGTTAAATGGAGGGTTGGAGGCGTACTCTTCATATGATGACAAGGGCTGGTTGGTCTGTCAGTGCCGCACAGGCCCACT
The DNA here is from genome assembly GCF_021917145.1 of Hypomesus transpacificus. NCBI lineage: Eukaryota > Metazoa > Chordata > Actinopteri > Osmeriformes > Osmeridae > Hypomesus > Hypomesus transpacificus. The sequence goes on along the minus strand of NC_061067.1, from coordinate 14,047,537 downwards.
TGATCAGACAACGTGGAGGGTTGGAGGCGTACTATCCATAGGATGACAAGTGCTGGGCCGAGTTTGCCAGATTTGTTAGGAAGCTCTTAACGCTAAGAGCGTCTTAAGAACGTTCTAAGAGCGTAGAGCGGTGGTGTGTTGCCATGGCGTGACATTTTGCTGGTGTGCCCATGAGACTGTGTTGGTTTGAAAGGCTGTTGAGTGGCTGGTGGGTTTTGTGGCGTGACACCTTGGCTTAACAAGGAGTCACCCTGTATTAGGGCCCCCTGTCTCATATCACCAAGGTGTCATTAGAAAATACACCAGAGTTTGGTCTGTCAGTGCCGCACAGGCCCACTTGATCAGACGACGTGAAATGGAGGGTTGGAGGCGTACTATCCATATGATGAAAAGTGCTGGTTGGTTGTCGTTTGGTGGTGAGTTGCTTTGTTGGTCCTTTTGTCATGGTGTGACAAATTGCTGCTGTGCTGTGATATTGCGTTGATTTGGAAAGCTGTTGACTGGCTGGTCGGTTTGAAACGTAATACAAATAACATGATCTATAAAAAAGTGAACACTAACAGATTGTAAAAATGTATTTATTTTCTGTGTGTTTGTGTGTGTGGGGGGAGGTTAGTGAGGGGGATAAAACCGAAACACTACCAACATAGAGAAGTCAAGTAAAATTTATTTATGAAACACATTTAAAAAACCTTATGTTTACCAAAGTGCTGTACAGTAAAAAGTCAGGTAGATTGTGAGATCCTGTGAATCCTCTGCTTTGAACCGTTGGCTTTTTAATCCCGCTCAACGGCCAAGGTAGAACGTGAGAGCCTGTGAATCCGTTGTTTGAACCGCTGGTATCCTGCGTTGGTTTGGAAGGCTGTGTGGACTTGCTGGTGTGTGGCGTGACATACTTACTTCTGCTGTGCCAATGGGATCCTGCGGTGGTTAGGAAGGCTGGAGATGCTGGTGGTTTTTTGTGGCGTGACATCTTGGCTTAACAAAGAGTCACCCTCTATTAGGGCCCCCTGTCCCATATCACCAAGATGTCATAAAAAAAAAAAAACACCAGAGTTGAGTGGCTGGTCGGCTGTTGTGGCGTGACATCTTCTTGTCGTGTTGATGAGATCCTCTGTTGGAAGACTTTGGAGCCGCGGACTGTTTGGAGAGTCATGTTTTTTCTTTGCCCTAGATGTTAGACGTTAGAATACAATATACAGGATCATGATAGCTGTAGTAAATTTGCAATAATCCTGATTGGAGACAGTCTTGTGCTCTGGAGATGTAAACATGATCCAACAGTGTGTTCTTCTCAGTGGTGGCTTCTCTCACTAGTTGTGTGTATCCTCTTGACTGAAGAAGGTTGGATATTGGCTTTTTTCCACTGGACAGTAAATCTTTGTTGAAATCTCCACAAAGTACGATAGGCTGGCAATCCATAACGTCTAAAGATTCCAAGAGGCTTTGCAGGTTTGAAAGGAAGTGGCCAATATTGTAATCCGGTGGTCTGTACACAACAGCAATCAAAGCTTTGACAGGGGACTCCAGTTTGACAACCAAAAACTCCAAGTCGGTCACATTTTGAAGATACTGCTTTTCACAGGCATGGTAATGTTTTCTGACATACATAGCGACACCACCTCCCCTTTTACTCGCAATGTGAGGATGGTTGGTGTAAGAAAGGTGTCTGTTGCGTTTGAACATGTTGTAGCCCTCCAGTTGTAGACTTTCAGCAACAAAAGATCCTGATAGATAAGTTTCGGTAAAACATAAAACATCTCCAAATGTTAACTGATGATGAGACTTGATATCTTTAATGTGAGCTGGTAATCCTTCCGTGTTGTGGTGGATTATTGTCAATGTTCGCGCCTCGCTTGTGGTCTGTTGATACTTGATAAGTGGCATAGTGCTGTCCAACGATGCTCTCGTCATTGAGTCCAGTGATGCTGTGATTTCAGGATCACAAAATATTTTCTTCTCAACAAAGTCCGTCATTTTCAGTCCTTGCAGTGAAGTTGTTCTACTCAAAGGCCACGTAAGCCATTCCGGGTTGGAAGACACGTTTTAACGAAACCACTGCAGATTGTGTTGTCATTCCTTGGACTTTGTGAATTGTACATGCAAAAGCCAACCTGACGGGAAACTGCCTGCGAACCACTCCTTTTTGTTTCAGGTTTTCCTCTACCCTCTCTATGTACACCAAGTTTCCAGCTTCACCTGATGAATTGTCCCGATACCTTTGTCCTGCATTTGGATTGTCCAGCACAAGTCCCAGCGAGTTAATAGCTGTAACACCATTCTCTGTCTGGGTGACTATTCTCGCAATCTTGCCAAATGTCCCGTTAACAAGCCCGTCTTCCACATCTATGTTTCTGGTGATCATGATTCGGGCACCTTCAGCTGCTTGTAGCATGTCGAGCAGATTGTCCATTTGTCCTTTTAAAGGATGGTGTTGCTTCTTCATCACTCCAGTTGTAGGGTCTCTTCTATAGTCCTCTGCATGTATGTTGATGACGTTGGAATGGAGGACAGACACAGTTGCAGCATTATGTTTATCAACTTCTTTGTTGGTGGAAAAGATGTGTAGTACATCATTAGGGCAGCGGGCAGGGTCAGTCACAGCCTGATGAAGCAGAGCTTTGTCATCGTTGCTTAAGGCGTCTGTCTTCTGCTTCACTCTGATTCTATTCAAAAGCTCAGCGAATGCAACACCATCTCTCTGTCGCATAATCTCTGTCAGTGTGATCATTTGAAAGTAGTCTTTCCAGAAGTCATCTGTATCTTCCTCAAACACGCAGAGCGGTGTACTTCTTCCCAGTGGGGGGAGTTGATAAAAGTCTCCTACAGCTAGTACCGACATGCCACCAAACGGTTTCAAGTTCAAGTTCAAGTTCAAGTCTTTTATTTGTCAGGTGCACAGAGCAACACAAGGTTAGACTGGGCACTGAAATTCTTAAGACAAGACAACGCAAGCACTTGGCATAACATAACATATAAGTACACAGAACAAATTTACATCTATGCTGAGCTTAGATAAGTGAACTTCCTAAATATACAGATAGCAATAAATAAACGACTATACTAACCCTAACACTAAAACTTCCTAAATTACAGATAACAATAAATAGTACGCTATACTAACCCTAATACACAAAAAAAAAAAAAAAAAAAAAAAAAACCTGTTACAACCCGAAAAAAAAACTAATGTAACCTAAATGGAGTTTGTTAACCTAAAACGGTTTCTTACTGCCTTTGATTTGCTGTAATCTCCAGTTGACGTAGGCAAACAAGGGCTTTGAAATCATTGACACCTCGTTAAAGGGGCAATTGACTGCAAAACCGATTTTACCTTGTCATTGTTGAAAAACGACAGTTCGGAGGGTTAACTGAACATACCGTGAATATCAAAGTCCATTGACACCTCTTTCCTATTCAAATCTCAAAAATAATTTTTTTTGCTGTAAAACTCTAGCTTTTCAACAAAGCCACCGGTCCTACGTAGGACCGGTGATCGCCCTCTTATTGGCTCTGGTCTGTATCTTTGTCACGCCCCAGAATTTACATCCAGACCAGCCCGAGGTAGCGTCTATCTCCGATACTAGTTTAGCTGCGCGCTGCTCTGTGTAGGCTACTTATAAGGAATTACAAAGAACGTTTTGAATTATAACAAGGATATTGAAAATGGACCACGATCGTAAATGCTGTGTTCCAGGCTGTACAGGGAAGGCTAACACTCACAGTCTTCCCAAGGAGCCAAACATTCAACAGGCATGGCTGCTGTTGTCTATGAGAAGATCCCGGCGAAGTTCGACACTCAATCATTCATTTGCTCTGAACATTTCACCCAAGACAGTTTTGACAACCTTGGACAATTTCAAGCAGGATATGCTAGGAAGCTGAACCTGGAAAGAGGTGCTGTTCCAACCGTATGCTCATTGCAACCGCAAGCTATAAGGACAGTATGATGTTGTGCTAACAGTTATTAGCAATGCTAACGTTTCCTGTATATAGCATACCAGGTAGAATGCTAAATACGTTTCTACACACATCAAATGACTCTAGCTAGACTAGCTGTAGTCGGCATTAGAAGGGAAGCTTCCGAAAAATAGCCAGAAAACGAACTGCAGTCTGGCTTATTGCTAACGCCTGTCTAGATAATCTATTTGAAAGAACTGGAGAAAGGCAGGTTCTAGATACAGGATACGTTAGCATTGCTAGTAACTGTTACTAGTAACACCTAGACTGTAGGCATGATGTAAACAAGTTTAGCTTGCTAGTTAACGCAAGAGCATAGGTAGAATGTGTGATAATTTAGCCTAGTTTATTGGCAATGGGGCTAACGTTGATTCATGTTCCTGACTGTGTTTCATTCAAATAAATAACCTGTGTAATGAAAATCTACAATTCACGATGCATGTTTGTCCAGATCTTTGTCATGTTATTTTACAACAAGATATCTAGAGCTAGCCTAGCTAGCTAACTGAAGCCGAGTAGAATCACGATATGGTTTGGTTGCTAAGCTGTAGTCTAACGTTCTACCCACCTAAGTCAATCCAGTTTGCTTCAACAACAGAAGTGGAAACAAGTAATGTTATCATTTCAAATGATATATAGTCAATCTGTTGAAAACAGTGTTGTGTAGACACAATAGAATTATTTGCGCGTTTTTATTTAAAGTCTCCAACTTCGGTGTTTCAGCTAGTGCTGCTGTTGGCCGTGTTGCGTTTTTGCTCCCAGCTTCACTCGTTGATAACCAACCAATCAGCGCGCAGCTTATCTAAATATTAATGAGCATACCATAAAAGGAGAAAAGCTAGTGTTTTTTCCCGGGAACATTTCAGAGGATCTGTCAGAGGGCATAGAACAGCACCCGGGCCATTTTCAACCCAACCAATGTTACATACCCTATTCGGAGACCTTAAGGAACAGTGTGAAATACCCCAAAAACCCAGTCAATTGCCCCTTTAATAATGATGATCTTGGCGTTTGACAGCTGGGCCCTCACTTCATCTATGAGATTTCCAAGTCCTTGGTACGGTGGCTTTAAGCATCGTGGCAACTTCAGGACATAATCCAAAGTGTTGCCTGAAATGTTGAAAGCAGCAGTTCCTGTAAATGCAGTCAGTAAAACGGTTGGCATGAATATGTCAGTTTCCTCGCATAGTCTAGGCAGTTTACTGAGTATTTTTGTTGCCTCAGCATGAACACACTTGATGAGGTGAGATTTTCCTGTGCCTGCGCCACCAGTGACAAAGTAAAAGAAAGGGTCAGGATTTAGGCCACGCACACGGTTAACGCACCACTCACGAACCAAGTAGAATGCGCCAGCTTGTGTCCGGTTTAGGTTTCGATACATTTTGCGGACAAAATCTGGGCACATTTGTGGGGCCTTTACAGTAAATGCAATCCCTCCAGTTTGCTTCTCACGTGTAAACTCTGGAACATCATCTTGTTCATTTTCGTGAAGTGGTTCTGCTTGTTTTCGTTCTTCTATACATTCCAACTTCTCCAACTCAGCTTCTGGGGCAAAGGTGTTCCAAGCATCTTCCACAGGGCCGTTCTGCATGTAGTCGTTTAAGACTTGTTCCACTATCTTACTGTGTTGTTCAAACTTCTGTTGGTTTATTTGAACAATTGCAGTCACTGCGCATATCTGTCCTGTTCCTGGTAATCTCACATGGGCATGTTTGTAAAACCCCTGGTGTGTGGGGAACATTTCCGTTTTCAGCGATGACTCTGACCGATGGGGGAGGTAGAGTTTGAGCAATCTTCCGTAGAAGTTCTCAGGGTACTTTTTTTCTGAAAAGCGAGCATATCTGACGACTGCAGGCTTCCCTCTGGTACGTTTCTGGATCATTCCCATGTTGTTTAATAGGCTGACACGCTTGCCAACTTCTGTTTCCTTTCCGTAGACAATCCTGTAATCTGATGCAAAGTCTGCAAGACACATGTTTTCAAACTCTGGCGTTTCAGGCCTGGCTCTGTATTTGTCGGGTATACCTGTCATCCACACATTCTCACTTTCTTCTGGTTTCTTCTGCAACGCGCTAAGCGGGAGACTCATTCTCAGTGCATTGTCACTCGTTTGTAGAAATAAAACCTCGCGTGAGCAAGACTTCATTTTCAGGCTGCACGTACGGGCCACAGACTCCTGGGCGCTGACCTCTCTGTGTTTGGAATAAGCCTGAAGAACACCTTTCATTTCTTCTTGTTCCGTCTGATTTTCTGGGCTCATGTCTTTGACTATCATTTTGAGATAGTCACTCATCTCACGCTCTGGCTTGGATATGTAGGAGAGCATGTACATGATGCAACCATACTCATCAAGAATGTACTGGATGTCCATGTTTGCGTTCCACGCCATTAGCAAATTTGGATTGTTGTTGTTCCCCCAGCAGTCCTTGACATCAAGCTTCATTAAAATGACGCTTGCAGAGGTCAACGACTCAACATACGTGTCGTAGTCATCAAATGTCATATTACACTGCACCAACAGCTGTGACATGTCTTCAAACTGTGCTTTTGGGTCGTTTAGCAAGTCCCAGACCGGTTTCAGTTTGATCTTGGCTGCTTGTGGTGCCATTGCATGTTCTTGGGGTGGTCCTTCCTCTTCTTGTGGCATAGGGTAAGTTACACGGGTTTTTTTTATAGGTGGTTTTGGAAATCCAAATCTGCATACTTTGTTACCTTTCCTGCATGAGTTGGAATGACTTCTGCTGTGCATTTGAACGTCCGTGACATATCCGTGAAGTAAGGGTTGTTTGTCTTCATCAGGCAGCTGGCATGAAATGTAGCGATCCACAAAGTCACATACCTCGTCATCGCGGTCTTCTCCAACGATAGGAGCCCCTGCTACCCAACAGAGATAATGTATATGGGGGCTTCCTCTCGCCTGAAATTCTACCCGGTAAAAGTAATCGATAACTTCACCGATTGGCTGCGCAGGACCCAACAGCAACTGTCTCATCAGAGCATCAACCCTCTTGTCAAACATGCGCATGGTGGTTACAGGGTTACTTCTGAGAATGTCACATTTCTCAGCCCAGTCTAGCTCAGAAAACTCCACCTGTTGACCTTGTTTTGCTTTGATAGCTGTGATTACCTCTAGCCATCTGAATTCTGCAGCAGAGAAGGTCAGGGAGAAAGTTGTCTTTCCTAATTGTCTGACCATGGCGAGCAAATCCTTCAGAGTTCTATCCCAGTAAGCTGGAGTCCCTCTCAGTGGTTGCATGAATCGTGTAGCATCTCTGTTTCTCACCAACCTCTCAACCTCACGTTTGTCCTGGAGCAACTTGTTGGATAGTTTCCGTCCATCCTTGGATTTTCCTTTCCTTAACTGAATTGACATGCTGCTTTTTGCCAGGTGAGTCTCTGTGACAAACTGCGCGAAAAAAAACAGGTGGCTTTGGTCTCTTGCAAAACGAGTGTCAGACAGAAAAGCCTTACATTGAAATACATGCTCGGGGATAGTTTGACTTGTCTCATCTCGTCTGCAGTATTCCTTCCAGTAGGGAACTGAACAGGGAAAGCCATTGCCTCAAGCCTTCCCTTACGGAAGGAAAATATATTGCAGTATATTGGAAAATATGATGTGATATATTAGGCAATATATGTCCATATAAGGGATTTAATAATTATATTGTACCGAAATACATGGGATAATATATTGATGATAAATATATTACTAATATATTATAAACTATAATATATATTCATGTAATATATTGCAATATATTGCAGAATACAGCAATGATTGCCGTTTTCCATATATTGCAACATATTCAACATGAATATATGATATATGTGTTTATATATCCCAAACCCAAAATATATGCAATTTTAAATCAAGAAATACCACCATAATGTATTCCGATTTATATGGGAAAATGTATTGGTAATATATGTAAAGATATAGTGTCACATGTATGTTTAATATATGGTAGAATATATTTGAATTATATGTAAAAAAAAATATAGCTGTAAGCAGCAATGGTGAATTCCTCCTTGAAAATGGCAAAATATTGTAAAATTGACATAATAGATAGTTACACCGGGATTACCCAGAAAACTAGAAACTGTTTTGTAAAAATAAAAACCACGCCTATTTCTGGAGTTTAACCTGGAACCCTTCGTTTACCAGCACAACCTCTCATCCAATTGAGCCATTCCAAGATTTAGACTTTGCAGTGTTCAGTTACTGAATAATAAAATAAGACGTTTCTCCTATGGCAATCATAGTCACATTTGGTCCAAGCTCAAACAGCTCTAATTCAGTCATATTTTCACATATTAAGGTGAAACTTTGCAGGGTACTTCAGGGGGAAGTCACCTTAAAGCCTATTGCTGACGGGGGAATCCTAATTATATGGAAAGATATACATGAAATAAATGTACAGATATGTGTTCAATATATTGTGGAATATATTTTAAATATAGGTAAAATTTATGGAAAAATATTTGAAATATATGACAATGATCGTTTCCAGCAAACCTCTTTTGAATTAGCCACTTCTCCCTAAATAAATGTCAATCTTACGGTATTTACGTTTTTGGGGGCAAATCTTCAGTTAGCAGGTGGTACTGTTTGAATCGGGATTCCATTTGAAATACCGCTGTTGACAACCTTATTAGAATACCTTGCTGAGCGGTTAGGGAATCAGGCTATTAATCAGAAGGTTGCCGGTTCGATTACCGGAAGCACAAAAATGAAGCTGTGTCCTTGGGCAAGGAAATTCACCCTACTTGCCTCGGGGTATGTCCCTGTACTTACTGTAACTTACTGTAAGTCACTAGATAAGATCGTCTGTTAAATGACTTAATGTAAATATCACCATATATGTCTGTACATTGTATGGGCATGTTCTCATATATGTACACATGCATTGTACTATTGTTCTATCTTTTCATATAATTTTACATATATTTAAAATATATTCTACTATATATGAAGCATACATGTGACACTATATCTTTACATATATTACCCATACATTTTCCCATATAAAGCGGCATAGATTATGGTGGTTATTTATGAATACATAATTGCATATATTTTGGGATATATAACCACATATATTATATATTAATGTTCCATATATTGCAATATATGGAAAACGGCAATCATTGCTGTATTTTGCAATATATTGCAATATCTTACATGAATATATATTATAGTTTATAATATATTAGTAATATATTTATCATCAATATATTATCCCATGTATTTCCATATATAATATATTGGTCAATGTAATGGAAGATAATATATTACAATATATTAAAATGTATTTCAAATCATATATTGGTAAATATATTTTCTTTCCGTAAGGGTTGGGACTTGGGAAAAGCTTACAGGCGTGTTTCCTTGTGCTGGGGCGATGCTGAAAATCCCATCCCCATAGGTCAGCGTTTCTTCTCCAAGGTCATTTGGCTGTAAACTGTCCAAGCCAACTCCAGGTCTTAGTGCAGCTTTCTCAGTCTCTGCATTGGGAGGTTGTTCATGGTCTTCCTGTTGCTCAAAGGCAGGCTGTAAAGCTGCAGACTTTACCTCTGATAGATCAGCACTTTCTATGCGATCAAGTACCTCCATCATTTCAGTTTCATCATCGCTATCAAGGTCCATCGGATCATCATCATCATCCGTTTTCTTATCAGCTCTGATTGTAATGTTTCTGTAGTCAGGGTGTGTGTCAGTGAGCTTTGAGAGTCCCGCTACTACATTTCTCATGTTTACAGTGTGAAACAGCTGGTGGCCTTTGTAAACCAGACGTCTTTTCAGCTTCACTCTGTATAACTGGGATGAGCTGCATTGTCTTGGTAAAGTATTTACCGTTGTTTCCACCTCGGATGGCACACACACCACAGCGCCATGTATAGCTGCTTGTCGACCTTTAGGAAGTGTCACAATCTTGGCAAATGTCAGTATTTTGGCCAAAAGTTGTCTTTCCAGCACGTTTAAATCACAGAGCTCTGGGGGAATGGGTTCCAGCTCCAGGTTGTTAGCCACAGCGATGGATGATTTGTTTCCTGCCTTCAAATGGGAATGACAGCTGTGACAAATCCAGTCTTTTTTCCTTTCTTCTGGTACAGTGCATTGTTCAGGACCTTGACATTGAGCGTCGCACACATGGACATATTGCCCTGTCAGACAGACCGCAACAACGTGTGGATTCTTCTTGTAATTGCTGCGATTGCAACACACTACTTGGTTTGGGAAAAGGGTGCGATGGCACATTGTGCACACAAAAGTTGGGCCAGCTTTAATGCATTCCTTTAAAGTGGATATAGCTGTCTGATTTAGGCTGTTGTCCACTGGTTGATTGTATTCACGAGTAGAATGAGTCCATTGTCTGTATTTCCCACTTACCTTCAAGGCACAGCGCATCTTATGGGCCATCTTAAAATGTGCTTCACTGTGACACTTGTTTTTCATGTATGTGATACATTGTTGCAAATTATGTTTTCTGAAAGCAGGATCGTTGTGGTACTTGTGGCGCAAAGTTTCTTTTTGTTTATTTAAGTGATGTTTTCTGAAGGCAGGATCATTGTGATACCTGTGGCACAAAGTTTCTTTTTGCTTTCTTCTGAAGGCAGGATCATGATGATACTTGAGGCGCAAATGTTCTTTTTGTTTATTTAAGTGATGTTTTCTGAAGGCAGGATCATTATGGTACTTTAGGCGGAAAGTTTCTTTTTACTTTTCTCTGAAATCTGCATATGTTCTGTATCTGCTGGTGTTGTGTGTACCATGCATTCTTTGGTTTCTTTGTCTTTCTTTTTCTCTTTGTCGCTGTTTTACATTTAACTTGGAAAATGCATTACTGTCCTTTGACATGCCTTGTGTGGATGGTGCATTGATTGACTGCAGATGTTTGTTGGGTGGGAATCCAGTTTCTGTTACATCTTTGGTCTGTGTCACCTTCTCCACATGCTTTTCACTTTGTGGCTTGTCAGATTGCACTGATAGGGATGGCAAATCATCGGATGTCTTGGACGTTGAAAGATGTCTTGCATGTTGAAATGCGACTGGCATGAAGTCATACTGTAGTCCATCAATAGGGCCTCTGCAATCTGTAAGTAGCAATTCAGACAACGTATGAATCCTTGCAACCATCTCACTCAAATGTGTGAAAGTAATCATAATCGCTTTTCCATTTATGTCAGGTAGTCCATCTGCATTTCGACAATGAGAATCAAACAGTCCATACCTTCCAGACTTGTCTCTGAACACAGCAATGCAATATGGTGATATGATAAGGAGGGCATGTGTAACACCCGCAGAGAGACACTGAAGTCTTGTGGAGAGATCAAGAAACCAAGTCTGGTTGTCAACGTCTGCCCTGGTTCTAACGTGTCCCATCTCCACCGGAGATTTAAGAACATTGTACTCATGTTGGTCAGTGTTGATTCTGAGTGGTAGTTCCTCCATGGTCAAGTGTTGGAATTTATATTTTTTTCCTCTTTTTAACTGTTTTATAGTTTTGTCATACAAGCTGTTGCCCTTGTCCAGTATCTTGTCAAGATCAGCCATCCTCAGGTCATCAACCTCATTGTGGTATGCCAAAAACGTCAGAGCCATGCATGTACACTGCTTGTTCCTTGACTTTACATAGCCAATACGACCCTGATGAGTTGACGCCTGCACGGATATCTGACTTTGTAGGATGCATGGTTCTTGAATGCCATCATTTTCAGAGGTGGCAATCACACTTCCATTGTGCTCTTGAAGTTGAAACTGAGCTGTGCATTGATGTGCACACACATCACCGTGTGAGCCACGAAAGTCATGAGAACGTTTTATGACCAGGTATACTGAAAACATATTAGCTTACATTTAAGATGGCCAAGCAAGCTAAAGATGGCTTAGAATTCAGAAAACACAGATAAAAGCAGTATACACATACACGCACAATTTCACTAGCCTAGCATAAAGAGGCATGCTTAACACGACAGACAGAATTCTTACTGTAGCGTAAGCTATACTGGCTAGCATTGCCTGAGACCGCACTAGCAACGTTTCTTACAATGACACTAGTCCTTCAACCACTCGAAATATTTACAATATAAATTCTGTGCAATCAATATTAGTTACCTAGAATCTATTACCGAAATTGTTCACTGTGATGTTTTATTTTCCTTACATTATTATATTGAAAATACACGCATGAGAAAACTCCTTTGGGCAGTGTATTGCACATTTCAAAACGCTGTTCTAGTGATGAACACATTTTTCAAGCCAAACGTGTGTTGGCCAAATGTAAGCTGGTTATTGTTCTGGCTACTGGTCCTTTACTAGCTAGCTAAATATTTAACCTTCAGAAAAAAGGCTGGCTCTAGATATAAGCGAATATTGCAAACTGTCTGAGGAAAATTAGCTGAAGCTAGCTCTAGCTAACTAGAAAAACGGCTCTGGTCTTGTTTTCATTCGGTTTTGCACTGTTACCGATCACAATGCTAGCTAGCGTTACCCAGTTAGCTCAACATTTTCCTGTCAGAATTTTTTTTACGCTAAATTACATATTTATATTTTTATGTCTAACCTTTGTGACTGACAATTGAAAAGCAAATAGTTGGCAAAATGTCACTATATCAGAAGCAACAATGCTACAGTAGCTAGCGTTACCCAGTTAGCCTAGCTCTACATTTTCCTGTCAGAAAATTTTTTGACGCTAGAATATATATATTTTAATGTCTTACCTCTGTGACTGACGATGGAAAAGCAAATAGTTGGCAAAATATGTCACTGTCAGTAGCACTGACGATCAGGAACGTGAAGATAAGTGTTGGGGAAATCTCAATTGATAAGCCGTTTGAATTCGTCAAGGTTTGCAGAGCATTCCAAGTGATCGGATTCTGCCTAATACCGCAGTATATACCTGCAGGCAAAGGTGAATACTCGATTCTTATTGGCGGGAGTCAGTAATCAGGTGATAATGAACACAGACTAAGTAAAACTGTAACCAGTAAAACTGTCTGTTCACCGTTGTAAATTATTGCGCTGGCTACATAGTTTGAGCACAAAGTCATTATAAGTTATTTGGTATGAGCCTACTTCTTTTAACCTATTTGGAAAATGTTAGACTACTTTTCTGAATGTACTGTGTCTGTGTCACATAACCGCTCATTCCACATCCTATTCGCTATTCACCTCGCAAATCAACGTATTATGTATTTAATGTGAAACAATTGGGTTAAGGTTGAGTCAGAGGTTGGCCTGTCTGTGGATGATGAAGGTTGGATAAGAGAAATGTCTTCCCTAGCGGAAGCAACAAACCACACAAGCATAGGATTGAGAAAACTGTTTAATGTGGCACATTACTCATATGCATGTGTAGCCGGTGTGTGGTTGAAACTCTCTCCTCAAGTATGTAAAGCGCCATCCGCGTCAATGAATTGCTAGCTTTTCGTTGGCTTAGTTGGTAGTGGTGGCGCTTGGGATGTCAGAGGTGGTCGGTTCGACTGTTGGCCGAAGTGAACAGTGGCTCGTATACCTCTGACGGGGCTTGCAATACCACGTTTGTTACACATGCATGTCTTAAATTGATTAAATGTTATGCTTTTCCCAGACAAGTTGTCAATTAAAATCCACCCATTAAGTTTGTGTTATACTGATATTTTTGTTTAAAGTAGGCCAATCTAATCACAATATCTGATTGTCCACATGCAACTCCTAAGATATACTTTTCCAGACTGCCCACCTCGGAAAACCAGGTAGGCTATAGCAGAGGTCTCACACACAGGTACACACAATAGGACATATTTCAAAAGCATGTAAGTGTATGACTGCAGTTTTAAGACCATTAAGTTCCCTTGATAATATATATTTTTTAATTACATATATTACTCAGATGGAGGAGTGGTGTTTACTGGTTGGTTTGAAAAGAAGGAGGCCAAATAAAGCTTATGAAGATGCAGTGCTCAGGAGGAAACCTAGAAAGTAATAGAAAGTAAATTTGAATCAGATATAAACAACTTGTAGGTTGCCCAACAAGAGGAAGACAGCCTGCTTCTTCAACGACTTAGTCCTTTCAAGGGAACCTGTTGAACTTGGTTAGAAACACGTCGCATTTAATGTAATTTTACACAATACATTGAGGATTAAAAAATGAACACACGTTTGCTATATTGAAAGGGTCACGTATAGGCTATGGGACGTCCAATATTTGTATGTATAGGACCGTGTTTCTCAAATGGTAGGTCCCGACCCAAAAGTGGATAGCAAGCTGGTTGGTGTAGGATATTGATTCATAAAAGCATCTAAATGTATCAACGTCCATATATTTATGTTTTCTGTTATGTTAAGCAAGCTCAGAGTCGTATGAATGGGAAAGACTTCCCCTCTGATCTGTTGTAATGTGTATGTGGGCTACTTCACTTACTTGACAGTAAAGAATCACTTTGTATTGACCAACAGTGCAAAGACAAGAAAGCTGACTAGACTAGCTAGATTTTGTTTTTTAGCTAACTGGCTACCACTACAGCACTAGCTGGTGGCTGGGTGAATTGTACAGTACCTCCCCGAAGCGGTCTGGAACGGAAGACTAGCTAACACTAACAGCTAGAACTAACTCACTTGCCATTATTATACCTGCCACTCGTATATTGTAGTCTACAGTACCTCCCCGAAGCGGTATGGAACGGAAAACTACAAGGTCGCAAGTTAGCTCTAACCCTAATACTTCGTTTTGGTAACAGATACTACTGTAGCAGAGATGTGCCGCGGTACTGTAACAACTGGAGCTAACTCCTTTGTGAAATAGCAGAATGTATATTGTTTGCGAAAGTATAAGTATAGTAGTGTAAAGGGCCCTATTATCGTCCACTCTAAATCTCCAGGCTATAGCCTAACATATCTACTATCTTAGCTCTAATAATATCAGCGTACATCATATTTAGCTAGCGTTACATTTCGAAAGTAGATCTAGCTTAATTATATCAGTTTACCAATTTAGTTAGCTACATTTCATCATATTTAGCCTAGCTACCGTAGCTACATTTTGAAGGTAGTAGCTCTAGCTACTTTAGCGAATAACTGATACAACCACACAAATATAGGCTCCTATTCCAACTTTCTTGCGATGAAATAATGATTTTATCCATATAATAGTATCCATATTATACATATGCATATGATGTATATTATATTATGAGTATAAACTAGTGCTGTCAGTTTAACGCGTTATTAACGGCGTTAACGCAAACCCAAATTAACGGCGTCAATTTTTTTATCGCGCTATTAACACTCTTTTTGACCGGAAATAAAACAACAGGCAAGCCACACACACACTTGTTTGGCTTGCGAGCCGGCTAAAGAGTAGTAGCAGGGCCCGTTTACGGATATTAGACGTTCTCTGGTAGTAGGCTAACGTTACGTTTTGAGTGGATGGCGAGCGCGAGACGCCGAAATGGATGCCAATAAGATTCTGAATGGAAAGTTTACTTTTAAAAAGTTGCCAAATGGTTCCATTGACAAGACCAAAGTGATCTGTGTGTTTTGTCGTTGTAAACTGAGTTATCATTGCAGCACGTCTAGTCTGAAATACCACTTGATGGCCAAGCAAACAGCTGATGCGATTCATGCGAATTCTCCGCCCCCTCGTCAAAGCCAGGCGATTGCAATGTTGTTTTCAAAAAAAAAATATTTGCACGAAGCAATCCGAACCACTTTTCCATGTTGATAAGAGCTTTAAAATTGAAAAAAGAATGGGACAAAAAGAAATCAAGGGACATTTAGAATAGATAAAAATGTGCGATTAATTGATTAATCGCGAGTTAACTATGACATTAATGCGATTAATCGCGATTAAATATTTTAATTGTTTGACAGCACTAGTATAAACACATATACGGTTCTTATATGTGTCTAACAAGTGTCTTTAAATGTTTTATCGTTGTGGTTGTCAGTTAAACATGTTTCCATCTGTTGGACCCCTGGTGGAAAGAAGCAAACGTTACATTAGTTAAATAATACAGTGCACGGTACGTGCCACGGAACACCGTGAGCTACTCATGTTGTGCCGACCAACGGCGGATGTCGCCGTTTTTTTATGTTTTGACCTATATTATTGGTTCAACATCATGTCAATCATAGCTCAGAAAGTTGCCAAGCATCTTCCAGCAACAACGATGCTATCAGATTAGCTGCAACCTTATTTTTGACCGTTGTAGCCTTATTTTTGACCGTTGCAGCCTCATTTATAGTCGCTCTACGTCCGAGTTTGCACGGAACACCGTGAGTCTAGATCTACCTTCTACTTTAAATTGGTACAGTACGCTGAGTGTTTCTTATCACAATGTTAGCCTAAATGAGTATATAGTTATCACCATGGCCTCTTTGCTTGTGGCATCACAAATCGTTTACTTGCAATCTCATGGCATAGCTCAGATGCCATGAGATGCCGTGCAGTTGCTCTTGAGAAAATGCCATGAGATGCCGTGCGGTTGCTCTTGAGAAAATGCGCTCGGCTACACAGCCGGCAGTTCTCGAATCGATCTCACGGTACTTTGATGGCAACGTCACAGTGACGTGTCCTCGGCGCCGTCTCAAGTCAAACAAAAAGTCTAACCAGAATGCACTTTTTCAAGTCAGCCGCCTGCAGCCGGCTGTGGCGCCGCATGAAGTCGGGTCATGTCGAACGCACCTAATGTTCTGCTACAGGTAGTCACGTGTTTTCGTGACGTCAGTGACCTTGGCTAGCAAGTTAGCCTCCGTTAGCTTCACTTTTCGCCACAAAAACTTAATTTCAGCCTATACCGTGCTACAGAACGCAAATAAAAATACAACCAACTCAATCGCTACCAAGACGAAACTTTTGAGACTGACGTTGTCTATGTAGTCCAAATATTGCCGGATCCTTAGGGGTGGGAAAAGAAATAAAAATAAATATATATGTGAGATACCAAAGGTTTGTGCTCGCCGAGGCAAGCACACCCCAATGAATAGAGAGGAATGTATGCCTGTGATCTATGTGAGGGAGGGAGAAGAGAAGTGCACGTGTGAAAAAAGTGTATGGTTGGCTCATTGAGGATGTTTTTAAAGAGCCAGCGGCGGTGAAGGTGTGGAAAAGGTGTTTCCAGAGTTGGAGGTCAAGAAAATATGGACAAACTTGAAAATAAAATACAACACTATTGAATGTGAAAATAACGACTTCCTGATGAGGCACAACAGAATGTATACAAATGTGGTGCTACATGCGATTAATAATGAGATGAATATACTGTGTGATGTGTGTAATGATGGTCATGAGAGCTTTTTACATTATTTTTTGGATTGTGTTGATTTGGTTGATATCTTTGTTTTCGTCAAGGCCTTGTTGGTGGATAACTGGAGTTGGAGGTTTGACTTGGAGGATGGGTGGAGGCCTTTGTTTTTGTTTGGGGTGTTTGCTAAGAGCAAACATACAAATCTGTGTTTAATTAACTTTGTTTTAAGTCACGCCAGATATGCTGTGGTGCTACGACGGAAGTTTGCCCACTTTGAGGGGCGCAAGGTCAAGATTAAACCCTTGTTTAAGACACTCATGAAGAGAAGCATTGGACTTCTTTGGACTTATGGTGGAGTGGACGTAAAATCCTTCTTTGTGCATGGTAATACGTTGATTTCTGAGGGAGAGGGAGGCAAAATGGTATTCAATTGGTGACGAAGGGGTTGCTTTGGTAAATAATGTTCCGTTGGGAAGTGGTGGTGGATTTTGTGTGTGATTATGCATGTATGAACGTCAGTATATCTTGTAAACTTGTGAATTGAAAAAAACACCAATAAAAATATGTATTTTTTAAAGTATAGTGGTCAGTATCCCCGCTTGTCACGCGGGAGACCAGGGTTCAATTCCCTGACGGGGAGAAACTCTTTTTGCGAAGTGTGGTTCATCGTCATCTTACAGGACTTGATTTGAAGGACGTTTTTATGGTAAAGCTATCAGGGGGCGTGGTTTGACACATCCCTTTAGCAATAACTGAATAACGCATGTTCTACAGCGTTACACTTGCACAAATAAGCGGGACGCGTGGAACAATATGTCCAGCAGGGGCTGACTTCAACCACGTCCGGATCTGCCAGCAGTTCTTCACAGGACGATGATTGGTTCCAACCCCTGTGTCCTGAGAAGAAGGTTGAAACCAAGCAGCCACTGTTAGGGGCAGGTTTGGGGTCTCAGATAAAAAGCTCTTGTAGGTTCCACAGAGATTTGAACTCTGATTGCTGGATTCAGAGTCCAGAGTGCTGACCGTTACACCATGGAACCCCGCATTGAGGGTTGTGGAAAGACTCACGAAAGACACTGTGCATCTCTCTGGCTTTTAGTGCAAGTCGACACGTCCCACCCTCTCGCCGCCAGTCCTAGAGTGACGGCGAGACCGCGTTTTGTGGCGTGACGTCCCGCCCGGCACAAAGCGCAGGCATTGGTGGTTCAGTGGTAGAATTCTCGCCTGCCACACAGAACAATAGAGACAGCAGTCAGTCCAGCCCCCTTCGCTGGTCAACCACTGGGGCTTATGTGAGGGACAGCACAGGTGTAGCCGCTGACAAGGGGGGCGGAGCAGAGTCCTCACCCCATCAGCCGCCGCCTCCAAAACCATCCTGCCCAGGATGGCAAACCTGGGGCCCGTTCGTCGTAAGGGTTGAAGCTAAGTTAATCAATTGTCCCTTTAGCCCGTTAACATTAGCGAGCTAAGTGAGAACCGCAAATATCGGTTCGTCGACGGCTGATCCGCATCCAAATCATGTGGTTAATTACAATCAGGCTAAACTTATCAGGGCAAGTGCACGAGCACGTCCTACTTCTAAAGGCAGGAAAGGTCGATCACCAAAACCGTGATTTTCTAACGGTATGATGGCGGAAAAGATGAAAGAGAGAGCGGTGATATTCTCGCCATCTGAGCAAACTATTATAATGAGTCTTTACGAAGACAATAAGCATATTATTATGGCTAAGTCAAACACCGCTGCCAGAGCAAGACAGGCAGCTTGGCAAAAAAATTGCCGATAAACGAAATGCGTATTTTGGTAAAATGTATAGGCTCATCTTTAGTGCCTTATTACCCCGATCAATCAGATCACATTTCTTTAAATGTGCCTGCTGGCAGTAGGCTTAATGGAAATTAATCATCGAATGAGATCTTGCTAGCGAAAATTATGATATCAACTCTTTCAGAATAATAAAATAATAAAAAAATAAAATAAAAACAAGGCCAAGAGTATGTAATTGCTACAACACTTATGAGGATATATGTAGGCCTTACTTACTAGACACTTATGAGGATATATGTAGGCCTACTGAAAGCGCATGTACTAGGGTGATATCAGGTAAAATGGGCCACTTTTTGGTAAATCGTTTGGGACAATAATACATTACCATATATGCCTTTTCCATGTGTTTTTATGATAACTAATGACTGTTTTTGATCATCTTTGTTGAAATGATGTAGGCCTAATAAAATATAATTATTTAGGCCCTACAGTTCTTGAAACATCAGCTGTGCCAACTTTTTTGGCACAAGCAGTTTCAGGTCAAATGGACCAGCTGTTCAGGTAAAATGGGCCAGTGAAATTGCAAAGGGAAATAGTAATTTATCATCAATTTAAATTTTAAAACACAGTTGCTTATCAGCCACATAACATTTAAACTACATTAAACAAACATATTCATATGTGCCATAATAAAAAAAATTGTCCTGAAGCCCAGACTCATCACAGTTCCATATATATGTGACGGTGTGCCCTCAATACCCAGCTTGACCAAAAGGCTTTCATACTGGTTAAACCACTGGCTAACCACCTCTTTGTTGAGTCCAGCAGCCCGTGCTGCAGACAGGACCTCTGGCTTGCACATCCCAAGCTCTGGGTTGCGCTTTAGAAAGATCTTAAACCAGTAATATCTGGCCCTCCCTGCTGTCTTGGAGAAACCAGATATGTTGTTCTTGGCTGCAAAATCAAAGGCCACTTGCTGGACATCACGTTTTGCTAAGGAAAACCCCCTCTGCGCAAATGTCTTGAGGGTGGCAGCAAGCTCCCTTTCTACCTCCTGTGGAAGGTAGGGCTTCCGCCCTGACACATGTTCACTGCCAGTCACCTTTCCACTGATGCGTCTTTGCAATGTGGATCGCGGCACACCCCATGCTCTTGATAAGAGGTGCACATCTAAGGCCCCCTTCATCCTCTCCTCTTTCCACAGATTGTAATTGTTTGGCCTTCCTTTCCATCCCTGTTTTATCTTTGTATCCTTTCCTCTCTGGTCCTTCCTCCTCTCTTTTCTCTCTCTTCCTTCTCCCTGTCTCCTCTCCTCTCGCTTCCTTCTCGTTTGCCATACTCACTGTACATAAAATATCCACTACCATTATTACTGTTGAGGGGGTCATGGTGTGACACACACACACACCCTCACACACTTTCACACACACCAACACGTGTGTATGTGTGTTTGTGAGTGACACAGATGATATAGCCCATTTCATCTGAAACCATGTTGCCCATTTTACCTTAGTGGGTAAATTGGACCACCAAGAAAAACATCACTTTTTCAAAAAATATGTTCATATACCAAACTAACAACATTATTTGTGATTGATGCCATCAAGACAGATATTATGCATAGTTTTTTATGCGCGTGTTTAAAAAAAAAAGATTTATCATCCTTATAATAGTTTAGTTAGATTTGGTATGCCAGGCTACTTACCATGTAGCTTTCTGGTGCAGGCTTGTTTGAATTATTGGCCTGCCCACCATAGCAACCATAAAGCAATCAAATCCCCTGTTACTTGTCAGGGCTGGGACCCCCAAACCTTAAATGACCCATTTTACCTGATATCACCCTATATATGTGTATATGCATGTAGGCCTATGTGGAAATCCCTCTTGATTTCATTGACTGGGACATGGCCAGGGAACATGATGAATTGATTCATAAGCTTTTCTTACAGCAACGCATGCTGTGGCTTTGCCAATGTTTGTGCATCGCTTATACTGTATAAAAATGTAGCCTACCTGACGCAAAAAACCTCAAGGCTATGCAGAGTCTGAAGCACAGTAAAAGTTTCAAGTAGCTTTATTGTCCATTTCTTCACGTCAAGACATAAAAAGGAATCGATATGACGTTTCCCACTCTCCCACAGTGAAACATAAAAAGCACAGGCACAACAGATAAGACATTTCTTAAAACATAGCGTTACATATTCACATACAGCAGCATAACCTTAAAACTTGCTGCGGCGTGTGATATTTGCAATGTAGGCTACGGCCCGAAAAGGTCTTGCAAATAAATGAGTCCTTGTCGGCTGAATCGATATCGCTCAAACAAGAACTCATCCGTGTGAAATAAAGGATCTTCGCGATCGCGAAGAACTCTATTGGTATGGAAAGCTAATCGAACTAGAATATATCTCCTTGGTCAACTGGGTCTCTCAAAAAGGGAGCTGCCAATTATTTTCCGGGGGTGTGGCAAGCTTATCCAGATACACTTATGTTAGCCTGCTCTCGAGCAGGTTAGTGCTAATTGATATATTACTATGGTGATTTATCGAAGGTTGCTTCCACGAACCAAAAAGAGGGGCGTGTTTTATCTTAGCCTGAAAATTAGCTCGCTAAACTGCTTAGCGAGCTACGACGAATAGCCCCCTGAAGGAAAAAGGGACACACACAAACAAGACATACGGACACAGAACCACATGGAGCACTGGGGACGTAACAGTTATCCTATGCATACAGCTTAAACTAGCTGACGTTATTGCTGTTGTTACCACACTCAAATATACGGTGGCCGACATGTGCAAAAGCGCTGCAAATTAAGAAAAAAAAATGCAAATAGACAAAACACAAGCAAATTAAGAAAACATCTTCATTAATTTGACAACGCATGCGCAGCATTCAGCAAACGCGCTGCAAATACACACAGCAAAACCAAATACATAAACTCGCTGCAAATACATAAACGCGTTGCTAAAACGAAAGCACACAAAACAAAAACGCTGCATTACATAAACGCGTTGCAAAAACGAAAGCACGCGAAACAAAAACGCTGCATCCAGTTTTCACAACGGAAGTTTTCCAGGCCTCTAGGGGCAGCGCCAAGTGAAAAAGCTTGATTTTCGGCCCCATGGAGCGAGAAAGAGCGCGTATGAGAAGTGTGGACCGTTATATTAACTGTGTTTGGACCAACAACATTGAAGTAAAGAGTCGACAGAAAAAGAAAGGTTAGTATTCATTTTTACATGTGGCCATCCACTTTTACAGTTTTTAAAAAGAGCAACAGGTTTACGTAGCTACAGTGTTAAAGATTGACTTCGACAAGAGTTTGCTAGTGACAGCATTGCTAACGTTAGACCGCAGGTGCAGAATTCCGACGAAAACCCGCGGATTTTCAAATAGAACACATTGGTCTCTGAGGTAAAAACCTTGCCAAAAATGCTAAGAATTGAAAAGGAAACACTTATCGACCAAAATGACAGTAGAAACGGGGCCAGTTAGTTTTCAAGCGATCTTTATGAGGATGGATCAATACTTTTTTGCAAAGTCTGTCAACATTCAATTGACTATATTCGACGTCAAACTGTTGTGGAACATCTTCGCTCGCTTCGACATAAGAACACAAAGTCCGCAGATTTTCAAATATCCTCTCTCTCTGACATAACCTTGCCAACGTTGCAAACTCTTGTCTTTTTGTTGTGTCTTCCCCCACAGATGTACTGTCCATATTGTGGATCTGCCTTGACAGGTTCCCCTGGGTTTTGTAGTATGTGTGGCAAAACATCAGCTTTCTAAAAGAAGAGGCAAACAAAGTCCCAGAGGAGATGCCTACAACCAGTGCACATGCTAATGCACAGCCTAGTGCTGGTAAATAGATTTGTAGTCTAGTTATATTACAGAAAAATCTGTAGTTAGAAGACTTGGTTTGACAGTTCAGTGTTCTTTTCTTGAAATACTCTGTACTATCAATAACTAGCATATTAATTTGTTCAAAAATACTATGTAGTAAAGAATAATGACGACACTCCTGGTGAACTTAATAATAAAAGTAATTAACATATGTTTTGTAGCAGGAAGCTCAGGTGTAGGGTCCTTTATGACATATAGAGCAATAACAGAAAGGGAGAGAAAGACTTTCTTTTCAAAGACACATCAGAAGGTCCAGAAACAGAAAATAGTTAAGGTATGCTATGTTTTTAAACAGAAAATAGTAAAGGTATGCTATTTTTTTAACATTGTTTCTATTATAATTAAATATAGTGCTCACATATAGTGTTATTTTCCATTACATTCTCTTTCTGCAGATTTATGTTGGAGTTGTGAAGATGTCAGGTGATTCCCTGAAACCTGTGAGAGGGAAGTCACTTCCCATTGATGTTCAGCCTTAATGGTCATCGGATCAACTTTTGGCTACTGCTGTAAAGAGGCAGAAACATTTTAATCAGGATATGGAAGAAGGTGCACATGTTTTGTTGTACCCTGATGCTCAGGAAGTTATAAACATCCCGGGAACAGACACGCCGTTCACAGTGGAGAAATACAAAGAGGCAATTGGCAAGGCCTACCAAAGAATCACAATGTACATTTGCACAGTTGAAAACTTTGCAAACAGCTGTAAGTGCTTCTGACATATTTTCCACCTTATTTAAAGCTTCACTTTATATTATATTTTAAAATATCACAGTTTTTCATCTACCTCTGATGTTTTGTACAAGATAAATTCCACCCCTGATTTATTACACTTCCTGGATTGAATTTTGTCATCAAAGGGTCTGGTATGACTAGTTTAGGCTTGTATTTCCAATGCAATAAATGTTTTTCATAGGTTGCAGTGGACAGACTTCAAGTGAAGATGACAGTGTGGTACATGTCAATTTGCCGTCTGGAGACAGTGCACTTTCTGACACCGTGGTCAGTTCGCATCTATTTCAGTCAAGTGAATTGCTAATATTTTAATTTGATCCAATCTACATTTGTGTGTTAGTCCAGTTGTTAATTTTGAAACCTATTTGTACAGCATTTTGGTCAACTGAGGTTGTTTTAAATGTGCTATATAAATACATTTGACGTTGACAATGTATGCAGGTGTGAGACGGTCCAGATGAAGTGAGCACTCCAAGAATGGACAACATTTTGCATGGGTAAAATACAACATTACCAACTTTATATTTTGTTGCACAAGCACAATGTATCCACAATACCGCAGTTTAATTAATGAGGTTTTTTGGTATTTCCAGACCCCCAAAACCAGAAGCTGATCAGGTAAGACTGTAATGTATTACATGTAGTGATTAATGTGTGAAAATGAAATCATGAAATGTCTTTAAATACTTTAAATAATTCACCAAGCCAAACTACATGTGATGTGAACGGTTTTGGTTGCTAACTGCAGTCATTTTTTTTTAACTAGAATGGAAGTCAAATCGCAGTCCAGGAAGAGGTCAATTCAGCCCAAGGTCAGACAAACGTCTATAGGTAAGCTGGGTTGACAGTTGCAACCTTCACAGAGTTGCTTGATGGATTAATAATTTTTTCTTGCATCTTTGTCAAATGTTTACAAACAGTGCTGAAATAAGCCAAACATGGTGGTATTGTCTGTTATATACTTAATGTTTTATATGTATGTTATATGTATATGTATTATGCATAATGTATATTATGTGTTTGAAAGTATTTACTTAACCGTCCCCTCACTGCAGAAACTACACAAATGTGTATGCGCCAATAGTTATTGACAGCGAGTCTGAGCCGGAAGAACACATGGAGCACAGTGCAGAAGAAAGGTATGAATTAATACTATTATTTAGTATTTCCTCAAATATTCTTTGTGGCTTTATTATTTGAACTCATAGTACACCACTCTTTTGCAGCACAGAGGATTTGACTGCTGCAGACATTGTATCAGAACTCTCAGCAAAGATAATAAAAACATCTTGGAGCAGGTTCAATATAAATAGAGCCAATGTGTGGGATGGAGCAGTCCGCGGCTTCAAACGTGGTTCATTTGACCCATCTTACATTTACTGATGACGAGGGGCAAACTGAGGATGCAGTGGACACTGGTGGTCCCAAGCGGGAGTTTCTGAGCCTCCTAATGAACTGCCTGAGAACTCGTAGAATCTTTGATGGCCCAGAGGACAGGAAATTTCTCACATTTGACAGTGTAGGTAAAGTTTTTTAGTGAGATGTTTCAGAATTTGAACATCTATTCTTGTTACTAGTCCACAATTAATAAGTATATTAACTTTATGCCAATCAGCTTCTTACACATATTCATGAGAACATGGCAACTATTTGATAATGTGGTACTAATTGTACAACAATATCAACAGCTGCAAGAGATGATGAGTACTACATTGCTGGGAGGATGATAGCAACCTCAATAGTTCATGGTGGTCCAGGTCCTCGCTTCCTGTCTGAGATTTTCTACCAGCACCTCACAGGAGGAACCATCACTGACATTGAAGCCAAGATTGAAGATGTTACGGATGACACCATGAGAGCTGCCCTGCTTGAGGTAGGTTGGCGTAAAGTTCATTTTATTTCACGATCACATTATAACATATAAAAAGCAGTTAACTTGTCACATGTTATATAGTTATACTAGACTAGATACTCAGGTGACTGCATCATTTTTCTGCGGCCTCAAAAACAATAGATCATGCCATTCTGATTGACGGCCTCTGATTGACGGCCACAAGCATGCAACCCCCTTCCCCTCCTTTAATGACATGGAGAAAGTTATTCACGCTTTTGTTTCCAGCTTTGTTTCATTATTGCTACTCCTTATATTCAGGTACCAGTTAGTCCTTTCTGTTCCGTCTGGAACAGGTCCATAATTCTTACTGGCACCAGAAAGATAACATATTTTCCCCTGTCTTGGCCTCTCTTCAGTGGCTTCAAGTGCAAAGGCAAATTGAGTTTACAGTTGTTCTGTTTTCAAGGCACTTAATCGGTTTGCACCCGTCATTATCTCTAACATTAAGTATATTGTTGTCTCTTTAGATAGTTTCCTTCTTCCTTTTTATATGAGAGTTTGCAGCATATTGCTTTATGTTTATGATGGTTGTTGTCTACCCTAAATATCCAATGCAGCTACATTGGATGAACTACATGCGTTAATGGACAAACATTCCAGCTTGTTGCAAACTGCCGGTTGCTTTCGGTACCCCGATGGTGTGGATGAGAAAGATAAGATCCTCAAGGATTTCATGCAGTGGTACATCATTTACCGCAACCATTTCTCAATACAAAGGTAATGTATCTGCCTAATTTGACCCAAGTTAAAGACGTTGTTCTTTTCAAGTCATTAGAATTTAAATGATAAAGCAGTGTTACTACAAATAAAGGGCTGGTGTTTCTTTAAGGGTTCAGAAAATAAGGACGACCTCAGAGAAGACATCATCTTGGTCTATGAGATGCAATGATTGCGCTAAATGTTTTCTAGATTCAAGGAAGGGCTTTCCACACTAGATGTAAATCATGCTTTGGAGCAGCATGCATCTGTACTCAGGACCTTTATGTGTGCAAGAGTGGAACTGCTGACATCTGCAACATTGGAGGACATCTTTGAAGTTCAGTTCAGTGAAAAAGGCAGCACAAGACGACAGGAAGAAACCAGAGTAGTGGGATTCTGGAGAGACTATCTTCTGGAGACAGACGGTTTATTTTAATTACAACAATTAACATCCTCTCCTATTCAAGGAAGCTCTATTGAAAAATGATATTTTGTAACTAATGTTGGAGCCTCGAAAGTGGTTCTTAGTGTAGCAAGAATTAACAGGCTTGGAGTCAGGAGATTGATTGCAAAAGCTTTCGTCTTTTATTTGCCAGGTAGGTTGGAATCATACGCAGAGCTTCTCTAGCCAGAGAAGTCTCTCATACGCCGAGCCTCCCTAGCCAGGGAAGTCCGACATGTATTCAATAGACAAGAACTTTTATACAGTCTTTCTACGTCACACAAATATGTTTGGCAACTATCAGACAACACAGTTTGTTCAAGATAAACAGATGTCCTCCCTCACTTGGCTATTCTTACACAACCCGTGGTTCTAACGAGCAACATTTCCCTATCAGGTCATCCTGACCTGACTTCCTCTCTGGAAAGAACATTCTAACGGGAGGGGGAGAGTGACTCTCCCAGCTCACTCTTCTCCCCATTACTGAGTATGGGACCCAACCAGCCTCCTCTTTCACCTAATTCCTTACATGGGGATAAACAATCTTCCTGTCCTCATCTGCCCCAGTCCTAGCTGACTCCTCTCTTGAGGTCACACACAAAAAATCCCCCACACTAACTCAATACTTAAACTTTTTTTCAGATAAACGTACGGGACTCTTCCTCCAGGATATCCTAATGTTTGCCACAGGATTGAACGCACTTCCTCCCTCTGGATTTCAGCCACGACCCAAACTGCTTTTTCACCCAACTTCTCGCTTTCCAGTCAGCAGCACCTGTGCCAACACAATTGAAATACCAATGTCCAAGACTTACGACCAGTTTGAAAATGACATGGATTTTGGCATACAAAACTCTCCTGGTTTTGGACTTTTCTAATGACTTCTCTTCTCTAATGACTTAGACTTTTCTAATGACTTCTCTTCTCTAATGACTTCTCTAATTTGTGTCATGTTCTGTGAAAGTTGGACTCACATATCAGCCATGTTCTTTAGTGTTATATAATTTTCCACACAGGACTCCCAAGTCAAAGGTTGCCTCAGACCACTCTGTCTCTGTACATCCTCAAAGTGTGCCTGAAGATGGGCGTCTCCACATTGACTGTAGCTCGACTCAACCACAAACTGGCCCAATTCCTCCTGTGTGACTGGGAACCCACAGTCAGTTCCACCAAACCTGGAAGTGAAATATGCATATATTTTCAGTTTTGCATTTCAGTTTTTAGTTAACCAGCTGTAAGTCTGGGCATTTAGGCAACAAATGGCCGGGTTTCCCAGATTCGTTAAGAAGCTCTTAACGCTAAGACCTCTTACCGTGCGTGTCCACTACAGCGGAGCGGCGCGGAGCGTCGGCTTCCAATTCATTTTCAGTGAAACCGGGCGTTGACGCTCGTGTAGGGCATTGTGGGAGCGTACGCGAGCGTCAACGCCCGGTTTCACTGAAAATGGATTGGAAGCCGACGCTCCGCGCCGTGCCGCTCCGCTGTAGTGGACACGCATGGTTAGCATTGAGAGCTTCTTAACGAATCTGGGAAACCTGGCCAATGTATGTTTTGGTTAATGTTTAAGCAGGAAGTTATCTATATCCTGTATGATCTACTTGTGGGAAGTGTACTTTAAATTATATTTAGCAAATTTTGTAACAAAAGTTTAAAACTATTTAAACTAAAAGCTACTCAACATGCAACTGAATTTACTTGCTTTTAGATAGTAACTAGAAGAAAATGTGATAAAAAAATGTACAAATCTGTTTTGAATGAAGAATAAACAACAACCTGTAAGGCAGGTTGTACATGACATCTGGCTTACCAGATGGACAGCGAGACTGGTTAACAGGTCAGATGGCATGCGTGTTCCACTTTTCCCT
This sequence comes from Hypomesus transpacificus, assembly GCF_021917145.1. Lineage (NCBI taxonomy): Eukaryota > Metazoa > Chordata > Actinopteri > Osmeriformes > Osmeridae > Hypomesus > Hypomesus transpacificus. The sequence continues at coordinate 14,019,053 of NC_061067.1, read as the reverse complement.
GCATTCATCAAGGTCCCTCTGTAGCACACCTAGGAACACGAACCGGACAAGGCATGTGTGCTCTCGACTGCCGCTGAAGAGATGTCTCTCCCTCAGGTCATTCATGAGGTCCATCCAGAATTGAGACCTTAACACACATTAGTGATGTAGTTTTTTTAAGGTGATGGAGATCCATGTTATAAAATTAATTTTTAAAATGTTGAGGACCACACCTTTGTTTTCGGAAGTATGACCACCAACTTTCGATTCGTTGGTTTGCGGTTGAGGAGCCATACATATGACTGGCAGCCCCAGCAAAACCATCAGTGTGTGTTGATCTTAAGGCACACTGTATTGCTGCTATTGTGCCATTTTCTGTACCACAGTCTGTGCGAAGGTGCATTGGTATGATACCACATTCTGAGACACAATGCAGATAATTTTGAGCAATGACCCCAGGATCATTGTTGCTTGCTCCACACACCAACCACATTACTTTGCGGGAGTAACCATCAATACAGCCACTAATGGCCAAACCATATGGTTTTAATTTGTCGTAACCATCAACATGCCAGACATGGTTTGGTCCACGGGAGTTGTAAACTCTTCTTACAAATCTTCGTCTTGCACGAAGTTGAACTCCTGAAGGATCAACCTCTCCCATCAAAGCCATGACATCATCCCTTCTCACTGTGAGAGAGTACTTCTGGCGCAATGTCTGCCACATGGAACGGTAGCCATAATGCTGGCCTGGCCCCTTCAGCTCTTCTTGTATGGCAGCACGTATAGACGTAAGAGGAGAGAAATGTTTTTGCCTGGACAATGAATAACTTTTTAATTTACTCATTAGAGAGCGAAGGCTTATTTTAACATTGTGAGTCGTTGCCAGGAAATCCAAAATTTCATCGTAGCTATAGCCATCATGGAAGTACTTTCTAATCAGATCCTCTTCTGTGGGGCTGTCTGATGCTGACCCTGACAAACATAAAGGGAGAAAAAGATTAAGAGCATACATTTTCTACAAGGACAGGCTCCAGAACATCATCTGGTTTAGGTCTATCAAGACCAAATCATCATGCTAAAAGAACTATTTCCGCCCCATGGCAGTGAGACTCACAAACTCCTTGCCCTTTATTGGCTCAAAATCGGATTCAGATTTAATAATTATTTATATGTCCAAGAACTACAAAATTATTATGTAAGCTTAAAATGTTGTAGTTAGGCCGAATCCCAATACTTCCCCTTACCCCTTCCCCTTAGTTTTGCGCGTTCCCGTGAGAGCTAGTGGTGTCCCAATACTCTTTTGGAGCTAGGGGAAGGGCTAAGACTAAGGGGTATACACCCCTTAAAATCAAGTAAGATCGGGAGCTTACTTGAAACCTAGGGCTATGTGAAAACTGCGCGACCGGCAACAATGGCGACCAAAATCAACCAGAGAGTCCGATAAATGTTATATTATCGGCTTAATTAATTGATAAAAAAATTATGACAGTCTTGTTTTGTGTTATATACAGTCATGAACATATATATTTGCAACCATTTTCCTAATTGAAACGTTTCTAAAAATCGCTAGTTTGGTACGTTAATGTTACAGTTCTGAATTGCACAACAGTCCCGCATTTCTTTGACTAGCATGTCTACAGTTCTAAGTAAACTCCATTGGCAGCGAATTTCGTTTAATATCAGTGCATAACGCTACTTGCTTTGGAGATATCAATACGTGCTAGATGACGTACCTGTAACCAAGTGGCGTCCCATTTCCTAGGGCTATGTAGCCCTTACCCCTTACTTTCAAGGGCCAAGGGGAAGGGGTAAGGCAAGGGGAAGGGGTAAGGGGGAGTATTGGGATTCGGCCTTAGTTTAATCTATTCATGACCTCCGTTCTCATATATGTATCTAGCTACTAATTAGTATTCAAAAAAGTGTGGTGTGTTGAACCCTTTTATTCTATCAAATCTACTTACTGTTGTCTTCAGCTTGTGCCAAAAACTGTACATTTTTGCCACATGAGACACAGTACACTTGAACAGTGCTCAGATGTTGGCCACAGAATGGACAAAACATGGAAGTCTGAAATATTGATATCGTGAATTAATTAATAAAATTACATATAGCCATCATCACTAAATAAAGAGAAAGGTCACATCTAGGAATGTGACATTTAGTGTGTTTGTGTCTGCTGATATTGTATCTCTCTGTATATGAAAGTTTATCCTGTGTTTTGTAGCTAAGGGAACAGTACCCCGAAGCGAAGCGTCTATACATTATCCCACTTATTACACGGCTACTTGCCAAAACTAAAAAATAACTGAACTAAAAAATAACTTAACACAGTGTGTCTTTTTACAATTTATTTGTTAACATTCGTAGTGTTGATCAACTGAGAAAAAGTTTGTCAAAGACGTTGAACTTGGCTTCAGATCAGCTGACGTCGCTAAGCAACGGAATATATTGCTGGGGTTGATAAGTTACCGGACTACTCTAACACAGTAGTTAGCTGCAGTACTTAAACCTGTTGCTCTTTTTAAAAACTGTAAAAGCGGACGGCCACATGTAATAATGAATACTAACCTTTCTTTTTCTGTCGCCTCTTTATTTCAATGTTGTTGGTCCAAACTTCTCATACGCGCTCTCTCTCGCTCCATGGGGCCGAAAATCAAGCTTTTTCACTTAGCGCTCCCCCTAGAGGCCTGGAGAACTTCCGTTGTGAAAACTGGATGCAGTGTTTTTGTTTTGCGTGTTTTCGTTTTTGCAACGCGTTTATTTAATGCAGCGTTTTTGTTTTGCGTGCTTTTGTTTTTGCAACGCGTTTATGTATTTGGTTTTGTTGTGTGTATTTGCAGCGCATTTGCTGAATGCTGCGCATGCGTTGTCAAATTAATGAAGATGTTTTCAAAATTTGCTTGTGTTTTGTCTATTTGCATGTTTTCTTAATTTGCAGCGCTTTTGCATATGTCGGCCACCGTACAAATATGTTAGGTGCAAGCTAAATTTAGATTTTACTGTTAAACATTATCCATGCATTTGAAATAACTGATGCCAGCTAGCTGTTACTTTACTGTAAATTCTATGATGCTTTTGTAATCGATTTATCAAATTGTTTTTACATGGGTAATAAAGGTGGAGAGCTCCTTGGCTGCATGCTTTCAGTTTTAAATGTTTATAATTAATTTGGAAAACTATGCCAAGAAACGTAAGTGAGGGTGAGGCTAAAAATTAAGTGACACAAATACATCACCTTCACAAGACAATATTTTACTAATTGATAAACGGCTGTTTATTTTACATATTTTGTTTATGCTCCAAAAACTATTTTGAACTCAAATAAAGGCCACAAAATGTCACTCGCGCGCATTGCGTGCTCGCATGAACTCCTTAACTAGCATCATATCAAACACAGAATGTGGATGCATTGTCAGGGCAGCTGTGGTGGTTGCGGGGGGGGGGGGGGCATCGTAAGGGATTATGCGTAGGGCACCAAAATGGCTAGCGGCGGCACTGGTACTCCCACAATTAACGCGAGCGTGCGCAAACATTTTGGGCCTTTATTGGAGCGCAAAATAGTTTTTTGAGCTTTATGGAAAATAAGCATAGCCGTTTTTTCATTGGTAGAACCTTGTCAAGTGAAGGTGATGTCTTTTTGTCTCAATTATTCAGCCCCACCCTTACGTTTCTCAGCATGGTTTTCGATCGTTATTCTTCTCCCGGTGCTCCCGATGGCCAGTCCGCTACCGTGGGGCTGTGCCGTGGTGGTCAAGTCATATCATTTTTAATTCTCGTGCTCTCAGGGGGTACTGCAGCACCCTCAGCACCCCTAGTTCCCGCGGCCATGCATATGCATGTATTTATTTAAACAAGTTTGAAGCTCATGATTCATACGCAATGTTTCTGGTTAGACTTGGACCTCTGTTGACGTGTCTGACTCTGGTACAAGCGTTCTTTTAGTACCTTTCTGAAGCCAGGCTAACCTAACGACTTACAAACTCTGAAAATCGACACACTTTTTTAGTTTCTAGGTTTTCAGCAGTGAAAAATCTGTTACGCACTTAAACAGGCATCAGACAGCTTTTTCGAACGAGCATCCGTGGAGAAGCGAACTTCTGATAGGGTGGGCCGACTGCTTGCCTTTACCTGATTCGTCAAGATCTGAGGTAAGTCACGGAGTGATAGGGTCATTACCAATCTCTCTGACGCTGACGCTTTCTCTGTCAGTGGTAGAGTACCGGGCCGGCTACATGCAAGAAGTAGCGGTACGTAAGCGAAAGTGCCGGTACGCTTAATAGTAAAATGTAGAAGTGCCGGTACTGCGTAGCAGTGAGTACCGGCCCACTTCGAGCACTGCCTATCACAAAATAATTATGAAAACATATTTGCCGACCCAATTTTCCCACGGTTGGGTCCCAGACTTTGAAAAACACTGTCTTAGACCACAACAGCAATGTGGCACAGGATAATGCAGTTACACGGGACAGGAAACTGCAGTTCATGCATCAGTTCTCCAAGGCAGCAAAGCAATATGTTGCTGTCCAACAGAGGAAAGAGAAGGCATACTAAGAGAAAGCATACTACTTCAGGCAGGAGATCATGGTTGGAATAGCTAACCGGTGCAGAGAGAAGACCATCCAGGAAGTGCTGAGGGAAAAGGAAAAATGCCAGAGAATTACACGAGGTAAACATAGAGGGATTGAGAAACCAGACAAGGGCTCATCTATTGCGAAGCATCTCAGTCGCTTCCACAAGTAAATGACTACAGTTTGGTCTCCTGATCAATTATACTTCATAGAAAAATTATTATAATAATTACTTACAGCATATTTCAACAACAACCATCACTCAAAAAAAGCATATTCAAAGCCGTTGTATGTCTCAGAGGGAAACTTTGACCGGATTGTATAAACCACACAAGCTGGTATAGGCACTCTGTTCCTTTTTCCCAAGTGCCCCCTGGCCCACAAGATGAATTGCCTATAGTAAACCTGTAAAGACTGAAAAAGAATATTAATTAGTGTGGAACACTTGCTCATTTGTGATATGTTCAGTTGTGAAATTTGTCTTGACATGAATTAACTAGTACAGTAACAGTACAGTTTTTTTTTAATAAACTGAGATCCAGCCTTGATTCTAATACATGTTGTTATATACTACCTACAGTAACCTATTTAACAGCACAATTACTCAATTCAAATGTAAAATAAATATAATCACACACACACAGCAGCTAACGTTAGTCTAGTAACGGTCATTTAACTGTTATGAAGCAATAGTATTAGCGTAGCAGTGGCTCTAAAAACATTACATAAACAATGGCGTTTTTTACATAGCTAGAGCTAGCACTATCTCTAGCCTAATAGCTCCTAAATTCAGATATGATTGTAGCCTAACACACAAAGCTAGCTAGCTCCATAACGTTAGCTCTACCTACACTGTAGTTTGTTATGTTTAACCTAGTCTAGCTAACAAGTTATCAACTGACCAACTTGAAGGTAACACAGTATTGGTAGCTGAAACTTACTAGCTATTTATAGGGCGCTCCAAACTTTCCGCATGCACATCTTTCAGGGAAAGCATGGCCACCTCTAAAAAGTACTTCTCTTGACACAGCATGGGGAAGAGCCTGTGCTCAATGATGCACAATCATTTTGCTGGACCGCCAACACCCAAGTCATGCAGGTCTGCCTCTTTGCAACAGATGGATTCCGTCTCTGTTGGCATTGTCGTGCAGTTATTGTTAAGGAGTGTCAAACTGGGTAGTGGAGAATAATACAAGGTTAACTACTGGAAAATTTGAGTTAATTGTATTTTAATGTAAGTAATGATGCAATCACAAGATACACAATGAAAACAACACACCAGGATGTTCGTACTCTAGTACAATGAATCAATCGATGATGTAACAGCAGTCTCACAAAATCTGAGTTTCGGAATAGAACAAACGAAGGCCTTGGTTGAGAAAGTGGTTGTGACAGAGATCAGAGAGAGTTCTGCCCACACCTAGTTCTGTCTCCCTGTCCTCGGGAGACAGGTCTTGTACCCCCCATAGAGGGAGTGCCTTTGATGGGTGATTGGTCAGAAGACCATGGGATGGGAACGTGGTTGTCCAATTAAATGCCCAGGGCGTTCATGGTGGCGCAAGGTGGGCAGTCCAAGGATCTGGTGATGTTCCGAGAGGGAGGGGGCGGAGAAGACCCGCAGGTACTCAGGGAGGGGGGCAGACCAGACCCACAGGTCTGAGGTAATCCAAGGGAGGGGGGCTCCAGGAAAGGGAGCAGATCGCCCCAAAGTCCTGATGGCGTGCAGGGAGATGGGAGCTGCGCCTCCAAGGAAGGGGGGGGGGGGGGGGGGGGGGGGTCGTGTCTCCAGGAGAAGGGGTGAGGCAGACCAGGCCAGGGTCGATGATGTATGGGGGAAGGTGGGGCAGGGTCTCCAAGGGGATGCAGGTGGGGCAGGGTCTCCAAGGGAATGTGACCTCAGAACAGAGTATGTCCAAAAATGGTCAGACCTACTGATCTGACCCGTCCTTAGGCAGAGAAGAGTTACTGTCCCAACATTACCTTATCTCCCAAGTTGACACTTTTACTCCCAAGAGCTGAGAGGCCCTGTTGTGCTGACTGCGGTCCCTGAGCATCACAAACTCGCCTCCCAAAACAGTTTGCCTGACATCGGCATTCTTGCACACTCACCAAAGTTACAAATTAGCATGATCTTACTTTACACAGATACATTTTAGCACAACCTTACTTGCACAGAAAGCATCCTGTTGCATGATCTCATGTTCTTTATTAAATCAATTGATCACAATTGGATACATGTTTTAGTATAGAGCATTACATACTATATGTGTATAAGGTCGTGATTGGTATAGCAGCATTGATTAGCAGTATAGTTATCGTTCCTTCACATTATCACACGTACAACACTCAGTGTTGTTCAACCTGTCAGAACCGTCAACTATATTTGTATCTTCCGACACAACCACATCATCTGGAACAACTGCGGGAACATAATTACGTCTTGGTTCGTAAGCATACCAACCAAGTTCGCCATGGGATGAACAGGGATAGGTGTGATAAGTCGATCTTCATCCTTTTTTCAATGCAGTTTGGCGGGTTGAAATTGAGCGCAACTATTCTTGTGACATCAGCTGTATACGTCATCTAAAGATGGCGGCGCCCAGTTTTTTTTAAGTACATAATTTACACACCAGACATTTCGATTATTTATATAACATGACATTACATTGTATGTTATATATATTTTTGTGTCATAAAATGTATATACTATTATAATATCACTGTGTCTAATCGCAGTTCAGTTCCACTTTAAGGAACAGTGTGAAATACATTGAAAAAAACTATGTTTAAGATTTACAAAAAAAAAATGTTGCAACAATTTGCAAACTATTTGTGTTTAAATTTAACACCATGTAATGTGTTTAAATTACACCACACAAACTAAGTAAAATGTACTCATTGTTAGCAATTAATATGCACAAAGTATTAGCAATTAATATTCACAAAGTATATCAGGTAAGGCTTATTTTTTATTTTTTTGTTTACGTAGTAAATATTACTTGTTTGTCAAATACAAAAATACAAAAAATATATATTAATTAAATAACAATTAACTCCCAGTTGTCAGTATTTTTTTATTAAATTATATCAGTATAAATGATGTTATACATTGTAAGACGCATAACATTAAACACCATCAACAATGTTTTAATCACTCACATTGAACTGTATGTATCTTGTCAACATTTTTATTTAAGTTATAGTGAAAAATGCCTCACACAATCACAGAATGGGCTGTTACAGTTAAAGTCCTCAATGTGTTTCAGACTATGGTCCCAGTAAACCCATCACCAAAGACCTAAACCATTTCAGCCACAAATGAAACACTGGCATTTGCTTCCAAAGACTAATTGTTAAAAACAAGAACCAGGGAATTGTTTACAATGCCTTACAATCTGGTTAGAGCACAACGCTCAAAAGTGCACATGCCTTGACTTGGTGTGGTAACTTAAAATAATAAAAGAAACTTGAAAATAAGTCCTGTGAAAAACAAAGAGGGACGTTTCACTGTAAGCCAAAATGAGCATGTATGAGTCTCTTGTTTAGTATTATTTTGAGGCCTTCAAACTGACAACAGAAATAACGTGATTGATTAAATGAACTATAAGAGACAAATGTTGTAATTGTAGCAAAATATCTAGATTTCTTTTTACAGAAATCTAGCACAGAAATTTGGCACATTGCTGGAAATCAAACATGTATACACAATGACCTTGCATCAAATAGTTTCAATTCTTACAATCACATTATTTAAATGACTGGCATTTTAGAAGATTTGTACAGACCACTGTACAAACAAAAAATCTGACCCCTCAATGGCAATATTCCCCAAATGTAGAAAAAAGTCAATACAAGCGTAAAAATTATACAAAGTAGTGAAACCACTACTGAAAGTCTTTCAGTGGTGAGGTTACCAAAAAGCCAGCAACTTGGTTCTCAGTGACTGGACTTTTGAGGACAGCTTGATCCCATCAAGCTCAAGAAAAAGTTTTCGGAAGACCTCAAATGTATACTTAAGCTTCGCAGGGTATTCCAGATTCAGTGCATACAGCAGTCCCATCAAAAGTGTGCAAGCTTTTGCTGTGTTGTCACATTTAGTCAGCACCTCGTTACCTTCAATAATGATGGAAACATCCGCGGGAACCTCATCAGTGGCAGCATGTACAGCAAGCTTTTTCAAGATGTGATGAGTGTTTGCAGTCAGTCAGCCTCCTTTTAAAACATTACAGAAGAAACAATATGAATATAGGCTTGTGGTGAAAAACTTTAACCCTTATTTACCAATGTTGATTAAACACATTGCTCTTAAAAGGACATACCTGGCAGTCTAAGCAAAGCTCTCTCCGAGGTACTCTATGAGACTGCGGATGACTTCATCCTGTCTTCTCTCGATGGAGTCTCTGTTAAAAAACAATCTGTTAGGTGTGATCACACATGGATATGCTGGATATGTTAGTAGACCCAGCAAGGGGGCTATTTATTTATATAACCTGATAGTCTCTTTTGTCACCTTACCAATTGAAAGGTGCATGACGAGACAAAGGTGGAGTCAGATGGCTGAGCGGTGAGGGAGTCAGGCTAGTAATCAGAAGGTTACGGGATCGATTCCCCGCCGTGCCAAATGACGTTGTGTTTTTGGGCAAGGCACTTCACCCTACTTGCCTCGGGAGGAATGTCCCTGTACTTACTGTAAGTCGCTCTGGATAAGAGCGTCTGCTAAATGACTAAATGTAAATGTAAAGGTGGATGACATGAATTTGTACTTGCACCCTAGCCTGGAGTAATAACAGAGAATGTCTAATGTAGGGAAAACTGCCATTCTCGAGAAACGAGAACGGTCGAGTGCAGAATGAATGGAGGTCTATGGAGCTATACCCCTCAAAATCCACTTTTCTCAGGATATAATTTTTTGTCTAGTAATTTGAATTATGAATTCGAAAGGGGAGGCAAAAAACATACACACAGCCGGGTGTTAAATTTTTTTAAAGTCGCCTTTCTTTTCTAAAAAGCCTTTGAAAATATCATTGACATCAAACACATCGTACGACCAGAGCTATTGCTTGAAGGCAAGCTCTGGTCACTTCCACTTTTCTTTAGAGGCATCGACAACACAGCTGACAGGTTAGGCTCTCCCTGTCAATACACATGCTAGAAAGAGTTTTGGCTTGCTAATGTTGTTGCTAATGTTGCTAATGCCCTGACATTCTGGTTCTGCTTTGAATGCCATCAAGCGGGATCTCTGGTCGTAGTCAGTCCTTCACTAACCAATCAGCATTCGTTAGCAGAATGCTAGCGTGTTATGGGCAACAACGATTTACCCTGTAAGAAATCGAAAGGACTTAAGTACTCGTTTATTCAACTTTTGACCTGTAATGCATGTTGAACATGCAAAAACTACAATAAAATCTGAGATTTTTCAATAACAATCAGGCGAAAGAGACAAATTTAGCCGTTTAGCTCCATAGACTCCCATTCATTTTGCACTCGACCACGATCACTCCCAGAGGAACTCTGGTGGAACTGCAACCAAATTCGGTACAACGGGGCTTAATAGGGAGTGGCAAGGCTCTCCTTAAACAGGCTCTGGTAATAATGAGGAATATGTCAGAGGAATATGTCTACCCAGGCTAGATAACTATCATTGCTAAATGTCTCTGAAATGAAATCCAATTAAACAGTTTGAGATGCAAAGACATTGTAAAAAGGCCAAGTTGGCACATGCAGAAAACATAAGCAAACGCAGTAATTTGGTAACTATTTTGCAGATTTGCCTTTGCCTTAAATGTTATTAAACATAAATTTAATTGAAGCTTACTTTGACCATTCTTGCTTTGATTTAACTCAGTCAAATAACTCAAATTCTAGTATATTAGTTCAATATTAATGTTCAGTTTACCCATTAGATTAAGGGACATAGTTTAGTTGTATGGGTCAATATTTAAAAAAACGACAAAAGCTTTACAATAGCAAATATTTGAAAGTATATGTAGAAATGCCTCAAAATATATATGAAAAGAAAAGCAGGCACGTGCAACTGGCATGCACTGTGTGCATGGGCAACTGCATTCATCACAGCTTCATAACTGTGCAAAACGTCCATAAAATTACCTCAACTTATTTTACTAAACTCAGTATTATAGCATAAGTATTTATTTATTAGTTTATTTGACATGGACAATGCAGTTAAACATAGCTACAGAGCAAAGTTTGCAGCTAATGTGATGCACATAGAGATTATAGCAAAAGCTAATTTTCAACTCCTGTCCCTGGATGGGCCTTTCTACAATAGCACATAATAAAAACAATATACAATTTTTAAAATACAGATTAGAAAAATACACATTCAGAACACACGCATTCTAAGAACTAATTCGAAGGGTACACAATGCAATTATACTAATTGAAACTCATTCACGGTCAGACATTTACATGGGTACAGTTTTGGTTTGCTTTCAGCCATGCCTTAAGCCTAAAGGTGAAAATTTTTAACTCAGAAATGATCTTAATCTCTGTGGGCAGTGAGTTCCAGAGTTTACAAGCCCTGAAAGAAAAGGCTGATGTACCAAAAGATGTTCTGCGCTGTGGGATTTTACAATTTTGGTTTAAGAAGCCCCTTGTCACTCTACCGCTATTTAATCTCTGAGTAAATATACTCAGGGGTTCAGGAGCCAACTTATTGGTACACTTAAATAACAATTTGAGAAAACATAAATCGCTGAAGCTTTCAAAACTTAATAAATTAAATTTCCTAAGAATGTGGCAGTGATGAAAGCGAATTGGTTTTCTATCCATAATTTTCATTGCTTGGTTATAAAGTGAACCAATGTGCTTTGTAGCTGAGGGGGCTGCCTGGGCCCATGCTGTCATGCAGTATGAAATATGAGAGAAGATCATAGCATGCATGTACAGCAGGGCCGCCTGGTGCGGAATGTAATGTTGAATTAATTTGAAACAATTTAAGTTTTGTTATATTGTTTTTGATATTTTCTCAATATGTTTATCACATTTTAGTTGGGGGTCGAGGACCAACCCAACATACTTGAATTGAGTTACAGATTGTATTTTATCATTTTGCAAATGTATTTGAAATGTTTGTTCTAAATTGTGTTTTTTAATTGAAAAACACATAGCAACTGTTTTTGTAAAATTTAAAACCAACTTATTTTGAGTGAGCCAATGACTAACCTCAGCCATGCAAGCAGACAAAACCTCTGCAGCCTGGTCCGGTGTCTTGGCAGATGCATAAAAAATTGTATCATCTGCATAAAGTTGGCAACGGAAACCAGGACAGATCAAAGGCAAGTCATTTATAAAGAGATTAATCAACATTAGTTCCAATATAGAACACTGAGGTATGCCCATACGGATGTTTAGCAATGAGGATTTGTCTCTGGCCACTTTAACACACTGTTCCCTCCCCTGAAGAAATGAGGCTAACCAACCCACTGCCTCAGGAGAGATGTTAAACAGTGACATTTTGGATAAAAGTAGGTGGTGACTGACCATTTCAAAGGCTTTGTTAAGATCGAGAAATACTGCTCCTACCACCTCACCCCTATCCATGGACTTCTTTAAGTTTTCAATGAAGCAGCAGTTTGCTATTTCGGTTGAGTGCCTTTTTTTAATTATTTTTTCTTGTTTATTTGATCAAGAGGGACAGTGTACATTCATAAACATTAAAATGTAAATGCACCCAATTATAGCCAAAAGGCTAATTTCCATTGGCAGTCCCTCTGCCAGAGGGAAAAAGGCTATACAACCTAAAAAAGAGGCATTAACGTATATCAAACATAACATTGACAATAAATACAAACATAAAAAAAAAAGTTCTACTGCTTACCCACTAGCTTGATCTAAAACCAAACTGCTGTGGGTGGAGGAGCTGGTTGACCTCCAAGTGGTCAGTCAGCTGTATTGCTACCGCCTTCTCCATCACTTTGGATAGTACGGGTAGAATTGATATTGGCCGGTTGTTGCACATAGAATCTTGACTTCCTGCTTTAAATATTGGCACAATCACTGCTTTATCCAGCTTGAGGGAAATTTACAATTTCTTATGGACAAATTGACAAGGTGTGTTAGAGCTTTAGCAAGTACACTACCGTATTGTTTGAGAAAACATTGTCCCCCCAATATTCCTTTCAGTTTGCACGTCGGTTCCCACAACACTCGGGCATGATTAACAGTTTCAAAAAAGAGATATTGCTTTTGTTTTTGCGCAGCGTGATTCACCCGGCCTGTGTCTAGCTAGCTACTTCAACCATGTCTAAACGAGGTATTTTAAAAACTTTTCCTAAATCTTGTCAAACAAGATTTTTCATCTCGCTAGCTAGATTATTGCTGCTAGTTAGCCCCAACCACCCCCAAATACCTAGCTAGCTACTGTAGCAAACATTACGAACAACACCAAAATCTATGTTCTTGACATTTTCAACTTTTCAAATTTGTCACACAATGTTTTCTAATAGGTTTGTGCAACATTGACGTCAGGGAACAAGAAAAGTTGAGCATTTCTGCCATTTCGAATGGCCAACGCAGGTAGCATTGCTATTTAAGTTAAATACAATAATCAAACCCAAGTTACATCAGATAATTCTACTCGAACATTATATTGACAACACAATTACATTATAGTAAAAGTCGATTATGGTAAACTCTTAATTCATGAATAAAGGGCAAAGCAGAATGTTCTGTCCTCCTCGTAGATTTGGTGCCTGTATTTCTGGCAGCTTAGACGAGCATGCGCCGAAACTAAACTACGGCTTTCCATGCGTTTCTGCTTGTCATTTTACTATGAAATAACAATTAATTTTTACATTTTATTACACAAGTTATAATTAATTAGTTGGTTTTCTTGACATTGATTGCATCTACCTATATAATAATAATATATACAGTACAGTATTTCCCACAGAATTTTCTTAAGAATGGGAAACACTGCAGTGCTGTGCAGAAGTCTGACCCAAGATCTTTTAACATGAATATTGTCTTCTTTTTTTGGTGTTCTGTACTTATTTTTATTTACAGATGTTTTACTTTTGCACAGACCTGTATGTTGGAATTGTCTTGAGCAAGGCTTAATTATAACATTTTGGAATGCCTTAAATACAGTTTATACCATGGTCTGGGTGAATACTCGATTCTGACCATTATCGGGTGATAACGGACACCTACTACGTAATTGCAGCAAAACTGTCTTTTCACCGTTCTAAATCATTCCACTGGCTACTTAGTATATGAGCCTGTACGGAGTCAAAGCCACCATTTACAATTTTGAAAGACTTTAAAAAGCTAACTTGTATTTACATCAATGAGTGACTTTAATATCAATTTTAACCTATTTGAAAAATGTTACTTTTCTGAATGTGTGTCAGTGTCACGTAACCGCTCATCTCACATCCCATTTGATATTCACCTCGCTAGTCAATCTGATGCAGACAGGCTGCGGCCAACACAACAGCAGCAACTCTAAACATGGCCGATTATTTTCTTCTTAAAAATCTTGATTTTATTTGGGGACAATGACATGGCTCGATACCTGGCTAGTCTTGTTGTTAAACATACTGTCAAATTATAATTACTGTTTGGAGAAAATGTCACCTTTGATACGGTCATCTCACATCCATTTGCTATTCAACTCGCTCCACAGGCTGCGGCCGTACGGTAGCCTAGTACTACTAGTATGGCCGATACTTAATTCGTGAAAATCTTTATATTGATTTTGGGATAGTGACATGGCTGGTTAGCTAGCAAATCTTCTTCTCAAACATACTGTAAAATTATATTTTTGCAAACCGTTTGTCAACCGTACATAATGTTATTGCTTCTGAATCTTGCTAGCATAAAGTTAGCTTTCGGGCTAATAGCTCAGCCAAGGGAAAGCCGGTGTTGGTTCAATGAGCTGAGCGGACCATAAAATATCAGAGTTGGCAAAAAAGTATAGTTGGCAAGTGACCATGCTTATATGGTATAAGCGGGATAATGCCCTTTGAGGTGTACAATATCACCTGATAATGGACTCCGCGGAAGCAACTGGTTTCACGCCTCCGCATTGTCCACTATCAGGTGATATTGGACACCTCGTCGGTAGGGATGGGCGTGGTTAATCGAATATCCGGTTATCCTAAAGTAAGTCAGTATTCGAATACTTTTTTTGAATACTTATGAGTGTAGTTTAATAAAAAAAATGTTTTTAATGAAAACCGTCGTGTCGTGAATTATAATAGTTGTGACGTTAGAAATGATGAAAACCATCAAAAAAGGTAGGCTACGCCTGCGTTCTGCTGCGAGTCTCCTGTCATTTGGGTGTGCTTGCCTTCGGCGAGCATAAACCATTGTTATCTCACATATATATTATTTATTATTTATTGTTTATTTTCGCGCCCCTAAGGCTCAGTCAATATTTGGACCACATAGACAACGGTTGTGTCAAAAGTTTTGTCTTGGTAGCGATTGCGTTGCTTCTATTCGGATTTACGTTCCGTTGCACAGTTTAGGAGGTTACAACGTTTTTTGAGGCGACAAAGTGCCTTTAGTCGACGAAGGGTAATCCGTGCTAGCTACGTCACCACGTCAACACACGTTAGCAACGGCGCATGGATACAACGTGATAGAGACATTCTAGCACACAAATTGGAGCTTGGATTACGAGTGAAAAATCCCACCCCAAAAAATCCCAACCATTTGGCTTTGTTGAGAAAGCGATTTCGAGTGGAACTGCAATCTCAGATGTTTGATTTAGGTCGTCAAAGTCTTTGTAATTTGCTAGAAAGCGTCATAGTAGTATTTTTAGTAGCTAATTTTATAGTTCAATTTTTCACGAAAAAACAGAAAGAGGGAAATTTTATGACGATATGACAATTGTGAAGACAGCCAGGTGGTGAGATTTTAATGTAGGTTGCTGTAAAAACTTTGATTTGTTTGCTACTTGAGAGCCCCGTCAGCCTCCATTGACAATTACGGTAGCAACAACCAATATATATGTCTATGGCAACAACAGTGTTGTCAATGACTGTTTACACTCGTCGACAACAGTGTTGTCGATCTGCGTCTGATGAGTATTTTCTTAATTTCGTACCAGGGTCAATTCTACATCCAAATGGAGAGCAGTGTTTTAAAGATATGGCGATTGTGAAGACAGCCAGCGGGTCAGCATATTTTTGTTATTTGTGTAAAACTTGGAATTTGATTGAGACCGTGTCTTGTTTTGACGTTAGCCTCTGAGTGACAGACTCGGCTCGCCCCCTGGCAGTGTATAGTAGTAGGCTACAGTACTGTCTTCAATGCCACAGCTATGGCTAAACTTTATCATGTCTTATTACACGGCTGTTGTTAATACTGTAGAATGATCCATTTACTTGAATGGGGCTTCCCAACGTTCTGCCCTGAACAATTTTCTCATATTTGACCGTTGCTTTGCGGTGTTGTGCATGGACGCGTTCATTGAACACGTTCATTTTTATGAGAACTATGAAATGAACGAAACTTAATGACAAATAATGAATTGAACGTTGAACACGTTCATATCATTGGAGGTCTAGCTTTACGGAATGTTTTCCTTCTCTTAAGGACTGACGCTGTCTAAAACGAATGCTTGCACCATGTAGTTGCTCAGTGCCTGTAAAATGTTTAATATGTAAACTAACTAACTCGACTTCGCACTACCCATGATTCATTACACACACATGTAGACCAAACAAGCAACGCTAGGTTGCTAGGTAACGGAAGCCAACTAAAGCTGGCTAGGTTCCGTTTCGGAAATTTTACTCTGTTGGGAGCGTCGGAAATATTTAGAACTCACGATCTATGCACCATGACCATGTGAATGCATAAATGTCACAAATGAAATTACACAAATGACATAGGCTATATGATCATTATTTTATACCTTAACAAAATTGCAAAATACTAATGTAAACAAATCTTTTTTGTGCCATTTAGTTCAGTGCTTCTGTGGCTTTCAGTGGTTGTTTATGTGGCTTGTCCATATATTAAAGCAATAAATATAACAGATAATACATTATTTATATATATATATATTTATGTATATATAAAATAAGAAAATAAAGACACATTTACGTCTCGGCATGGCTGCAGATGTCATGTGCTGTTGTAAACAATGCAACTAGTGGAGGCGGTAAGGTGCTCAGTGTTGCCAGATTGGAAATGCCGAAGTATCGTAGCTACCAAAGGCTCAAAATTATAGTATATAGTATTTGGAGGATAATGATCGTGCATCTGGCAACACTTCTTGCTCGCGCAAGAAGGTGGAACGTAAGGAAGATACACTTGTCTAAACTTGTAAGGGCGTAATTAATAGTTTGTTAAAGACATGTATATATGTCTATCGTACGGTGGCGAAGACCCAAAGAAACACAAACATCCAACGAGACGAAATCCCAGAAGTTTTTGGAATCCGTGCCGGACGCATTTTTTAGATCTTGAAAAAAAGGACATGTCCAGGTAAAAGAGGACGTCTGGTCACCCTATGTCTTAAAAAACAAGTTAAGTCTTTAATTTTCAATTTCCGCATTAAAACTATGAAATGAAATGAACTATGAACGCGTTCAGAATTTAAATTGTGAAATATGAACGTGAACGATTCATATTGACTTGTATGAACTGAACTTTGAATGAGTTCATGAGAGGTATGAACGTGCACAACACTGTTGCTATGCATATTTGACAGCTGTCAAGGGAAGTGGCCTTTTTGCCTCGGATTCACCTCTTTCGTAGCACTCCGCAAGTAGTCTGGTAACTTTTCCACCCCAGCGTACTCTGTTGCTTAGCGACATCAGCTGATTTGAAGCCTAAAGAATTTTCAAAGTCTATGAAGTTCAACGTCTTTGGCGAACTATTTCTCTGCTAATCAACAATACGAATGTTAACAAATACATTGTAAAAAGAGACACTGTGTTAAGTTATTTTTGTTGGCAAGTAGTGTAATAAGTGGGATGATGTACAGAACGCCGGTCATTATTGGGAAGTTAAGCCCAGACAGGGCAAACAGCACCCCGACGCAAAGCGAAGGGGTTTTGTTTCGCCTTGAAGGGGCTTATTTTCCCAATAATGACCGGCGTTCTATACATTATCCATTACAAAAGAAACTTTCTCATTTCCGGCGCTTTCAAACAATCAGTGAAGTGTGGATAGCAACAGCAGCTAGCTTGCCTCTAGCAAACTGTTTTTTAATTAGCCATGTCCCCTTAAATTAATATCGAACTTATTTACGTTTTGGGGGGCTTATTTTCAGTTAACAGACGGTAGCCTACTATTTGAATCGCAATTCCATCTGAAATACTGCCAGTGACAACTTTGTTACAGTAGCTTGTTTCAAGGGGGTTTCTTGTTTCAAAGTGTTCTTAATGAGTTATGCAATATATGATTAGGCTAAATGCTTGAAAATATCACTAGATGGGAAAACGGACCCACCTGCAAGCAAGCACACCCTACAATTTCCCCAGAAATTGTACCCTCTTTAGTTTCATTTGGCGCTACAAGAAGCATAGTGTCCTGGCTAAGCAGTACCTCGCAGCAACCTCAGTTCCTTTAGTCTTTTCTACGCCGGCCTGCTCGTAAATCGACTCTGTACTCGCCTCTCCCCTGAGCATGTTTACGTGCTCATTTTCCTGAATAAAAATGCGTATGGCTAATGCACTTGTGGCTTATTTATTTTCTCACCAGTAGCCATGCAGAGCTAGCGTAATAAGCTGTTTATGTTTGCATTCTGTGGTGGGGCACCGTATCCTATAGGATTCCGGTTCCAAGTTAATATCCAAGTTAATATGCAATATTTCTCCACGTGTATCTTTTGTTTTTATCGAGGATAGCCTAGCAGGGCTCTCAGTGTCACGCATTGAGAGTGACAGTCACTCATTTCGGCCTTTAGTCAGGCCCTCCCGCCACACATTGTATTTCTCAAGCAGAAAAAAAATATTTATAACAAATGTAATATGCCGCAGCACCCAACCAAAATTCCTCTGGCCGCCCCACTCTCACTATGGAACCGGCAGTCAAGTGCGTCTCCCCTGGTTCTTAGTCGAGCCTGCCAATTATCAGCCAATCAAAAAAAAGAAAGGGTCTATACAATAGCCAATCGGAAAATAGCACCATTGTATCTGGGTAAGATTTAATGCAACAACCAATGGGAAAAAAGCATATCCTGTAATTTTTCGTGATTCTGCTAAGTCTTCCGAAAGTTTTGTTCATCTACAAAGCAAACCGCTGAAGCTCGAGCATATAACTTTGACCGCAGTCATGATCTCCTGTTTTAATGTTACTACAAATTCACAACTTGTTTCACTCAAACAATGACAACTTGACTGCTGTTGAAAAATGAGAGATGGGAGAGAATGTCACTCTTGCCTGTCTTCAAAACTTGAGAGCCCTGCCAATGTGTTTAATTTAGGCCAATGTAGCCTACTTTTTATTTCACATAATAATAGGCTAATCGCTTTTACGCCAAATTAAGAGCCTACGTCTGAAGACGCAGCGTTTTTTGAAGTTCATTGTCTTTTCGTCATGTTAATAATTTGATCTTTCATTTGTTTTCTTTATTCAACCCTTATTTAATCTAATAGCTTAACAGTCCCAATTATTGCCAGAATGTGTGGTGGTTCATGTGTTTACTGTATGCTTTGCGTCACGTCAGGCTAATTACATAACAGAACCACATTAACAAAAATAGATTATCCGGATATTCGAAAATAATTTCGGATACTATTCGAATAGTGAAATCAGTTCAAATATCCATGAACAATCTCTATGTTGTGACTTTATGCTCTGTGTATAATTACTGTTATGGATATATACTATTCGTGGGCTACCTAAATCACTGGTAGATACAAATGCACGGAGACGAGGATGCAGCACAAGTTAGACATCTTTTTACTGGCGGGCAAATCCACAACCGCTAGGCATCAACCAACTATCACAGAACACTGTAGTAGTTCCAGTCAAACACAATCGAGCACCAAGTGCTCGATCCAATATACCACATCCCTCTTTTTCGACTGATAAGTTGCATACGTATCAGTTACCTCAACAGTTAACTCTTTACTTACCATTAACATGGCATCAACATTAAACTTGTCTTTTCTACTTGCATACTTCTATGATTAATAAGGCATGTTTTCAATAGACTTATGGCTCTCATTAAACATAACAAACCACTTTCCTGCTAAGCATTCTGTAGAAACATTTAAGCATTCAGAACATTCAACACTCTTGAAACATTTCAGGTTAAACACTCCTCATTCTTTTTTTCTCTTTAGTTTTTTTTTACTATATTTTTTTTCTCTCTTTTTAAAAACATTTTAACAAGCACATAAAACATTCCTGAAATCAGTCATTGAATCTGGCAGGGCGCCTAACCGCTCTGCCGCTCCTTGTGTAGCATGTGGGTGTACTTCTCGTAGTCACAGGAGGAGGGTTGTGTGGTGGCAGATCATGTGGTGGTGAGTCCACAGACACAGGCGCTTGAGAGTTTTGTACCTCTGAGTCCAACTGTTCATCACGGTCAGTGTCCATGAACAGACTCGGGTGTATCTTCCTCAGATGTTGCCAGTTCCTCCTTTGCGTCATACCAGCCGGTGTCTGCACAGTGTAGGAGCGTGGTTCATCTCGCTGTCGGATGACAACAGCAGGCTCCCAGCCGTGCCGCATGTGTACGGTGTCTCCTGAGGTCAACACTGGCAGGGGCTTTGCACGCTGATCATAGTGTTGCTTTTGGCGGAACTGTAGGTTCTGTCTTTGGCTGTGAAGATGCTGTGGGACTGACTGTGTCAGCACGGCACTGGAACACGGAAGTGTGCTCCGTAGAACTCTTCCCATCAACATCTGTGCAGGCGACTCATTCAGTCCTGTCACTGGTGTGTTCCTCAGTGACAGCAACACTAGATGTGGGTCAGTGCCGGTCTGCGTTGCCTTCTTCAGCGCATGTTTTACAGTCTTTATGGCTCTCTCAGCCATTCCATTTGAAGAGGGAAAACCTGGGCTGGAGTGTGTGAGTTTGAATTCCCATGAAGCTGCAAATGATTTCATCTCATAACTGGCAAATGGGACGTGATCACTCACTATCTCCCTAGGAATCCCGTGCCTGGCAAAAACAGACTTCATCTTCTGGATCACAGTGTAGGCTGTTTTATCAGACAGGTTAAGCACTTCAGGATATTTGGTCAGGTAATCAACCAACAACAGATATGACTGACCATGTAGCTCGAAGATGTCGGCTCCGACTTTCATCCATGGCAGTTCTGGAATCTGATGTGGTATGAGTGGCTCAGCCTGGTGTTTGGGCTGTAGCTGCTGGCACTGCATGCACTTCTCCACCATTGCCTCGATGTCTTGTGCCATGCCAGTAGAGGGATTTTCTTGCTTTGGCTTTTGTGCGCTGCACTCCTTGGTGAGCAACTCCAAAATCGTACTCCTGAAGCTCTGGGGTATGATGATTTTATCTCCGACCATGACAATGTCATTCTCAATGTTTATATAGTTCTTGACTGACCAGTAAGCGTGTCATTTCCTGTCTAGACTTTTCTTTTTCATGGGCCAGCCATTCTTGTGTTTCTCACATACAGCTTGTAACACGCTATCTGCTGCCGTTGCCTTTTTCAATTGGCTGAGTGTTTCTTCGCTCAAGGAATCAGTGGCCTCCAAGGCATACACAACTCTCTCATCACAGGGGTTCTCGTTAATGTTTTCACCTTCTCTGTTTGCTGTGTCGCGTGAGAGTGTGTCGGCAATGTACATGTGCTTGCCTGGTGTGTATGTTACTTGTAGATCATACCTTTGCAGTTGTAGAAGCATTCCTTGCAGCCGCGCAGGTGCTTAGCTCAGCGGCTTGCGCACAATGACCTCCAGAGGCTTATGATCAGACTTCACAGTTACTGGTCTGCCGTAGACATACTGATGGAATCTCTTAGCAGCAAACACTATGGCGAGCAACTCTTTCTCTATCTGCGCGTACCTCTTTTCTGTGTCTGTGAGCGCTCGTGAGGCATAGCACACAGGGCGGCCATCCTGTAGCAGAGAGGCTCCCAGTCCGTCTTTTGAGGAATCAGCTTGTAGAGTCAGCGGCTGCTTGTGATGGTAGTACCTCAGCACTGGGGCTTGTGTGAGGGTGGACTTCAGTGTTTTTGTAGCGCTGAGCTGTGGTGTGGGAACCACTGCCACGCTACATCCTTCTTAAGCAGCTGTCTGAGGGGTGCTGTGAGTGAGGCTTCATTCGGTATGTACTGTGCCAGGAATTTTGTCATTCCCAGCAGACGTTGGAGACTTTGCTTGTCTTCTGGGGTTGGCATATCGACGATTGATTTGATCTTTGTGTCGTCAGCCCTCTGTCCAGCTGCCGTGATGATGTGTCCCAAATACTTTACTGTGTCAATTTTGAACTGGATCTTGTCTTTGTTAAACTTCATTTGTAGTCTTTGCTCTCTCCAACACTTTCTGCAGGATGTCACCATGTTCCTGTTCTGATGTTGTGCGATGATCATGTCGTCTGCTATGACATACACACCTGGAATGTCGCCAAAGGTCTCACAGTTCTTCTGTTGTAACACTTCGCTGGCAGACCTGATCCCGAATGGGAGTCTGAGGAAGCGGAACCGGCCCCACGGCGTATTGAAGGTGCATAGCTTAGAAGATGGCTCATCCAGCTTGATCTGCCAGTATCCATCCTTCTCATCTAGGATGGAGAAGATGGATTTTCCTGTTAATCTGCTGCGCACGTCTTCTGGTGTAGGAATGGAATAGTGCTGACGCTTAACTGCCTCATTCAGGTTGCAAGGATCCAAACATACCCTTAGCGCACCGTTCTTTTTTTTGTGGCAACAAGACTGTCCATTCTGTCGGTTCATTGACAGGGACTATCACTTTTCTGTTCTGTAAGTCTTTGAGTGTCTCTTTTAATGAATCCATGATGGAGAGGGGCACATTTCTGCAGGCATGAATTACAGGCGTGACGCTGGGGTCAATGTGTATGTGATGGACACCGGGGAACTCGCCCAATCCTGTGAAGACCTCTGCATACCTCTGTAGCATCTCCTCTTTGGTAGCTGGAGCCTTTCTTGGTTGTGGGGACCTTGCTGTGAGTGCCTCAACTCTTCTCACCAGCTGCAGCTCCTCACATGCATCTCCACCCAGAATTGGCTTGTCGGCCCGGCTTGACACATGAAAGTCCAGCATAGCTTTATGTTTGGGCGTCCTGCATTCTAGAGATGCAACACCATCTGTGGGTAGGCGGGCTCCACCAAATGTAATTAGGACAGTCTGTGTGGGCCGTAGCTGAATGGGACCCGGTAGCTTCCGGTACACGTGCATGGGAAGCACATTTGCATCGGCGCCTTTGTCCAGCTTGAAATGAATTGCTACGCCTCTGACTGTGGCTGTTTCATGCCATATAGTGCCTTTGGCTTGGTGAGCTGCTTTCTTTTTATATTTTCCAATCATGCCTATGTATAAGGAGTCAACTTCACTTTCCAAATTATTTATTGTCTTTGTCTTGTAGTTGCTTCTTTTCTCAGTGCCAGCTCTACATACCTTGGAGAAATGGTTGTTCTTACCACATGTATGGCACACTGCACCATAAGCTGGGCATTGACGGGGCTCATGCTTGTTTCCACATTTATGGCAGATAGTTGTTGTTACATGCCCCTTGCTGCTTGTTTTGCTCTTGTTCCAGCTGCCCGTGCGCGTTTTCCCTGTTGCTTTCCTTAAAGCATCTACTGCGGTGTCTTGGACAACCTGTAACGTCTGCATCGCTTTCATTTGTGACTTAGCGAGCTCTGCTGATCTGCATGTGTCCATGGCTGTGCGCAAAGTGAGCTCAATATCACGCAACAGTCTCTCCTTCGGACGAATATCGTTTATGCTAAACACTAATTTATCCCTAATCATGTCATCTTCATTTCTGCCATACTCACAGTCTTTACTCTTCTGGCGTAGCTCTGTGATGAATCTGTCCACCGATATTTCTGCTGACATCGCGTGTGACCAGAATCGATGGTGTTCGAAAACCACGTTCTTTCGAGGACTGCAGTAGTCCGAGAAGGTTGGAGAACTTCCTACATTGTATCTTCATCTCTTTCTGGGATGATGGTGAGTGTGTTATACACTTCTAGCGCCTCCTCGCCAACAGTGTGGAGCAGAATGGCGGTTTTAACCGTCTCTTCCTTGTCCAAGGCACCTGAAGCAGTCATATACAGCTGGAAACGTTCCCATCTTCTCCAGTTTTCAACTATATTCTCGGTAAGTATCAACGGTGGTGGCGGCTTGAACTGCTGCATGTTCGCACGTGCTAGCACTTTTTGTTTTGTTTCAGCTAACTTCTAAAATACCGTCCTCTAATTATTCCGTAACTCCCACTTCTGACACCATGTTGTGACTTTATGCTCTGTGTATAATTACTGTTATAGATATATACTATTCGTGGGCTACCTAAATCACTGTTAGATACAAATGCACGGAGACGAGGCTGCAGCACAAGTTAGACATCTTTTTACTGGCGGGCAAATCCACAACCGCTAGGCATCAACCAACTATCACAGAACACTGTAGTAGTTCCAGTCAAACACAATCCAGCACCGAGTGCTCCATCCAATATACCACACCTTACACATCCCATATAACTGTTGTTGATGTTAAAGGTTACTGTATTGTCACTGTTCTTATGAAGGCAAATGGAGGGTTTATGGTATAGTTAGCTGTATGGTCTTGTAAACTGCTTGTTCATCCGCTTGTCTTCATTCACGGAGTGGAGTCTTCTGTATGTCCTCTCCAGTCCAATTGAAATGGACTGCATTTCTACCTTAGCGGCACACACAGATAGCAGGGCTGCCATGTATGGTGCTGGCCTGCCCATCAGGAGCAACTTGCAAAGACACTTCAACACATGCTCAGGAGTCAGGGATCAATCCGCAAACCTTACAATTAGTGGATGACCCTCTCTCTCCACTTTTCATACAGTAAAAAAAAAAGTCATCATTTATCAATTTTAATTAGCCACAGCTTAATTAATTTAAGGGAATGCCATACCTTGGAATATCTGTAATTTCCTCACAGGTAGGGATGCACCGAATCCATATTTGTAAAAAAAATATTTAGACAATTTACATTTAGTCATTTAGCAGACGCTCTTATCCAGATCGACAGACAATTACCATATGCCTATCTCAAGATCCAATCAATATCCAAAATATTCGGCTTTTAGATTTCTCAAATTTCTTTTAGATGTTTCATATCCAAATGTTTTAACAGCGCAGATATGTTTTGTATTGTTAAAGGTCCTTGCCACCACGAGACAAATCGGCATTGCAAATTGATCATGTATCTCGACTTGAATCGCCTTCTTTTGACTGAAAGTACTGCCAAACAACACTTTTTCTGCTCACGAGTTGCATTTTCACTTTCTCTCATCCTACTGCATTGAACGGTCCACTTACGTGAACACCTTCCCGTAATCAACGGCGGCGTCATTATGTCGACCTGCGTAGTGCAAGCGTAGGGTTCTGGTTCGGTGTAAAAAAATTCTAAGGTTCGGACGAAACCAAATCCCTGATGAAGGATGAAAACTATGCCTCATAAGGGGTGGGTAGAGCCTGTAACCTTCAGACCTTTAAGGTTCCACTCTCAGCATGTTGTCATGGTAACCACAGCTTTTGGTACAGTTTGGTAAATCGAATTGTCACAGATGATCACAGTGACAGATGATCAACAGTAACGTAATCAACCACGTCACAAAAGAGCGCTTAGGTTGAATTTGTTTTCAACAAACAACATACTACGTTGCTCTGATTGGTTGTAGGTATATCCAGTTGAGCGAAAAGGCATTTTTTTACGAGTTGGGTTGAAACACGCCCCATACTCACAGCCCAACGAAGCGGTTTCAGACTCATATTCTGACTACAATTATGAGTATGACAACGTCAGGCTAAATAATTATATCCATTGCTTGCATTTCCTGTGGTTCTATTCACCTTATTCCGCCCTGCCCACTTTCTCACCTTTTTGCACTTCAGTTGTAATGGCACTTCCGGTTTACCGGGGATGTCATTCAATTCAATGGGGAACTGCCGAGAAGTCTCTCTGCTAAAATATTGAATAATTAGGTGGATTTGTGCCAGATGTGTTAAGTTTGTGTGCTACAACAAGTCAACATACACCCTTTCGATGGATGGCTTGAAAACGACTTTTAAGTGTTTATATCATTAAAAATAATATTATTAAAGGCTGAATTATACTACTCAATCTTCACAGAGACGGACACAGGGAACGCCCTTTCCGATGTGGAAAGCCCTCTCCGAGCCCCTCAGAGGGCTCTACGTGCACCTCCTGATTATCCGTCCCCCTTGGCTGTGATTGGTCCCTATTAAGAACCGCTTGCGTCATGGGCGGGGTTGCAGTGACCAACATGACGAACAGAATCCTTTGACCGCCATTGCTGTAAGTTTTTACAATTCATATTACAGCTAAACAGTACATGTAAATCAGCATCTGAATAAAATGTGACGAGAAATGGGAAGTGTAGTTGCTGAAAATGTGCTTATGTTATTGATGAAACGGCTAATTTGTAAATTTGCTCCGACTTTTCGATAACCTAGCTAGCATCGCAGTGCAGCGCCACCTACTCTTCTGACGGTGAATTGTTTTCAGCACCGACAACCTACAGCCAGAGTATAAATTCAACAAATCTGTCCAACCCCGTCCATCTGTCTGTCCGTAACGGTGGTATATATCGGCCTTTACGTTAGCCACAAAAATAAGATTTCACTGCAGGGCATATGCATTTGCTATACCTTGTTTGAAAGCTTAGGTCCTCTAGAATTCAGTCGTGTGATTAATTTTACAGTTTACAGGGAGTCAGGTGGCTGAGCGGTTAGGGAATCGGGCTAGTAATCTGAAGGTCGCCAGTTCGATTCCCGGCTACGCCAAATGACATTGTGTCCTTGGGCAAGGCACTTCACCCTACTTGCCTCGGGGGGAATGTCCCTGTATTTACTGTAAGTCGCTCTGGATAAGAGCGTCTGCTAAATGACTAAAATGTAAATGTACAGTCAGTACATGTATTTGAGATTCCCCGCAAAACCGACCAGCTAACATTGTTAGCAGTAGAACGTTATTTTCTTCTTTATCTACTTGAGGCTCTAGTTTTTACATCAGGACTGCTATTAGCCATAAACTGCAAATGGTCGAGTGACAAATTACACAAATTGTGCTGTAATAATAAGTAGTAACAACTTTTTCATCAAGGGTCTTTGGTACAAGCTTTATGCAGCGTGTTAAAGGTCACATGACATGAAAACGTCACTTTAGGAGGTTATTTAACATTAATATGAGTTCCCCTAGCCTGCCTTTGGTCCCTCAGTGGCTAGATATTTCTATAGGTGTAAACCAAGCCCTGGGTATTCTTCTCCGCCTTTGAGAAAATGAAAGCTCAAACGCTCTGTTTGAAAATCTCCTTGTGACGTCACAAGGAGGAAAGTTACCTCCCCTCTCTATGCTTTGCTCGCCCAGATAATCTGGCCCGCCCATGAGAAACTGAGCTACGACCGTGCAAGTGTTTTTATCCTCGAGAGACATCATGGCTTGCAAACGAACGAAGCATGACATTTGCTCAGTTTGGATGTACAAAGGAAAACGTCTTTTTACAGTTATTCCTTCGTCCGAGCCTTTGAAGACCCAGTGTCTTCATTTTATTTTTCTCTGGAAATGCGCCGACACAACTTCCCAAAGTTTTGTATGTCTGCGCCAAACATTTCAGCCACGACTGTTTCCTCAACTTGAGCAAATACAAAGCTGGCCTTGCTGGCTTCCGGTATGCAACTGAGACGATAGGCAGCAAACGAGAAGAGCTCCCGGCCAATTAAGCAAAATAACGGAAAAAATCCTCAAGCTGCAACTCGAATGTGAAGAATAGACGCCATGAGTAATTCTCAGAGTGGAAAGGGAAAGGAGAAAAAAAAGAAAGCGGAGAAACAAACGGAAAATATGTACAACGAGGAAGAAGACGAACAGGTGCTACCAGCTAACGCAGTGGTAGCTAGCAATGCCGACCAGCTTAGCTGGGTGTCTGAACTGCAGGCTAGCTTTCATGCTGGTATGGACAAGATACATGCTAAAATTGACAAAGGCCAGAGTACAATAGACGCCAAACTGGACAAAATTGGCAAGAAAATGGAGATGAAGCAAGGGCTGGATAGCCTTCGAGAGGAAACTAATACCAAATTTGAGTCCGTGGATGTCGACATGCAGGCGCAAAAGAAAGAAATCGACACCCTAGAAGAACGTACAGTTGAGGTGGAGGAATGGACTACAGAGGTACAGGACATTCTCACTGCTTCACTCGACCAACAAACTAAGCTTCAAGAGAAACTGTCCGACTTGGAAGGGAGGTCAAGGAGAAGCAATATTCGAATCTGGGGGCTGAAAGAAGGAGTAGAGGGAGACTCGGTCGCTGAATACGTGGACAAATTAATTAATAAGGAACTGGGAATGTCGGAGGATATTAAACTGGATATTCAAAGGGCGCACAGGGCGTTAGCACCGAAACCACAACCAAACAAGCCCCCAAAAGCGATTATTGTCAACTTTTTGAGGTTCGAGGTTAAAGAGAACGTCCTCAAGACGGCCTGGCGATCGCAGCTGGAAGTCGAGGGTCACCGAGTGACTTTTGATCATGACTACGCAGCAGAAGTTGCGGCTAAACGTCGGAGATATGCGGGTATTAAAAAAAATTCTAAAAGAGAGAGGGATTCGTTTTCAATCCCCACGGGACACACTGAGAGTGCACTGGACTGAAGGATTCAAAGTATACAACAGCGCTCAGGACGCGGCGAGGGCGATGCGGGAGAGAGGATGGCAGGTCCCTGACCCGGGAGAGGAGAGACCGACACCGCTGCAGAGACTGGAGGCAGCGCGCAAGTGGACCAAAATCGGGAGACGATCGTACAGGTGAGAATAGAGGACGTGAAACGCCACAGTGACCGATTGGGAAAGAACATGGACACGAACACAGCTTCAAATTTATAACTTTTGAATAAAGCCTATTGTTTAGTGGCTTGACGGTCCTTTTGAAAAAACGCAGTGGGTTAAGATAATGTATGAAAAAAGCACATAAAGCTCTCGGCCGGGAGCTCTGGAAGTTAGATGTTGGACACTTATAGTGAGCTTGGGAGATCAACGCCCGAGGAGATCTCCGCCACTAGGGGGGGCCCTCTCACTATGAGAGGCTTAACCCCTCACCTACCAACAGGGAACAGGGGGACATGTTTGAAACCCCCGAATGCCTTGGAAGTGCATGTTCTGATTGTTAAAATGTGTTTTTTAATTTTAATAATAGCGGTTGCTATTATTTTACATATTGTGTTCTGTGACATGTGGAGAACAGAAGAATGCTTCAAGAGGAATTACTATGCAACGTAGGGGTATTAGAATGGTGTCATTAAATGTTAATGGTATGAACAATCCTATAAAAAAGGGGAAAGTGTTAACAAAATTTAGAAAGGAAGAGATGCAGGTTATTTTTCTACAAGAAACTCACTTGTCATCACAAGAACATGAAAAATTTAAGAGATATGGATACAGCAATACGTTCTATAGCTCATTTAAGCAGTCTCATAGGAGAGGGGTGGCCACACTAATTAAAGACTCAGTGAAATTTGAAACAAGCAAAGAAATGTGTGACAGGGAAGGAAGGTACGTGGTGGTTAAGGGAAAAATGGATGGACACATGGTTACATTAATCAATGTGTACGCGCCACCTGATAGCGATAAGACATTCTTTAAGGAGCTTTTTGATATCATAGCTGTGGAAATGGATGGGATTCTGATTTGTGGGGGGGACTTCAATGTGGTACTAAATCATGATTTAGATACGACGAGTACAAGAAAAGCTAGGGCACGTATCTCTAAGTACATGAACATACAACTGAAGCAACTGGGAATTATAGATATATGGAGGGATAGGCATACACTAGATAGAGACTACACGCATTATTCACATCCACACTTGAACTATGCAAGAATGGACTATTTTCTCATGACCATGGAGGATAAACACAGGATAGAAGGATAGGTGTTACTGACTTGTCTGACCATAGTGCAGTGTATCTTACAGTGAACCTAACCGCTAGAAGAAAGAACACAGTCTGGAGGTTGAATGTAGGTCTACTAAATAACAAAGATCTAGTGAAAGAAATAAAAGGAGATATAACTAGATATAGGGAACAAAATGATAATGGAGAAGTAAACCCAATTATTCTCTGGGACGCTCTGAAGGCAGTAATAAGAGGGAAGCTCATAGCACAAACTGCGCACCTTAAAAGAACCAAACTGGAACTGTATCAAAACTTAACAGGGCAACTAAAAGAGTTTGAAAAACAACATAAAAACACAAATGACCCGGAGGCACTGGCGAAGGTCAAAGAAATTTGAGGCAAGATAGATATGAGACTATTGTCAGAGGTGGAGAAAAAAGTGAGGTCTGTAAAGCAGACGTACTATGAAGGAGGGCCAAAAGCAAATAAATTATTGGCCAGAAGGATTAGGGTACAACAAACACTAAGCACTATTCATAAGATTAGGAATCCCAAAACTAATGAGTTATTAAAAGAACCAGAGGAAATAGAGGGAATATTTGAGGAATATTATAGGACACTATACACACAACCAGCAGCAGCAGATGAAGAGAGTATCAAAACATTTTTGGAGGGGTTAGACTTACCGTCGATAGGGGAAGGGCAGAATAAATTCTTCAATTCAGATATTACAGAGGAAGAGTTTGGGAATGCAATTAGTAGAATGAAGAATGGTAAATCACCAGGTAGTGATGGATTCCCATCGGAATTCTATAAAGTATTTAGGCAGGAACTTAACCCCTTATTGTTAGCATCATTTAGATACTCAATGAAGGAGGGCTGGACTCCCCCATCCTGGAAGGAGGCTATTATCTCTATAATACCTAAAGAGGTCAAGGATAAAGAAATGTGTAGTAGCTACAGACCGATATCCATGCTTAATGTCGACTATAAGATCTATACTTCAATTATTTCAAAAAGATTTGAGTCGTTCATGCCTGATATTATAGATGAAGACCAGACTGGTTTTATAAAAGGAAGGCAGGCATAGGACAAAATAAGGAAAACCATTCACATAGTAGAGGAGGTTCAGAGGAGGGGAAATAGTGTGGTCTTAGTGAGTTTGGATGCAGAAAAGGCATTTGATTGTGTGGGATGGACATACTTGTATAAAGTCTTAGGAAAATTTGGCTTTAATGGGGATTTTATCAAATGCATACGGTCACTGTATGATGAGCCAACAGCAAGAGTGAAAGTGAATGGTAGTCTGACGGATCGGATTAAACTAGAGAGGTCAACTAGACAAGGGTGTTGCCTATCTCCAACACTTTTCGATATCTTCATCGAACCACTAGCTCAAGCAATTAGACAGCAGCATAATATCAAAGGGGTGGAAATGAGAGGATCAGAACACAAATTGGGCCTATTCGCGGACGATGTGATTGCATACATAGGACAACCAGACGTGAGCTTTCCAATACTTATGGATCTACTGGAGGAATACGGGCACTACTCAGGGTATAGACTTAATGTGGCAAAGACACAGATTCTGGCTCTAAATTACACGCCAACAATAGGGATCAAAGAGAAATACACATTGAGATGGGACTGTGAGAAGATTAAATACTTAGGAGTGAATATTACAAAAGGAGTAGACAAATTATATGACCCAAACTACACACAGCTCAATCAGAGCATTAAGGGGGATTTAGCTAGGTGGTCAGGACTGGTCTTGGACCTCAGCTCAAGGATCGAAATTGTAAAGATGAACATATTGCCAAGGTTATTGTATCTCTACCAATCTTTACCCATACCTATACCACAAAGTCAATTTATGGAGTGGGACAAGTGGATCTCAAGGTTCATCTGGGTGGGCAAGAGACCCAGGATTAGGCTTGCAACACTACAATTACCTAAGGAGAGAGGAGGAATGGCGGTGCCCAGTTTCAAGGATTATTACTATGCAGCACAGATCAGAGCTGTTGCATGTTGGTGTACCAGTAACTACGTAGCCAAATGGAAAGATATTAAAGTGAGGGGGGATGGATATCAAATTCAAGCGCTAGTGGGAGATAATTAACTATTTAAGAAACGGGAAGCCTTGCTAAACCCAATATCTAAGTTTACTTTAAACATTTGGAACACAGTAGTAAGGAGATACAAATTAGGTAAAGAGACGAAGATTTTGAGATGGCTAACACACGACAATACATTTCAACCCGGAAAAGATCAAGGTTACAGGAGATGGGAAAGAGGAGGCATCACCGCAATATGCACGATGGTAAAAAAGGGGGAAATGCTAAGTTTTCAAAATCTAAAAGAGAGGTTTGATTTGGAGAGGGGTGACCACTTTAGATATCTACAAGTAAGGGATTATTATATAAGGGAAATAAAAATGGATAAGGCCACCGAACAAAATGGAGTAATTAAGGTGCTGACTGATGCATATGCAGAGGGGAAGAGCAGGGTGATCTCAGCCCTACACCAAGGTCTGCTGAAGAGTAGGGGGAACTCTACTATGTATGTAAAGGAAAAGTGGGGAAGAGAGCTTGGGATCGAGTTAACTGAGGAAGAATGGTATAATGTGTGCAGGATACAGCACTCGACAACTGCTTCCAGGTCTTGGAGGGAGTTCGGGTGGAAGAAAATCAAAAGATATTTCATAACTCCAAATATGAAAGGGAAGTATGCTCCGGAACAGAACGCATGTTGGAGGTTGTGTGGGCAGGAGGGGGCAAACCACACACATATATTTTGGAAGTGCCAAAAGTTAGAGCAATATTGGGAAGATGTTTTGAAAGAATTAAAGGAGATAATTGGTTATGAAATGCCTAACACCGGCTTGGTGCTGTATCTGGGGAATCTGGTTCAGGAAAACGTTGAGGGTGGGGACCTATATCTGATAAAAGCTCTGCTGGCAGCCAGCAAGAAAACAGTAACAAGAGCGTGGTACAAAGCAGATCCACCAACAAAGAAGCAATGGCTTGGTGTAGTTAAAGAAATATACGACATGGAAAGATTCACGTACATATTGAGGGTCCAGGAGGGGAAGTTTGATACAAGATGGGAAAAATGGGTAGAATATAAAAGAAAAATTAATGACACCACAGATTAGGAATCTCAAAATCAGATCTTGACGTTGAATTTCAAGTAAGGAAGTACGCTTGCACGTCACTGTTATTTCTATTTATTATTTTTATTGCCTTCTACTTTCCTGTTTTTGCTTTTGTTGTGGCTTTTGATTTGTCTTTTGTTTCCTTTAAATGTCTTTTTGACCTAAATATATGGGTATGTATGTATAAGTATTGTTAATCCAAGCACATGCTGCTCTATTTGAGACTATTCTTTATTCTGGATGTATTTTTGCATATATGTGGTTTGATATTGGTGAAATGTGCAGAAAAAACAATAACATTTTAAGTATAAAAAAAAAAAGATGGCCTTGCTGAAATTAAATCCTGGATCAGTACTAACTCTCCTTGGTCCAGCTACAAACCTTGGACAAGTAAGTTAACTAACGCTATATCATTTTGTTGGTTCACTGTATATGGTTACCGAGCTTGCTACCCTTAGAATGTGGCTGTAATATTAACAGCTGAGTTACTGTCGCTAATGTAAAGGTAGATAGCATCAAGTATATGTGTGAATACACATGCTGTAACGCGAGTGTTGTAGACGTCTTTGTTATTTGGATAACCATTCTGCTGTTGTTATGGCGTGCACGATTTCAGAATCAGAAGGGATTTTATTCGCCATGAGTGTTTGCACAAACAAGGAATTTACTTTGGCAGGGAGGTGCAAACATTAAACATATAGGAATATTGAAACTTAAATATGTGGACTAACTATACAAAAGGAGCAAAGTCTAGCTAATACTAAGGGGGGTCTAGGTAATACTAAGGGGAATAAGAAATGAAAATATAAGTAGCATAAATATATAAGTAGCAATTTACAATTTAACCTAAAAATACCAAAATATACAGAGTGCAAACAATACAATAGTGCAAATTGCAATGTGCAGGGTGTCATTGTGCAGATTGTGATTTAGAATCAGTGTGAGTCCTTGGCCTTGTTAAAGTGGCCAACAGAGGATGGGAAGAAACTGTTCTTGTGGCGTGAGGTTTTGGTCTTGATGGACCGCAGCCTTTTGCCGGAGGGAAGTAGCTGGAACAGGGAGTGTCCAGGGTGAGATGGGTCGGCCACAATCTTCCTCGCTCGCCTCAGGGACCTCGAGGTGTGCAGATCCTCAAGGGAAGGCAGATTGCAGCCGATCACCTTCTCAGCAGTGCGGATGACACGCTGCAGTCTGCTCTTGTCCTTGGCAGTGGCAGCAGCGTACCAGATGGTGATAGAAGAAGTGAGGATGGACTCAATGATGGCTGTGTAGAAGTGCACCATCATTGTCTTTGGCAGGTTGAATTTCTTCAGCTGCCGTAGGAAGTACATCCTCTGTTGTGCTTTTTTGGTGAGGGAGCTGATGTTCAGTTCCCACTTGAGGTCCTGGGAGAGGATGGTGCCCAGGAAGCGGAAGGACTCCACAGTGTTGACTGGGGAGTCACTCGGGGTGATGGGGGTGAGTGGGGCTGTGTTCTTCCTGAAGTCCACAACCATCTCCACTGTCTTAAGAGCATTGAGCTCTAAGTTGTTCTGGCTACACCAGGTCACCAGGTTGTCAGCTTCCCACCTGTAGTCAGACTCATCCCCGTCAGAGATGAGCCCAATGAGGGTGGTGTCATCCGCAAACTTCAGGAGTTTGACAGACGGATGACTCGAGGTGCAGCTGTTGGTGTACAGGGAGAAGAGCAGAGGAGAAAGGACGAAGCCCTGAGGAGATCCGGTGCTGATGGACCGGGAGTCAGAGACTTGTGTTCCCAGCTTAACGCACTGCTTCCTGTCAGACAGGAAGTCTGTGATCCACCTGCAGGTGGAGTCGGGCACGTTCAGCTGGGAGAGCTTGTCCTGGAGCAGGGCGGGGATGATGGTGTTGAAGGCAGAGCTGAAGTCCACAAACAGGATCCTGGCGTAGGATGCTGGGGAGTCCAGATGCTGTAGGGTGAAGTGGAGGGCCATGTTAATGGCATCATCCACCGACCTGTTGGCTCTGTAGGCAAACTGCAGTGGGTCCAGGAAGGGGTCTGTGATGGATTTGAGGTGTGCTAGCACAAGGCGCTCAAAAGACTTCATTACCACAGAGGTCAGGGCGACAGGTCTGTAGTCATTAAGTCCTGTTGGCCTTGGCTTTTTGGGCACAGGGATGATGGTGGAGGACTTGAGACAGGCTGGCACATGGCATGTCTCCAGGGAGGTGTTGAAGATGTTTGTAAACACAGGAGACAGCTGGTCAGCGCAGTGCTTGAGGGTGGCAGGACAGACAGAGTCCGGCCCAGCTGCTTTGCGGGGGTTCTGCCTCTTGAAAAGTCTGTTGACTTCACCCTCCTGAATGGAGAGAGTCGTCACAGTAGAGGGGGGGAGGGGGGAGGCCTCCTGGGTGGGAAGGGGTAGTTCAGGACTGTCCAATTGTCTTTCAAATCTGCAGTAGAACTTGTTCAGGTCGTTGGCCAGGCGGGAGTCGTTAGTGGAGTGGGGGGCTCTGGGCTTGTAGTTGGTGATCTGCCTTAGCCCTCTCCAGACAGAAGCAGAGTCGTTAGCAGAGAATTGACGCTTCAGTTTCTCCGAGTACAGTCGTTTAGCCACTCTCACCGCCTTGCTAAACCTGTTGTTCGACTCCTTGAATCTGTCTCTATCCCCATATCCGGCCTTTCCCCTCTATGAAATGACTATGAGTGTGCACCTCTGCAAACCAGGGTGATCAGATGAGAATTGGGAAAATTCGAGGCATCTTACAGCAACGGGGCTACAAGCTATTGCGATACATCCATTGTAAACATTAGCACATGCTGCCGCCTCTCTCCTCCTCATTAGCATTTAAAGCAATAGACACAGAAACAGCGCGTCTTGAGGAAAGCTCATTGTGGGACTGCTCGTAGTGGCTGTAATTATGCCCCAAGGCTGAATTTCGGGAGACTTCAGATACAGTATTAGGGTACCACAACACTCTGACCTCTTCTTTCCATGCTCAAAACAATGATAAGACAGGGTCAGATTATGTTTTCTCCAGCTGTTATGGCAGCCACGAACTGCACAGTTGACGCTGTCCATCTCTATTAGCCTTAAATTAGTACCGTTTTAAACCAGAAAGTAACTCAACCGGAAATTAGATTACGCGGATGGCCGCGCCCATCTTGACTTCCGGAATACGGTGAATAGGGTGACATCATCTAGTGAGTGTTGAGATTTTTCTCTCCCACCGTCTTTGCCATGGAGACCAGAGGTGGATTTAAAGAAACAAAGCGAGCAACTCTATGCATTTATTCCATTTTACTCCCCCCCCTCAGTTCCAGAGCAGCTAAGTGCCAAGGACTGATGTTTTGTACTGTATTGTAGTTACATTTACATTACATTTAGCAGATGCTTTTATCCAAAGCAACTTCCAAGAGAGAGCGTTTTACAAAGTGCATAGGTCACTGATAATAACAACAAGATACCCCAAAGTAGCCAAAACAAGAAGCACACATTGTGAACAACCAAAAAAATAAGTGCCTAAAGGAAAAACCATAAGAGCATGTAGTTAAGCAAGTTACACTTAAACAACATGAATCTCTAAGTGCAAGTGTACCTGAAAAAAAAGCAAGCAACGGTAAAAATAAAAATAAGATTACTTAAAATAGAATATTTAGCAGCGAATACAACAGTTTAAATCAGTTACCACTAACCAACAAGAGCAACAAGTCTCTAAGCAAGAGTCATTGTGATCCTTGATGAAACTAGCATTGAGTTCAGCAAACCATTCCTAAGTACCGTTGTACTCCCGCAACAAGTGCGTCTTGAGCCTTCTCTTGAAGATGGAGAGACAGTGTCTCTGATGGAGGTGGGGAGTTGATTCCACCACTGGGGGGGCAGACAGGAGAAGAGCTTGTGTTGGGACCGGGCGGTCTTGAGCGGTGGGACCACCAGGCGGTTGTCTGAAGAAGACCGTAGGTGGCGGGTGGGGGTGTAAGGCTGGTTCACTGCTCGGAAGGTCAGTACCAGGGTCTTGAATCTGATGCGGGCCGCGATGGGTAGCCAGTGGAGGGAAATGAGGAGCGGAGTAACATGGGAGCGTCTGGGTAGATTGTAGACCAGGCGTGCCGCTGCGTTCTGAATCCTCTGAAGAGGGCGGGTTGCAAATGCTGGGAGACCGGCGAGCAGCGAGTTGCAGTAGTCCAACTTGGAGAGGACAAGTGCTTGGACAAGCAGCTGGGTGGAGTGCTCAGACAAGTATCTCCTGATCTTCTGGATGTTGTAGAGGGTGAATCTATATGACCGGGAGACTGCAGCAATGTGGGCCGTGAGGGAGAGTTCATCATCCATGGTAACCCCAAGGTTCCTGGCAGAGGATGAAGGGGTCACCGTCGCAGATCCCAGGGTGATTGAGTTAGATAAAAAAACAAAGTGTGAGGAAGTGTGACAGCTTTATATAGTAATTTAAGAAAAAGCTGTCATTTTATTTTGAGACTATTTGTCAAAACAATGAAATGAACAGTCTTTGAATGGTCAGGTAAAGAGTGAATACGTACAAAATAAAGCAGCTTGGTTTGCTCTGAAGTACAATTCAAGCAGAAATATGTACAACATAAAAGGCAAAAGACGTCTTTAAAAAAGTCTTAATACAACACATTAATTAATACTCATGGTCGCCATTCCTGTGCTAGAATTCATGCATATACCCAAGAATAATTTGCTGATTTACTTTTCACCCTCATGTTGCTTTTATAACATACATTTATCAGATGGCAAATGAAGGCAAAAGCCGGTAATACATTTCCAATGTGCACTATGTACTTTTATAAGTATACAATGAATTTAAATACAAATGAGACCTGCATGCATGACTCCTACACGTTGAAGACAGGCTGCAGAAACAACCATCTAAAAGATGTGATATGTACATTGGTTTCAGTGTCCCTCATCTGTCCAAACGCATACTCTTTTTAAAAGAATCTCCATATTGAAAATATCTTAAACAAGGACTCATTGAGGCAACACATACAGACATACAATTTTGAGGCATTTTGTGATAGAAATTGCATAATACAGTGCCCTCCAAAAGTATTGGAACAGTGAGGCCAATTCCTTTATTTTTGCTGTAGACTGAAAACATTTGGGCTTGACATCAAACGATGAATGTGAAACCAGAGATCAACGTTTCAGCTTTTATTTCCAGGTATTTACATCAGGATCTGATGCACAAATTAGAAAATATCACCTTTTTGTTCGAACCCACCCATTTGTCACGTGAGCAAAAGTATTGGAACATATGACTGACAGGTGTGTTTTGTTGCCCAGGTGTGTCCTATTACATACATTATTCAATCAATAAATACCACTGAATGTCTACACTCAGGTTCAGATTGGGTAAGATAGGTTTTGTCTATGCAGACTGTATTCAGAGGTGAAAACAACATGAAAACCGGAGCGCTGTCTTTGGGTGAAAAACAAGCAATTGTGAGTCTTAGAGAAGATGGAAAATCAATCAG
The DNA here is from genome assembly GCF_021917145.1 of Hypomesus transpacificus. Taxonomy (NCBI): domain Eukaryota; kingdom Metazoa; phylum Chordata; class Actinopteri; order Osmeriformes; family Osmeridae; genus Hypomesus; species Hypomesus transpacificus. Next base: position 13,980,857 of record NC_061067.1, on the reverse strand, counting down.
AGCCATTGCAGAAACATTGGCCATAGCCAGTACAACCATTTGGAATGTCCTGAAGAAGAAGAAAACTACTGGTGTACTAAGTAACAGACGTCGAACAGGTAGACCAAGGAAAACATCAGCAGTTGATGACAGAAACATTGTGAGAGCTGTAAAGAAAGACTCTAAAACAACTGTTAGTGAGATCAGCAACAACCTCCAGATGGCAGGAGTGAAGGTATCACTATCTACTGTTCGCAGAAGACTTCATGAACAAAAGTACAAGGGCTACACCAGAAGATGCAAACCACTCATTAGCAAGAAGAATAGGAAGGCCAGGCTGGAATTTGCCAAAAAGTACAGAGATGAACCTCAAAAATTCTGGGACAAAGTTTTATGGACTGATGAGACAAAGATTAACTTTTACCAAAGTGATGGAAAGGCTAAAGTTTGGAGAAAGAAAGGAACTGCTCATGATCCCAAACACACAAGCTCATCTGTGAAACACGGTGGAGGTAATGTCATGGCTTGGGCTTGCATGGCTTCTTCTAGGACGGGCTCATTAATCTTCATTGAGGATGTAACACATGATGGCAGCAGCAAAATGAACTCGGAAGTCTACAGAAACATTTTGTCTGCCAATTTAAGGAAAGATGCAACCAAACTGATTGGCAGAGCCTTCATCATGCAGCAAGATAACGACCCAAAACACACTGCCAAAACAACAAAGGAGTTCATCAGGGGCAAGAAATGGAAGGTATTAGACTGGCCAAGTCAATCTCCAGACTTAAACCCTATAGAGCATGCATTTTACCTGCTTAAGAGGAGACTGAAGGGAGGAACCCCACAAAACAAACAACAACTGAAAGAGGCTGCAGTGAAAGCCTGGGAAAGCATCAAAAAGGAAGAATGCAAAAGTTTGGTGACGTCAATGGGTCACAGACTTGCTGCAGTTATTGAAAGCAAAGGATTTGCAACTAAATATTAAGTCTTATTCACTTAAATATGTTTTAAGTATATCTGTTCCAATACTTTTGCTCACATGACAAATGGGTGGATTCAAACAAAATGTGATATTTTCTTAGTTGTGCATCAGATCCTGATGTAAATACCTGGAAATAAAAGCTGAAACGTTGATCTCTGGTCTCACGTTCATTATTTGATGTCAAGCCCAAATGTTTTCAGTCTACAGCAAAAATAAAGGAATTCGCCTCACTGTTCCAATACTTTTGGAGGGCACTGTATATGCAGTTTATGTCTACAAAAATCTTTACATTGATTATTACCAATATAACAACCTTGACCACATCCACACCAAGATGGGTACAATCACCAATTTTCCAATTTTGTTTTAATGGCATTCTTATAAGAAATCTGTAACTGATGAAAAATGCTTCAAAAACCTGGACAGGAATAGTCTTCATAAGTATACATATCTCTGTGATTCATATTTTACAAAGGTTTCCACAATTGAGAAGTGTGCATTATGGAACAATTTTCTTAATAAAATAGTTTGTCAGAGATACAGATTTTATTTCATTCATTGAATTAGTTACAAAATGAGTGTTATTTTCTATAGTTTCAAAGACAGCAACAACAATAGACCCATAATTCTTATGATTCAGTAATTAAGTAGGTTCCGCAGTTTTCAGTCCCACGTCTGAAATTTAAGCACTGTTTGCTCACACTGGCAAACACGGTAGCCAGGCACAATGAGTAAATGTCAGCTTAATGACCAACGGGCAAACGGTCATCGGTAAATGCCTTCAAATAAAAGTCCTCATATTAGAAGAACTAGTGAAATAATAAACAAAATAATTCACCAATACATTACATCTAAATTAATAACACACACACACACACACACATACACACATACACACACACACACACACACACACACACACACACACACACACACACACACACACACACACACACACACACATACATACATACACACATACACACATACATATATATATATATATATATAGAAACATATATATATAATGGGGGTGGGGGGGGGATTGATAAGGAGATAGCACTTCTGGGTAAAACATTTCAAACCATGGTGCTCCTTCAATACGAATTATATAGGTCATCATATGAAACAAATACAATAACATTATGCATTAAATAAATATAAAATAAACATAATATATTTCAGCTTCTGTTTTGAACATCACTTTCAACTGTAATAATTTTGTAGTATCTCATCATTTTGTAGTATCTCATGAATAATGACCCTATCCTCAACTGTTGAATCCATCCCAGAGAATCAAAGGTTGGTTCTCTGGGGGCAGGGTTGAAGCAGGCATGAATTCTGCATTCAGGCAGAAAAACAAATCTTGGCTTCTTTTTGCTTGAACACACTAAATTCATCATTATTATATAACATACAGTGCTAATTTAAGAGTCGTTGGGACAATATTTGTACCTTGTCTCATGCCTTGGGGGCATTTTGAGGATGATGACTGCCCTTTAGAATCAATAGCAGAGTTGACCCCCATCTACTCAAGTCAACTGTGACAGAGCCATACACCCATGTAGGGGTCAACATCATGACCGTGTCAGTTTCAAGGTAGGCCCACTCCTAAACACAGCATCAGTCACAATACAGCTTTTAAAAGCTACAAAAAGTCCCTGAGGTGCACATTCGACAAATATTCCCTCATGACACCAACGAGGCTTATGCACAACACCTTTTGGATGGAGGATTTGACAGGCAGTATCGCTCTTAAGATCATTTCAAAACGACCAAATTGATCTTGTATTTCCTACACGGACTCTTAACTGAAATGTAATTTCGCATCTCATTAATCCCAACACTGTTTTGCTCACATTTGGAAGGCAAGTATGGAATTGTGAAAGTTATAAGCTAGAGGGAGACCACAGCTTTAAACCGTAAACATCAAAAACAAGTTTGTGACAAGTTTGACATTACTTGACATCAAGTGACAAGTTTGTGCACTGACAGCCCTCACCCCCCCCTTTTCATTTCGTATTTTCAACTCCTATGAACATTATGTCGTGTTACCCTTTCACAGATTCCATAACAGAAAGCTTGAAGGCTTCCTCTAACAACTGATTGTCTGTAAAAGTAGCAGGGGGTTCTGGGACAGATTCTGACAGGCCAACCAGAGACTCCAGAAGGCAGGTCACCGGGTCACTGGCCTGAAGGAGGCTGGGGTAACTAGGCATCTGGGACTGAAAGAAATTGTCCATGTGTTCGTATTCTTTAAGGGAGCTGTAGAGCGAGCTCGGCCCCAGACAAGGGAAGCCATAAAAAAACTCCAGGTCTGACTCGGAGGACAAGCTCAGGTCCATGCCATAGCTGACTGACTGGTCAAAGGACGGTGAGGGTGTGCGTGGAACACTGCCACTGTGGAAGAGACCATTGCCCTGGTTGGCGTTCTCGTCCAACAGTTCCGATATTGTTGCTGCCCGACTACCCATGTGATCATCTGTAGAGTCTAATAGAGCGGCATCAAAGTTTTCATTCTTATCAGGGAACTCTGCCGAGCTGAAGCCTCCGAACAAGGACGACTGCTGCAGAGCTTGCTGCTTCTCATGGCAGTTGTTGTTGAGGCAGTTTGTCACACCCCTGCAGTTGACGGTACAGTCTTTATTGTAAGCGTTGCTGAACCTCAGGATGCGGCTTAGGCTGCTCTCATCCACGCCCAGCGGGAAGCATTCCTCACCTGTGCTACGCTCCCCTGCCTCAGAGTCCTCATGGGCAGAGGAGCCCGAGGACGAGTCCGTCATGTCGCTGCTGCAGCTGTTCTCCCCACCCGCCGCCAGCTCTGTGCTGAAGTGGAAAGAGGTTCCGGTGGGGAGAGAAACTGTTAGGCAAGAATGATCCGCTTGAGGTGGGAGCCCCAGGAGCTTGCAGCTGTTGCCGTAACCGTGGTTAGAGCAGTCTAACTGGAAGCCATTGACCTCAAGCTTCCCTTCCCCCTCCTCTTCCTCTGGTCCAGAGTGCTCCTCCAGACGTTTCTCCAGCTCCAGTTTCATGATGGTGTGGATGTAATGAGTCTGCACGCGGCTGGAGTTAAACTCTATGCGGCCTTCCGTGTTTCCGCAGCCTTCCTTAGTGCAGCCACAAGGGAAAGACGAGTGGTCCATCTGAGAAAGAGAGAGAGAGAAGGGAGGAAAGCAATAGTGTCAGCTTTTTTGCTTGGAGTCCAAAGGCACTTTCAACTACTGAAGCTGCTTTAAGTCTGGAACACTGCAACCGAAAGGCATGTTTAATCATAGCATGTTTTATTGAGTCAATACTGTAGGTTTAAACTATTTCCTCTCAACCATTTGATTCATAGAATTTAAGCCTACTCAAAAAAGGTGAATGAACGGCGTTTCTCACCTGACATTTGATACCAGCCAGGCTGCAACCGCAGGTCTCAGGCTCGCAAAAGCCCTGACAGTTGCAGCCGCAGTCTTCACGTGACACACGCAGCTCGTGCAACTGCCTCTTCTCTTCCTTGTCAATCTTCTTGACGCCAGCAGCTTTGAGGAGTATATGGCGCCGCTTGGACGAGTACGGGTGCAGGAAGGAGCCATTGTCCTGGCAGGCGCCGGCTGTGCCCAGGTCAAGGTCAAGCTCCTCCTCTGGGAAGTCGTCTACGGTCAGGTGCTCTGCCTCCTCACTCTCCTGCGTGCCATTCTTGGTCAGCTGTAAAGGGATGAGGGATTATTACATTTACATTTATTCATTTAGCAGACGCTTTTATCCAAAGCGACTTCCTAGAGAGAGCTTTACAAAGTGCATAGGTCACTGATAATAACAACAAGATAACCCCAAAAACATTGCAGGTAGCCAAAACATGAAGTACATTTTGTGAACAACCAAAATAAGTGCCAACAAGTTACAATTAAACAACACGAATGGCTATAAGTGCAAGTGTACCTTTAGAAAAGCAACAACAGTAAAAAATATTTCACAGCGAGTACAACAAGTTAAATCAGTTACCACTAACCAACAAGAGCAACAAGTCTCTAAGCAAGAGTCATTGTGATCCTTGAGGAAACTAACATTGGGACCAGCAAACCATTCCTAGGTACCGTTGTACTCCCAGAACAAGTGCGTCTTGAGCCTTTTCTTGAAGGTGGGGAGACAGTCAGTGTCTCTGATGGAGGTGGGGAGTTGAATCTACCATTATTGACAAGGCTTTGAGATCTATTCTTCTCCATTCAAACAATCAGACATCGTAACTGGCCTGAGTTCTGCACAACCAAGCTCACCTTCAGCTTCAGCGCCTCCAGCTTCTCCTCCCTCAGGCGGTCCAGGAGTTTCTTGCGGCGTAGTACAATCTGCTCTGCAGCAAACTCTGCCAGCGTGTAGGTGCGCAGGGCGCTGTGACGCTGCATCATGCCCAGTGAGCAGCCCCCCCGGCTGGGCACGCTGATGAAGCCCTGGCAGTGCTGGAAGAAGAACACAGTCACCTGGTCAAAGGTCACGTTGGTCCCGCGCTCCCGCCGCATCCGCTTTGCCTTCTTCAAGATGGATGTGGCTGATGGACAGGGAAAACCAGTGTTAAGATACCGACAACTAAGAACAAATATAGGAAAACACTCACATCCATTTTGGGGAATATAAACATATACAAACCGCCTATTTCCCCTCCGCAATTATTAAAGCTTCCTCAACTACTCAGTAGTTGCTTTCTCCTTTAATACCACTAGGTGGAACATGAATTATCTTAACTTGTATAAGGTCTGCTGAACAAACTTTAGAGACACATCCTTGCACACAAGTCTTTGTGCCATTATCTATTGTACCTTCAATAAAGTACTTAAGAAATCTCCCTACTCCTAAACCTTTTATTTTGTATCCCAAACAACAACTCCTCTTTTGTAAACTACATTAGGATCATGAACTTTAGCAAATCAATGCTTTCAGTGAGAGCTAGCCAACACAAGTGGACAGAATCCCCCACCCCCCTCAAAGAAAACCACATGTGAATCAAAGTGGAGCTATACGTGGGGAAGGGACGAGACTGACGGATTATCCTGAATGTTATAATAAATTCCACTTCCTCTGTGACAGGTATATTCAACATGCATTATTTGTATTTCATTATAAGCTTATCTTGGATGCACAGAAATAATACTGAATCACAGCTGCTTAACGCACTTCCCACAATGTATGTGGTAGGAAACTGGACCTACAAACACTTCAGCCACTGTACAGAATGTGAGTGGCTGCAGTTGTATGATCAATATAATTCTGAGAAATTGTGGTTACACACACCAAACTATCCACCATAAAAACAAAAATCTTTGGGAGTTACTGGATACACACACACACACACACACAGCTTGATATTTATACCATGGAGTGTGTGTATGCAGGGGCATAACTATAGGGGGTGCAGCAGGTGCGGCTGCACCTGGGCCCATGGGGTGTCGGAATATACAGTGCCCTCCAAAAGTATTGGAACAGTGAGGCGAATTCCTTTATTTTTGCTGTAGACTGAAAACATTTGGGCTTGACATCAAATAATGAACGTGAGACCAGAGATCAACGTTTCAGCTTTTATTTCCAGGTATTTACATCAGGATCTGATGCACAATTAAGAAAATATCACATTTTGTTTGAATCCACCCATTTGTCATGTGAGCAAAAGTATTGGAACAGATATACTTAAAACATATTTAAGTGAATAAGACTTAATATTTAGTTGCAAATCCTTTGCTTTCAATAACTGCAGCAAGTCTGTGACCCATTGACGTCACCAAACCTTTGCATTCTTCCTTTTTGATGCTTTCCCAGGCTTTTACTGCAGCCTCTTTCAGTTGTTGTTTGTTTTGTGGGGTTCCTCCCTTCAGTCTCCTCTTAAGCAGGTAAAATGCATGCTCTATAGGGTTTAAGTCTGGAGATTGACTTGGCCAGTCTAATACCTTCCATTTCTTGCCCCTGATGAACTCCTTTGTTGTTTTGGCAGTGTGTTTTGGGTCGTTATCTTGCTGCATGATGAAGGCTCTGCCAATCAGTTTGGTTGCATCTTTCCTTAAATTGGCAGACAAAATGTTTCTGTAGACTTCCGAGTTCATTTTGCTGCTGCCATCATGTGTTACATCCTCAATGAAGATTAATGAGCCCGTCCTAGAAGAAGCCATGCAAGCCCAAGCCATGACATTACCTCCACCGTGTTTCACAGATGAGCTTGTGTGTTTGGGATCATGAGCAGTTCCTTTCTTTCTCCAAACTTTAGCCTTTCCATCACTTTGGTAAAAGTTAATCTTTGTCTCATCAGTCCATAAAACTTTGTCCCAGAATTTTTGAGGTTCATCTCTGTACTTTTTGGCAAATTCCAGCCTGGCCTTCCTATTCTTCTTGCTAATGAGTGGTTTGCATCTTCTGGTGTAGCCCTTGTACTTTTGTTCATGAAGTCTTCTGCGAACAGTAGATAGTGATACCTTCACTCCTGCCATCTGGAGGTTGTTGCTGATCTCACTAACAGTTGTTTTAGGGTCTTTCTTTACAGCTCTCACAATGTTTCTGTCATCAACTGCTGATGTTTTCCTTGGTCTACCTGTTCGACGTCTGTTACTTAGTACACCAGTAGTTTTCTTCTTCTTCAGGACATTCCAAATGGTTGTACTGGCTATGGCCAATGTTTCTGCAATGGCTCTGATTGATTTTCCATCTTCTCTAAGACTCACAATTGCTTGTTTTTCACCCAAAGACAGCGCTCCGGTTTTCATGTTGTTTTCACCTCTGAATACAGTCTGCATAGACAAAACCTATCTTACCCAATCTGAACCTGAGTGTAGACATTCAGTGGTATTTATTGATTGAATAATGTATGTAATAGGACACACCTGGGCAACAAAACACACCTGTCAGTCATATGTTCCAATACTTTTGCTCACGTGACAAATGGGTGGGTTCGAACAAAAAGGTGATATTTTCTAATTTGTGCATCAGATCCTGATGTAAATACCTGGAAATAAAAGCTGAAACGTTGATCTCTGGTTTCACATTCATCGTTTGATGTCAAGCCCAAATGTTTTCAGTCTACAGCAAAAATAAAGGAATTGGCCTCACTGTTCCAATACTTTTGGAGGGCACTGTATCTATTCCAATGTAAAAAAAAAAAAAGCTTGCGTTCACTAGGGGGTGGGGGGCGTCATAATATCTTGCACCTGGGCCCGTCGTTACTACGTTACGCCACTGTGTGTATGTGTGTCATCGCAAGAAATCTATAAAGCCTGCAGCAGTTTGCCATCCATGTTTGTGACATCTGTGGAGACAAATGATTTCCTCACCACTGCCGCTTAATCTGACAGCCAAACACTGCTCTTCTCTCAGCACCCACACTGTCTTATGCAACAAATTTGTCAGTAAAAAAAAATCTGAAGTCTAATGATTTCCCTCCCATGTTCCTACATGCCTTCCTCTCTACGTCTTCCTTTATCACTTTCTCTGTCTCTCTCCACACCTGTGCTGGGTGCATGCCCACTACTCAGACAGGCCTCTGCGTGTTCCAACACTCACTGTGGAAATGTGTGGCAGGGGAGCTGGGGTTGCTGGGGGGGGAGTCCAGTGTGTCAGAGTCGCAGCTCTCGCTCTCTGAGTCCCAGCAGGAGTAGGCCGAAGAGGAGAGTGAGGATGGCGAGGAGTAGCATGGGTCGTCCTCCACCTCCTCGTACTTCCTCTTGAGAATGAGCCCACTCATGGCCGCTAGCATTGGGGAACGATCTGTGGGGACACAAAAGGCGGGAGGTATGTTAGTAGTGTGTCTCGGTCAAAGTCAAATATATACAGACAATTATCTGTAATCTGATCAATAGGTAAATTATAAACAATTTCTATAAATGATTAGATTTTTAAGAGAGAGAGACAGACAGAGAGGGGGAGACCGAAACTTACATAAAGGGAAACGCTGGCCATACACCAATCACCACTCTGTTCACCTCTCAAAACTTGAGAAATGCTGGTGCCTCATTCCCTCTTTAAACACACTGCTGAATTGTGGCTGTCTGTCTATCCCCCTTTGTCCTCATAGGGACAGCACCCCTGTTTCCTTGTGTTCTTGCAGTAATAATTGTGTTAAATGAAGTTTAGAAAACAGAGGTGTGAAACTGCCAGAATATCCCTTCTCTAGAGACTGATCAAGTAAACATATCTTTGATCTAAAAGGTAAGAAGTATACGCTTGGAAACATATGTGACCTTAAGTCGATTAACTTATTTGTAAGAACTTCGATCCACTAGACAGATGGACAAGAAGTAAGGTTCACTCAGAAACAAATAAGTCTATATCTACTTGTTGAGACTGGATTTGTCACCACGTCTAGCTTATACCACCAGATGCTGTTTGCTTTCCAGTGAAACCTTTCCTGCGAGGCCTCAAGCAGCCTTGGTACACAAACTGGTACTGGTACTACTTTAAACCTTCTACAATTTAGCATAACACTGGCAAACTATACTGGTAGGAGATACAGTATATAGTTTTCCCTTAGAAAAGTAGGATCCATCCTGTCCGCCATACAGCATCCATCTTGTAAACATTTGTTCCTGCTTGTAAATGCAGCACAAAGGCTCCGTTTGACTTGCTTGCTGAAAAGATCTTGGTCAAGAAGTTAGGTCCCTCTGTGCTGGCATGCTGTGTAGCGGTAGGGTTTGTAGGAGGTAGATGGGGTCAGGATGAATGGATCACCTTGCTGTTAGTGAGAAAACACTATTGGCCTGGGCCACTAAGGGGGATGACTTGAAAGGCTTGGTTGACCTCTCCAGTCCAGTTCCCAGAACATCTTGTAATAGAAGGAATAAAGGACCAGTGATGCAATTCATGGAATAATTTGACTGGGAATTGTGTCATGTCTCTCTTCTCACAATGCCTCATCACGTCACCAATTGGTCCCATTTGCATTGTGCTGCATTACAAAACGCCTGGGATCAGCATCTGTTGATCATCTGGTCTGCTCACCTGATAAGGCCGTTGTTGCAAAAGCAAATGAAAGCTTTATAACATCCATGTACTCTTATCTTCCGAATAAAAGTACCCCTCCGGAATAAAAGTACCACCCCGGACAAATCCTCAAAATCTAATAAAAGTACCCCCCGGAAAATTGCCAAATCAGCACGCAAACTGTGTCCATATGCGATCAAAATGTGTTTCTATCAGTGTAAGTGCGCATCTTTTACTGTCTCTTGCAATCAGGAATAGAAATGGACAGCAAATATATCATTGCTAGGAAAAAACTTCAACACTTGTAGTTTGGAAATACATAATCATTATTAGAAATTTTCAAAAAAAAGGGTGTTACAAAAACTTACAGTCAACATGACTTTAACATAACATGAAAACCACTGGACATACTCAGTTATTACAAAGTAAAAAAAGAGGCTGTCTAGTTACAAACATACATGTACTAGTACTATCACTTTTCCTTAAACAGCTTACAGTCAACATGACAACCACTACCAAATAAAGCATTGCTAGGAAAATACTTCAATGCCTGTAGCTTGGAAATACATAGTTACAAATCTGTCAATGAACAAACATGCCATGACTACTGGTTTACGGTACCTCAACAAACTTATAGTAGACACGACTGCCGCGCAGCACAATTGCAGGTGCTGTGTTATTTCTAATGACATAATCTCGCAGCACCTCATATTCCGTGTCTCGTGCGGCATACAATCCTGAACTTGCACCAGTACTAGTTACACCTTCAAGGTATCTACTGTACTTGAGTTTGCAAAATATTAAAAAGTAAATGCCCTGGGATGTCTATTTGACAATGAGAGGGTCGTTGTCTATAGGTTGTGACTGTCATGCTGGTGTGCTGAATGGGAACCGTTATGTGAGTGTACAGTAGCTAGAGCTAACATCAGAGCCATAATGAGGCTCTGGCTAACATTTACTGTACTAGCTAGCACTGACAACCAGTTGGTAGCTAATGTCGTTGGCTAATGTAAGCTACTTGCCAGTAGCTAGCAGGCTAAGGTAGCTAACGTTTTCACATCAAATAGTTCAAATGTATCTTCCCTTCCGAAAAGAATGCATGGAATTTTCTAAATTTATGTTTTGATTTTCCCCCCCAAAAATAAACGTACCGTCCAAAATAAGAATGTACCGGGTGGATTTTTCGGTACGTTTATTCGGAAGATGAGAGTAGAGCACCAGCTAAGCAAAGTATTTTTTATTAAAGGCTGCAGCTTGAGGGGGTTTGGGAAAGGCGGGGGATAGAGAGAGAGAGAGCGAGGAGGGAGTGAGGTAGCCTGGCTGCCAGCCCAACTTCTCCCCGCCCCCAAAAAAATTTGGTCGGGAAGTTGGGTCTGGAGGGTCTCGTATTGGGGACCAACTACAGAAAACCAGAATCTGGGCGAACCAATTAAATTGCCGGGCGGGCTTTATAGGATAATGGACAGATGATCAACAGTAACGTAATCACCCACGTCACAAAAGAGCGTTTAAGTTGAATTCGTTTTGAACAAACATGGCTACCGCTGGAGATCTGGGATGTTATGATTCTGCCATCGAGTCTGTTTTAGAAAACATCGACAGCGCATTAATTTTGAAAGAGGAACAGAGAGACGCAATCAAGGCATTTGTCAATGGAAAATATGTTTTTGCCGTCCTTCCTACGGGATTCGGTAAAAGTTTAATTTATCAGCTGGCCCCAATGGAGTTGTAATCCTAAACGGAGAACTTGTTCGTATATGCATTGCCCTTTATTGTTTCGCTCAAAAAGGTTGACCGTGTGAACAAGTACTCTCCCTACCCTTAAATTAATTTTACAACACCGGCAAAAATCGTTTGTATTCATTCTTCAAGCATACTTCAAGTCTGCTTGTAGTTTAGTTCTGTTGACAACAACTATGCGGTGCTTAACATACGTCACATACTCTGTTGCTCTGATTGGTTGTAGATCTATCCAATTGAGCGAAGAGGCATTTGTTTTCCAGGCTCGTTTGAAACACGCCCTGTAGTCAAAGCCCAACGGAGAGTTCTCAGACTCATATTCTGACTAGAATTATGAGTATGACAACGTCAGGCTAGGAGTGAGGTCCATGGTGTCATAAATGGGTCATTGTCTGTTAATGGCAGTCTACCTGACACATTGATTTGCTAATCTTGTTCAATAGGCAGAAACAATGGTGAGGGATAATCTCCCTCCCTCCCAACACAATTATAAAAAATATCCTTACAAATGATTAGACTAATAAGAGAACAAGTTAAATACACAGCAAATCCTATGAGCCTAGGATAAACAACATACTTTTTACAGATAGAAATTGCACAAATACATTTCTGAGGAAATGTCTGGTAAAAGAAAGCTATCCGAGCCCAGTAAGATGATCTTTGTAAGGCAGATTTTCTGTGTACATGTACAGCTTAAGTATCTGTAAGGTCAAGAGGTCTTGCAGCGAGGCCTCTCTCTGAGCAAAATATAGCACACCACCCAGACAGTTAGGAGACTGTGAGGCAAATCATGTACGAACTGGGACTTGAACGTAATTAACGGCCACCTCAGCTGCTGAATGCTCTAGTGTATCAGTGTGCTGACCACTGAAGACCCGTTAAGGAAGCAATTCTGTGCATTCTATATCTGCACTGTCCAACTCATGTATTTAAGCATGGCTGAGAGACAGAGTTTGGACTCATGCCATCAGTTTGTCTTGAACTGATTGGTTTATTAGTCGAGTACGCGGATCAAACAAAGAATCAAACTCCTTTGTCGTGACTCCTTCCGGCCTGCCTTCTTCAGAACCTCCCCATCAATCTTACATTCTTAATCATCATCTTAAACATCTTATATTCTTATAAAAGCAGCAAGTGCTTCTATACTCTTTGACTGTAACTCAGTCCAACATGGCGGCATCGCTACCATTGTGCCATCTAGTAGCGATTGTCAAAAACACACCAGAGCCTCGCCTCTTGTCTTCTAATTCTCTTTGAGCCTCTGGCTTTTCACAGGGTTCTTGAAGGTTTCAGTAAGTCAAATTTAAGACCCTATTAAGACATTTTAAGACCATACAGATTGAAATTTAAGACCTACACGATGTAATACCAAAAAAATATTTAAATCAAAGAAATTCTGAAAAAATATTTGTATTTCAGGCAAGTGGCTTGGCGGTTTGGAAATCGGGCTAGTAATCAGAAGGTTGACGGATCGATTCCCGGCCGTGCATAATGACGTTGTGTCTTTGGGCAAAGCACTTCACCCTACTTGCCTCGGGGGAATGTCCGTGTACTTACTGTAAGCCGCTCTGGATAAGAGCGTCTGCTAAATGTAAATGTAAATTCATGAATGAATGAATTATTAATTATGTCATTGAAAAAACATTAATTTAATTTACAAACAAAGCAATCACATTAGTATCTTTCACTTGGAAGAGATCTCTAATCTCACTGTTGCTTTTAAATGAGTGGTGTTAAGTCATCGTGTGTAGTATCCAAAGCACCTCGGCTTTCGACGTGTCAGTTGATCCAAAAGTACCACGAAGGTCGCTCAACGGACCTGCAATGATATTGCGCTGGAGACCGGATGACGGCAGGGGCGAGGCACAAAACTGGCTAATTGGCCGAGTCCGCTGAAGGTATTTTGCAGCTAGCTTGTGCCTTCACACCCAGAGTCCCTCATTGAATATTTTTTTGGCAAAGTTTGCAGCGAGCCTTGTACCTGGAGCTGGGTACCGCTTGTAACCAACAGCGGAAATCGCTGTGATCTAGCCATGTCTTGTTGAAAGTACACTTTCCCATTTTCCACACGTAGCTGAACTTTAACAAACTCTGTACGTACCAACTCCAATATCCCCCCAGAAAGAACTACAACACACTGAATCATCGCTGGTTTTGTTACAATTGTAGCAAAGACTGGAGCTCCGCTTTGTAGGCTACGACAATACTTTTTTGCTACTTTGTAATAACTTTCTGCGGCCAGCGTTTCTGGAAATGAACAAGGGTAAAACCTTTTATTTACTAAATTAAATTTAAGACCTCGGATAAAAATGCCATTTTAAGACCCTGCAGGAACCCTGCTTTCACATGGCTACAGGCTGATTGGTTGACTTTACAGCTCAAATATAAAGCCAAAACGTTTCTACCCTACTGCATCTCCATGTAGGTAAGTTGTGCAAAGCTAGCTATTTTAGCTTCAGTTTGACACATTCAAACCAAAATATCCCACCCCCTCCCTTCAAAGCCACTCCCACAAAATGTTTTAACGCTCATTGAGTGCAGGGGCAGAGTGCGCACAGGTAGGTAGACAGACAGACAGATAGCCCGTCCAAACATTAGTTAGGGTATGGATTAATGATTGTAATAAACACAACCAGTCATGCAACGCCCACAGATGTAGGATCAGTTTCATATTACCGTCAAATCTTTGTATGTATTGGTTGCTATCAAGATGTAAAGTTTATTTAGGCAAATATGACAAAAAGCTACATCCAACACGGCATTGATGACGTCGTCCCCAAGAAGGTTGTCCGGCCTTTCCCAAATCAGAAGCCCTGGGTTGATGCCACGGTCCGGGCCAAGCTGAGAGCCCGCACTGTCGCCATTAACTCTGGGGACCCTGATGAGTACAGAAAGGCCAGATACGACCTTCTGAAGGCCATCAAAGCAGCGAAAAGGGCTTACAGGACCAAGGTGGAGTCCTGCTACCATGGCTCTGACCCCAGGCGCATGTGGAATGGGCTTAAAGCCATTACAGACTACAAAGGGAGAGGCTCCAGTGAGACCCAGTTCTCTGTCCTACTGCCAGACGAGCTAAATTCCTTCTACGCTTGCTTTGAGAGGGACAGTGACCCCCCTGCAGTGGAGCTACCTGAAGGCCTAGCCAGTGGTGTGCATACACTAGGGGTGGGCGATATGGCCAAATTCTTCTATCACGGTATGAGTAATTTTATATCACGGTTACGGTATATATCACGGTATAGTAATTGTTCTGTAAATTCAATTAAGAAATGGTACAAAATAACCATACCGTACATCATCACACTCTATTATTTATTTATTACAAACAAAAACAACTGCCTCACATGAGACAACACTTGAGTTAAAAACATAAGACTCAAACTGTACAGTACTGTAGCTACAATATCCAACTTATCGATTAAAGATTTTCTGGACTGAATGAGCTTTCTAGCTATCTGTCTACCTAGACACAATAATTTGCGTTCGGGGGTTAATAAAGTACCTATCTATCTTATCGACTATGGAAACTTTATCATATGTCTTCAAATTTTACAATGAGGAGGCTAACAAGTAACACTAGCAGGAAGTAGCATTGCTACGAGTGTTATGCTAGGATGCTAGGTAACGGAAGCTAGCTAGCTTTTTTAATGAATGCTCATTATGTATTTGTAGCCTACTTATCATTTTGATAATAGGCTAATATAGCTAATATAGACACTTACAGCATGTGTTGCCTTCCTTATAAGGCTTATATTAGGCTTTTAAATTTGTTTGCGGCTCCAGACATAATTGTTTTTGTTTTTTTTGGTCCAATATGGCTCTTTCAACGTTTTGGGTTGCCGACCCTGTCCTAGATCAAGAATGCTAGCAACGCCACCAGTGTAATTTTACAACAATAATTTTACAGCGCGAGACATAAAACTTGAACAACAAATCGGCTACCTGCAGAATGGGACATCAAATATATAAGTAATTAGCATCGGCATGAATGTGGTCCGCTTAGACAAAATACACTCCACATCGAAAATTCCGTCAGACCAACGCAAATGTGCTTCAGGTCAAACGAAAATAGCAAATCAAATAGAAGTTAAACTACAATTCTAAATATCGCAAGAATGCGATTTATATGATGGCTTATATACAATACAACAACCAGACATTTAATTGACACGTGTAATACAAAAATATAGTATAAAGTATACCGCGGTTGAAACGGTATAGCCAAATCTCTCCCGGTAGACACATTTCTACCATCGCACGGTATATACCGTCATACCGCCCAGCCCTAGCATACACTAACCGTAGCCGAGGTGAGGCAGTGCTTCAAAAAGATCAACCCTTGCAAGGCACCTGGCCCAGACGGCATACCAGGTAGGACCCTCAGGGGCTGCACTGACCAGCTAGTAGGGGTCTTCAGTGACATTCTCAACCTCTCCCCCAACCTGTCTGTACTCCCCACCAGCTTCAAGAGGACCACCATTATACCTGTGCCCAAGGTCACATGTTTGGAACGACTATCGCCCGATAGCACTGACCTCTGTCATCATGAAGTGCCTCGAGCGGCTAGTCAATTCATTCACCTGCTCCTCGCTGCCCCCCACTCTGGACCCTATGCAGTTTGCATACCGGTCCAACAGGTCTATAGACGATGCCATCGCTCTGACTATGCACACCGCTCTCTCCCACCTGGACAAAGGGAATACATATGTGAGGATGCTGTTCATTGACTACAGCTCAGCATTCAACACAATTATCGTCTCCAAGCTTGTGGACCTGAGACTAAGCACCTCCCTCTGCGAGTGGATCTTCCACTTTCTGATGGGGAAGCCTCAAGTGGTGAGAATTGGTGACCGCACCTCATCCATACTTATCACCAACACAGGCACCCCCCAGGGCTGGGTGCTCAGCCCTCTCCTGTTCTCCTTGTTCACTCACGACTGTGTGGCCACGCACAGCTCCAACCTCCTTGTTAAGTTTGCTGACGACACAACCATCGTGGGCCTCATCTCTGACAGTGACGAGTCAGCCTTCAGAGAGGAGCTTGACACCCTGACATCATGGTGCCAGTAAGTAAGCAAGTAAGACTTTATTTATATAGCACATTTCAAAAAGGAATTGCAGCTCAAGTTGCTTTACATAAAATCAACAAAAACAATAATAAAAGTGATAAAAGTAATAGATCTAAAACATATAACAACCCAGACAAGCCGCACTCTATCTGCGGTCTCTCGAATCCGTCTTAGATCCGAGCTGCACTTGCAGTTTCCAAACAGGAATCAAAACACATGCACTCTCGCAGTCTTTTTGGTTTCCCAATTAAAATAAAAAACTAAAATAAAGTAAACTATAATAATAATAAATATAACTGCAAGCAGTAATGGCGGATTCCTCCAAACACTGCGAACCATTGAAAAATGTATATTCTTGACAAATTGTAACTGTATAGAAAAATCTATGCTGCAGAATTACCAATGGGATACCAAATCTGAAATGCAATACCATCAAGATCCACAAGGGCCTTTATTTCAAGCCAAGACGTGAAAGGAGGGGGCTTGGTGAGCCTATCCATTCCAGAAAGCCTTGTATCTTTGTGCTTTAGGGCATGGCCTGTAGCGCCACCTATGGGTAATGGTGGTCCATTTGTGGTGTGGTAATTACTCTTGGCCTATACTATCAATGTTTCAGAATTGTTAAAACTTTTTACCATTGCATACAAAATCGGAAATGCAATACCACAAGATCCACATGGGCTTTTGTTTAAGTGTGGTTGTAACTCTTGGCCTTTACTATCAATGTTTCAGGATTTTGAGAACTTTTTACCATTGCATACAAAATCGGAAATGCAATACCATCAAGATCCACAAGGCCTTTGCTAGAGACTTAGGAATTAGTGGGGGCTTGGTCAGCCCACACTCTCCTGAAATGTTGCGTGTGCGTCTTGCCAAGCCCGCGCGTGTAAGGGAAGGCTGAGTGTGTGAGGATTTGGCAAAATAGCTCTGAAATTAGCCAAGCATGTATATTTAAAATATTCATTAAAAATCTACTTTTCATCTTACATTCAACTTTTTTTCAGATTGAGTACTAAACATTCTCAAGAGTCTTCATATGAACTTGTGATTGAATCAATGTATCACTTTTTGACCGGCGGATGTGTACAGCATAATTTTAGCATTAGTGATACATTTGATTTGCTGTATATCAATCATTATTGGAGATATGAAGTTGCCTTTGCACATTGTAACATGATGTAATGTCTTCCACCGATATACCAACTTTGGTGTTGATATCTAAAAAATGTGATAAGATTTGATCCAATTTCCTGTTTGGTTGCTTTTTTGCCAATTTTGATTGGCTGTACCGGACAAACGGTTGTGACGATCAAAATTATTTTCGATAACTTTTGTTAGGCTTGGTCTGAAGATCATCTCTGGTCATTTTGAAGAAGATTTGACAAAATTTGTAGGAGGAGTAGGCTTTCAAAGGTTTTTGATAAAACCGGAAATGGCGGAAAATTTATATAACCAGAAATTTACGCCATAGGGTGTGTTAAACTCGTCTTGATCCAGGGAATCCAATGGTACCTCATTTTTGAAAATCGGTCATACGGTTCAAAAGTTGCGTAAACACAAGTCCAACTTTGACCCATTGGTGGCGCTAGAGTGGTCTAATGGGAGACATGAAACTTGGTGTAAGTATAAAAAGGACTGTCCTTAATGAGTGTGCCAAATTTCACAAAAAGTTGTCGATGGAGTCTAGGGGCTGCCATAGACTCCCATGGTACAAGAATTACAAACTAGAGAGGGTACAATTTCTGGAGAAATTTTAGGGTGTGCTTTCTTGCGTCGGTTGCAGGTGGGTCCGTTTTCCCTTCTAGTGAAATTTTCAAGTTTTAGCCTACTCATATTGCATAATTAATTAAGAACACCCTTTGAAACAAGGAACCCCCTTTGAAACAAGCTACTGTAACAACGTTGTCACTGGCAGTATTTCAGATGGAATTGCGATTCAAATAATACCGTCTGTTAACTGAAAATAAGCCCCCCAAAACGTAAATAAGTTTGATATTAATTTAGGGGGACATGGCTAATTCAAAAGCAGTTTGCTAAAGGCAAGCTAGCTGGTTGCTATCCACACTTCACTGATTGTTTGAAAGCGCCGGAAATGAGAATGTTTCTTTTGTAAGGGATAATGTATAGAACACCGGTCATTATCGGGAAAATAAGCCCCGACAGGGCGAACAGCACTCCGACGCGAAGTGGAGGGTTTTTTTGCCCTGAAGGGGCTTATTTTCCCAATAATGACCGGCGTTCTATGCATTATCCCGCTTATTACACGGCTACTTGCCAACAAAAATAACTTAACAAAGTGTGTCTTTTTACAATGTATTTGTTACCATTCGTATTGTTGATCAGCAGAGAAATAGTTCGCCAAAGACGTTGAACTTCATAGACTTTGAACATTCTTTAGGCTTTAAATCAGCTGACGTCGCTAAGCAACAGAGTACGCTGGGGTTGAAAAGTTACCGGACTACTTGCGGAGTGCTACGAAAGACGTGAATCCGAGGCTAAAAGGCCACTTCCCTTGACAGCGGTCAAATGTGCATAGCAACGGTCAAATATGAGAAAATTGTTCACCGCAGAACGTTGGGAAGCCCCATTCAAGTGAATGGAGCATTCTACAGCACTAAAGAACAGCCGTGTAATAAGACATAATAAAGTTTAGCCATAGCTGTGGCATTGAAGACAGAACTGTAGCCATGGGCGTCAGCAGCATTTTGAGAGTGGGGGGACACACATTATGCAGGGGGTCTGGGGGTTTCTCCCCTATAATTTTTTGAGATGTAGATGCAATTTCCCGCATTCTGGTGCATTTACCACAACTATTTACCATAGTTGTTATACATATACTGAGGGGCTGGACATTTAAATATTTTGAAAACTAAACCTCCTAATAAGCAATGGGACATCTTCAACTACCTGTCACCTTTCAGCACTCACCTCAGCAACAGAGCTGTCTCCACTGCCCCTGTATGCTGCCTCTGACTCACTCTCAATCTCTACCACCTATATCAGGAGACATGGAGATGCATTGAGCATTCTTTCATATTGATAATAATAAGCTTAATGTAGATTTTTCATATGAAGATTTCTGAGATGTAAATCGTGTTATCAGCATATAAAATTCAGAATTGGTATAGGTTTAGTAGCCTAATAATTATGTAGGCTACATTTAAAAAAAGCATCTCCCTAAAGCATGACTGGACAGTTCAGAAATGATCAAATTTGTGTTCAAACCCGTAGTCTTTTCCACAGATCACATCCTTAGGATGTAAGCTTTCAGAAAATACATGGTTTAGGTGGTTGAATCAGTTTCCCTAAATGGCACAGCCCAAAAAAGTATCAGCCATATAGCCTACTCCATTTACCAATACCGAATTTATTATGCATGGGCAGCATCCTAATATGGAGAGATGGACGTGTCTCTTGTCTCATTAGATAACATCCTACAGGGTATAAGCTTTCAGAGGATATATGGTTTTAATGGTTGAATCAGTTTTGCCTTCATGTTACAGACTAACATGTAGCAATACAATTCTGCGAATTGCCAAAATTACAAGTTGAGCAACCTTATTTAAATTGGAAGACAATGTTACACAAACTAGACAAACTAGCATGTTAGCTAAGGTTAACTCCAGATTAGCTCACGGTTGTTATGGCAATAAAAAAAACACCAGCAATTTCTTTTGTAGCTACTTGGAAAAAACATCCTTGTCATCTCTTTCTGCCTGAAACAGATGCCTAAATCTGAACATGGCCAAAAGCACAACATATTTCAGACCCAGATTAAGAAATCAACAAATGCTGTTCCACTTGTAAAGGGTAAATAAAGTGTGGTATTGCCTAGTGCTAGATGTAGGTAAAAAGCTTGCTTATCTAGCTAGCTATAATCATAATGTTTGCAAAAGGATCTTTGTGACTTAACTAATGCTATTATAGTCAGAGAATGTCTTATAAGGGTGCTTTGGCCACTGAAGGGAAAACTGGGCAACTTTGACTTACTTTCCTCTTCCTCAAAAAAACCCTCCTTATGTCCATCTCATCTGTGCAACAATCATGTCTGAAGTGCTACTAGCTACAAGCGCGATGCGTCGATCAAAGTGTATGGGAGTTGAATCTGCGTGCTTGATGCTTTTTTTCTAGAAAACGTGGAGTGGAATTCTATTGCTATGGGTATTCTCCCTACTTATAAAGTGGAACGGATTTGATTGTGAAGCAATGGAAAGATCGCTGGACTAGAAGACCAGTCATGCACTAATACTTTGATTGCAAATGTGGGGGGATCCAGACAACAAGTTACATTGCGGCGACGCCCATGACTGTAGCCTACTACTACACACTGCCAGTGGGCGAGCCAGTCTGTGACTCAGAGGCTAACGTCAAAACAAGACGCAGTCTCACTCAAATTCCAAGTTTTACACAAATCTAAAAAATATGCTGACCCGCTGGCTGTCTTCACAATCGCCATATCTTTAAAACACTGCTCTCCATTTGGATGTAGAATTGACCCTGGTACGTAATTAAGAAAATACTCATTAGACGCAGATCGACAACACTGTTGTGGGTTCAGATGGCTGAGCGGTTTGGGATTCGGGCTATTAATCATAAGGTTGTTGGTTCGATTCCCGGCCGTGCCAAATGACGTTGTGTCCTTGGGCAAGGCACTTCACCCTACTTGCCTCGGGGAGAATGTCCCTGTACTTACTGTAAGTCGCTCTGGATAAGAGCGTCTGCTAAATAACTAAATGTAATGTAATGTTGTCCACGAGTGTCAACATTCATTGACAACACTGTTGTTGCTGCCGCAATCGTCAATGGAGGCTGACGGGGCTCTCACGTAGCAAACAAATCAAAGTTTTTACAGCAACCTACATTATAATCTCACCACCTGGCTGTCTTCACAATAGTCATTTCGTCATACAATGTCCCTCTTTCTGTTTTTTCTACTAAAAATACTATTATGACGCTTCCTAGCATGGCTGCCGCCTAAAAGACTAGGCGGTCTCACGGGCGACCCGCACTCGCTCAAATTACAAAGACTTTGACGACCTAAATCAAACACTCACTCGTTTTCACTCGTAATCCAAGCTCCATTTTGCGTGCTAGAACGTCTCTATCACGTTGTATCCATGCGTCGTTGCTAACGTGTGTTGACGTGGTGACGTAGCTAGCACAGATTACCCTTCGTCGACTAAAGGCACTTTGACTCCACAAAAACGTTGTAACCTCCTAAACTGTGCAACGGAACGTAAATCCAAATACAAGCAACTCAATCGCGACCAAGACAAAGATTTTGACACAGGCATTGTGTATGTAGTCCAAATATTGACAAAGTTTTAGGGGGGCAAAAAGAATAATAATAATAACATATGTGTGAGATAACAATGGTTGTGCTTGCCGAAGGCAAAGCACACCCAATAATAAAACCACCAATAACAATAGGTTTCCTCCTTACGGAGGAATCCTAAATATAGCTGCAAGCAGCGATGCGGGTTCCTCCGCAAAATATTATAAACAAGTACACTGCAGAAGATCGAGACTTGGACAACAAGAGAGCAAAACAACTTCATGTTTGGCCAAAAACAATTCCAGACTCTCAGTCAATGCACAACTAACTAAAGTCATGTGAGCAACTGGGCTAGGGCAGCGTTCATATTCAGCTCCTTGCAAGAATAGCCTGTGACGGTTTAGCAGCCGACTCTCTGGTCGCATTAAGCTACACAACATGCACAATCAGGGTGACCAACAAGATTATATTAACTAACCAACAATAACATTACAAACATCTAACTGAACGAACAGAACAACTGAAATCCCTCGCAAGGCTGTTGTAACCAAACAATTTTCCACAAGTCTTTGCGTTTTTGGACATGCCGCACTGCATGCTGGGTACCCAAGGGTGCTGACGCTGATTATCTAGCAGTGCTCCGACTGCGTGATATGAGTATTAGTTTTTTGTCAGCTTTGGGACAAAGGTTAAGAAACGGTTGACATCAAGGTTAAATTGCATTAAATTGTGCATGGTATTTCAGAATGATGTCTGCCTGTTTAACTAAACAAGTAATCAAAATTATGACAGGCCAAAAGACTGTGCCTGGATTCTAACCTGTGACCTTATGCTTTGCCGTACAACGTTTCAACCCATTGAGCTACCCGCAAGGCTGAAAAATTCTGGTCAGTTATTGTCAAAAAAAAGAAGCTGTATATCCTGTAGCATGGGTTGTTCGATTCGGCCAAAGCTTAAACAGCTGTAATTCAATGATCTTTTGACATATCAAGGTGAAATTGCGCATGGTACTTCAGAACGATGTCATCCTGTTTAACTATACATATATTCAAATTTAAGACAGACTCAGTGTGGCTGGATTCGAACCTACAACCTTATACTTTGCAGGAGCTATTCTTAGTGTTGAATATTGGCATGTTCAGTTACTGTACAAAAAAAAGCTTTTTCTCCAATGGTGAGCATTGTCAGATTTGGTCCAAGTTCAAACAGCTGTAATTCAGTCATATTTTGACATATCAAGGTGAAATTGTTATGGTACTTTATGGGACGTGTCACCTTACACCGCGTTCCACATTATTATGCAAATTACACTTTGCTCAGATTTTCCTAAATAGTAATGCACAGTCAGTCAGTATCATTTTCAAGTCATCAACTGTTAGAGTATAATTCAAATTATATTGAACAAACCTCCTAATGATAACAGTATTTTTTTCAAAAATAAAAAACTCAAAATGTAGTGTTCCAAATTATAATGCAGAATTTCAGAATTTCAAGATTGTTGAAACTCTGTAGGTTGTAAAAAACAAAAAAAATTCATTTGTTGAATTTGCAGCATTAGGAGGTCATATTTACTGAAATCAAGAAAAGTTTGAATCTAAAACATCTTAACAGGTCAAGTTACATGTTAACATAGGACCCA
Organism: Hypomesus transpacificus; assembly: GCF_021917145.1. Lineage (NCBI taxonomy): Eukaryota > Metazoa > Chordata > Actinopteri > Osmeriformes > Osmeridae > Hypomesus > Hypomesus transpacificus. The sequence goes on along the minus strand of NC_061067.1, from coordinate 13,957,239 downwards.
TCTTTGATATCAACTTCACAATTCTTGCATCCATTGAACTTGTGAGTTCTTTGATAGTTTCTGCTTTAATGTCTTTGCAGGATGCCATAATAGCCTCCCAGAGCACCTGCTTGGATGTGAACTGCCTTCCACCCACATAGATCTTTTGCTTGATGATGCTCCAAAAGTTCTCAATAGGGTTAAGGTCAGGGGAAGATGGGGGCCACACCATGAGTTTCTCTCATTTTATGCCCATAGCAGCCAATGCCCCAGAGGTATTCTTTGCAGCATGACATGGTGCATTGTCATGCATGAATATTATTTTGCTACGGAAGGCAAGGTTCTTCTTTTTGTACCACAGAAGAAAGTGGTCAGTCAGAAACTCTACATACTTTGCCGAGGTCATTTTCACACCGTCAGGGACCCTGAAGGGGCCTACCAGTGTCTCCCCATGATTCAGGCCCAAAACATGACTCCGCCACCTCCTTGTTTGACGTCTCAGCCTTGTTGGGACATGGTGGCCATTCACTAACCATCCACTACTCCATCCATCAGGACAATCAAGGGTTGCACGGCACTCATCCGTAAACAAAACAGTTTGAAAGTTAGTCTTCATGTAGTCCTGAGCCCACTGCAACCTTTTTGCTTGTGAGCTTGGTTTAGGGGTGGCCGAATAACAGGTTTAAGGACACTTGCAAACCTCTTGAGCATCCTACATCTTGAAGTTCGCGAGACTCCAGAGGCACCAGCGGCTTCAAACACCTGTTTGCTGCTATTCAATGGCATGTTAGTGGCTGCTCTCTTAACCCTACGCATTTGTTTAGCAGAAATCTTCCTTATTTTGCCTTTGTCTGAACGAACCCGCTTGTGCTGTGAATCGGTGACAAATATCTTCACCGTCCGATGATCACGCGCAATTCTTTTGGAAATATCCAATGTTGTGATACCTTGACCAAGGTATTGCACTATTTGCCGCTTTTCAGCAGTAGAGAGATCCTTTTTCTTCCCCATTTTGCCTGAAACATGTAGCTTGCTTAATAATGTGGAACATCCTTCTTAAGTAGTTTTCCTTTGATTGGGCTCACCTGGCAAACTAATTATCACAGGTGTCTGGGATTGATTTCAATCATCCAAATAGCCCTGAGACACAATACCATCCATGAGTTTAATTGAAAAAAACAAAAAATGAATGTTTATGGCCCTTAAATACAATTTGCATAATAATGTGGAACGCGGTGTAAAGTCTATTAGGTTTGAAAACCCATCATTCAAAATGACATTTGATTTAGTGACACAAACATATTGAGGCAATGTGGACATGTATATAAATACACCCCTTTCAGCCATTTTGCATTTTATTCAGTTGCTATAAGTAACGTTTTTAAATACGTCAATGATACATATCTGTACAAAATTTCAAGTTAATTAGACCTTTGGTTCAAGAGAAGAGGTATTTTGAAGGTTTTCCCAAATTATCACTGTACAGGAAAATAGATCAGGCGGATCTTATGGGTCCTTGAGGCTTTTTTGTTCGCCATGAGAAATAAGGCATGCACACCAAGTTTCAGAAGAATTGGAGCAATGGGGTGGAAATGCTATCACTTTGAAAATCGGACTTTTGGGCATTTCCTGTGGCGCCCCCTATGGTCAGATGTGGGCCAGTCTGTGTTTGGGCCGTAGTTGTGGCATGTTGTATCAATTTGCCAAATTTCAAAACTTTTTACCAATGTGTTCATGAGATAAATTACTAGAATAATAATAAATATAGCTCAAAGCAGCGATGCAGGTTCCTCCGCAAAATATTATAAACATGTACACTTTAGAAGATCGGGAGTTGGACCACCATCCCAGCCCAATGAGCTATTCTCAGTGTTGAATAGTGTCATGTTCAGTAACTGTATTAAAAAGTAAGCTGTTTCTCCTGTGGTAAGCGTTGTTAGATTCAGCCAAAGTTGAAACTGCTTGTACATTTCCTATGAAAATGGGACAACGGGATGACTGGTTTGCTGCTGTAAAGAATAACTTACTTATAGTTTTTTAAAAAGGTTGTTTGGAGTGCCATAACTTGTCATGGAAGGGAATTTCAAACCATGCCTAGCATTAGTGGGGATGTGTCCTGGCTTAGGTTACTGAAATGAATTTGTGCAACAGACAAGGAATCCACCTGAACAATCAATTTACTTCATTAGAGATAACCATTAGCGTTATCTCTACCATGTGTAGACTACAAGTAGCTAGCTACTGTGGTGAACCTGACTTGTTTTGCAGTGGTTTACACAGTCTCGCTAAACAGATGATTGGAGTGTTGTGATGGGCTCAAATAAACACGCATTGCTATGTTTTACAACCGGAGGATTTATCTGAAGACTAGAAACCGTTTTGTCAGAATAAAAAATAAAAAACTATGCCTCTGACTGGTTTTGAACCTACAACCCTTTGCGTACCAGCACAACATCTCAGCCAATTGAACCATTCCCAGGCATGGAATCCACAAAGTTCAATAACTGGATAATCAAAAAATCTGTTTCTCCAATGGCGAGCATTATCAGATATGGTCCAAGTTCAAACACCTGTAATTCAGTCATATTTTGACATATCAAGGTAAAACTTTGCATGGTACTTCAGAGGCATGTCACCTTAAAGCCTATTAGGTTTGAACCATCCTTCAAAAACACATTTGATTTAGTGACACAAACATATTGAGGCAATGTTGACATTTACATAAATACACCCATTTCAGCCATTTTGTACAGGAAAATCCATCATGGCGGACCTTATGGGTCTTTGAGGCTTTTTTGTTCCCCATGAAAAATGAGGCATGCATACCAAGTTTCAGAAGAATTAAAGCAATGGGGTGGAAATGCAATCACTTTAAAAAACAGACTTTTGGGCGCGGCCTGTGGCGCCCCCTATGGTCCGATGTGGCCCATATTTGGTGTGGGGGTACCCACTTGGATGTAGTATCAATGTGCCAAATTAGAAAATTTATGACAAGGGACTTTTGAGATATTTGGGCGCAAGGAGAATAAAAATAATAAGAAGAATACCAACAATAACAATAGGTTCCCTCCTACCGGAGGAACCTAAATATAGCTGCAAGCAGCGATGTGGGTTCCTCTGCAAAATATTATAAACATGTACACTGTAGAAGATCGAGAGTTGTACAACAAGAGAGCAAAACGACTTCATGTTTGGCCAAAAACAATAGGCTGAATGGGGATTTGAACTCATGATCATAAGCTTAGAAGAAAATAATTTAATTGGACTAAAACTATCTTTTCCAGTACTTTACTAATAAATGGAAGGTTTGATATTGTTCTGTAATTTGCAAGTAGCCTGTTATCCAATTAGTTTTTTTTTTTTATAGGGGCTTTACAACAGCTGTTTTGAAGGCATCTGGGAAGACGCCAGTTCTAAGGGATGTGTTTATAATCTCTAGCACCGGACCTGAAACACTATCAAACACTCGCTTAAAGAATGTTGTGGGTATAGGATCAATATCTGAGGTTGTGGAGTTAGATTCGCTGACAATTTTGGAAAGGTCACTAAGTGTGATACAGGTTATGTTGCAGTGTGTGCATGGTTATGTTGCAGAATCTACTGATGTCAGTTTCGACCCCACTATTAATACTAGCTCTGATCAAAGTTATTTTGTTCTTGAAGAACAAAGCAAGCTCTTCACATTTAACTGCTGAGGATGGAGGGGGAGCAGGTACAGTGTTTAGCAGCTGCTCAATGGTGGAGAAAAGAACTCTGGAATTTCTGGCATTTTCTGTAATAATGTTGGAGAAATATTCTCTCTTCGCTAGACGGATGGTTTTGTTGTAGGTGGTTAGTGTATCTTTGTAGATATTGTAGTGGATAGTGATCTTTGTTTTTCTCCATTTTCTCTCTGCTGCACGGCATTTTCTTTTCGTTTCACAATTATTATTTTTTCTTAACCATGGGGAGGTTCTGCTTGTGCACTTTTTCTTGGTTTTCAGTGGTGCAACAGAGTCTAACACAGATAATAGTGCATCATTGAGGTTCTCTACCATTTCATTCAGAGAGCAACCATGTTTAGTTGGCTCAGATAGAGCAAATTATTCAGAAAATGTCATCATAGCTGTATCGTCTAAATATTTTCTTTGGACTGAGAATTATTTTGTGGTTTTTGTTAGGATAATTTCCACATTAAAAAGTATACAATTATGGTCTGAGAGCGGTAGACCAGTTATTGAAATATTATTGATATTTAGTCCAGTTGTTATCACTAGATCTAGTGTGTTTCCGTCAGGGATGGAAACAACATTTTTTGTCCACCGGCCACTGTGGCTGGTGGATTTCAAAATCTACCAGCCACTCAATGTTTTTACCAGCCACTTTCTTGTTTTTAACCGACAATGTGTAACTGCATGTGAAAATTAATACTACAAGATCTACAATACTTAAGCAGTTTATTTAATCTCAAGTCTCAATGAGACACTGACACTTTCTCTTTCTCTCTTATACATACAAAAACCACGAACTGATATACATTTCATTAAATGAGTATGGCAGATTAAACAACAAACTAACATTCCTCCACCCATCCTCCCCACTCCCAGTACAATTTACTCCTGCTCATCAGAATCAGACTCTTTAGTTTCAGAGGTGCTTTCCTGACCGTTCTTCTTCCACGACAGGGCGAACAGCAGAGTAACTTCGCTCTGAAGAGGCTTATTTTCCCGATAATGACAACGGCGTTCTGTACATAATCTCGCTTTTTACATGGCTACTTGCCAAAAAAATAACTTAACACAGTGTGTCTACAATTTATATGTTACCATTCGTGGTGTTGATCAGCAGAGAAATAGTTCGCCAAAGATGTTGAACTTCATAGACGTTTAACATTCTTTAGGCTTGAAATCAGCTGACGTCGCTAAGCACAACAGAGTAAGCTGGGGTTGAAAAAGTACCGGACTACCTGCGGAGTGCTACAAAAGACGTGAATCCGAGGCAAAAAGGCCACTTCTCTTGACAGCGGTCAATTATACATAGCAACGGTCAGTTATCGAAAAATAATTGACCGCAGAACGTTGCATTCTACAGCATTAAGAACAGCCTTGTAATAATTTTATTTACCCGCCACGGTGGCCGGTAGGTGAAGCGAGTTTACCCGCCACAACACAAAATCACCCGCATTTGGCTGGTGGCGGGTGCTAATTTCCATCCCTGGTTTCCGTGCCAGTGTGTTGGGTCTGTTATGTGTTGAGTTAGATTGAGAGTCTAGGAGATTTAAGAGCTCAATAGTTCTTGGGTCTGCTTTTTTATTTACTTGGATATTTAAGTCTCCGTTTAAAACTACTTTGTCATATCTAGTGACACAGTGATAATAGTTCAGAGAATTCTTGTTAAATATTGGCGGGTGCTTGGGTGGCCGACATATGACAAAAAGTATTGATTCAGTTTTGAGCTCTATAGCAAGATATTCATATGATGTGAATTCACCTAGCTCAGTGATTTTGAACAATAGTTCAGAAGAGAAAATAGCTGCGACTCCTCTACATTTTTTAGATTTCCTAGAAACTTGATGAAAGCTGTAATCGGGCGGACACGCTTCTATCAAAGTTGCTGTTGCCGTGTCGTTGTTTAGCCAGGTTTCTGTTAAACAGATGCAGTCTAATTTGTTTTCTTTGACTAGATCATTAACTAGAAATAATTTATTATTTAGTGATCTAACATTTGGGCCAGTTTCATCTGTGGGGTATTAACAGATAAAACAGGGGTTGATAAATCTGTTGGAAGAATATGGATAGTTCTGTGACTTCTAACACTAGTTTCAGGTTTGTAACCATGCATTATAACATGCCATTTTCTGTTTGTGATGATGACCGTTATGTATAGTGAAATAACATGGTGGCTGTCCTAGCTTTTCTTTGGGAAACTATGTCACTGAGCTGTTCCATCACAAGGGAATTCAACCGGGGGGTGCAGATGTGTGCAAGGCCCATGTCCTTGCAGGAGGCTGTTTGAATGCCAGGACAATAACCTCTCCCTCAACATCAGCAAAACCAAGGAAATAATTGTGGACTATAGGAGGCGGCAGGAGTAGGAGCATGCAACCCTACTCATCAACGGATCTGAAGTGGAGAAGGTCAGCTGCTTCAAGTTCCTCGGGGTGAACATCAGCAACGACCTCACCTGGTCTGTTCACACGGACAAGGTGGTCAAAGCTTCTTCCTGAGGAGACTGAAGAAGTTGGACTCAGTCATCCTCACTAACTTTTACAGATGCACTAGAGAGCATTCTGACTGGGTGCATTACAGTGTCGTATGGGAGCTGCACAGACAGGGGCCGCAAGGCCCTGCGAAGTGTGGTCCGTTCTGCTGAGTTCATCATCGGCAGGGAGCTCCCAGCCCTACAGGACACTTACCAAACACGCTGCCTCAGAAAAGCTGGCAGGATTCTAAGAGACTGTTACCACTATTCCTTCAGTCTCTTTACCCCGTTGCCTTCTGGCAGGCGTTACCGCAGCATCCGGTCGCGCACACGCATACTGGACAACAGTTTCTACCCAAGGGCCATCAGGCTTCTGAATGGACATTGATGTGGACACTGATACACTTCACACTAGTCACTTTAAACACTGTCACCTTCAGCTACTGGTCGCACTATCAGTGTCATTGCACTACTGTACCTCACTGTACTTCGCCATCAGGTTCCTGTATGGTCATTGACTTGGTCACTGATTGTCCTCTTAGTTACTCACACACTGTCACGCTCAGCTGCTGGTTGCACTATCTGTAATTTTGCACTGTTGTACTGTACTCCACCTAGGTTAGAATAGGTTATAGGTTGAATAGATTCTATGTGCATTTAAGGTTAGTATAGTGGATTATTTATGGATATCTGTATATTTAGGAAGTTTCACTTATTTAAGCTCAGCATAGATGTTCATTATGTTCTGTGTACGTTATGTTATGCCAAGTGCTTGCATTGTCTTGTCTTAAGAATTTCAGTGCCCAGTCTGACCTTGTGTTGTTCTGTGTACCTGACAAATAAAAGACTTGAACTTGAACAAAAAGTGCTTCTCATCAACATTGTCTACCCTGCCTTTAAATGATCGCTTAACAAAATTAAACAAGCAAAGTGGGTGACAAAAAAGAGGCAAAATTGCTTAAACTAATTCGTCAGAGAGTTCCGAGATATTCTTTGGCGCAATTTGGCCAATACAAATGAATGGATGGATTTTAAGGATTAGAGCGTAGCTGTCGCCACAGACATCGTCTGGCGACTCCAGCTTTCAAGTTCTAAGATACCAGAAAACAATTGAGTCTTGATGAACGTAGACGTAGCTAGCTGTGTGTGTTTCGATAGTAGGTTAGTTAGGTAGCTGCAGAATTGTATCAGCAGTCTTCACGTTAATTTGGTAGTTGATAGCAGCACGGTCGGACACTACGCACAAATGGGTCGGCGTATAAACACACCACATTTAACAACATATATCAGCAACAAACACAATCTGGGCCAGAAAGATAGAAAAACAACAAAAAGTCACAATTAAAACACATACCCAACAATAATAAGTAAAATAGGAAAAAATAGGATGGGGGGAAGGGGAGGGGGTATTGGCTGATTTCGAATAGGGGTTATGCGCAACATTCTTCCGGGTTTTACAAAACAGATGTAACTACTTCCGGCCGGCCGCTTTTGAGGTAAACACAGCGTAGTAAAGGCCACCTACTATTGCCGGTGTTTAAAGGAGCTACCCTTAATTACAATTTCCCATGTACACAGGATTGCCAAACGGACTTCCAGAGCCCCGAGTACCCTGGGGAGTAGCCTTTTTTTTGCTTGCAGACGATTAAAACAGTCAAACGAAGACTGTACCTGTAGAAGTCCAGGTGGACTCAAAGAATGCAGTGTTTGGCAATCAACTGCAACAACTACCAGTGTGACAGTATTTATTTACAGGTCAATTTTGTCGGTAGCGTAATCTTATACACCTGCTAACTTTAACGTTTTTTTGGGCCTAGTAGTAGGCTAGTAAACGTAAAATTAATAGTAGTAGTTAATGTGTAGAGCTAGTGTTAGTGCTACCTCCTGGGAAACGGTCTAACGTTAGGCTACTATAACGTTATATGAACTCATCACTTTATACCTGTCACACTTACCCTAATGTAGAGAGTAATACAACTTGTAAAATCCTTGAACTTCCCTGTCTATATAAGTTATTTGGATCACCTAGCGCTGCAGATGTGTACAGAAGTGAGAAGCGGAAACGATTACATCTGTTTTCCTGTTCGAACGCTGAGCGCTCCGCATAACCCCAATTAGGCTTGATAGTAGTATTAATTATGGGGCATAAGTCAGTTCAAATTGAATAAAATGCAGGAAATGAGACCGGACTTGGTCAAATTTACCCCTACCATCATTCAGTCTTGCAATAAGATCTTCAACTAAGGCTGTGTCTGACTTCAACCATTCTGCAAAACTAGGCCTTAACTGGCTTTGCCAGTGTCTAAAAATGATTCATAATGCAGTGATAAACCCAGCTAGTGTAAGAGTGGACTCCGCTTTAGATATCTCTGGTGGCAAAAGGGACCTATTCCCAAGTAGACACAGCTGGGGAGACTCTGGCAATGGTGTGGCTAAAAGCCCCGTCACACCATAACGTTCTGGTCAACGTTCTCTGAACGTTCTAATCGTTCATTTTCGAGCGTTCTAGGGCGAGGTGAAAACTAACTCACCGCTGAAAACTATTAACGTGTGATGACGTGTCACTGGCGCGCGACAACGTGTGACAAAAGCAAACGATGAAAACAACGTTTGCTTCCGCGATGAAAGCAAATTATGAATAACAACCAAGTAACGCTAGGGTAACAACTGACTAACGATAGCCAAACGCATGCAACATTAGTCAAACGTTCCACAAACGTTCTTTAGCGTTATCCAACATTTAAAATGAAACGTTGAAGAACGCTGCTCTCCATGAGAACTTTTGTGCTTGTTCAAAACTTTCGTTCTCCGCCGATCACCAACGTTCACCGATGATTACCAGCGTCCACACAACGCTCTTCTGGCACTATACCAGCGACCATGGACGATTGCCAACGTTTCCTTTAACGTCAAATAACGTTGACCAGAACATTATGGTGTGACGGGTTCATAACCAATCTGCATCAGTTTTAATGATTTGTTTCCAAAAAGGAAAGACCAGGGGGCACTCCCACAAAAGATGGAGGTAGGAGCCTGTGACATTTATACACTTCCAACACAGATTGCCCTTTATTAATCCCATTTTATGAAGTTTGACCGGTGCAAGATAATACCTGTGAATAACCTTATAATGTGTGAATTTGCTAATCGCATCTCTCACTGGTCACCCTGCATTGGAAACCACCTTTTCCCCGTGCCTGTTCCTCAATGTTTGAGTTCAAGTCCCTCTCCCAAATTATCCTCAAGTGGTTAGAATGACCATACAAACTATCTACCATGATTTTATAAATAAGAGAGGCATTACAGACATGCTCAGGCAACTTCAAATAGCTAAGAAGCTTGTTTGTGTCATTATCAAATGAGTTACTCTGCTCCTGAGCTGTAAATATTTCCAGAAGTCTGCTTTATCTGTCAAATAGAACTTTTGTTTGAGTTCTTCAAACGTCTGGAACAGGCCATCAACATACAAGTCACTAATCCTACTGATAGCTTTATTCAGCCAGATGGCCCGCACAAAAGGTTCCTTTCCTACTTTGATTGAGTAATTATTCCATATGGATGAATACATTTGCTTATATTGGGATGTATCTAACCAACTGTCAAACTTTCTCTCTCAGAACAACCCTGCTTGACCCCAACCAATCGGGCTTCAAGACTGGCCACTCCACAGAGACTGCCCTCCTGTCAGTCACCACCGCCCTCCAGTCTGCCAGAGCGGCTTCAAGGTAATCCGTCATCATTCTGGACCTTTCTGCAGCGTTTGATACGGTTAACCATCAGATTCTGCTCTCCAGATTTTCTGAGATGGGCATCACTGGCACTGCACTCCAGTGGATCTCATCCTACCTGTCGGGAAGATCCTACCAGGTCTCCTGGGGAGGCTAACTGTCAGGCCCTCGCCGGCTCTCCACTGGTGTCCCACAGGGCTCCATCCTTGGACCCCTCCTCTTCTCTCTGTACACCACCTCACTTGGACCAATCATCAGCTCCACGACACGCAGCTGTACCTGTCGTTCCCCCCGACCGATCTAGGGATTGTTGGGGCCTTTTTTCGGGCCTAGTGTAAAGAGGTGGTACGTGCAGAAAGAAGCAGGACAGGGGTCAGTTGAGGAGGAGAAACAGCCCCATGTAAGGAATTAGGCTAAAGAGGAGACTTGTTTTTGTCCCATATTCAGTTATGGGGTAAGAACGCTCTGGGTGAGTCACTCTCCCCTCCCGTTAGAATGTTCTTTCCAGTAGGAAGTCAGGTCAGGATGACCTGATAGCGTGGTGCCTTCTCTTTAGAGCCACTGGTTGCATAGGAACGACAAAGAGGGTGGACATCTGTTTATCTTGAACAAACTATGTGTTGTCTGATAATTGCCAAAGATATTTGTGTGACGTAGGTAGGACTGTATAAAAGTACTTGTCTGTGATGACATGGCACGACTTCTCTGGCTAGAGAAGTTCCGCGTGTGTTCCCAAGAGCCTAAGCAATAAAGACGGAAGCCTTTGTAATCAATCTCCTGACTCCAAGCCTGTTAATTCTTGCACCACTAAAAACCACTTTCGAGCCTCCAACAATTGATGACGCCGACGTGATTCGCTACATATACATTTGGATAAGGTAGGCAATGAGAAAAACCTGTGAAACCTTATGAATGCCTAGATGCAAATCTTGAACTAGAGAAAGTGAAAAGGCTTTGGAGGAGAGGAGTGGTTACAAATGCTTTTAATTGCTAGGATGTATGTTTCCCTGAATGTAAGGAAGATTGAATGTTAAATGTTTCTTGCTAAAAGCTTTTCTACTGTCGTACACTGTAAACTCCGGCAAAGACTTCTCCGGCGATCTCTATTTACAACCCGTTAGTTTAGGTACAAATATGCTATGGGCCTCTTTAAACAATATTCGAGTAAACTGAGGACATAACTTTTTAGGACTTTTTGAATCTAGCAAAAGGGTAAAAATCAAAAAGTCTGGACAAATCGTCAATTGACCAACAAATGGTTAAAACGTGTGTGATGACTGTAATTGCGTTACGCTTCAAAACAAGGCTGTTGGGAAAATCATGTTAGCCAAAGGTGTTAACAATTTGACGAGCATCTGCGTGACTAACGTTTTCAACAGACCTCAAACAAATTATTATTGTAATATCCGTCCTGGCTAAAAAGTTACACTATTAACAACAAGTGACAAGCAGAGAGTAGCTGCAGCTATTTCTTAGTCGAAAGAGGCTTTGGACTAGCTATCCGAATAAAGTCATCTTAAAGACGTGCTGAAAAACTTAGTTAGATGGATATCCGTAGATAATGTATATAATGTATAAAAAAGCTATGTTTTTGTGACATTCCGAGAGATGGGAGTCTTGGGAAGTTCTGAGAGTTCCTAAGGCAGCTGTGTTCAAAAGGCTGTTGAAGGAGCAAGAGGAACCAAAAAGACTAAAATCTCCATTAAAATGCTAAAAAACATGTGTAAAATGGAGTCAGGTTAAAAACGAAGAAGTAAACCTATTGACTGTTTTGATATTAACACGTAAACCCTGACAAAATCAGCAAAGTTGAGTCTGAAACATGAGAGATTACGGCTGTTGCGCAATCGTTCCAGGCTCGCTTCAGAAAAGCGAGTTGTAGGGGAGGGGGTGAGCGAGGGTTGTTCAAAATAAAGGCGTCGCCCTGAGCAATGTGTGAATATCGTAAATCAGCAATAGAAGGAAAGAATAAATATATAGGAGATTATGAGAACAGTAATTTAACTAATTTATGAAATTACCAAATGTAAAATTATGAATTTAATTAGTAAAAATGTTCAATTTGAGAAATAATTAAGGTAATGAAAAAATACAACAAGCAAGATCAAATGTGGTGAAAGTGTCTTACATGCTGTTCTCTGAACATTACAGACGCTGATCCGGGCATTTGGACCCCTGTTGTGAAAAAAAAACTCATAAGGAGGAGTAGAAATAAAAACTGTTGACATGAATAAAGATGAAAGGAAGCCAGTGAACTGACTTAAGTTATTTGGAGATAACAAGCAAGTGCTGGACCTGGTAGAATTGTGGACTATGAATGTGCGTGTGCGGCTGAGAATATGTGGGCACACTGATTTTCAGTCTGGTTAAGAAAAAACTGCCTAATTACCCATATAAAATTAACAGACAAGCCTAAACTAAGAACATGGCTGATCACGCACAAGAAATGGTAAAGAAAGATAAATATGGAAAGGTTTAACATTGATGTTAACAAGGTCATAATCCTGAAAAGTTTTAATGTTTGTATATAAAGGATAGGAGTAAAGTTGTGACATAGGAAGCATTGTGTCTGCTGCTCGGCCCCCACCTTTTCTCATTTGGGACGAGTGTCCTGGGGAGGAGAGGTGGGGGCCGGGCCCGGGGCAGAGCGGAGCAGGGAGCAGTGTGAACTGAACAGAATACAATCAAGTAATGGTGGCATATCCTTAGACCAACAGAAGAGGAAACATTAAAAACCAAGTCAATGTATATAATTTCAAGAGAAGTCAACAATTTAAACTATGATAGGAAAATATCTGTGTAAAGTTTGTAGAAACTGACCAGAAAGGTTTCAAGGGGTTGAAATGTTTAAAATAACTGTAAGCTAAAAATCTGAAAGTAAACTTGAAGGAATGCATGTACAAGTTGTCTCACATTCTCTTCTCTCTGAACATTACAGACGGAGAGGCGAAAATCTGGCACAAGTACAACAAAAGGGTTTACACAAGCCCTTTCTCAAAGTGTTTATATAGGAAGTAATAAAAATAGAACTGTGTTTCTGTTGCGTGTGCAGAGTGATTTTCACGTTCAACAAAGCCACTGCCACATAAATGCTATGCACAAACACATACATACTATACAGGGGTATAGTCTTGAGAGTTTCTCCAAACTGATTCATATCTCATTATAGTTGGTGTTAGAGAGGACAAGGGTTGTTTTGACTTGTTGAATGATATACCTGTATTTGAGCTTAGATCACCGAGCTGCTGTGCCTAACAACTACCACCCATGGCAGAGAGAGCAATGATGCAAGAGGGAAGAGCAACCCCTGACCAGACTCTCTCTACAGCGCCCCATGTGTTCCAGATGAGTACTAGCGCTGCCCCACCCAGAAGGACTTTGGTTGGGAGGGGGGCAGAGGCAATGCCAATTCCAACAGGGGCAGGTAAGGAAATGCTGGAAACTGTTTTGACCCACGAACAACTTTTAGCAACATACTTCTACGTAAGATGTCTGCTGGATGAAGCCGAGCAGCGTGCCAAGGCTGGCAGGATCCCAAGACCACATGATGACGTCACTGATGTCCAAGCTGAGTTCCAGTCTGCAGTAGTGAGCCTTCAGGTACAGGGAGTGGGAAGTACATCAATTGACTCTCTTAACAGGCGTCCTATGTCCACTGGAGAGACCCTCCAGGAGCAGCCCAACAAGCTCCCAGATGGGGGTGTCGACACAAGGGTGTATCTACTGACTGAAAAAGGACTGAAGGACCTCGTGAGAGACGTTGGAAAAGGAGCTCGCAAAGAATGCAAGAAAGGAAAACAATCTTCGACCATCCCCCTTCCAACTGCCTCATGCGATCCACCTACTGGCCAGGAAGATTGGCCGCCCCCTTACGAATGGGGGAATGGAGGTCAAAGGGCAATGACAGAGGCCATGCTGTCCCGAGGAAACCCCACCCTGCAACAAGGTAAAAAAGAACGGCGTTGCTGGGGATGTGAAGGACGTGGACACTTTAAGCAGTCCTGCCCCGGCCGAAGACAGAATGAAACCCCAGTTAGAGTGTTCCAGTGACGGAGGACTGTGGGCAGCCACCTAGACAAGCGGAGTTAATGCCGCCGCTATGCTGCCAAAGGGCTCTAACACATCTGAGACGGCACACCATACATGATTATGCAACACCAGGTAGAGACACACACAACACAAGAAGGTTTTGTTGAATGATGGGGAAATACTTGCATAAACAATAAATAACATCGTTGATTGGTTATGCTCTAAATAAGTAAAATGCCTGCATCCACCACTGTAAATTCAGCGAAACACTATTTTTTCTTGCTGCATGGGCCTAACCCATGGTTGTGAAGTTAAGAACCAATTTGAAACTTTGCCATTGGAAGGACTGAACTAACTCTGTCAGTAGACAATTGTTGTTTCAGGAACCCAGTGGTGTGAGTGATTTGCTGTGGTGGACAGGACTAAAACAGGTACAGTTATTAAAGTTTGATTAAATATCCCCAAACTCTGCTTGAAAGCAGGAGATATAAAGAAGAGGTAAAAATATTATATAATATGGGAAGGAATATGAAGAATTTGGGTTGTCACTGACTAACATATTTTTTCTATCCCTTAGGTATCGCATAGATATGAACTATGCGATGGGGGGAAGGGGGGATAGGAAAAATTTGGACTATGGTCTCAGAGACAGAGGCAATTTTAAATTGATAATTTAGTTGATAAACAAGCAACGCACACCCTAAGTAGTAACATCTATAATTTTGATAGTCTAACCCTTAGACTATGGTGAAGCTTTTTTGTTGAAGATGTTTTGTAGGAAGTAGGGGAGGAGAAGGAGGAGAGAACGAGCCTTGGAGAAACCAACCAGTATCCAGCCTGGTGGTCGAGATTCCAGTAAAGGCGACCGGGGGAAAAGTCAACACCCCCGTGTAGAAACACTGCCTGAACACAGGGTCACGAGCAACGATGACCACAACACAGTTTGAAGGGTCCATCTGGAAGCACCGTTATAAATCCCACATCAAACTTGGTCACACCTATAACAACTATTGACTCTGATTTCCCTGATACAGTACAGGACAGTGCTGTCCTAAAGGCAAAGCACACGAATGACGTTGGTTAACTCTCAGCCCTCCAACTGGGCCTGAGACTGAGGATTGAGAGCTTCCTGCTCGCGCCTCAGAAGTCAAGGTTGTGCTTAAGACCAAGGACCAAATCCAGGGCTCGAAGTTACCAAGCCACCCTGGACAGCGGCGAACAGTCACTCAACCCCTGCTCCCTGTTGAGGGATCAGAAAATGAAACTCAACCGCCGAATAACAACAATCCCTTCCCGGTTGCGTTCCAACTGGGAAGAAGGGGGGTGAGTGACACAGGGACATGAGGTGGATGCAACAGCAATATTGTCATTTGAAATGTGAAACTATAGTAATTGTTGACAAATGCCTAGGTGGTTTAGGTTGATAGAACCAGGGTTTATTGATGACATTAACGATGTTGGCTCTGAGTTAACACCTACCAGAGTCCACTGCCCGTGCATGGAGAACAACTGGCGAGTAGCAGAGGAAAATAGGGTTTGGTGATGTATGCCTACATCCACATTGTTTCTGATGGAGTTTCACAAAAGCTATGACTAAACTAAACATCCTAAGCTTGAAGCTGTTATGACTGTATATCCATCTCTCTGTCCCGGTTTCTATAAAACTCACCTCCATTATGATGACAGTGTCAATAAGACTCTCCCCTGAACACAGAAGTATCCTGTTCCTGGACTGTATCTAATTCCAGGAGAAGGTAAAACCAGATCCAGATCCAGGGGTCGAGCCAGGGAAGGTTCACCAAAGAAGGCCAGCACCACCAGAGCCCCACTCGTGCAGCCGCTAAAAGACGTGCAGCTGAGCGAGCAGGGGACGATCCTGGCAGACCCCATAGACCCCACACCCACACCGCAGAATCCCCTTCCCGAGCAAGCCGCTCGGTGAGGGAGAGGTAAGTGGGCTAACACGAGATGTTTTAGGAGAAGGGGAGAGCAAAGCAGAGTTCATTGCAATATGTATAGCACATGCCGTCACCCAGGTGATCCACTTCAAACTAAACCAAACCGCAGAGAACCTCGAGGAGGCTCCTCGCAAGAGGCGGGCTTTCAAGTCTGATGTAACAATCGATGCCATAGGTCAGCCAAGGGGGGTGCCCAATGATTTTAAAGCTAGAAATTAGGTGGCGTCAGGGTTTGAGTCCATCTTACCCTGGATAACGGTAAATAAGAACACTGAATGGATCAATTACCTGTACTATAACCAGCAGCGCTTCATTAACCATACAGACGAGGCTCTCACCGCCCTGGGCCAGCAGCTGTCAGCAACATCAGCAATGACCTGGCAGAATCGACAGGTATTGGACTGGCTGCTGGCAGAGCGTGGGGGGGGGGTTTGCACTCTGATTGGACAGGTATGTTGCACATTCATACCAAACAACACTGCACCTACAGGAAGATTTGCACAAGCCATGACTGATTTAAAGGCACTGAGACAGGAGGTGAAGGATAATGCTGGACACAAAACTGAATGGTTTGAGATGATGAGACAGAGCTTGGGAGATTGGGGGTTTAGCTGGGTAAGGATAGGGATAGCTGTGCTGCTAACCTTATTGGCCATTGTATTGATTCTCTGCTGTTGCATACCCATTTTCCGGTCTTGTGTCAAAACCCACTATGCCTTCCCCATTGTAGCTAAGATGCAGGAGTCGGATGACTCACATACACTTTCTCCTTTTAAAAACAGGCTTTCTGCCCCGGACTTGTACCCTGTCCCAGCATGGAGCAAGGGAGGTCAGGGAGCAGAGGGTCAAAGTGGCTGAATGATGTTCCAAACCAGGCAGGCCACACCAGGCGTTGCCAAATCAATCGAGCCGCTTCGAGGTCGTGGAACATCACTCAATGAGTATACCAAGCACATAATTTTGTTTGTTTTATGAGTTTAATTTTTGTTTTATTATGTATAATTGAGTGATGTATATGTGACTCAGTGATCTGTGTATTAACCAGTGTAGGTTTGAGGAGGACTGCCCTCCCAAACCCATTTATGTTGAATCATCCATGGTTTCTCCCCCAAAAAAGAACGTGGCCTAGCAAGCCAGGGGGAGTTTTACTCCAGGATCTGATAATACAGAGGAACAAAGGCAATTCTGAACAGATATTTGGGTACTGCATATGTTGTTGTAAACTTTATGTGTGGACTTAATGTTTGGTCATATATCATCGTGTTTTTGTGAAACTGTGTTTGAGGATCAGGGGTACTTATCAAGCCAAAGGAAGGTTATATACTCACACATATTGCAGGCTTACAACCATATTAGTAGACTGAACCAAGGTTTCCTTAAGACTGGGGACTTTGTTTACACAACATCAATCTGGACAGCTCCATTACAGACAAACACTAGCTTACTATTTAACCATATACTCACCCTATAAGTCTAATATTAAAGGAAGTTGTTTCTTCTGTAAGGTTTGTTTTTTTCAATGTTTAAATGTTTTAAAGGCTACCCAAAAAATAGATTGTTGACGTAGTATGTGAACATTTAGTTCACAAAGGGAGGTATGTTGGGGCCTTTTTTCGGGCCTAGTGTAAAGAGGTGGTACGTGCAGAAAGAAGCAGGACAGGGGTCAGTTGAGGAGGAGAAACAGCCCCATGTAAGGAATTAGGCGGCTAAAGAGGAGACTTGTTTTTGTCCCATATTCAGTTATGCGGTAAGAACGCCCTGGGTGAGTCACTCTCCCCTCCCGTTAGAATGTTCTTTCCAGTAGGAAGTCAGGTCAGGATGACCTGATAGCGTGGTGCCTTCTCTTTAGAGCCACTGGTTGCATAGGAACGACAAAGAGGGTGGACATCTGTTTATCTTGAACAAACTATGTGTTGTCTGATAATTGCCAAAGATATTTGTGTGACGTAGGTAGGACTGTATAAAAGTACTTGTCTGTGATGACATGGCACGACTTCTCTGGCTAGAGAAGTTCCGCGTGTGTTCCCAAGAGCCTAAGCAAAAAAAAGACGGAAGCCTTTGTAATCAATCTCCTGACTCCAAGCCTTAATTCTTACACCACTAACAACCACTTTCGAGCCTCCAACAGGATCTCAGCTAGGATTAAGGCCTGCCTCACAGACATCTCCGCCTGGATGACCGAGCACCACCTCCAGCTGAACCTCTCCAAAACAGAACTTCTCATCATCCCGGCTAAACCCTCCATCTCCCATGATCTGTCAATCACCCTGGGATCTGCGACGGTGACCCCTTCATCCTCTGCCAGGAACCTTGGGGTTACCATGGATGACGAGCTCTCCCTCACAGCCCACATTGCTACGGTCTCCCGGTCGTGTAGATACACCCTCTACAACATCCGGAAGATCAGGAGATACCTGTCTGAGCACTCCACCCAGCTGCTAGTCCAAGCACTTGTCCTCTCAAAGTTGGACTACTGCAACTCGCTGCTCGCCGGTCTCCCAGCATGAGCAACCCGCCTGCTTTGCGATTTTCTATACATATGTGAGGTTGTCTCTTGCTGTGGTCAAGAGATCACGCAGCGGGTCTCTGACAATACACATATAGATTGGAGAATGTACTATTTTCTGCATGTGCACAAACAATGAGTTATGACCACATCACCTGTGTGTTGTTTTCCCTGTGCATTAAGTTGTGGAAATGTGTACCGTTTAAGGACATATTTTGGTGGTTCCTATATCTGTACTGTCCAGCTCATGTATATAATGTCCATCTGAGAGACATGTTTCTCACTCATGCTAGCCACTCTGTTGTGGATTGGTGGCATGATCCGACGTTGTTGCTAAACAAAACCGAGTCAACCCTTTTCTAATCGTCGTGCCTCTGTCCGGTCTACCTGTTAAGAGATCTCATCCTTACAATTGGCGTCACAAACAGTAAAGTCTTCTGCCAGAACCCAGGTGAGCAGACTTTGATTGTAATTATCAAATGGTTACGTTGACTTCTGCTTACCTGGAGAGGATGGCTGCTTTGATAACGAATCTGCAAATTTTTTTAAAGGGGAGGAGGAGGATTTCTGTACAGGAATAAGGCAGGAGGCACAACTGAAGTCTAGAGAATTAATAGAAAATTGGCAAACTGTATCTTGTCTCACTCGATGACTGCTAATTAATTGTAATACGAGAAGGCCTAACGGTTGCTTGTGAACGGAAGACTACGGGACAGAGCAAGGGCTATTCCGCTTGGCTTCTGATTGGTTAAATAGTTTTGTAGGTCATATGATGCGGTGAAAGGCCGTTGTGTTGTCATGGTAAGTCGTATGGACCGTAAAATCCTCTAACAAAACTTGGTTAGAAGATCAGTAATTTAAGGCAGGATTCCCGGTACTGTAAAGTCCGTTAACAAGTCTCGTTGCTGGTTCGAACGATATAAAAACTTAGATTAATGGTTGAAGATACGCACGTGATTTGTAAAACGTTGGAAGATACGTTAAATGGAAGTGTAAGACTGAAGACAATGTTTCCCATGGACTAAAAACGTATTATAATGAATTACAGTCATTCAAGTGCTAACTTTCTGGGTATAAGACTATCTTCTTAAAAGATAATTAAAGATCAAAGATAAATACACAAATGAACGTAAAGAAATAAAAGGTTTGACTTATGATATTAGTTACTAAAATTGTTCTTTTACTAAACGTGCATGAAAAACATGGGGTGCCTATCAAGTACACCTAATGTGCTTATGGTAATTAAATTCAGGACAGAGACTACGCAAGGAGAAAAATACCATGTCAGAGTCACAAAAAATGGATCGACATTAAAAACAAGTTCCAACTCTAAATTATATATCTAAATATTTGCAAGTCATTCGTTCCAAAGGTGTCCCTTTGGAAGGAACAGGCATGAAAACGGGTCAGGGGTGAAAAAGGTGAGAAGGATATTACCCCTCTAAGAGGGTCCGGGTGCATGCTACCCAAAAAGGAAAATTTGAATATTCCATATTTATTTTAAAGCATCAATCTGATGCAATTTGAGATACTTTTTTGCCAACCTGGGGAGAACTGGAGAAACGTAACTTAAGCCATGAGTCAAATTATTATGGCCTCCTAAGTATTATGCAAGCCATTTCATGCCAGCCTGTCACTGGGTCTAACATTTACAGTATATGAGGCACAATGTGGTAAGGGCACCATTAATGGCTTAATGCATAACCCCCCAAAAGATGGTGGACATGCTGTAACTTAACTTGTCTACTCTTCCATCTTGATTGACAGCCAATACAAGTACCAGCGTATTTTGAAGTCAAAATGCATATCCGCTTCACAGGTCTGCTTATTGATAGAACGGCAGGGACGGACTGGAAGTAAAAATAGGCGCTGGACTTTGATCCAGACCGGCCCACAAGAACCGGTCCCGTATATGCCACCACACCGAGCGCCTTGCTAATGCATGCAAATTCTGTCTGATGTGATGCTAGTTAGGGACTTCCATGGTTAATGCGAGCGCGCATTGCGCGCGAGAGAATTTTGTCTAGTGAAGGTAATTACGTTTACGTTTCTTAGCCTGGGTTTCCATCTTTATATTGTCTCAAATGAGCTTTTCTGTCAGTGTCACTGTTGTGTGTAAGCGGCATTAAGGGCTGCATACGTTCATTTGGAATTTTCCACCAGAGCTTTAGCTAGCTGGCTAACGTTGCGTTCTCTTCTGCTGTGTTCAATGACTCAATTCATCAAGCTGTAGCTAACGTTAGCTAAGTCTATGTCAACAGAGCTCCTGGGTAATTAAACTTAAATATACCAGAAAATAAAAAAATTATTGAAACCATCATTCAGTAAATCTCTGAGGCCAGGAGTGCTTTCAGCTTCTGATGGTGGTCTGCACTGGTGATGCAAGGACCTTTGCGTTAATATTTCCATGCACTCGCGCTCCCTTCTGACACGCGCACCTGTTCGCAGTTCACTGAATATGAATACCCACCCCCCTCCCCCACAACAATTTCTCATCGAATCTACACGATTCACGTAGGTCACCTATTTTGGTTTCAAAACAGCGATTTTTGCCGAAAGGTGAGGGATTTTCATGTCTGAAGGAAAGATGAGGGAGATGTGCTCGAGGAGAGAATCGACCCTCCCCATGAAAGCACATAGAACACGGTTCCTCCAAGACCAAATATGGCACCACAGGCCACACACCAGACTGACTCACTTGTCGACTTGATGTGGGAGAAATGACGCTGTATACAGCCATGGACTTGGATGATGTTAAATGTATTATTAATGCTCCACAATTTCATGTTTCAGATATACCATATGAAATGCCGCAATTAAGTTTGAGTATAGCATGAAAAAGAGTTCCCTTTATAGTTGATGTAGAAACTACCGTCTCCTGTTTGAGGAAAACAGAAGATAGATTTTAATGATTATATGTTACACCATTCTTTCTTGGTAGAGCAACTTTTCCAATGGCATTATTGGGCTTGTTGAGTAAATTCAATGTAACCATCTTATGTTTACAGGCAGGGGCGGATCTAGAAAAATATTCATGGGGTGGCAAGATGGTGGCAGGATATTTTGAGGGGTGGCACCCCCATGGCAGAAGTATACAGTCGTATGCAAAAGTTTAGGCACCCCTCTGAGACTACACGATAATTTCCTTCAGCAGTATGGTTTAGGGGAAGGCTACAAAAAGTTATCCCGGAGGTTTCAGCTATCAGTTTCCACTGTGAGGAATGTCATTAAGAAATGGAAGGCAACAGGCACAGTTCTTGTTAAGGCCAGAAGTGGCAGGCCAGGAAAAATAACAGAGGCAAAGGCGAAGAATGGTCAGAATGGTCAAAGACAACCCTCAGACCACCTCCAAAGACCTGCAAGGTCATCTTGCTGCAGATGGTGTCACTGTGCATTGCTCGACCATTCAGCGCACATTGCACAGAGAACAGCTGTAAGGGAGAGTGATGCGGAAGAAGCCTTTTCTGCACACGCGCCACAAACAGGCTTTTTTGAGGTTTGCTAAACTACATTTGAACAAGCCAGCTCATTTTGGAACAAAGTGCTGTGGACTGATGAGACAAAGATAGGGTTATTCGCATGGAGGCAAAAGGACACAGCATTCCTAGAAAAACACTTGATTCCCACAGTAAAATTTGGTGGGGGGTCCGTCATGCTGTGGGGCTGTGTGGCTAGTGCAGGAACTGGGAATCTAGTTAAAGTTGAAGGTCGCATGAATTCAACTCAGTACCAGCAAATTCTGGACAATAATGTTCAAGAATCAGTAACAAAGCTGAAGTTGCTCCAAATACACTAAGGTATTTATGCAGAGGAACAACTACAATGTTCTGGAATGGCCATCCCAGTCCCCAGACTTGAACATATCTATGGGGTGACTTGAAGCGGGCTGTCCACGCTAGGCACCCATCAAACCTTGCTGAACTGGAGATGTTTTGTGAGGAAGAATGGTCCAAATTACCTCAATCCAGAATCCAGACACTCATCAGAGGATATAAGAAGCGTCTAGAAGCTGTTATTTTTGCAAAAGGAGGCTCTACTAAATATTAATGTGATTTTTCAGTTGGGGTGCCCAAATTTATGGAAGTGTCTAATTCTCTTATGATGCGTACGGCATATTTTCTGTTTATCAAATAAACATTTTTTCACTGCTAAAATATCACTGTCCATGACGTATGTGTATATATATGACAAATACGTTCCTAATCCAAACGCCCAGCAATTTATAGATGAAAGTAATGGAGATTATCAGGGGTGCCCAAACTTTTGCATACGACTGTATATGCTGATTTAATCGCAGTCATATTAATCAAGGTTTATTTGGAATCAATGTTTATTTGGAATGCCCCCTAATTAAGACGTTTTAACTCAAAAACATTAGGCTACATTATTATGGCACATTATTAAAGCCTTAAATCAAAGATATTGAGGAAACAAATCAACATGTATGTTTTCATTGATTTCATTGATTCAACCAAACCGAAGGTTGGACAACTTGGTCAGCTAGTAGTAGAAGAATGTGCAAAAAGTTAGAAGTAGTAGAAGAATGTGCAAAAAGTTAGAAGTTTGTATGGTCGATTTTGACAAAGATATTGAAGAAACACTGAAAATTGTGTGTATTCAAATGTCTGTTAAGTTTTTCGGCATTCAGACTGTCTACTTTTTTACCCCAGTCCCTAAGTATGACACGGAGCCTGAACGGAGGTACAAATATGAATGTCTGTTGAATCTCGAATATAAAACAGATTTCACATCTCCGCGACTTGTTGAGTGGCGTAATTACGGCGGCCGACATGTACAAACGCGCTGCAATTTAAGAAAACATGCAAATACAGAAAACTCAAGCAAATTAAGAAAACATCTTCATTAATTTGACAACGCATGCGCAGCATTCAGCAAACGCGCTGCAAATACACACAACACAATCAAATACATAAACGTGTTGCAAAAACGAAAGCACGCAAACCAAAAACGCTGAAAAATGTGCGTACGCCACTTTCCACGCCAAGGTTGTGATTTATAAAAAACTAACTTGACGGGAGAATGTGCGGTCCTCCACTCAAACTCTGACCCTCCCGTAGGCCTATGCACATTTTGCACAACAGTTGGAATTGGCGACGCAAATGACCGTACTGTAGTCAGACTGCAGAAATTGAATGTGGGAAGAACATTACTCATAATATTTTGTTTTCCTCACACCTCATTTTCATTCAATTTCATGATTATCATGAAGATTACATCCAGCTGTGTTATATGCGCTTGTACTGAGTGATACTTGTTCCATAAACACCTCGTACAATCCAACTAAAACATTTTATAAAAATTCAGCACTTCCTCACCATCAGATTGTCCACTACGGCAGGAGGGGGAGATTCCCCGACTGCATGGAATACAGGATAACATCACATATCGTACTGCTTAAAAAAGGATTCTGTGCCAGTCAATGGCACCATCATGGATATGTAATTCACCTGTGGAGCAACTCTCATTTTAATAGTGTTTACTTTTCCTCAAACTAAGGTTGATCAGTTTCCACTTGTCCAAGTTATCCTTTATAAGCTGAAGCAATGGAAAAAAATTAGCCTGTACCATGTCATCGATATTTTGAGTAAGACAAATCCCAAGATACTGCATACAGTGACGACTCCCTCCATTCAGGAGGGTGAAGGTAACACACTTTAAGAGGCAGAACTAGGGCTGCAACAACGAATCGATTAAATCGATTAAAATCGATTATTAAAAGCGTTGGCAACGAATTTCATTATCGATTTGTTGTGTCCCGCGATTATTACATCACTCAATAAGTCGCAGAGATGTTTGAGTATTTAAAAAAAGTTTAGTTGAGCGCAGAGCAAAGCGGAGGTAAAGGAAAGACCATCGGAGAGACGATGAGCAGTAACGTTGTTCTGAAACACATGGCGGAGAAATCAGTAAGACCTAAGTCATTCAAGGTGTGGGAGCATTTCAATACGTCGAAAAGGTGTGTTAATTGACCGAGGTGAAGTTAGTTTCATAGTCGACATTCGTCTCATACTCGGAAGACGCTACTTTGCAGCGTCGCGCTAGGGACCGGCTGAAAACTACCCATACCATTTTGAAAAATGTCGAGTTTTATAATATTTTAATGAATATAAAACCTCAGACAGACACCAGAGTATCTTAACAATGTGTGGTATACTTCCACAGCCTTTACTTTTTCAATTAAGTTTCAAATAAAATTATAGAAAATCACTCACCTTTGAAAAAAGCTTAATCTTCGCAAATCTTAATTTTTTTCAAAATTGAGTCAAATCATGCATATACACTAGCCTGAAGTTGTCATACTCATAATTCTAGTCAGAATATGAGTCTGATAACTCTCCGTTGGGCTGTGACTATGGGGCTTGTTTCAACCGAAGTCGTAAAACAAATGCCTCTGCGCTCAATTGGATGGACCTACAACCAATCAGAGCAACGTAATATTTTGTTTGTTGAAAACAAATTCAACCCAAGCGCTCTTTCGTGACGTTGTTGATTACGTTACTGTTGATCATCTGTCCATCATCGTATAAAGCCCGCCCTGGCAATTTCATTGGTCCTGGTTTTATATAGTTTGTCCCCAATACGAGCCCCTCCAGACCCAATTTCCCGACCAAATGTTGTTGTGGGCGGGGCTAAATTGGGCTGGAAGCCAGGCTACATATACACCAGATTATTCTAATAAAGTCTGGCCTACTTCCACAACCTTTCCAAAAATGTTTTAAACAAAACTCAAATAAATAGCTTATCTCTGAAAATAGCATTAAATCCATGCAAATATTAATAACTTTTTCAAAATTGTGTGTCTGTTGGTGCACATTCTAAAGATGTTTTGCACTGTGAACTGCACTGTCAGTTCTGTTTTTGAGTAAAGGGTTGTAAATGAATGCTTTTTTGTTTTTTAATCCGATTCATCGATTCATCGAAAAAAGAACAAACAGATTAATCGATTACTAAAATAATCGTTAGTTGCAGCCCTAGACAGAACCCCGGCAAAGCAGCTAGCCAGACTTTCCAACCACCCTCAAAGCACTGTGCTGACCAGCTGTCTTCGGTGTTCACCAACATTTTCAACACCTCCTTGGAGACATACCATGTGGCAGCCTGTCTCAAATCCTCCACCATCATCCCTGTGCCCAAAAAGCCAAGGCCAACAGGACATAATGACTACAGTCTTTTGAGCGCCTGGTGCTGGCACACCTCAAAGCCATCACAGACCCTTTCCTGGACCCCCTGCAGTTTGCATACAGAGCCAACAGGTCTGTGGACGACGCAGTTAATATGGCCCTCCACTTCACCCTACAGCACCTGGACTCCCCAGCATCCTACACAAGGATCCTGTTTGTGGACTTCAGCTCTGCCTTCAACACCATCATCCCCGCCCTGCTCCAGGACAAGATCTCCCAGCTGAACGTGCCCGACTCCACCTGCAGGTGGATCACAGACTTCCTGTCTGACAGGAAGCAGTGCGTTAAGCTGGGAACACAAGTCTCTGACTCCCGGTCCATCAGCACCGGATATACTCAGGGCTGCGTCCTTTCCCCTCTACTCTTCTCCCTGTACACCAACAGCTACACCTCCAGTCATCCGTCCGTCAAACTTTTGAAGTTTGCCGACAACACCACCCTCATTGGGCTCATCTCTGGCGGGATGAGTCTGACTACAAGTGGGAAGCTGACAACCTGGTGACCTGGTGTAGCCAGAACAACTTAGAGCTCAATGCTCTTAAGACAGTGGAGACGTTTGTGGACTTCAGGAAGAATGCAGCCCCACTCACACCCATCACCCTGTGGACTCCCCAGTCAACACTGTTGAGTCCTTCCGCTTCCTGGGCACCATCCTCTCCCAGGACCGGGATCCTCTCTTCCGATCCATTGATGAGTAGGGGTGCATGCTCCTCCTCCTGCCGCCTCCTATAGTCCACAATCATCTCCTTGGTCTTGCTGATGTTAAGAGAGAGGTTATTGTCCTGACACCAAGATGTCAGGGTGTCAACCTCCTCTCTGTAGGCTGACTCGTCACTGTCAGAGAGGCCCACGATGGTTGTGTCGTCAGCAAACTTGACAAAGAGGTTGGAGCTGTGCGTTGCCACACAGTCGTGAGTGAACAAGGAGAACAGGAGAGGGCTGAGCACACAGCCCTGGGAGGTGCCTGTGTTGGTGATCTGTACGGATGAGGTGCGGTCACCGATTCTCACCACCTGTGGCCCTCCCCGTCAGGAAGTGGAAGATCCACTTGCAGAGAGGGGTGCTTAGTCCCAGGTCCACAAGCTTGGAGACCAGTCTGGGGGGGATGATGGTGTTGAATGCAGAGCTGTAGTCAATGAACAGCATCCTCACATATGTATTCCCCTTGTCCAGGTGGGAGAGAGCGGTGTGCATAGTCAGAGCGATGGCATCGTCTGTAGACCTGTTGGACCGGTATGCAAACTGCATAGGGTCTAGTGTGGGGGGCAGCGAGGAGCAGATGAATGATTTGACTAGCCGCTCGAAGCACTTCATGATGACAGAGGTCAGTGCTATCGGGCGATCTGATGTAGAGATTTTTGTAGAGCCCAACCAATAAAGGAATTTTAAGGCTGATACCGATACAAATATTAGTTTTATATATATATATATTTTTTTTTTTTCTATCTATGCCCACCACTAACATATACAGTGGAGCAAAAAAGTATTTAGTCAGCCACCAATTGTGCAAGTTCTCCCACTTAAAAAGATGAGAGAGGCCTGTAATGTTCATCATAGGTATACCTCAACTATGAGAGACAAAATGAGAAGAAAAAAAATCCAGAAAATCACATTGTAGGATTTTTTATGAATTAAATGGTAAATTCCTCGGTAAAATAAGTATTTGGTCACCTACAAACAAGAATTCTGTCTCTCACAGACCTGTAATTTCTTCTTTAAAAGGCTCCTCTATCCTCCACTCGTTACCTGTATTAATGGCACCTGTTTGAACTAGTTATCAGTATAAAAGACACCTATCCACAACCTCAAACAGTCACTCTCCAAACTCCACTATGGCCAAGACCAAAGAGCTGTCAAAGGACACCAGGAACAAAATTGTAGACCTGCATCAGGCTGGGAAGACTGAATCTGCAATAGGTAAGCAGCTTGGTGTGAAGAAATCAACTGTGGGAGCAATTATTAGAAAATGCAAGACATACAAGACCACTGATAGTCTCCCTCGATCTGGTGCTCCATGCAAGATCTCACCCCGTGGGGTCAAAATGATCACAAGAACGGTGAACAAAAATCCCAGAACCACACGGGGGGACCTAGTGAATGACCTGCAGAGAGCTGAGACCAACGTAACAAAGGCTACCATCAGTAACACACTACGCCGCCAGGGACTCAAATCCTGCAGTGCCAGACGTGTCCCCCTGCTTAAGTCAGTACATGTCCAGGACCATCTGAAGTTTGCTAGAGAGCATTTGGATGATCCAGAAGAGGATTGGGAGAATGTCATATGGTCAGATGAAACCAAAATAGAACTTTTTGGTAAAAACTCAACTCGTCGTGTTTGGAGGAGAAAGAATGCCGAATTGCAGCCAAAGAACACCATACCTACTGTGAAGCATGGGGGTGGAAACATCATGCTTTGGGGCCGTTTTTCTGTAAGGGGACCAGGAAGACTGATCCGTGTAAAGGAAAGAATGAATGGGGCCATGTATCGTTAGATTTTGAGTGAAAACCTCCTTCCATCAGCAAGGGCATTGAAGATGAAACGTGGCTGGGTCTTTCAGCATGACAATGTTCACAAACACACCGCCCGGGCAACGAAGGAGTGGCTTCGTAAGAAGCATTTCAAGGTCCTGGAGTGGCCCAGCCAGTCTTCAGATCTCAACCCCATAGAAAATCTGTGGAGGGAGTTGAAAGTCCGTGTTGCACAGCGACAGCCCCAAAACATCACTGCTATAGAGAAGATCTGCATGGAGGAATGGGCCAAAATACCAGCAACAGTGTATGAAAAGCTTGTTAAGACTTGCAGAAAACGTTTGACCTCTGTCATTGCCAACAAAGGGTATATAACAAAGTATTGAGATGAACTTTTGTTATTGACCAAATACTTATTTTCCATCATAATTTGCAAATGCAATCTTTAAAAATCAGACAGTGATTTTCTGGATTTTTTTTTCTCGTTTTGTCTCTCATAGTTGAGGTATACCTATGATGAAAATTACAGGCTTCTTTCATCTTTTTAAGTGGGGGGGCAAAAAAGTATTTAGTCAGCCACCAATTGTGTATGTTCTCCCACTTAAAAATATATATAGATTTTTTTTATCTAGATTAATCTCGATGTAATCTTGGAATTAATCTAGATCTATCTCAATTAAAATGGCTCATTTGAATTCCGCCAAAGGCATTCAGAATATGTGTGCTACCCAAATAATGACTAAAAGTAAGTCTTTGAGAACGGGTTTCTCAAGCCAGGTGGCGCATTTGACCAGGTGCTCATCGCCTGTTTCCAAAATGCATCACAAACTGCTTGAGAAAGCGTTTCTACTATGACAATTGGTGATGAAAATTAATTATGTTCAATAAAATGTACTTGTGTTTACTAACTGTTTATTCAGTTTGGCTGATAAAGCTGTGCTGAAAGCTGTGCACTCAAACATAGTAGTTTGACGACAACTCTTCCCCTGCGCTACATCAGCTTGGCCCGGCATCTTCCGCATTAGCCAAGGGATGCTTTGCGTTTAGGTGGTATTTGAGACTGGAAGAACTCCTACAGTAAACTAATTCCGCATTGCACAAGGTGCAAACAACCTTAGTCTTGTGGAGGTTTCCATTGGGAAGCTTCTTAAAAATACATTTTCCCTGAAGCAAACCTGGCGGCTTCATAGCTGCATCCATGTTAGCACGTCACGTTTGATGTGGTAATTTCATACACAAGGCTACATACAGGTTCGAAGACTCTGTAATAGAAAATTACTATTCTTTAAGATGTCTATAATATTCTTTGGCCTAGAACAATTATTGCTGAGGTTTTAACTTCTGTAAAAATGGCATAACCTTTTAGCCTAAGACAGTATTGCTTAAGTTTCCGTTTGCTGACAAACGTCTAACAATTTGACTGTTTGACCCTGGTTGTTTTGCCCATACTCCAGGGGTGTTTTTGCTGACAAGTTCTGCTTCTGTCGTCTCAAGCTCTGTTTTTTAATATTGAGCATCTGTATCCAGTTCTGCAACCTATTTCCCTTTTATACTTTCTGTTATTGATGATTCCTCTTTTGATAGACATGAACTATTGAACTAATGATGTAACTGTCTGGAATTACTGTATAAAAGAGTGTTCAGATCATGACACCTTTAGAGAGCCCTTCTACTGCAGACATCATTTATGATACTGTTTTGGAACTGCTCCTCCTTGATTTCAAGAATAAACAGATAAAGACAAATTCTTCTGACTTCAGACATTCAATCATAGAAAATTCCACCACAAACTTGACGTCACGAACAAGATTCCACGAGTGATCGTCGGGAGCGACGCGGACGGGGACTGATCATCCCAAACAAAGGTGTTTGGTCTCCAAAACCTCAACATTTTCAAAGAGAGGGGAGGACCGGCCGTTGCGCCCCCGATTGTCTCCGCTGGAATTTTGACCTGTTATGACATCTTCAAGAAGATGAAGAAATATTCATAACCTTTTAAATTTGGAATTTGGTACAGAACAGTCAGACTTGACACCATAGGCGTTTTCCTCACTTCCTTTACTGGTTGTGGAAAAAATTCGAACCAGACTCTTCCCGGGGAAGAATTCCTTTATTCTTGTTGTGGAAAGAACGAACCAGACCTTACAGAGACGTCTGTATGGAAAATCAGTGCACTGCCCATCAAAGTAAGGATGGGAAAGAGAAGTAGTAAACAGGTTGGACCTGTTGGGGGTCCTATAGTGGACCAGATGAGGAAGAGATATGGTGAAGAGAGCCTGGACTGTTTGCATGTTTGGTCAGAAAAGTTTGGTTTTCCTGTAAACGGATCCTTTAGTACAAACCAGCTGAGTCAGTTAAGAAAGAAATTGATGGAACAAGAAAGTGATTTAAGAGGGAAAAAGAAAGTGAATATGAAAGATTTAGAAATGGTTGAAAAACACAAGAAATGTTTTGAGTTGTGGAACAAAGAGTCTGACCGTAGGGAGAGATCCAGACTTCAGAAGGTATTGAAAAGTGAACCAGAAAAATGTCAGGATGAAGAGATAGGGAAATGTCCACCATACATGCCGGCGCACACGCACTCGCACATGTCTTCTGCTTTGTACCCACAGTTGAGTGCCACGAGGCTGCGCTCGGACCTGGATTTCCTGCCCTCCTGCCCTCCTTCAGCTCCACGACCAGACCACACACAAAGCCAACGACAACCCCCACCGCTGAGAGAGGCCCTTCTTCAGCCACAGAAAGAGGAACTCTCTTCTCCAACTAACCGCACCCGATCGGGCCAGATGTATGGACAGGGGAAGTCAACTTCTGTCCAGGCAGCCGACTCCACCACGCCTGTCAACCGCCGCGCAGAAAACACACCACTGCCTCCGGACTCAGACGATGAACTAAGTGCCTTTCCAGTACAGAACTACCCCATGGTGGAGGTCGCGGGACATGACGGCCCGACCATGGTTTTTCGCCCGTGGACTGTGTCAGACGTTAGGGAAGCTAGTTCACACCTCCCAGACGTTACTACCTCGGGAGAAGCCTTTGCTGAGGCATTGATTGTGTTCTGTAGGGAGTTCAGACCCACTTTAACTGAACTCAGGCGCCTGTTAGGGACAAAAATGAAGGCAACAGACTTTGCAAAGATCTCCAACATCCTTGTGGGTGATGACATCAGGTGTGCTCACATTGAATATGGACATGCGGACAATGCACAGTATGCGAGAAAAGTCACTGACATCGCTACTGTCATAAAGACAGCTTTTCCAACTCGACTGAACATGTCAGCAATAGCAGCATGTAAACAGAGACCTGATGAAGGTACAGACGACTACCTGCACCGCCTCACAGAAGTTTTCACCACCCACAGCGGCATTGCTCGACCCAACAACACCGACCAGATGACACCCTGGGAAACCCATCTCTGTTCTGCTTTTCTGAATGGACTGTTACCAGAGATCGCTGCTGCCGTCAAACTCTCCTGTGTCTGTTATGAGGAAGCCCGCTTGGATGAACTACGACGACACAGCCGACATAACCAAGCTCAGCTGATGGCCAAGAAACAACAGAGGACCATCAAAGCTGAGAAGGAACTTCATCAAGCCACACTGACTCTTCTTCAAACTGCATCCCAGCAACATGGAGGCAAAGGCGGCTTCAACAAGAAGGGCAGGAAGGGAGAACAAGGGCGCGGTAAAGGAGACAACAAGGGTCGGCATTTTCACAAAGACCCTGATGCCTGTTTCAAGTGTGGGGAAAAAGGACACTGGGCAAGGGACTGTCCTAATAAGAGGGGGGAGAAGAATGAGTTCTCCCACCGGAAGAACAGCTTTCATTCATCCGATTGACTAAGAGGGCAGGAGACGGGAGCTGAGCGCAGACCACTGGCCTCAACGCAGCATGAAAAAGGTACCTTGCACACGCCTGCACATTGCAAGGAAGAATTGCTTGCTACACAGTCCATTTGCGATAACGATTTGCTTGCCTGCTGCAATGAAGAAATGCTTGCTACCAATGCTGAGGGACAGCTAGTATCCAGATGTATTTCAATTTTATCAGAAAAATTTGAACCCCAACCCACTTACTTGTCTTATTCATCTGAAGCATACAAGAGTTTTCCTCAGTTTACTATGATGATAGCAGGACGCTCCATTACATTTTTAGTAGATTCAGGTGCTACAAATTCAGTCATTAAAAGTACAGAGTTCCCCAGTTCGCCCAAGCTTAGTGGTCGTTTTGTTTATTCAATGGGCGCCTCAGGTCAGGTTGTTAAAGAAAATCTTACTGTACCCTTACCCTGCAACATTCCAAACGGAGACCCCTTGAAGCATTCCTTTTTGTTATCAAATCTATGTCCTATTAATCTGATGGGTAGGGATTTGATGTGTCGTTTGGGTATTTGTTTGTTGTCTACACCAGAGGGCATCAAGGTTACTGAATTATCAGAGGTTTTTTGTACTATGGCACTCTCAAGTCAGACAGATCTGCTGTATGCCTATCAGTGGAAAGTAACAGACCCTCCAAAGGGGGGGAGACTGTTAGAGATAGCCAGGTCACTTGTCTCCTCTGTTCATGTTGATTTTATGATGCCGGATGATTTGCATTGTACTTCTCATATTAGTATTGGAGCAGATACAGTTTATGAAACCGGCTGGTTTCTGGCTGTAAAATCAGAGAGTTTGCAGATTGTTAATTTGTATTATATGGATTTTTGTTGTGTTGCTGAAGTATTGTTAAAACAAGATCAACAGAGTTTCTTTGATGTTTGTGATTCTACTTCTCATGTCTCTTTGGTCAAGAGTTCCGACATGTCTTGGCGAGATTTGGGCCCGTTTCTGGCTGAATGCTTGAAGGTCTCTGACTGGGTCAGTACAACAGACCCCAACGTTTCTTATTCACTTACTATGAATTGTTTCAAGAAGTCTTTCCTTGCTGATGTGCCTGTGGTCCGTCACGTACAAATAGTAAAGGAGTCTGTTCACTTGCCTGTTCTGACAATGACACAGTCTGATTTATCACCTGACCCAGCACTTGACTCGGTTCCTAAAACTTTGTGGGCCACTGGCAAGTATGATGTTGGTTTGATCAAGAACTGTGAGCCAGTGGTTATCACTCCAAAGTCTGATTTCCGGCCCTGTCGAAAACAATACCCACTTAAACCTGAAGCTCTTGCCGGTATCAGACCTGTTTTTGAGTCTCTGCTCAATGCTGGAGTTATTGTGCCTTGTGAGTCATCTCCTGTCAGATCCCCTTTATTTCCTGTTAAAAAGATTTGTGACGTGGGCCTTCCTGTTGAGTGGCGCTTTGTTCAGGACTTGCAAGCTGTCAATGCTGCCGTGCAGCCACGTGCTCCACACGTGCCTAATCCTTACACCATTCTATCACAAGTCCCACCCACAGCAAGATTCTTTTCTGTTGTTGACTTGGCCAATGCCTTTTTCAGTGTTCCTGTTCATAAGGACAGCCAGTATTGGTTTGCATTCAACTTTGACGGCAAGGCTTACACTTTCACCAGGTTATGTCAGGGCTACTGTGAAAGTCCTACAATCTACAACGAGGCCATAAAGACCAGCCTTGAGACACTTGAACTCTCTCCAGGAACAGTTTTGCTGACCTACGTCGATGACCTCATGACCTGCTCGCCAACTGCTGACCAGTGCAGAAAAGACACCATCACCTTGCTTAAACATTTGGCTTCAGAAGGCCACAAAGCCAGTTTGTCAAAACTGCAGTTTGTTAAAGAGTCTGTAACATTTTTGGGACATGTGATCACAGCTGAGGGCAAATCTCTCTCTCCCAAGAGATTAGCAGCAATTCAAAACATCCCAAAGCCAATTACAAAAAAGCAAGTCATGTCATTTCTTGGAATTTGTTCTTACTGTCGACAGTTCATTCAAAATTATGCAATCCTAGAGGCCCCACTCAGTGCACTGATTCATGGGCAGAGCCTCTCCTCAAATGACAAAGTTACATGGACACCGGAAGCGTATGACAGTTTTTGTGAACTGAAACTAACCCTACAGTCTTCACCCACTCTAGGTCTTCCAGATCCAACTAGGCCTTTCATTCAAGCTGTGGATGAGAAAAGTGGGTGCATGACTTCTGTTCTCCTGCAGGAGCATGGGGGCGGGCAACGTCCGGTTGCTTACTTCTCTGCTAAACTTGACCCAGTCGCAGCTGGACTTCCGCTTTGTCTGAGAGCTGTGTCTGCTGCAGAGAAAGCAGTCATGGCATCAAGAGACATAGTCGGGTATTCACCTCTAACCCTTCTTGTCCCACATGCTGTTTCATTAATTTTGCTCGAACAGAAAACTTCTCATCTGTCCGCCGCTAGGTGGTTACGTTACAATGCCTCATTGTTGAATATGCCTAACATCACCATCAAGCGTTGTAATGTTCTTAACCCTGCTACCCTTTTACCCACAATTGTGGATGGTGAACCCCATGACTGTGTGCTAACCCTCCAGGAGGCCTGCACTCCCAGACCTGATCTCCAGGAAACACCATTATCCAACCCCGACTTCATTTTGTTTGTGGATGGGTCCGCCTCTCGCGACCCCTCTACGAGTGTTAACAAAGTTGGATATGCTGTTTGTTCTGCACATGACACTCTTGTTTCAGGCTCTCTTCCCAGCCACCTCTCAGCCCAGGCGGCTGAGTTGGTAGCCCTAACTGAGGCCTGTCGTCTGGCTGCAGGTAAATCTGTTACCATCTATACCGATTCCCGGTATGCCTTTGGTGTCGTTCACGATTTTGGTGCCCTATGGAAACACAGAAAGTTCCTCACCTCCTCGGGTAAACCCATCTCTCACCACACTAAAGTCGCTGCCCTGTTGGATGCAATTCTCCTTCCATCTAAAATTGCTGTGTGTAAATGTCAAGCCCACACCCATTCATGTGACCCTGTGTCTTTAGGGAACGACAGAGCTGACAAAGCTGCTAAGGCGGCTGCTCGAGCTTCAACCACTTCCTTCCTCTTTTCTGAACAAGCCTCGAACTCTGAGGTTCCCTCTTCTGAGGTTCCCTCTTCTCTCGCAGCTCTTCAGTCATTCGCCACCCCCCAGGAGAAAGCCCTGTGGAAGTCATCTGCCTGCACCCTAACAGAAGGAGTGTGGCGCAGTGTGTGTGGAAAACCCTGCCTTCCCAAACATTTCTTTCCCCATTTTGCAAAATTGACACATGGGCGGGACCATGCGTCAAAAGCGGGGATGATAAGTATGCTAACACAACAGTGGTTTACAAAGGGATTTATAGCATATGCACAGCGATTTTGTCAGTCATGTATGATATGTGCAAACCACAATGTAGGACGAGGCATACCCACTACACAGGCCGCACATCCACCCCCATCACAGCCATTTGAACACCTCATGATGGATTTTATTGAGTTAACACCATCTGAGGGAAAAGTGTACTGTTTGGTTATGGTAGACTTATGGTCAAAATGGATTGAAGCTTTCCCTGCAAAACATGCCACCAGCCATGTTGTTACAAAAGCACTACTAACTGAGATTGTTCCTAGATGGGGTATACCAGCAAAAGTCAGTAGCGACAATGGTGCACATTTTGTCAACTCTGCTCTTGATCAGGTCGGAAAATATCTAGGTATTGACATGAGGCGTCATTGTGCATACCATCCGGCCAGTGGGGGAGCAGTCGAGCGGGAGAATGGGACCTTAAAGATGAAGCTGGCCAAATGCTGCGAGGACACTGGTCTCTCATGGACCAAAGCACTGCCCATTGCACTGACCTACATGAGAATGAGAAAGAGAACCAGAACTAATCTCAGTCCGTTTGAGATCCTTTTTGGGCGACCTCCTACACTGGGGGTGAATGCAGAGAGAAGGCCTTTTCCTTCCACCTCTCTCTGTGAGGATGCAATGTTACAGTATTGTAAAAACTTGTCGGTTGTGCTCTCTCAGATTTCTACACAGGTAAAAGACGCATTGCCCCAGCCAGCTGAAGGTACTCTACACAACCTTAAGCCAGGTGATTGGATCGTGGTGAAAGATCTGCGCAGGAAGAACTGGAGATCGAAGAGGTGGTTAGGACCGTTCCAGATCCTGCTAACTACACACACTGCTGTAAAGACGGCTGAAAGAGCGACCTGGATCCACGCCAATCACTGCAGAAAGGTTCCTGAGCCTCCCGAGTAACCACACACCTGCCACACACTTACACGGCAGGGCTGCGCTGACTCATCACAGTTCTAGAGTGTACGAAGAACGCTGCTCTGAACTGCTCCGGCGAAATACATAATGCACATACACGTTCCAGAGAATACATCCACATCTGTTGTCACCAAGCAACCTCCAAGGGACAACGTGGGACCGCCGACCACCATGAGAACATCCTGCAACCGTTCCAGATTAGGTACCATGATAGGGCTGGCCTTGATCCTCACTCTGATCCTATCTCCACTCTTGTGGTATCTCACTCATCGTACAGTATATCAGATGGTGAGACTCACAAGGGAACAGACTGATCAGCGTGTGGCGATGTATGGCCCGACCAACATAACGGAAGGAGATTGTCCTGTGACACTCTCATGTCTAGCCAGAATTGAGACTGTTCGATATCTAAGAGTAGTAAAAGATTCTCGCAACATTGCTTATGTTCTTAGATACCCACCCGCCTTGACTACAAGCTTTCAGAACTACAGACGTACTGTACGTGGGGGGGATTCTAGGGACAACCATGAAATTCACATTGTATTTTTCCCGGTTAGGATGGCTGACTCAGGCAGATATGATTGTGTTGTCACTACTATTAATGACTCCTTCAGAACTTCATGGAATATGACAGTGAAACCTGCATCCCCCAGGCCCATTCCGACCCAGGCCCAGCCCCCGACGTACTGCCCCTCAGAGACGACCCTTGTACTAGGTATAATGTTCACCGTGGTAGTCTTCGTAAATCCGATACTAGTCGTAATGGCCCTATTGCTTGTGCCTGGTGCCAGATGTATCAGAAATGTAGGTAGGAGGAGAGTTCGCTACACTGTCACCACAGCCGTGGCCATTTGTTTGTGCATTCTGTATCTCCCACCTGTCCATACCATAAGTGAAAGGAAGGTCTTAACTGTCTCTATCCAACTTGGGACTACAGTTACTTTCTCATGTGGTCCTTTTGTGGCTTGGGGACACCCCAGTGGCAGAGATTATTTAAACCATCGTAAATATCTATGCAGGGACCCGTGTAAAACCAAGAACATAGTCACAGCTACTGATAGCCTGGCAGGGGGTAGATTCTCTATGAATAAAAGAACGACTGATAATGGGGCTCAGATTGTGATTCGGAGTGTTCAAAAAACAGATGCTGGAATATATTGGTGTGCCATTGATTTCCCACAAGGGGCAGACAACTATCAGAAACTCACTATACTTGTTGTAGAACCAGATCCATCCCTGATTAATCAGACCGCCCCTACCCCAGCTGATTTTGTTAGACCTATAGATTTCGATAATGTAGACAACCACATAGCTTTTGAAACAGGCTATGCTGACGAAAATGCTTGGCTTAGGTGGGCAAGGTACACTGCTAACCAGCACGGAAGGTCTGACTGCTATGTTTGTGCAACAGCTAAACCCCTACTCCTCACCACACCTTTTCCTTTAAACTCCACCAACTCACACACTGGCCTGCACTGTCTTTTGACTTTAGCCAAGTCCCCTGCTAAACCTGTCAACCCTAATTGTACGGACATGCATCTGCTATTCCCTCCGGTAAAGAAACCAGCGACGGCACCATCATATAGCTTCGGTAAGGGCGATTACGAATGCATTTCCAAATCTAAGTCACATGCACAGCCTCGACAGAGAGGTCACCAGAGAGGTCACTTCCCGTATTGTACTCTCACCTGGACCATTAGCAATAGCGGTGCCATTTCTCCATCTGACTCTGCAGCGGTGAAGCTCTCGCATCCCAACCCTGCTCTTGTAGATTCCATCATTATCCCCAGAATCGATGTCTGGTGGGCTTGTGGTGTAAACTCTAAGATCACTCAGGTTCTGCCACCCAACTGGTCTGGGACCTGCACTCCTGTCATGCTTGTCCTACCCGTAGCTATTGGAACTCTATCCTCTGTGAACCCCCATTCTAGGGCCCGTAGGGCCCTCCCGCTTGGTTCCTTCGATGACAGAGTGTATATAGATGCTATTGGAGTCCCCAGGGGAGTTCCTGACGAGTACAAAGCTAGAAATCAAATCACGGCAGGTATTGCATCCATTTTCTGGATGCCAACCCTTAATAAAAATGTGGATTGGATCAATTACATTTACTATAATCAGCAGAGGTTTATTAACTACACTCATGATGCAATCAAAGGTTTGGCTGAGCAATTAGATGCAACTAGCCTTATGGCATGGCAAAATAGACTGGCACTAGATATGCTGTTGGCAGAGAAAGGGGGGGTCTGTGTTATGTTTGGTGATTCTTGTTGTACCTTCATCCCTAACAACACCGCCCCGGACGGCTCAGTTACAAAAGCTTTGGAAGGTCTGAAGTCTCTTAGAGAGGAGTTGGCTGAGAATTCTGGGATTGACACCAGTATGACTGCCTGGTTTGACTCTATGTTTGGCAGATGGAAAGTGTTTGCTGTATCTCTGATGTCCAGTTTGTTGGTTGTCATAGGCCTTTTTGCTCTATGTGGTTGTTGTATAATACCTTGTGTGCGCAGTTTGATGGTTAAGGCCATTGACAGATCTGTTAACACCCAGTTCCTCAATCTTGTGGCTACAGACCGCAACCCCACTCTCGCTCCTCTGCCGACTGACCTTTGGAGGCCCTGGGCAAGTCCATCTGATTTTGATTTTGGTTCTGATTCCAACTCTGATGATGCCTCGGTCATAGTCTAATTTGTTTTTGATCATGATTGTGTCACATTCTGATTTGTTGGAACGTTTGCCTATTGGTGCTTGGACATTTTACCCTTCTGAATTACGATATTTACATTTTGGCCCGTATGAAAATGTTGATATTACATTACATACTGTATCCTCTGATGACACTTACATTTCTTTGTCTCCTGATAGCTCTGATTTTCCCTTGTCTCCTACAATTTGGGTAGTACATCATCAGGCTAGAGTACGTGCTCTCATCAGTTTATCACGACCATCTTTTATTTGGAATATGATTATAATAGGTGACTGTCCTTTTATTTCCATTTTTGTTGGACACCTTTGTGTCTTCTCTGCCCTTCCGGGTAGATGGTAAAGAATTGTTCTGTATATTTTTCTGCTTGCTCAAAAACTCAGAGACGTCTATGTCTCGCAAAAACAGCTTTTGCTTATTCTACTGGTTAATGATGAAGTGTTTTCAACTGTAACAAGGGTAACACATTTGATGTATTCCATGTAGTTGTATTTTCTTTGTTTTATATAATTTTTATGTTGATCAAGGGTTTGATCAAAAGGGGGGAATTGTAATAGAAAATTACAATTCTTTAAGATGTCTATAATATTCTTTGGCCTAGAACAATTATTGCTGAGGTTTTAACTTCTGTAAAAATGGCATAACCTTTTAGCCTAAGACAGTATTGCTTAAGTTTCCGTTTGCTGACAAACGTCTAACAATTTGACTGTTTGACCCTGGTTGTTTTGCCCATACTCCAGGGGTGTTTTTGCTGACAAGTTCTGCTTCTGTCGTCTCAAGCTCTGTTTTTTAATACTGAGCATCTGTATCCAGTTCTGCAACCTATTTCCCTTTTATACTTTCTGTTATTGATGATTCCTCTTTTGATAAACATGAACTATTGAACTAATGATGTAACTGTCTGGAATTACTGTATAAAAGAGTGTTCAGATCATGACACCTTTAGAGAGCCCTTCTACTGCAGACATCATTTATGATACTGTTTTGGAACTGCTCCTCCTTGATTTCAAGAATAAACAGATAAAGACAAATTCTTCTGACTTCAGACATTCAATCATAGAAAATTCCACCACAACTCGTTCTCGCCCCCTACAGTGCAATTCGGCTAGGTATAGATCCGCGCTAAAATATCAAGGTGAAAGTCATCATAGCTTGCGTAGTATAGACCCAGCTCCCAACCCAACTATGAGAATAGATTAACGGCGATATATATTTTTTGCCCAATAAGAGTCTCACGTTAACGCAGCACTTTAACGCCGATAACGGCCCACCACTAATATATAGTTAGGATTTCCACCTTTGAAAGCCTACTCCTCCTACAATGTTTTTCTAATCTTCCCCAGAATTTGCACACATCGTCATCAGAGCAACCCTCATACTTTTTTTAATTTGATTTTCAAAACCGTTTGTCCGGTACAGCGAATCAGAATCAGCAACAAAGCAACCAAACAGGAAATTGGATCAAATCTTTGAGATGTCAACACAAAACTTGCTATTTTGACACGGAACCCTCTTCTGAGGATGACCACACAATTTGATGTCACGTGATCACTGGGCTTGGCTGCAGGAAGCAAAAATGTGTTTTGGCCAATATCTATTGATTTGTTTGCCTTTATTAAGGGATTCCTTTGTCTCATCATATCTTGGGACATCCCATGTGGGACTCAATCATTTGTGATAATAGCCGAATTGATGCGGCCGCCATTTTGAATTCATTGAAAACGTTTTTTCTCTACTCCTACTAGGGCTGTCCCCACCTGGTGGACTAGTCGATTTTCTGGTCGATATGCTCTTGGTCGACTTAGATTGTTTTAGTCGAGCTGCCATATGGCAGTGTGAGATCTGATTCCCGTAAGTTGGTCTAGCCCTACTTCACTCATGCTAACGCGCTGGGTTGAAAAAGGAATATGCCTATTATAAGAATCACATCCAAATCGAATGACATTATCTTCTCCGGCCAAGACAAAATCTTTCTCTGTTGCAACGTTCCCCACTCAGCTTCTACGTAAGTTCACATGCTGCAAGTTTTCAGGCAGTGATAAGCGCGCTCTGATGATTCGCATGTTAAACAAACGATATTTTTAATTTGTA
Source organism: Hypomesus transpacificus (assembly GCF_021917145.1). Lineage (NCBI taxonomy): Eukaryota > Metazoa > Chordata > Actinopteri > Osmeriformes > Osmeridae > Hypomesus > Hypomesus transpacificus. The sequence goes on along the minus strand of NC_061067.1, from coordinate 13,916,234 downwards.
GTACATTGTAAGAGATACTAAATACCATCGGCATTTGGTTACAACAGGACTGGTGATAGGAGTCTTATCACTATTGTTTTCCTGTTTCTCTTATTATTGTGAGAATGCTGTTACTATTGCTTTTCAACTTCTCAGTTCTTCCGCCGTTTTTTGGCCTTTAACTAGTCCTGCATACTTTCACCGATTCCTACAATCTTTGTTTCAAAACGTTCAGCTCCTTCAGGAGATGATGGCTATGACTTCTGGTATTTCTCACTTTTATACTTTTTAAAGAATTAAGGTTTTTGTGCAAATTATTGTCCCATTAAAAGTAATGGTAAATCCTTTCAAATCATTAAAAAGATTCCTCCTCTTTCAAACGTAACTGCTTCAGCATACTTTCAGCTAGAGACACCATTCAACCTTTAAAATGTTCACAAGACATTCAGCTATTCCCAAATGATTCATCTTTTTCAAATATTCAGCCAATTTTGATTCGTGACAGTTTTAAATACATAAATAAATGTAGCTCCTTATTGATTTTTATGATTGGGCAGCCAGCTCTTTCTGATATTCAACTAAATTGTCAAACAAATTCCTTTGACGTTCTTATAGTTTAACTTACAGAAACAAGTTTTACCTTAAAATGTAGGAAAACTTGTCCTCTTTCAGGCAATTTACCTACTGAAGAGCTCACATTTACAGATTTTCAGCTTTGAGCCTTGAAGCGAGAGCAGCCTTTCAAATTCTCTCACTAACTTCAATGGAGAGGTGGGTACAATTCGTCAGAGAATTTCGAAAGTAGACATGTTTTTAAACTGCCGGTAGAGTCGTATTTCTGACCGCACAGACATATAAAGGACATCTCTGGTTTCGGCAGAGTCTTGGGTCTCGGAAAATATCCTCATTTTTTGGATTGGACGTACAGTTTTGCGTCTAGGTTAACTTGTTTGAGGTGTGGATTCCAGCTAAATGCGTTTTTTCTCTCTGCCCAGCTAGTTAGCGATCACAGCTGCGCCATCACCGTGGCAACCAAACAGACACGCACCATGAAAGCAGAATTGGGTGACGTTTTGGAAACTGCCAAAAGAGTTGTACTTCTGACCGCACAGACACATGAAGGATATCAATGGTTTCGGCAGAGTCTTGGGTCTCGGAAAATATCCTTATTTTTTGGATTGGACGTACAGTTTTGCGTCTAAGTTAACTTGTTTGAGGTGTGGATTCTAGCTAAATTTCTGGTATTCTCTGCCCTCAGCACATTAGCAGCCATAGCTGCACCATCACCGTGGCAACCACACAAACACACACCAGTCTCTTACACAGGTGATTGGTATTAGCTGATTAGTGGAGACACAAGACAAGCTATTCAGTCAACTCGTCTCATTAAAAGACTAAGAGCACCACAACACAAGTACTACCACTACAGCTATATCTTATGCCACTACTACAACTACTAATTCTGCAGATGCTGCTAATATCTCTTTTACTAACTACTATGCTAATGGTAGGCTACTGTTTTGTTCTATTACGCCACCGAGTGCATTCACTTGACTATGAGAAACCCGATAGCCATTGTCGGTTTATGCCAATAATATTATTGCTCCGTTTACATGTGTAATTAGTAGGGATGGGCGAACGATGCCTTGTGAAGCTTTGGTGGTTTCTTCCGGATTGCTCTGAACCAAAGAGCCGAACTATTGGCGCATTGAAATTGGAGAGCACAGTGACATCTAGTGGTCAGCTAAAATTATAGCAGCCGTTTAAACCAACTGAATACGATGTACCAGTAGTTTCTGGCAGTACTTAGCCTCGTTAATTATTCAATGTCGTTCATTTTTGTAAGGCTACGTGATGGTTTAATTTTCGTGTTCATCTTAATTAAAACCATACATGTGTATTTGAGAACTGTCTAATTTTCATACAATAAATATGTTTTACTGTGATGTACTGGTCTACACCACACTTTGTAATGTTCTGCAAACAGTATAAGGGCGGTAGAATGCTTAAGTGTATGGAAGTATTAAATGACTGCTGATACAGAGTGGTAGCTTACACAACCACTCTGCTTATATAGCTGTCTCATTCCTTACATTTGTGATATGTCTTGTGAATCAGGGGAATACTTGTGGGGGTGTGCTTGTGCAATATAAAAAGGCAGTGTACCATAACAGGGTTCAGGGGAATCGCTCTCTTACTCCGGTAGCATCCATACTCTATCGTCCTTTACTTTCTGCTCTTCTGCTAATAATTCTCAACAACTGTACTACTCTTCTGCTAATATAACCTACTTCTCTTCTGCTGCTGAACTATACTCTTATGCTAATATAACCTACTTATCGTCTGCTAATAATAATTCTCTAATCGTCCTCTAATAATAACTATGTACTCTATTAATAACTGTTTGCGCTTCTGCCAATGTAGTGTTCGCCTCCTATTAAGACGACAAGCACTGGTTTCTTTCCCTCTTCTAAGGTTTAGAAGTGCGCCACAACTTTGAAGCAGTTTGTGACGTTTGAAGCATTGAACGTCATCAATCACGTGGCATCGTCATTTCACACAAGCTCCAAACCACTTTTTCGAAACTGTGCGTATTGGTTTTGCGACACAAGCATCGATGCGTCAGTGCCATACGTCCCATCCCTAGTAATTAGTTATGGGATTACTTAACACGTCTACATGATTCTTTTTATTAATCGTTGTATGCTCCACGGACAAAACTTGCACCATCATCTTTCTGCAAAAAAGTGTAGCTGTGTCTTCTTGTATATTGTATTTATCATTCAATCAACACATTGAATCCTACTAAGAAAGCCGAGTCAACACACTCAATGATAGGCTACATCTGCTACCGATATTACTATCCCAACTAATTTAAGCTGTTAAAACTAATATTCTTGTTACAACTAGCTAGCCTACTTCTTCTGTTTAACAGTTCAACTTTCAGCTTCTCCTGCATTATAGGCTATTTAAGCTCTTAGCTTTGTTAGATGATGCAGTTCAGCTTCCACACTGCCTCTTGAAATTCAACTTTTTCTTCGATTGCTTCACAACGTTCAAACTTATTCTCCCGCATTGCATTTAAGCACTTAGCTTTGTGAGATGATGCAGTTCAGCTACCACACTGCCTCTTTAGAGTCACACATTTTAAAAATTAATTTCAGCTTGCAAGTATTTTCTCATTTCTGTATTTTCAGCCATTTAAAAAAATAATTTCAGATTTCAGCATTCCAACGCATTTTCAGCAGGAAATGCCTTTTCTAGTTATTAGTAGGCTATTAGCGGCTGAATCTGCAATGTCCAGCAGCCATTGAGTCAGATCGCGAAAATGTTTGTACGTTTATTTTTTATTTTTTTTAAGCGTTTCAAAGTTCGATTAGTCGATTTTCAGAAGTTTTAGTCGAGTTTTGGTCGACCAAAGAAAATCTTAGTCGGGGACAGTCCTACCTCCTACACATGTTGTCCAATCTTCACCAAATTTGGCAAGGATTATCTTCAGACCAAGACTCACAAAAGTTATCAAATGGTTTTTTGGTTTTCGAAACCGTTTGCCCGCTACAGGCAATCAGAATGTGCAGTTAAGCTAGCAAACAGGAAGTTGGGTCGTATCTCAGCAAATCTTTGATGGATTCACACCAAACTTGCTGTGTGCACTCGTTACCCTCTTTTGAGGATGTCTAAATTGTTTTCTGGGTCATTTGACTGCTTGGCCACCTCATTGCTGGGTTAGGGTTAGATTTGGTATCCCATTGGTAAGTCTGCAGCATGGATTTTTCTATACAGTGACAATTTGTGAAGAATATACATTTTTCAATGGTTCGCAATGTTTGGAGGAATCCGCCATTGCTGCTTGCAGCTATATTTATATATTATTTTTTTTACTCAGATTTTAAAACTTTTTTTAAATCCAGAAACTCATGACAAAACTGATTTCCCCAACATTAGTTAGTAGTAGTTTACATTTAGTCATTTGCTCTTATCCAGAGCGACTTACAGTAAGTACAGGGACATTCCCCCGAGGCAAGTAGGGTGAAGTGCCTTGCCCAAGGACACAACGCCATTTGGCACGGCCAGGAATTGAACCGGTAAACTTCTGATTTATAGCCCAAGTCCCTAACCGCTCAGCCATCTGACTCCCACAGAGCTCCACTGGTGCATGATCAGTTAATGCTATGTATTATCTATCGTACTATCAATAACTGATTCAACCAGGTCTTTAAAATTACAAAATAATCGATTCTACTGTGTGATTTATGATTATGTGAGTAAAAGGTATATTCCCTCTTATTAGGATTCACCAGTCTCCAAATGTCAACCATACTAAGGTCCTCCTGGAGTGGACACAATGCTACTCGACCCTTAGATGGTGTCCTTGAACATTCCAGGAAATAACTCTGATATAACTGTTACTATTACCCTGTGTAGTCATAGACGTAACGCTCCCTCATGGCATATTGTCAAAATTCAAACAACAACACACTCCAACATGAACATTCCCTTGAACCTAGGGTAAATAACACTACCACCCTATCTTGGCCCATAGTCCCCCTTGGAATCTGTCCATCCAGCTCCATGGGGGAAACCCCTCCGTTGATCTGACCTTTCAACCCTCCAAACCCAAATGTGTAAGCCCTAGCCTATATCAACGAAATGGTCCACACATGTAAAGCAAAACCAGAGTCACTTCCAAAAACTCTGTGGTCATATTCTTATTAGCTACTAAGTAATTACCAATGATAATAGCAGCAGATCTATGAAAAGTATTTTGAAAGTGGCTTGCATTAGATTAAAAAGAAAAACAGAAAAAAGGGGTTAATTCCAAGCCAATAACACTGACCAACTAGCAATAATGCAGTCATGATAGCCCTAGACTATTGAAAGACCTGTCATCCAGCACCTGCGTGTGAAGTTTTTTCTGAACGTCAGTGAATGTCCTCCTCTTCTCAACCACAGCTTTTGTTGCGTCCGGAAAGATTGAGATCTTGGCCTCCTCCCATTTTAGCGTAGTCTTGCTCTTGTAGTTCCCCTGAGAGGCGGCCATCACTCGATCCCTCTCCAGTAGAGAATGAAATCTCATAACGACCGGTCGCGGAGGGGACTCCTCATCCGTCCGAAATGGCCCTGGTCGATTCATTTGATTCACATGACGTCACTGTAGCTTTGCAGCACCATCTTATCTACCTACTCGGCCTTAGAAATGCCTGCAATATGTTGTGCAGTTGGCTGCAACAACAGCCGAAAGAGGAACCCCGGACTGGTATTTCATTCTATACCAAAAGACTAATTCTCCTACTGTTGTTATAATGGATAGCATAATAATAGTTGGAGTCGTAGATCTTCTGTAAACCTTCTGTAGGGCTCGTTCCCTTCATGTTCTTCCAATATTTAGGGCTCGACACACCTCGTCCGCTTTTCCGGGACAAGTGGATTTTTTTTGTAGGGCAAGTGGAAGCGAAAAATATTTGCCCCACTGGACAAGTTATACCTCAAACATAATAAAATGTGACGTTACTTAACGTTATGTGCAGTGCCACTCATTACGTCAATTTAACCGATTTTAAAGTTACTAGCTTTTTTCCTCTGTGTTTCGGTAAAGTTCATCTTGGTGAATTCTACTTCAAAAAGGTTGAGGAGGATAGCCTTTATGAGAGAAAGCGATTCGCCATTGATCTATCGCATCAGAATTCTGATTTGGGTCACGAAAGTCTTGAAATTTGAGTGATAATATGTCGCCCGCAGAGTTGGCGGCAGCCATGCTTTGGTCCCCCGGTTACACTGTTTTGAAGTTAGCCTCAGTCAGACTTGGGCGCTCACAGGCAGTGTTCACAATGTTGTATTTCACTCCATTCTACACCACAAACATCAGGGAGGATCGCTTTTGGTAGATACAAGCCTACCGAAGATAGCCAGAATATTGTATTTCTTTAACCAAGCCTGTTTCATTCGTCATTTGCCTGAGAAAGCGACCTCCGTTAGCCAGGCTAGTTTCAGTTTTGCCCGTTTCATTAGGTCAGGTTATTTAAAGGTTTCGGATGAGTGACTTTTGTGCATTGAACGCAAGTGCCTCTAAAAGTTAATGTCAAGCCCTGCATATGACATTAAAGAACATTGTCAAGATTAATGACTGCTAGTCGTGAGCTAAGTGGCACTAAGATGAGTGCTAGATAGCTGTTAGCAACTTAGCTAACAACTCGCTACCTAGTCAGAGTAAACTACCACCAAAATCATACATTTGATAACTTTCCCCATGATTAAAAATGTCCTTGGTGGCCATGTGCCGCACTTTCACATCATTCACCCATCCAGCCACAGCATATTGATAAGCATCTGTACTCTTGAAAGCCTTCAAGCTATCCCCACTGTATGGGGAGGGGTTATGCACAAGATAAATGTTTATAGCTCTGTCATGGAAAGCCAATTGGGACAAGCCTGGGGCAGATAATAAGGAACCATTATTACCATTTAGGAACCAGGAAGGGAGTCAGATGGCTGAGCGGTGAGGGAGTTGGACTAGTAATCCGAAAGTTGCCGGATCGATTCCTCCACAACGTGCCAACGGGCAAGGCACTTCACCCTACTTGCCTTGGGGGGAATGTCCCTGTATTTACTGTAAGACGCTCTGGATAAGAGCGTCTGCTAAATGACTAAATGTAAATGTAACCAAAGAAAACTGGGGGTAACAAATAGGCTAAAGATCAGAGCCTAAAATTGAAAACGGCAGTGTGGGTGGCCATACTAGGTGGGATCGGTAGTGCATATGGCGGCGGTCTGTTTGGAAGTGATGTAGGTGGCATCTATGAATACACCCGCTGTAGCTCATCATCAGCTAGCTTCACTTCCAGCACAACATCAATGAGCTGACGAGTTAGCTCCCTCAAATGTTGCCCCTCATGTTCCTTCAATCCAACCAGCTGCAAATTTCATTGTTTATCCTTATTTTCTGCATTTTGGATGGCTCTCTCCAGCTCCTCACAGTGCTTTGCTCCTTTCTGTAATTCAGTGGCTATCCTGGTATTTTCAGTTTCCAAGTCCATAATTCGACCGTCTGCCTCATCCAGTCTTTCATATATGGCCGTAATGTCCATGCTAGTTTTAGCCTGTACTCTCTTAACTTGGGAAGCATCCTCTTGTAGCTCTTCAAGTATACACTAACCTGAGCCATCTCATGCCTTGTTTTCAGAATCAGAATCAGAATGGGATTTATTCGCCATGAAAGTTTTGCACTGACAAGGAATTTGCTTTGGCAGGAAGGTGCATACAATAAACATATAGGAATATTAAATTTAAATTTTCTTAAATTTTCTCCAATGTAGCCCGAAGTCCGGCTATAGCATCCATTGCAAGACTGGGAACACTGGCTGCATCGGACCCTGTCTTGGATGTAGCGCCACTAGCCATGCTAGTATATGCCTTGCTTAAGTGTTCTATTCTTCGACGTATTCGCCATGAGGGGAGGGAGAAGGCGCGATCACTTGTAATACTACGAGTTACACGTTGTTGTAGCTTAAAATATAGGCTTTAATTATCAAATGTACATGAAAATAGAAGAAGTTCAATCGGAAGGCAAGTTCTAGGCAACCATCTCCATCACCAGTCCCACGTTACTCCCCGCAAGTAGGCCTATACCTTAATTTTTTTTTCCAGAAATAGAAATTGTAGGTTAGACTATCCCTCCCTCGTATTTATTTCCATCACATAATTTGACATCAACTTTGGATGGTTTTTGTAGCTAGCCTATATAGTGTATAGTAGAGGATAAAAGAATAGGCCTACAAATGTTGTTGAATCAATAGCCTACAGAAAGTTATCCTTTGTATTCTCTTTTGTCTATGTGCACATCAGAGCTAGAACAGAACATTCTTATTTTTCATCTCCAAGAAATTATTGGAATCAAAACCTAGATTAGAAAAGAACCGTATTCGAAAACCAGAATCGGAATCGATAAATTGAAACGATACCAAACCCTACTTGGCAGTGAAAACATTTACCTGGCAAATAACAACAAAATTAACCAAGACAAAAATCTGCCTTTCACAATGGCTACGTGGTAATACTTACAGTAATGCTACACATCAGGGATTGAAACAAAGAAACACCAGTTGTCAAAATACGTGCATCTCACTTTTAACTCACCTTCAGGGTTAGTGTTCCTAAAGAGCATATGGGTAAGGTTTCTAGGTGGATCAGCTTCCAGTTCTGATTTTGACAAGTTCAAAACTGAGTCATACACCGAGTGTACACATACAACTCTGACCTTCCACTCAACCTGACCAAACTGCCCTAGTCTGCACGCTGAAGCCACTCAGACAGCAGGGCATATCACAGTTGATTTTGCCCCCTCTGTGCTCTCCCTCCCTAGCTGTCCTGATAAAGAACCTACTCTGATCTGCACCAAGCCAGCTCCAACTCAGAGTGACTGGCTGAGTGAGTGTGCTCTAAATGTGATCATTAGAAATTTGGGATTGTACTCATCCATGTGGTTGCACGTCTGGATAGGCAGTCTGTCCGCCAAAGGGTACAAAATGCATCTCACACATACTGTCAGTTATGACTATGGCAGAAACCCCTGCCCACAGAGAGCTGGGATAATTTCAGATGTAGCACAATAGAGGGATGTTTATTTCCTGGGGGCAGGTCCAACAGAGAACAATGCCACCTGGTGGCCCAGAATAATTTACCACTGACTGACCTTTGGAGGCTAGTTGTGGGACCGACCATGTTAGGGAAAGATTCTGTTCCTGTGCCTCTGCCCATACCACAAACACACACAAACTTACTCCTAGAAGGAAAAGAGGTAGTGGGAGGCAGCCACGTTAAAAACAAATAAATAATGGCTATGTTCTTGACTCAGACCCACAGGAATTCCCTTCCGGCAGGAAATACTCATATTTCACCCGCTTCTCGGCCTCGGAACTACAACTCCCATGGTGCAGGGAGAGACATGCATGCAATAGGTGTGTTCGACATGGACTGACTTCATGCAGCGCTGCAGGCGGCTGACTTGAAACTGTGAATTCTGGTTAGACTTTTTATCCGACTTGAGACAGTGCCGAGGATAGGTCACTTTGACGTCGCTATTAAAGTACCGTGAGATTGATTCAAGAACTGCCGGCTGTGTAGCCGAGCGCATTTTCTCAAGAGCAACTGCACGGGTTCTAGTGACGACACAGCTATTTCATGATTGGCCAGACTCACACGCGACAACTTTGACACGTGTTTTGTAATTATTCTGACACCTTTCGCCACTGCTCAAATCCGGACTAAACAGTTAAATTGAATTTAAAAATTATTAAAGAAAGGGTTTTACTCCGCCTCTTCACTAACAGAAAGACTACGTTTAATTATAGATAAAGTAAAGTAAGTAAACAGCGCTTAATCAGCCGTGACCGCACGGTCACTGCAGCAATGCAGCAAACCACGAGAAGCTGAAATGTGCGACTTCACAGAGCCGTTTCAACTCTTCCCCGACTGAAAGCGGCTACTCTCGCCAGTCGTTTCATGCAGCCGCAGTCCATGTGGAACGCACCTATTGACACACCTGACTAGAAGGGAGCTTAACTTGTACACAAGTGGATCTTGCGTACTTACAGACAAACTTTTAGAATAATCTACCCGAGGCCTGCAGGCAAGACAGAAAGGATAATGAACCTTGCCATGAGAGAAAGAAGGACATAGCCCTCACAGATAGCTTGGGTACTGACAGGCAACTCATCTGCTCCAATCAAGTTAACTTTTTCAAGAACGAGTTTAACATACACAAATAAAAGAACTGCATGAGCTGAGACTGGGTGCACTGGGAACTCGAGAACAAATGGGTCAATGACAAATAAGGTTTCTAAAAATGCATTTTTTTAAAGTGTTTTCAAAATGGACTTTATGCATATTTTTACATCTGGAGCAGTGTGTCTAAGCAACTTTTGTTATTTAAATAACATTTCAAAGTGGTTAAATTCATTTTTTTCCTGTATATTTTACTTCACTACCCAAAATATGTTAGGTGGCGCAACCAAATATTTGTTAATATATATTTATTTTCCGACTATTTATTTAAAGTGAATTCTTTTCACAAGTAACCATTAGAATATCTACAGTCCCCAACTCATTATAATTTTGAGTTGGTGTTTTGTATTTATAACAATTTAAGATCATTGCATTCTAGTGGCCCGGTATTTAGTATCTTTAGCATCCGATTTTCACATTTAAAGACAAAAACATTTTTCTACAAATCTACAAATGAATGCATTCAGTACAATAGCTATTCACATCATATATATCAACCATTTGTTCACTTTGACCTATTATTAATTGGTTGAATTTAATATTTTACATGGTCGCACCACCTGACGATTATCAGTTGTGCCACCTGACAATATTAGTGATGACAGAAAATATGCTGAATAATATCTTTTTTCTTTTTTTAAATACACAATAAGTGTTTAAGTCAACAGTTTCTATTAAAGTAAAAATAGTAAATTGATCAAAAACAGGAGACATCACTATACAATAAATGCAGTAGATTACATTGTAATGGATTGAACAACAAATTCATGTTTTAGTTTGATTAACTGGAAAATAAACATCAGCTTGAGTTTAATCATAAAATTCATTTGAAAAAAGCATCATAAAAAGTATTCCTAGATTTTTTTTATATTAAATTCATGGCAAATGGAATTCAATACTAATAATAATAATAACTAAATACTATTTTTTGCAATTGTGATTTAACAACAATGTAGACATGTTTGACTACTAATTTCTAAACAGTTTTTAACAGTTTGTTAAACACTGGTAGAGAGCTAGTATCCCATTTTATGTGTGCTTACAAAAGCAGTCCCAGTCTGCATGAGTTAGCTGGGTGTGCCGTGAACTAAGAGGTTCTGGCTCAGAGATTCCTAATGTCCGCTTTACTGAAACACGTCGGTGAAAGGGGTTATAACATGCCGAAAAACACTATTGTCAGCTTTTAATTTGAGAACATTTACATTGTGTTGTGAACAGTGTACTGTGAAAATTAACATTGTGTAGCGTCCGTAATGTCACGTCCATATAACACATCATTAGAGTTTTTAAAAGCAACAAAGGGGCAAGATTTGTTAATTAAACTAACCATTGGTATAAATAAGCATTGCACAGAAACTTTGGATGTTGTAGCATCGGCACTGTTTGAATGGCATAAACTTATTCTACAAAACGTTACGGACGTGACATGGAACTCACTGACTCATAAGGGCTTAATGCATTTAAGGAGTTGTGCTTTTAACTCAAGCTGAGCATACACAATGCTCTATCATTCCCTTGTCAATCAGGAAAATTGTAACATTTTATTGAAAACTGGAGTCCATTTACCCCATTCTTGAAACGGTACAAAACGGCCATTTAAAAAAAAAATGTTTTTGCATGATTGCACAACTTGTATATTATGTGAAAGAGTGTTATTGTCTATACATTTCAATCAGACTGGTTCCATGCAACAAAATATAGACCTAAGTGAACATTTTAACAACAGTTATATTTGTGGTCTATCTATGGTAAAGGTGACCTTTGCATGGAATTGTCCATATGGCATGTGTACCAATATACAGTAAAAAAAGCTGCACTTTTGCCACCTGACGCTGGTTGCACCACCTGACTTTTGCAACTAATTTCAAATTAAACAGGGTTCTACCTGGACGCCTGTTTTAGGTTTCACCATTAATAGCAAATTAATACACATCACTTTTAAATAGAAGAAAGAGTTTTGTTGTAAAAAACATTTTTGTTATACATTGGTTGTACTTCCTGACATGGAAAGTGTACCAGACTACCTATGAGGTGAAAGTAGCTATTTTTATCAATATTTGAGAGAGCTCTACAAACCTTTTCACTCATTAGGCGCGTTCGACATGGACTGCGGCTGCATGAAACGACCGGTGAGAGTGGCCGCTTGCAGTCTGGGAGGAGTTGAAAACGACTCTGTGAAGTTGGACATTTCAGCTTCTCGTGATTTGCTGCGTTGACGTCAGTCACGGCCGATTAAGCGCTGTTTGATTACTTTACTCTATTTAGAATTAAATATAGTCTTTCCGTTAGTGAAGAGGTGGAGTAAAACCCTATCTTCCATACATTTTTTATTCAATTCTACTGTTTGGTCCGGATCTGAGCATTGGCGAAACTGAAGGTGTCCGAATATTACAAAACTTGCGTCAAACTTGTCGTGTGTGAGTCTGGCCAATCATGAAATCGCTGTGTCGTCACTTGAACCCGTGCAGTTGCTCTTGAGAAAATGCGCTCGGCTACACAGCCGGCAGTTCTCGAATCGATCTCACGGTACTTTGATGGCGACGTCACAGTGACGTGTCCTCGGCGCCGTCTCAAGTCGGACAAAAAGTCTAACCAGAATTCACTGTTTCAAGTCCGCATGAAGTCGGGTCATGTCGAAAGCACCTAATAACTCGGGTCATTTGAGGTCCTCTAGATGATGCAATATCCTGTTTACTGTTGAACCCGTTTACTTCACAATAAAGGTCCCATGTTTACAGTTATGCCACTCTGACAATTGAGAAAATACAAATAACCGGACTAAAGTTCTTCAGTTATCTCAATGGCTTAAAAGTATTGGTATTTAAAAAATGTGGTTCATTAAAAAGGTTTCAAACATAAAATCATGCCAAATTTGTTATCATTAAAATATATTTTTTAACAGTTTTCTTAGTCCCCTTATTTGCATGGACAGTTGCGCCACCTGACATTCTGGAGGTTTGAGATGCCAACGCATAAAATTATATTTATTATTTGAATGTACTGAAATGTGTTGCAACTAATTATGTTTTAAATAGTAAATTGATACATGTCATGAATTGATTACATAAAAAAAAAAAAAAAATAATGCACTCGGACACCAAAATATGCATGTCATTGACCCAAATACTGTAGAGGCAACTATGAGGCCATTTTCTAGCATTGTAAAAGGAGCAGTAAACAGTGAAATCTCAAACCACTTATAAATCACTGGCATAAACCACAGCCCCATCTGTCACGTCACCAAAAACATACCAAGATAACATTTATAGAGTAAGACTGGTGTCCATCCATTAAAAAATAACTTACAGTCCTTTCATTGTGACCTGCCAGGATTTGCATTTTATTTTATTTTTTGTAAAAAAAAATCAAGGGACCAGGTAGTAAAAGCTAATTACCATTAAAAAAAACATGCATAATTGACTGGAAATCTGGACAATTGTCTGATTTCAACAATATGTCAGATATGATCCACCCTGGAAAGAGTTGTGTGTGTGTGTGCGTTGGGAGGAAAGTGTTAGAGGTCCTCTCTCATCTAGAGGACTCAAGAGTACCTCACAAGCAGAGAAGGGAATGCTGGGAGGACAAAGCAGATAGATGGCCGTCTGCTAAATCAAAACAGAAAGACAGGACCCCCACCCCATCTCACAGACCAATGTGTATCCCACCCCCTGCCTCTGGACACAAAAGCTGGACTGTCCTATGTAATCCAAAAATAACAAGAGAACAGACAGTCTGTCTGACAACTGCTGTCTCCAAACTGAGGACTGAGAACCTTTGAACCTGATAACTATGTGTTGTGTGTGTCATATGTGGGTGTGTGTACCTCAGACAGAAACAGTCAAACCGTTTCTGATGTTTGGAAATGTGTGCCGCAATGCACAGGAAGTGGCCCTTCAGATAATCAACATAGTCTCTCACATTCGAAGCCTCGGCAGGAAATCCAGATTACTTAATCCTACTAAAATGCCCTGAAATAACGACACCATAAAAAAAGTATTTAGGCTCGACAGACAAACAAAGTGGATCAAAGCGATGGAAATAAATGCGTCTAAATTTTAGCTAATCTAATTGGAGGACTGTTTCAAAAAAGTACAGATTTAAGAAACAAGAAATGGATGACAACTGTATCCATGGTGTATTCGGCTTGATAAAGTTAATTCACAAATGGATCGAATAACCACATACCAAAAAAGGAAGTATCAACAACAATAAGAGGTCAAAGGTGAATAATAAATGCAAAATGTCTGCAATGGACATTGGATAAATTTGGCCCAACTGAAAGTAGCGCACTGTGAATGGGGAACTTTTGGAGCAAGATTTCTAAAATGATACGTTTGAGGTCGCGCGTGAGACGATTGGCTCCTTGACTTGCCGAACAAATTCCAGGAGAAACACATGTTTCATAGATTCTCGTGCCCTAATGGAATCGTTGTTCTCTGAAAACCTTTACATTACTCAAACCGCAAAAAGGACGGGTGTTGTTGCCTACATTTTGAATAGGTAGGCCATAATCTCGTTGTGATCAGTTTCATTGTTTAAAATATAGATTGGTAGCCTTAAATATAGAGAGGTAAGCAATCATTCAGATTCCTTCGAATCACAAAATCTATCATAGGCCTATTTAATTGCGATTAGGCTATTGTGGTCATTCTTAATTATAAAATAAATAAAATATAAATTATGCATTTGCAAATAGGCTATTACAAAGTTCTACATTTTAAATTAACAAGCAGAGGCTAGCAGCATTAAGCCAGTCATTTAATCGCGTATAACGTAGGCTATATTATAGTCTTCCTCGTGTTTACCAGATCATTTCTCGTGATCAGCCTACTGCTAATAACAATGACAACTATCTGTGCCTTCAGGAGTTGCCCTTTGATTAGGCTACTACTAAGACGCGACACAGTGGAAGCTACCGAACGCACACTTGTAAATACCCTATCGACAATAAAACCCTGTATCATAAATCTATAACCCGACAAATAAACTACACCATTACTTTTAGATAAATAAATTGGTTAGAAGAAATCTGACCTCAGTCAACGCAACACAAACCACAAAGATTGTGGGTCAAGATAGCCTATATTGGCTACTCGTAACAAATGAATAGAACTAGGCTAAAAAAGGCAAGTTAAAATGATCATCAAATAATTGGAATTAACAGTTATTCAAATAAAATAGACAACGATAGAATAGGCCTACGCTACATATTTTACTCGACAAACCAAGACAACGTAGCCAAAGATAACAAACCATTAACATTTAAAAAAAAACGTAGTGACATAAAGACAAGAACATTCAAACTATTTGGCTTCTCTTCTCCATCCCGAGGTTTAAGAACAAACATTTGTAACAGGTTCCCAATCACCGACAACACACTAGGCTACTCACCAAGAATGTACGTATCCGATCACCATTAGTGATGTCATCAGATCAACTATAATTCAAACGATTCAATTGTTCTGTTGACTGATCTTACAGACCCGCTCGATTTTGTTAGCCTTTTGTAGCCCACGAGCACCGTACAAGCGAAAGCGTTTCTCTTGTCCGTGGCAGAATGCTCAGTAGCTCAGCCTTATTCGTCAGTGGAAAACTCCCTCCCGACGTCTGACGCAGACGGTGACACAAGGGGAGACTGCCCACGCTGCATCCTGCCTTCCGAGCTAGCTCCAACCCCGGCGAGCCAGCATCCTGAACACAATTTAGGCTACTGTATTTTTAGCTTACGGAGATGGATAGTAGATAATATAAATACTTATTTTTAGGGTTTAATATGTTGCGAGTAAGTACTCCGTGTTCATGGATTGAAATAAATGGTTGGCCCATTATCATCAATATTGCAGCAACAAAAAATGTTAAGGATGTCTTAACTTTCAGTAAAGACAAAAGTCTGACTCAGTTTATTGTGAATTGATGAGTTAATTCATATTGTGCAATATTCATGTGCCTCAAGTAGGCTACACTGAAAACTTATGTAGCCTGTGGAACTCGTTGTGTGAGGGCACTCTGTCTGTTTTGAGGTTTCGCTCCTCTTTCTCACCGTGCGTGTCCACTACAGCGGAGCGGAGCGTGTAGTGGACACGCACCGTCACTCTCTCGTGCTTCAGTTACGTCATTATTAGGGGCGGGGAATGGGCAGTGATTGAGACGGGCATAAATACAGGAGGCTATTGCACAAAAGTAGAATAAAGATATCCAGGAAAATTGAAAAGGCGCCTCTCGACTTCCCAGCTAACACATGACGTTGCGGCAACGTTGCCAGTAAGTGCTCAGTTGGTAACCCGCGACGTTACCTTCTGGCAACGTCGTGGCAACGTCGTAGCAACGTTATAAAGGGAATGTTGCCAGTTGGTCCCATGGGCAACGTTGCCACAACGTCGTTCCTTGGTCGGCTGGTTACGTTATTTTTAGACCAGTGGGCAACGTTGCCGCGACGTCGTACCTTGGTCCGCTGGTTACGTTATTTTTAGACCAGTGGGCGACGTTGCCGCGACGTCATACCTTGGTCCGCTGGTAACGTCATTTCTAGGTCCGTGGGCAACGTTGCCGCGACGTTGTACCTTGGTCGGCTGGTTACGTTATTTTTTGGTCCCATGGACAACGTTGCCGCGACGTCGTACCTTGGTCGGCTGGTAACGTCATTTTTAGGTCCGTGGGCAACGTTGCCGCGACGTTGTACCTTGGTCAGCTGGTTACGTTATTTTTTGGTCCCATGGACAACGTTGCCGCGACGTTGTACCTTGGTCGGCTGGTTACGTTATTTTTTGGTCCCATGGACAACGTTGCCGCAACGTTGTACCTTGGTCGTCTGGTTACGTTAATTTTGGTCCCGTGGACAACGTTGCCGCGACGTTGTACCTTGGTCGGCTGGTTACCTTATTTTTAGACCCGTGGACAACGTTGCCGCGACGTCGTCCCTTGGTCGGCTGGTTACCTTATTTTTGTCGCAGGACAACGGATCTTGAGTGCAATATAGTGGTTTATATATATAAATGTAGACACTGCATGTAATTCATGTGCTGCTCAGCCCCAGCAGGTCATTGGTCATCAATGTTCTCATATGCAGACACATCGTAAATTAAAAAAGAAAGAATGTGGAATATAATTTAGTCTTTCATTCTTTACTATAAACATGTACAAAAGCAATCAATGTGTGATGAGTAACATGATTAAGCAAACATTATTTGTAGGCTATAGCACACCAAAGCTGTATGACACACAATGCAAATTTGTGCTCCAATAGTTTTGTAATAGGCCTACAAAATTGTTAAATGTGACCAAAAGGTAAGCGACTCTTAAGAGTTTCATTTTCAAAGACAAGTCATCACAGAATATTACAATTCTTCCTTAGCAAACCTGCCCCTCAGTCTGCCCCTGAGCAACAACTTTGCGCATGCCCATTTCAAGGCATAGCTGAAACTGGGCTTCCTAAACAGTTTTTGCCGGGGTCCTACCGTCTTTCACACAATGGATTTTACCTGGAAATAAGTTACTTCAAAGGTGAGTTTCTTTACAGACATAGTTTTAAATATATAAACATATTTTTAGAAATTGGATGGGGCATATAGGTTTGAAATTGAGTTGTTTATAGCGTTATATCAGATTCACATTGTTTACGTTAGAATTTCGCTAGCTAGGTTAAACCCTCCAGAAAGTTGTTTTGAAATACTGAAAATGCATACATGTTATCAAAGTTTAGAGTCTCAAAAATCACCCTCAAAAGAATCAGTGAAAATAAAAGTTCAGAACTGTTAGAAAACCTTGTCCCAAAATAGTTTATTTAGTTAGCTAGCCCTGAATTTTCAAAGACGCTAGCGCGTGGCTGATCACGTTCACAGTCGGTCATGGCATGCACAGCAATGGCGTCTGTAAAAGTATCATGTCACTAATTCTTCCAATTTGTACATGACATTTGTTTTTGGATAAGTTTATTCGTTTTAACCTTTAGATGCGTGAGTTCTAAATATTTCAGACACTTTCACCAGAGTACGTGAGTTATTTTTCCAAAACGGAAGGTATGTAGCTTTAATTAGCTTCCGTTACCTAGCAACCTAAGATAATACTCGTACCAATGCTACTACTTGCTAGTGTTACTTGTTAGCCTACTAATTGTACATTTTGAAGCCATACTGTAGTGTTTATCATATAGTTTCTGCCCATCGGAAAATAGTTGGTTGGAATGTTCAGAATCACACATGTGCGATGCTACGCTGTGGGGCCCTGCTTTCGAACGATCACATATGTGCGATGCTTCTTCAATATCAATATACTAATAGGCTACTATGTACGTAAACTACATTCCACTTTCATTTCTGTACAGGTGATCCGACCACCATCACAAGTACTGTGTCCCTTGGAAATTATGGTAAAGTAATGAATGACCGTTTATAACAGTGACAATAATTGTATGAGCCATGGCAACCCTAAAGGCTATGCTTTGAAGCAAAAGTATGACTTAAAACATTTGCATCACCAGATGCCATACCTCTAGGTGTCAACTCTGGTCTGGTGGAGGAGAACCCATAGGGTGCCCCGGAAAACAGCTGGCAGCCAGGCAAGTGCAAATATAAGACACTCAAAAAAATACTCATACCATTGCCATTGTAAGGCATACCTAATTGTAAGGCATACTTAAGTTGTTCTGATCGTGGGGGGAAACATATTTGTCAAAACAACAAATGTTGTCTTACTAATGCTTTGTATACCCCATTCAGCTGTACCATCTTGGGCAAAGACCAATCAAGGTAACATTTGTTATGTACATCAATGTTACAGCTAATCTAGAAGAACCACAGTGTATGCCAATCATGCAAACTCTTGTAAACTTGTTTTACTTGTCTTTAATTACAGACACATTACAGGTTATGCTCCGGAAGATGGAGACATTGGAAGAGAACCAGCAAGAGGCTCTCCTGTTCAGGCGACCACAGGGCAGACACACTGAAGAGGTGCCAGTGATGGACCTACAGGTGGCCCAAACACAGGCTGAACTTCAAGACCTTGAGGAGCGCCTTAAGGTGCTGGAGTTGCGAAAGAGAGCGGTAAGTGTTTGGAGATCCCACAAACTATGGCTTACACGCATTCAACGTTCACATTGGTGCTGACAATAAGTTCATGACTTCTAATTCCAGACGCTGTGATGAAGTAGAAGACGGGACTGGGAGAGAAAGCTGTGGCGCTCCACAGAGGAAACACTCAAACACACCCCGGCAGCCCATTCAAAACCAGCCAGGTGAATGAATCATGTTTGCAACTTCCATATCCAATCTTTCACGTGGCTATGACACAAATGTAGAATCACATAATATTTTAATTGATGATGTATATTATTTTAGATGTGACTTTTTAAGACTTGTATAGCCCCTTTTCACACGTGCGATTATGTTAATCGAACACTAACTTATTTTGTGCTTCCTTGTCAGGGCCATCAGACAGGACTCATAGCGGGGACTGGAAGAAGATTTTAATTCATTTTTTGCACTTTGTTTGTTTGGCACTTTTGTTTTGCAGTGTTTGTTTTGCAGTGTTTTTTTCTTTGCAGTGTTTGTTTTGCAGTGTTTGTTTTGCAGTGGCACTTTTTATCACGTATGTATATATTTTGGCCATTTTAGTTTTTATTGTAAATGTTACATGCATACTTTGTGCATTGTCATTTTAGCAGACGCTCTTATTTACAGTAAGTACAGGGATATTCCCTGGAGGAAAGTAAGGTGAAGTGCCTTGCCCAAGGACACATCATTTGGCAACCTTCTGATTTAATAGCCTGATTCCCCAACCGATCAGCCATCTGACTCCCCTTTAGTATAGGTAGACCACATATTTAGGATTCCTATATGGTGAATGTATATACCTTCCTGCCAAAGTAAATTCCTTGTCTGTGCAAACTTTCATGGCGATTAAAACACTTTCTGATTCTGAAATGCTGCCTCGTTTATGATTTAGCTTGAGTCAGGCTACACATCACACAAACATATTCCTCCTAAGGTTGGCTATCTATTATACCAAAACAAGTAGCCTTCTGGGCAAATGAGGTCTGCATATGAAGGTTACTTCATAATTAAGTAAATTGTTGACGTCGCAGTTACGGACTAGCAACGTCACAAAATTACGTTGCTAGGAGGTCGCGGTTACGGACTGGCAACGTCACAAAACAACGTTGCTAGGAGGTCGCGGTTACCGACTGGCAACGTCGGAAAATAACGTTGCCACGACGTCGCGGTTACGGATTGGCAACGTCCCAAAACAACGTTGCTAGGAGGTTGCGGTTACCGACTGGCAACGTCGGAAAATAACATTGCCACGACGTCGCGGTTACGGACTGGCAACGTCAGAAAATTACGTTGCTAGGAGGTTGCGGTTACGGACTGGCAACGTCGGAAAATAACGTTGCCACGACGTTGCGGTTACGGACTGGCAACGTCGGAAAATTAACGTTGCCACGACGTCGCGGTTACGGACTGGCAACGTCACAAGATGACGTTGCGGCAACCTACTGGCGCCCCACAGATGCACGGTCCCGCAACGTCGCCAAAGACGTTGCGGCAACGTATGTTTGGTCATCGCGTGACGTTGCGACAACGTCAGGGCAACGTAAATGTGTTAGCTGGGTTAGTGTGATCTGCTCATTGCAGCATAATCGGTTGCACGTTTGCCAAGCCAGGATGAGACGATGGAGATATGAAGAGTTTGGTTCCAAAACTCTATAAATCCATTTTGATCAATTTGAGTTAAAATGCGTTTTCTTTA
Source organism: Hypomesus transpacificus (assembly GCF_021917145.1). NCBI lineage: Eukaryota > Metazoa > Chordata > Actinopteri > Osmeriformes > Osmeridae > Hypomesus > Hypomesus transpacificus. The sequence goes on along the minus strand of NC_061067.1, from coordinate 13,895,729 downwards.
CTAATAAAGTGCAAAGATGAAAACCACTATTTTCTGTTTCAAACAGTCACATAGCATCTTGAGGTCATATTAACATAAACAATTGAAATCCAGATTTAGATTTTCAAAGATTTATTTAAAAAAACTGATCATTTTTTCCCCCAAAATGCAATAAATCGATGACACGTTTTTCTTTTCAAAATATTTACAATACAATATTTCTGCGTTAAAACATTCAATAATATTTAATTAATTTTTAATACAATACAAATATTATATACACAACAATTATATATTTTAAATAATATTATTAAACAATATGAATATAGTATTAAACAGTGTTATAAACAATATTACATTAAATTAATTCTATTAATAAATTAATCAAATTTATTAAAAGGCTGAGATACATTTAAGAGTTTAGGGAGATCTGCAAGGCTTTGGGTGAATGATCTGGATCTCTGAATCCCTCAGAATTCTGATGAAATCCTGGCAATAAATTAGGGGACGTTCAGTTTTCTCCTGCTCTTCATTTGCAGGGTTAAAGCTGAGTCTCTGGACGCTTCCTCTCTCAGCTACTCTTCATGACTGTCACAGTCAACATTCATCTGTGATTGAGAGTGTGCATCATCATAGAAGGCACACACATTGTGACTTACACCAATTTCAGAGACATCCTTCTTTTTTTCTTCCTTTACTGTGCTTTCATTAGGAAGCTGACTTGGCTTGAAGTTTGCCCACTTCTTTCCTCTCTTCAGCACTGAGTGGTAGCAGTATTCACCGTTATACACAGCCTTGAATCCCACTTTGTCATTTCTCAATTCCAGCACTCTCGCTTCACTTAGCTTAAATGACCTCTGTGACTTGACAAAAGCCTGTGTTTCTGTCTTGAAATCATAAGCCTTCCAGTGTTGCCCAGACGTGTACATTTCCATGACAGCGCAAAATCTGATAGTATTCTTCTGGCAGAAGAATGGTATCCTTCTTTCGGATAAACAAATACTCGGCACTGATTCTTGGAAAGGCCTTCATAAAGGAAAACAGCATGGACAGCAGGTTGATATTTTTGTTCTGACCAAAACAAGAATCACTGAACAAGCACAGCCTCTGAGCGCGGTCAAGAGCACCACTCAACTGTTGATATAAACGGTGGTCCAGAGCTGAAGCCGTCATATTGCTACCTTTTCTGTTTTCATGCTCCATCTGTGTGTACAGATTAACATCCTCCACTGCCTGCTTACTTCCCTTCCCATGGTGAATAATGACTCCAAGGACATACCTGTGGAGCTGTCTGGAATAGCATGCCTTACCTATGGGGGTTCTAGGGAGTAGTAAATTCTGCCCCAGACCTCTTTAAGTGTGGAATTCCTTACCAGCAAATCAAACCCAGAATACGTTGTTGGTTTGGCGTAAGCCCCAAATGTTTACAACGTCTGGCCTGATTAACACTCGGATCGATAAGCAATCTCAAAAATGGTAGCAGAATAAAAAATAATAGGCTCCCTTTCCGTAATCATGATATTACCCCCCCAGAAATGTTCACTGCACACTAGTCAAAGCAGGCTGCATCCGTACCAGTGTGACAGGTATGTAACAGCTGTAGCCACGCTCCGTCACGACAAGGCTCGTTCGCCACTCACTGGGCTCGAACGCACCACCTCCAACTTGCCAAGCGCGACCACTACCAGCTACGCCAAAGAAAAGCTAGTTCTTTGTTGATGCTGGTGGCCTATTAAATACCTGAGGAGCGAGTTTCACGGTTCTACCTCCGTTACACCAGAGAACATCACAAACCTCACAATGACAAGCAGTTCCAGCCATCACATTAGGGGTGAATTAATTAAGTGTTTGACCAAATATAGCAGGCACATTCTTAAGTTGATAAGGGTTAGTCTGTACGGCCCCCGAATGATTTTATAAATATCCAAATGGCCCTTTGCAGAAAAAAGGTTCCCCACCCCTGCTCTAGCCAGAGCCTGGAATCGAACCAGTGTTTTGAGTGATTTTGCATGGGTCTCCGGACATTTCACACTGTTGAGGTACTTAGTAAAAATCACTGTTCGGATTTCACCGCATCTGGTACTTAACTGGTTTGGATAAATAGGCTTCATGGTCTTCACAGTTAAATAATTTTAAAGCCTAAAATAATCATAATAATAATAATGTTATTGTTGATTGTGTGAACTAGCTGGGTTTGATGTTGGGTTAGCACAGCAGCATAAGTGGTGTTGTGTATATAATACAAATATAATACACAATATTGTTGTGTATATAATACAAATATTATATACACAACAATATTCATTAAGCCGAATTCTCGCTCACATTCTGCACTGCTCACAGGGATCAGGCTGAGAATGTTCGTGAGAGGGGACAATGTGGTGGAATTTTCTATGATTGAATGTCTGAAGTCAGAAGAATTTGTCTTTATCTGTTTATTCTTGAAATCAAGGAGGAGCAATTCCAAAACAGTATCATAAATGATGTCTGCAGTAGAAGGGCTCTCTAAAGGTGTCATGATCTGAACACTCTTTTATACAGTAATTCCAGACAGTTACATCATTAGTTCAATAGTTCATGTCTATCAAAAGAGGAATTCCTCAATAACAGAAAGTTAAAAAGGGAAATAGGTTGCAGAACTGGATACAGATGCTCAACATTAAAAAACAGAGCTTGAGACGACAGAAGCAGAACTTGTCAGCAAAACACCCCTGGAGTATGGGTAAAACAACCAGGGTCAAACAACGTCAAGGGCAACGTAAATGTGTTAGCTGGGTTAGTGTGATCTGCTCATTGCAGCATAATCGGTTGCACGTTTGCCAAGCCAGGATGAGACGATGGAGATATGAAGAGTTTGGTTCCAAAACTCTATAAATCCATTTTGATCAATTTGAGTTAAAATGCGTTTTCTTTACTAATAAAGTGCAAAGATGAAAACCACTATTTTCTGTTTCAAACAGTCACATAGCATCTTGAGGTCATATTAACATAAACAATTGAAATCCAGATTTAGATTTTCAAAGATTTATTTAAAAAAACTGATCATTTTTTCCCCCAAAATGCAATAAATCGATGACACGTTTTTCTTTTCAAAATATTTACAATACAATATTTCTGCGTTAAAACATTCAATAATATTTAATTAATTTTTAATACAATACAAATATTATATACACAACAATTATATATTTTAAATAATATTATTAAACAATATGAATATAGTATTAAACAGTGTTATAAACAATATAACATTAAATTAATTCTATTAATAAATTAATCAAATTTATTAAAAGGCTGAGATACATTTAAGAGTTTAGGGAGATCTGCAAGGCTTTGGGTGAATGATCTGGATCTCTGAATCCCTCAGAATTCTGATGAAATCCTGGCAATAAATTAGGGGACGTTCAGTTTTCTCCTGCTCTTCATTTGCAGGGTTAAAGCTGAGTCTCTGGACGCTTCCTCTCTCAGCTACTCTTCATGACTGTCACAGTCAACATTCATCTGTGATTGAGAGTGTGCATCATCATAGAAGGCACACACATTGTGACTTACACCAATTTCAGAGACATCCTTCTTTTTTTCTTCCTTTACTGTGCTTTCATTAGGAAGCTGACTTGGCTTGAAGTTTGCCCACTTCTTTCCTCTCTTCAGCACTGAGTGGTAGCAGTATTCACCGTTATACACAGCCTTGAATCCCACTTTGTCATTTCTCAATTCCAGCACTCTCGCTTCACTTAGCTTAAATGACCTCTGTGACTTGACAAAAGCCTGTGTTTCTGTCTTGAAATCATAAGCCTTCCAGTGTTGCCCAGACGTGTACATTTCCATGACAGCGCAAAATCTGATAGTATTCTTCTGGCAGAAGAATGGTATCCTTCTTTCGGATAAACAAATACTCGGCACTGATTCTTGGAAAGGCCTTCATAAAGGAAAACAGCATGGACAGCAGGTTGATATTTTTGTTCTGACCAAAACAAGAATCACTGAACAAGCACAGCCTCTGAGCGCGGTCAAGAGCACCACTCAACTGTTGATATAAACGGTGGTCCAGAGCTGAAGCCGTCATATTGCTACCTTTTCTGTTTTCATGCTCCATCTGTGTGTACAGATTAACATCCTCCACTGCCTGCTTACTTCCCTTCCCATGGTGAATAATGACTCCAAGGACATACCTGTGGAGCTGTCTGGAATAGCATGCCTTACCTATGGGGGTTCTAGGGAGTAGTAAATTCTGCCCCAGACCTCTTTAAGTGTGGAATTCCTTACCAGCAAATCAAACCCAGAATACGTTGTTGGTTTGGCGTAAGCCCCAAATGTTTACAACGTCTGGCCTGATTAACACTCGGATCGATAAGCAATCTCAAAAATGGTAGCAGAATAAAAAATAATAGGCTCCCTTTCCGTAATCATGATATTACCCCCCCAGAAATGTTCACTGCACACTAGTCAAAGCAGGCTGCATCCGTACCAGTGTGACAGGTATGTAACAGCTGTAGCCACGCTCCGTCACGACAAGGCTCGTTCGCCACTCACTGGGCTCGAACGCACCACCTCCAACTTGCCAAGCGCGACCACTACCAGCTACGCCAAAGAAAAGCTAGTTCTTTGTTGATGCTGGTGGCCTATTAAATACCTGAGGAGCGAGTTTCACGGTTCTACCTCCGTTACACCAGAGAACATCACAAACCTCACAATGACAAGCAGTTCCAGCCATCACATTAGGGGTGAATTAATTAAGTGTTTGACCAAATATAGCAGGCACATTCTTAAGTTGATAAGGGTTAGTCTGTACGGCCCCCGAATGATTTTATAAATATCCAAATGGCCCTTTGCAGAAAAAAGGTTCCCCACCCCTGCTCTAGCCAGAGCCTGGAATCGAACCAGTGTTTTGAGTGATTTTGCATGGGTCTCCGGACATTTCACACTGTTGAGGTACTTAGTAAAAATCACTGTTCGGATTTCACCGCATCTGGTACTTAACTGGTTTGGATAAATAGGCTTCATGGTCTTCACAGTTAAATAATTTTAAAGCCTAAAATAATCATAATAATAATAATGTTATTGTTGATTGTGTGAACTAGCTGGGTTTGATGTTGGGTTAGCACAGCAGCATAAGTGGTGTTGTGTATATAATACAAATATAATACACAATATTGTTGTGTATATAATACAAATATTATATACACAACAATATTCATTAAGCCGAATTCTCGCTCACATTCTGCACTGCTCACAGGGATCAGGCTGAGAATGTTCGTGAGAGGGGACAATGTGGTGGAATTTTCTATGATTGAATGTCTGAAGTCAGAAGAATTTGTCTTTATCTGTTTATTCTTGAAATCAAGGAGGAGCAATTCCAAAACAGTATCATAAATGATGTCTGCAGTAGAAGGGCTCTCTAAAGGTGTCATGATCTGAACACTCTTTTATACAGTAATTCCAGACAGTTACATCATTAGTTCAATAGTTCATGTCTATCAAAAGAGGAATTCCTCAATAACAGAAAGTTAAAAAGGGAAATAGGTTGCAGAACTGGATACAGATGCTCAACATTAAAAAACAGAGCTTGAGACGACAGAAGCAGAACTTGTCAGCAAAACACCCCTGGAGTATGGGTAAAACAACCAGGGTCAAACAACGTCAAGGGCAACGTAAATGTGTTAGCTGGGTTAGTGTGATCTGCTCATTGCAGCATAATCGGTTGCACGTTTGCCAAGCCAGGATGAGACGATGGAGATATGAAGAGTTTGGTTCCAAAACTCTATAAATCCATTTTGATCAATTTGAGTTAAAATGCGTTTTCTTTACTAATAAAGTGCAAAGATGAAAACCACTATTTTCTGTTTCAAACAGTCACATAGCATCTTGAGGTCATATTAACATAAACAATTGAAATCCAGATTTAGATTTTCAAAGATTTATTTAAAAAAACTGATCATTTTTTCCCCCAAAATGCAATAAATCGATGACACGTTTTTCTTTTCAAAATATTTACAATACAATATTTCTGCGTTAAAACATTCAATAATATTTAATTAATTTTTAATACAATACAAATATTATATACACAACAATTATATATTTTAAATAATATTATTAAACAATATGAATATAGTATTAAACAGTGTTATAAACAATATAACATTAAATTAATTCTATTAATAAATTAATCAAATTTATTAAAAGGCTGAGATACATTTAAGAGTTTAGGGAGATCTGCAAGGCTTTGGGTGAATGATCTGGATCTCTGAATCCCTCAGAATTCTGATGAAATCCTGGCAATAAATTAGGGGACGTTCAGTTTTCTCCTGCTCTTCATTTGCAGGGTTAAAGCTGAGTCTCTGGACGCTTCCTCTCTCAGCTACTCTTCATGACTGTCACAGTCAACATTCATCTGTGATTGAGAGTGTGCATCATCATAGAAGGCACACACATTGTGACTTACACCAATTTCAGAGACATCCTTCTTTTTTTCTTCCTTTACTGTGCTTTCATTAGGAAGCTGACTTGGCTTGAAGTTTGCCCACTTCTTTCCTCTCTTCAGCACTGAGTGGTAGCAGTATTCACCGTTATACACAGCCTTGAATCCCACTTTGTCATTTCTCAATTCCAGCACTCTCGCTTCACTTAGCTTAAATGACCTCTGTGACTTGACAAAAGCCTGTGTTTCTGTCTTGAAATCATAAGCCTTCCAGTGTTGCCCAGACGTGTACATTTCCATGACAGCGCAAAATCTGATAGTATTCTTCTGGCAGAAGAATGGTATCCTTCTTTCGGATAAACAAATACTCGGCACTGATTCTTGGAAAGGCCTTCATAAAGGAAAACAGCATGGACAGCAGGTTGATATTTTTGTTCTGACCAAAACAAGAATCACTGAACAAGCACAGCCTCTGAGCGCGGTCAAGAGCACCACTCAACTGTTGATATAAACGGTGGTCCAGAGCTGAAGCCGTCATATTGCTACCTTTTCTGTTTTCATGCTCCATCTGTGTGTACAGATTAACATCCTCCACTGCCTGCTTACTTCCCTTCCCATGGTGAATAATGACTCCAAGGACATACCTGTGGAGCTGTCTGGAATAGCATGCCTTACCTATGGGGGTTCTAGGGAGTAGTAAATTCTGCCCCAGACCTCTTTAAGTGTGGAATTCCTTACCAGCAAATCAAACCCAGAATACGTTGTTGGTTTGGCGTAAGCCCCAAATGTTTACAACGTCTGGCCTGATTAACACTCGGATCGATAAGCAATCTCAAAAATGGTAGCAGAATAAAAAATAATAGGCTCCCTTTCCGTAATCATGATATTACCCCCCCAGAAATGTTCACTGCACACTAGTCAAAGCAGGCTGCATCCGTACCAGTGTGACAGGTATGTAACAGCTGTAGCCACGCTCCGTCACGACAAGGCTCGTTCGCCACTCACTGGGCTCGAACGCACCACCTCCAACTTGCCAAGCGCGACCACTACCAGCTACGCCAAAGAAAAGCTAGTTCTTTGTTGATGCTGGTGGCCTATTAAATACCTGAGGAGCGAGTTTCACGGTTCTACCTCCGTTACACCAGAGAACATCACAAACCTCACAATGACAAGCAGTTCCAGCCATCACATTAGGGGTGAATTAATTAAGTGTTTGACCAAATATAGCAGGCACATTCTTAAGTTGATAAGGGTTAGTCTGTACGGCCCCCGAATGATTTTATAAATATCCAAATGGCCCTTTGCAGAAAAAAGGTTCCCCACCCCTGCTCTAGCCAGAGCCTGGAATCGAACCAGTGTTTTGAGTGATTTTGCATGGGTCTCCGGACATTTCACACTGTTGAGGTACTTAGTAAAAATCACTGTTCGGATTTCACCGCATCTGGTACTTAACTGGTTTGGATAAATAGGCTTCATGGTCTTCACAGTTAAATAATTTTAAAGCCTAAAATAATCATAATAATAATAATGTTATTGTTGATTGTGTGAACTAGCTGGGTTTGATGTTGGGTTAGCACAGCAGCATAAGTGGTGTTGTGTATATAATACAAATATAATACACAATATTGTTGTGTATATAATACAAATATTATATACACAACAATATTCATTAAGCCGAATTCTCGCTCACATTCTGCACTGCTCACAGGGATCAGGCTGAGAATGTTCGTGAGAGGGGACAATGTGGTGGAATTTTCTATGATTGAATGTCTGAAGTCAGAAGAATTTGTCTTTATCTGTTTATTCTTGAAATCAAGGAGGAGCAATTCCAAAACAGTATCATAAATGATGTCTGCAGTAGAAGGGCTCTCTAAAGGTGTCATGATCTGAACACTCTTTTATACAGTAATTCCAGACAGTTACATCATTAGTTCAATAGTTCATGTCTATCAAAAGAGGAATTCCTCAATAACAGAAAGTTAAAAAGGGAAATAGGTTGCAGAACTGGATACAGATGCTCAACATTAAAAAACAGAGCTTGAGACGACAGAAGCAGAACTTGTCAGCAAAACACCCCTGGAGTATGGGTAAAACAACCAGGGTCAAACAGTCAAATTGTTAGACGTTTGTCAGCAAACGGAAACTTAAGCAATACTGTCTTAGGCTAAAAGGTTATGCCATTTTTACAGAAGTTAAAACCTCAGCAATAATTGTTCTAGGCCAAAGAATATTATAGACATCTTAAAGAACAGTAATTTTCTATTACAATTCCCCCCTTTTGATCAAACCCTTGATCAACATAAAAATTATATAAAACAAAGAAAATACAACTACATGGAATACATCAAATGTGTTACCCTTGTTACAGTTGAAAACACTTCATCATTAACCAGTAGAATAAGCAAAAGCTGTTTTTGCGAGACATAGACTTCTCTGAGTTTTTGAGCAAGCAGAAAAATATACAGAACAATTTTTTTACCATCTACCCGGAAGGGCAGAGAAGACACAAAGGTGTCCAACAAAAATGGAAATAAAAGGACAGTCACCTATTATAATCATATTCCAAATAAAAGTTGGTCGTGATAAACTGATGAGAGCACGTACTCTAGCCTGATGATGTACTACACAAATTGTAGGAGACAAGGGAAAATCAGCGCTATCAGGAGACAAAGAAATGTAAGTGTCATCAGAGGATACAGTATGTAATGTAATATCAACATTATCATACGGGCCAAAATGCAAATATCGTAATTCAGAAGGGTAAAATGTTCAAGCACCAATAGGCAAACGTTCCAACAAATCAGAATGTGACACAATCATGATCAAAAACAAATTAGACTATGACCGAGGCATCATCAGAGTTGGAATCAGAACCAAAATCAAAATCAGATTTACTTGCCCAGGGCCTCCAAAGGTCAGTCGGCAGAGGAGCGAGAGTGGGGTTGCGGTCTGTAGCCACAAGATTGAGGAACGGGGTGTTAACAGATCTGTCAATGGCCTTAACCATCAAACTGCGCACACAAGGTATTATACAACAACCACATAGAGCAAAAAGGCCTATGACAACCAACAAACTGGACATCAGAGATAGAGCAAACACTTTCCATCTGCCAAACATAGAGTCAAACCAGGCAGTCATACTGGTGTCAATCCCAGAATTCTCTGCCAACTCCTCTGTAAGAGACTTCAGACCTTCCAAAGCTTTTAGTCAAGGCGGGTGGGTATCTAAGAACATAAGCAATGTTGCGAGAATCTTTTACTACTCTTAGATATCGAACAGTCTCAATTCTGGCTAGACATGAGTGTCACAGGACAATCTCCTTCCGTTATGTTGGTTGGGCCATATATTGCCACGCGCTGATCAGTTTGTTCCCTTGTGAGTCTCACCATCTGATATACTGTACGATGAGTGAGATACCACAAGAGTGGAGATAGGATCAGAGTGAGGATCAAGGCCAGCCCCATCATGGTACCTAATCTGGTTGCAGGATGTTCTCATGGTGGTCGGCGGTCCCACGTTGTCCCTCGGAGGTTCCTTGGTAACAACAGATGTGGGTGTATTCTCTGGAACGTGTATGTGCATTATGTATTTCGCCGGTGCAGTTCAGAGCAGCGTTCTTTGTACACTCTAGAACTGTGATGAGTCAGCGCAGCCCTGCCGTGTAAGTGTGTGGCAGGTGTGTGGTTACTCGGGAGGCTCAGGAACCTTTCTGCAGTGATTGGCGTGGATCCAGGTCGCTCTTTCAGCCGTCTTTACAGCAGTGTGTGTAGTTAGCAGGATCTGGAACGGTCCTAACCACCTCTTTGATCTCCAATTCTTCCTGCGCAGATCTTTCACCACGATCCAATCACCTGGCTTAAGGTTGTGTAGAGTACCTTCAGCTGGCTGGGGCAATGTGTCTTTTACCTGTGTAGAAATCTGAGAGAGCACAACCGACAAGTTTTTACAATACTGTAACATTGCATCCTCACAGAGAGAGGTGGAAGGTAAAGGCCCTCTCTCTGCATTCACCCCCAGTGTAGGAGGTCGCCCAAAAAGGATCTCAAACGGACTGAGATTAGTTCTGGTTCTCTTTCTCATTCTCATGTAGGTCAGTGCAATGGGCAGTGCTTTGGTCCATGAGAGACCAGTGTCCTCGCAGCATTTGGCCAGCTTCATCTTTAAGGTCCCATTCTCCCGCTCGACTGCTCCCCCACGCATGGTCCCGCCCATGTGTCAATTTTGCAAAATGGGGAAAGAAATGTTTGGGAAGGCAGGGTTTTCCACACTAACTGTGCCACACTCCTTCTGTTAGGGTGCAGGCAGATTACTTCCACAGGGCTTTCTCCTGGGGGGTGGCGAATGACTGAAGAGCTGCGAGAGAAGAGGGAACCTCAGTAGAGGGAACCTCAGAGTTCGAGGCTTGTTCAGGAAAGAGGAAGGAAGTGGTTGAAGCTTGAGCAGCCGCCTTAGCAGCTTTGGCAGCTCTGTCATTCCCTAAAGACACAGGGTCACATGAATGGGTGTGGGCTTGAAATTTACACACAGCAATTTTAGATGGAAGGAGGATTGCATCCAACAGGACAGCGACTTTAGTGTGGTGAGAGATGGGTTTACCCGAGGAAGTGAGGAACTTTCTGTGTTTCCATAGGGCACCAAAATCGTGAACGACACCAAAGGCATACCGGGAATCGGTATAGATGGTAACAGATTTACATGCAGCCAGACAACAGGCCTCAGTTAGGGCTATCAACTCAGCTGCCTGGGCTGAGAGGTGGCTGGGAAGAGAGCCTGAAACAAGAGTGTCATGTGCAGAACAAACAGCATATCCAACTTTGTTAACACTCGTAGAGGGGTCGCGAGAGGCGGACCCATCCACAAACAAAATGAAGTCAGGGTGGAATAATGGTGTTTCCTGGAGATCAGGTCTGGGAGTGCAGGCCTCCTGGAGGGTTAGCACACAGTCACGGGGTTCACCGTCCACAATTGTGGGTAAAAGGGTAGCAGGGCTAAGAACATTACAACGCTTGATGGTGATGTTAGGCATATTCAACAATGAGGCATTGTAACGTAACCACCTAGCGGCAGACAGATGAGAAGTTTTCTGTTCGAGCAAAATTTATGAAACAGCATGTGGGACAAGAAGGGTTAGAGGTGAATACCCGACTATGTCTCTTGATGCCATGACCGCTTTCTCTGCAGCAGCCACAGCTCTCAGACAAAGCGGAAGTCCAGCTGCAACTGGGTCAAGTTTAGCAGAGAAGTAAGCAACCGGACGTTGCCCGCCCCCATGCTCCTGCAGGAGAACAGAAGTCATGCACCCATTTTTCTCATCCACAGCTTGAATGAAAGGCCTAGTTGGATCTGGAAGACCTAGAGTGGGTGAAGACTGTAGGGTTAGTTTCAGTTCACAAAAACTGTCATACGCTTCCGGTGTCCATGTAACTTTGTCATTTGAGGAGAGGCTCTGGCCATGAATCAGTGCACTGAGTGGGGCCTCTAGGATTGCATAATTTTGAATGAACTGTCGACAGTCAGAACACATTCCAAGAAATGACATGACTTGCTTTTTTGTAATTGGCTTTGGGATGTTTTGAATTGCTGCTATTCTCTTGGGAGAGAGAGATTTGCCCTCAGCTGTGATCACATGTCCCAAAAATGTTACAGACTCTTTAACAAACTGCAGTTTTGACAAACTGGCTTTGTGGCCCTCTGAGGCCAAATGTTTAAGCAAGGTGATGGTGTCTTTTCTGCACTGGTCAGCAGTTGGCGAGCAGGTCATGAGGTCATCGACGTAGGTCAGCAAAACTGTTCCTGGAGAGAGTTCAAGTGTCTCAAGGCTGGTCTTTATGGCCTCGTTGTAGATTGTAGGACTTTCACAGTAGCCCTGACATAACCTTGTGAAAGTGTAAGCCTTGCCGTCAAAGTTGAATGCAAACCAATACTGGCTGTCCTTATGAACAGGAACACTGAAAAAAGGCATTGGCCAAGTCAACAACAGGGCTGTGGGTGGGACTTGTGATAGAATGGTGTAAGGATTAGGCACGTGTGGAGCACGTGGCTGCACGGCAGCATTGACAGCTTGCAAGTCCTGAACAAAGCGCCACTCAACAGGAAGGCCCACGTCACGAATCTTTTTAACAGGAAATAAAGGGGTTCTGACAGGAGATGACTCACAAGGCACAATAACTCCAGCATTGAGCAGAGACTCAAAAACAGGTCTGATACCGGCAAGAGCTTCAGGTTTAAGTGGGTATTGTTTTCGACAGGGCCGGAAATCAGACTTTGGAGTGATAACCACTGGCTCACAGTTCTTGATCAAACCAACATCATACTTGCCAGTGGCCCACAAAGGAACTGAGTCAAGTGCTGGGTCAGGTGATAAATCAGACTGTGTCATTGTCAGAACAGGCAAGTGAACAGACTCCTTTACTATTTGTACGTGACGGACCACAGGCACATCAGCAAGGAAAGACTTCTTGAAACAACGTTGGGGTCTGTTGTGTCTGCTTGAGCCAGTGCTGAGTCTTACCCTCGGACTGGTTGTTAAGGGAATGCCCGTAAACTCCTGTCTCTCTGCAGCTGTAAGAACTTCTTTTTTTTTCTCACCTGGAATGGTCATCATGGAAGAAATAATGTGAATGGTTCTTCTCATAAGGTTGTCTGCTTTTGTGAGTGTCATTCCTCTTCCTTGCAAGTTCAGGGAAAGGTGTGCAATTTCCTTTAACGTGTCATACATTAAGGCTAAATCACACAGGAATTCTTGCGTCTCCATTTTGATCATCAGATCCCTGTACATAGTCTTGTCATTTTGATCTTGTGTGCCATCCTCAGAAGCAGCAGTAAATTGCTGATGCAAAGCTTTGTACGAGTTCCATACAGCCTTAACTGTTCTGAAGCTGCTGGCTGCCCATCGAACATGAAGGACCCTCCCAATTTTCAGCAGACGTATTTCAAGTAGTGATGGGAAGTTCGGTTAATTTTACTGACTCGGTTCTTTGAATCTAAAATTAACTCATCTTTTTTCGAGTCATTCGTTCATTTCAACGAGGGGGGGGGGGGCTATACGTCCACTGCAAACACGTATGATATTCTCATGTAGGTTAGTGCTGTGGGTTAGTAATGTGATGTGCACCAGCAGATACTATTTCAAAATAAATTCCTGCGTTGAAATAATTTATCATGAGTTTGTATGATTTGGTCATGTATTATCACACTAGCATTTAATTATCACGTCAAACAATTACACTGCAGTCAACTTTAAGTGTAAATGTAAAGTGAAAATAACAAAACCAGTCAGTATGATGACTTGAGCGAATATCATTCACGTCTTACTAAAACAGCGGCCACGCGAAAGGGAATAAGGAAACAGTTTCCTCTACTAAAAAATACAATGCGGGTCACGTGAAAAATGATCCGAAGACTCGTAGAAAGACCGAGTCGGGAAATTAACGAATCGTTCCTTTCCTCTAGCTACAGAGCCTATGCAGGTCACGTGAAAAATGATCCAAAGACTCGTAGAAAGACCGAGTCGGGAAATTAACGAATCGTTCCTTTCCTCTAGCTACAGAGCCTATGCAGGTCACGTGAAAAATGATCCAAAGACTCGTAGAAAGACCGAGTCGGGAAATTAACGAATCGTTCCTTTCCTCTAGCTACAGAGCCTATGCAGGTCACGTGAAAAATGATCCAAAGACTCGTAGAAAGACCGAGTCGGGAAATTAACGAATCGTTCCTTTCCTCTAGCTACAGAGCCTATGCAGGTCACGTGAAAAATGATCCAAAGACTCGTAGAAAGACCGAGTCGGGAAATTAACGAATCGTTCCTTTCCTCTAGCTACAGAGCCTATGCAGGTCACGTGAAAAATGATCCAAAGACTCGTAGAAAGACCGAGTCGGGAAATTAACGAATCGTTCCTTTCCTCTAGCTACAGAGCCTATGCAGGTCACGTGAAAAATGATCCAAAGACTCGTAGAAAGACCGAGTCGGGAAATAAACAAATCACTCGTTGAGAGGACTTGTTACTCCCGAGTCCTTATAAGGATTCGTTCAAAATGAAATAAGTTGTTGTGCATGCTGAGCCAGTTCACAGCAGTTCTTTGGTGACCTAAGGTAGAGTGTGTACACTTTGTCTAAAAATGATGTGAAATGGTTTATGTTGTTAACATGTTTGACTGTATCTCCCACAACCAATTCCAATCTGCCACACTATATGATTTGGATACATCTGTTGTAGATTGGTAGCAACCCCATATTTCCTCCCTAGACTGCTGTCCACTTGCTCCATCACAAGCAAAAGCAATTACATTTGCCAGGATGAAATGTTCATCCAGTCCCCAAGAGGAATCCTAATAATACTACCAATTACAATAGGTGCCTCGCAGCATCGCTGCTTGGCCCCTAATAAGAAAAGGTAGAAACACTTAAGTGGCTTCGCGGCTTGGCCACCAATAATGGCTGCGTTTCCCAGATTTGATCGTTCTTAAGGACTTAAGAAGGCTCTTAAGAAGGGTTCGGCTAAGAAGAGGTGCTAAGATAGGGGTGTTTCCCAGATGCATTCTTAACTGCCTTCTTAAGATCCCGCCAAAGAAGCCTCTTAAGAAGCTCTTAGTGGGAGCTGTCCACTGCCATGGTGTTGAAACTAAATCAATCGATGCCAGGAAAGTTGATCACCCACCACTTTATAAGCACATGAATCCCACAACATGAATGGTCCCCACACACAGGTGCAATTAGGCTACGTGCGCGTGTGTGTGATCACAGCTAACAGGTGTATTCAAGTAGTAATCAAGCCCATTAACGCATATATACCCCCCTGTGGCTAGGCACACATATGTAAGAATGGAAAAAACAGGGACTAAACGAGGCAAGAGGTCACCCTCCTTTACCCCAGAGGAGATGGCCGTCCTAATAGATGAGGTCAGCCAGCACCGGGATGACCTATTTGGGGGAACAAAGGGCAAAAAAAACCTCATTTAAAAAATACGCATTTGGCAGGCCATAGCCCAAAAGATGTCCCCCTCTAGCCCCTGTGGTCTCCGAGACGGGGGTGCGGTCAGAAAGAAATGGCAGGAATTTCTAAGCCAAACCCCCCAAAAAAGTGCTACGGTGAGGCGAGAGACCATGGGCATGGGTGGTGGCGCACCCGGTGCTACAACCCTCACCCCTGAAGAAGAAAAAGTTATTTCAATTATTGGAAAGACAGCCTCTGAAGGCATTGGTGGAGGCATTGATATGCTGGGGGACGAGGGCCTCTCGGGGAACAGTGAGGACGAGGAGGAGGAGGAGCCATCTGGGAGCGGAGTGGTGACATACACGTCCCCAGGAGAGGACCACCCCCCACAACTAAGAACTGTCCCCGCGCGCCAACCAACACGGCCCGGTGTCCGCATGCGGGTAGGCCTAAGAAGGCGGCCCCCCATAATGGCCTGCACCTGCAGCGAGACGCTGGTGCAACTAGAAAGGGAGAAACTGGTGGTGCTGCGGGGGCCCAACTGGAGAGACAGACTGCCCTCCAGGAGGAGATGGTAGCGATAAAACGCCAGAAGTTGGAGCTGCAACAGAGACAGCTCGCACTTGCCAAGGCGCAATTCCACCGTCCCTCCATCTCGGTCCCAATAATTCTCCCCGAGGATGTAGGTAAGGGGCATTTCTATTTTATTTCTCCACATTGCACAATGTATCCTATTCAATTTCACTAATCAATCTCCCTTCATTGCAGGGGAGGCAGACGCCCAGTGAGCCAGCGGTGCCACTGCTTTTTGTTTCTCTTAGTTTTAAAAATAAATAAACTACTTTTCCTTTTCAACCATGTATTGTGTGGATCATTTTGCGTCATTTCCTAGCTTTCAAGCCCTATCAAGGCCGTAATCATAATACATATTGAGGGGGACACATCCCTCCCAATATTCAAATCTGGTCAAAATGTCCACCCCAATATATTGATATGAAAATATAAATGTGCTACGCTACGACAGGCAACCACGCACGCTGTCCAAAATTATAATAAAAAATGTAATTCGCCCCCCCCAATGTTGACTCCATGGCTACGGCCTTGAGCCCCATACATGATAGTTGATGTGGGTTGTGTGATGGTAGTAGTGGTTTATTGTTGGGAGTAGTGTGGTGCTGATATCAGTGCTTGGAGACTGGTGGTGACGGGGTAGGGGCTGATGGACATCAAAACAGATTGACAAGCTCCTCTCTGGTCTGGACACCAGTTTGGTGGAGTGCTGCTCGGTTTTCGCGGGGGGTGAGGTTGGGGGCTTCATCTTCCGATGATTCCCCATCCTCAGGAGGTGGCTCATCTGCTCCAACGCGCACTACAATGTTATGCAGCATGGCTGTGACAACAATCACGCGGCAACACTTTGCAGGTGACAAGCTCAGCCCCCCCAACGAACGATGGATACATCGGAAACTACCCTTCCACCTGCTAAACACCCGTTCAATGTGGGTCCTGGTGTGTGTGTGGGCCTCATTGAACCTCTCCTCCTGTGGTGTTGCTGGGTTGGTCATCGGTGTCACAAGGTAACTCCGGAGAGGGTAGCCACTGTCCCCGAGGAAGATGCTCCTGCCGAACTCTCCTCTGCCAGCCATCTGCCCCACAGCTGAGTTGGCCCACACGAAGCTGTCGTGTGTGCCTCCTGGCCACCTGGCAACGATGTCCGTGATGAGGCCATCGTGGTCCTCTGCCACCTGGGTGTTGATGGCAGCGTAGTGTTTCCTCCCAATCCAGCACGGATCCACCAGGGAGGGATTGTGGATTGGGATGAGTGTGCCATCCACGACACCGATTACCCGGGGGATCCCAGCCATGGCATGAAATCCACTGTGGACCTGGCGGACCTCGTCCTGTGTGTTGGGCATTTGGATGTGTGTCCGGGCATGGCGCAGGAGGATCGGTGTCACAGCTGCCACACTCCGTGAAACCAATGCCTTGCTGAGGCCGGTGCCGTCCCCCACCACCTCCAGGAAGCTCCCCACTGCGTAAAAACGCAGCGTGGACGCAGGAGCTGCACCTCCGGGCTGAGGGCAAAATTGCAGCAGGTTGCCCTCCGGATGTGTGGTGACACTAGCGTGACGAGGCGTTGGATCTCCACAGGGGAAAGCCAGCACTTGGACTGGACAGCCCGGTCCGACAGCACATTCAGTGGGGAGAAGTGCTGACGCACATAGGCATTTATATAAACCGTCTGGCTTCGCGCACGGCGACCCTGTTGATTAGCAGATGTTTTTATATCTAATGTAAACTCATGCAGATGCCGAATGTTTGTGAAAACGTAATGAGTAATAGTAATGATGATTCATTTTATTTATGTAGCTACAGGAACACATGGGCAATTCTTTATTTTTATATCGTTATTTTTCTTCTTATGCTATTATTTTTCTTGCGTCAGTGTTCTGCAGCTGTGGGTGCACATTTATCATCACGCATGGTTTTAGTATTCCTTTGAGTGTCAGATATAACTTTCCCTGACGCGGCTGCAGTGAGCGTTTGGTCGCTAAGAAGGCTGTTAAGTGTGGGTCAGGCTGATCTTACATTTCCTTCTTAGTGAAAGATCTTCTTAAGCTAAGAACGACTCTGGGAAACACGTCCTTCTTTCACAGCGCTCTTAAGAGCGCTCCTAAGAAGCTCTTAGCGCTTCAGAGCTTCTTAACGAATCTGGGAAACGCGGCCAATAATAGTAAGAAAAGGTAGAAACACTTAAGTGGCTCCGTGGCTTGGCCACCAATAATACTACTAATTACAATAGGTGGCTTGCAGCTTCGCTGGTTGGCCCCTAATTAAACCTACAATAACAATAGGATTCCTCCTACCGGAGGAACCCCCAAAAAAAGAATAACAATAACAATAGGTTTCCTCCTTACAGAGGAATCGTAATAAAACTAACAATAACAATAGGTTTCCTCCCTATGGAGGAATCCGAAATATAGCTGCAGGCAGCAATGGCGGATTCCTCCTAACATCGCGAACCATTGAAAAATGTATATTCTTCACAAATTGTCACTGTATAGAAAAATCCACGCTGCAGACAATGAAAACAAAGGCAAATGTGTGATATGAACTGATGTGGAGCACAAATCATCTAAGAAGCAGTACTCTTGAGTGGTTTTTATTCAGATGATTAATCATTGGATTCGGGTCATTGGATTCAGGTCAAAAGTCTATCACTTGAACTGTTTAATCACTTAATACACTAAAAGTCAGCAGCTTGGCATGCTGGGACATGGAAAGGATTAAACATTTTGACTTTCATCAAAGTAAAAAATGCTGGTTTGTCCTTTTCCATCAATGTCCTCAAAATAGCAGTCTGCAGAGCCGAAAGACACAGTAGTCTGTGGGGTGACTGTCTGTGACCGGATTGCGATTGGAAGCGAAATGAAACAGGAGCTAAAGACCAAGGGTGGGGGCTTGGTCAGCACACCATTTCCGGAAAGGATGTGTGTGCGTCTCGCCAAGCTCGCGCGTGTGTCAAGTAGGTTGACCACCTGTCCCTCTTTGCGCTGTATCGTACAGCATTTTCAATATGCGACGTGCGGGACAAGGGGTGCAAATGATGTGCGACAAAACGCAAAGCGGGACAGGTGGTCACCCTAGTGTCAAGGGGCAGGATGAGTCTGAGAATTTGGAGCGAGCGCACTGTGGAGCATTTCACTTGAATTCAATCATATATTGACATACCAAGGTGAAATTGTTTATGGTACTTCAGAGTGATGTCGTCTTGAACCCTATTAGGTTTGAAAAACAATCAGTCAAAATTATATTTGATTTATTAACACAAAGATATTGAGGCAATGTGGACATTTACATAAATACACTTCTTTCAGACATTTTGTATTGCATTTCTTATTCCAAGTCACCCTACGTAAAGGAATGTATTTTACACATCTGTAACTAATTTCAAGTCGATTGGATCTATGGTTCATGAGGAGAAGGGTTTTGAAGTTTGTACCAAATTTGGACAGTGCAAGAAAATTCCTGACAAAAAAGTCTGACAATATGGGTCCTTGAGGCTTTTTTGTTCCCCATGAGAAATAATATGGCATGTATACCAATTTTCAGGCATTTTGAAATAATGGGGCGCTGGGGAAATCACGTATACTTTGGGCATGTTTTATAGCGCCACCTATGGGCAAACATGGGCCATTAGCGGTCTTGGAGTAGTGAGGGACCTGTTGTATCATTTGGCCAAATAAAAAAAAACGGGTCCAGGACTTATTGAGCTATTGAGCCATTTAACGGAGAAGAAAAATAATAAGAATACTAACAAAAACAATAGGTTCCCTCCTACCAGAGGAACCCTAAATATAGCTGCAAGCAGCGATGCGGGTTCCTCCGCAAAATGGCAAAATATTATAAAAATGTACATTGTAGAAGATGGAGAGTTGGACAACAAGAGAGCAAAACTACTTCATGTTTGGCCAACAACAATAGGCTGGATGAGAATTTGAACTCATGAGCATTAGTTTACAAGTCAGTCTCTCTATCCTCTCTGCTACACACCAACTGTTGTGATCGTAAGAATAGAAAGGGCAGAGTATTAGCTTTGGGACAAAGGTTAAGAAACGGTTAACATTTCAAGGTAAAAGTGTATGAAATTGTGCATGGTACATCAGAATCATTTATTTATTGACACATATTTATTGACACAAAGATATTGAGGCAATGTGGACATTTACATAAATACACCCCTTTCAGACATTTTGTATTGCATTTCTCATTCCATTTCATTTTATATAAAGACACATCTGCCCGCACACTATCCCCATCCATGCTATCCCCTTCCATTCGCCACCAGGCTCCTGTATTCGCCACCAGGCTCCTGTATGGTCATTGACTTCGTCACTGATCTGCAAATTTGCACTATTGTACAGTACTCCACTTAGGTTAGAATAGGTTATAGGATTGGAACAGGTTTTATGTGCATTTAGGGTTAGTATAGTATACTATTTATTGTTATCTGTAATTTAGGAAGTTTTAGTATTAGGGTTAGTATAGTCGATTATTTATTGCTATCTGTATATTTAGGAAGTTTCACTTATTTAAGCTCAGCATAGACGTAAATTATGTTCCGTGTACTTATATGTTATGTTATGCCAGGTGCTTGCGTTGTCTTGTCTTAAGAATTTCAGTGCCTAGTCTAACTTGTAACTAACTAACTAACTTGTTCTGTAGATTGTCAGAGGCAATTTTTGGACGACATTCGGCCGCTACAGCATTTCTGCTTTTGGCGTGACTTGCGCTGGGAGAGAGGTTAACAGTTCAAGTTCAAGTCTTTTATTTGTCAGGTACACATTAACTGCAACACTACTTGCAGAATTTCTCAAAGATGGCTTGAATTCCGCATATATCGACTCTCCATGAGTAAATCTCTTTCCAAGACCGAAGCCAATCAACAATCAAGAACAGTATTCTTAGAAACTGGGCTAGGGCACAGCCCATGCTCAATTCCATGCAAGTAGGGAATTCGATAGTATAGTGGCCGACTCTCTGTACCAATTAAACTACACAACATGCACACTCAGGGTGACCCACAAGATCATATTAACTAACAAACAGTAACATTACAAACATCTAACTGAACGAAAACAACAACTGTAATCCCTGGCATGGCTGTTGTAACCAAACTATTTTCCACAAGCCTCACTGCATGCTGGGTACCCAAGAGCGCTGACGCTGATTATCTAGCTGTACTCCGACTGCGGGATATGTCGAAGTTCTCTGAGTCTCCTGCTTTAACAAGTTCTCCCCCATAAGCAAACTATTTTTACTAATATTTTGTTAGCGATTGAATGGTAATACAAGCTAGCTAAAAACAACATGTTAGTTAGCTTGGCTAAACTGGTTTTCATAGTGTAACCCACTCCCTCTGTGCGTCTGCCGCCTGTGTCGAGCCCCTTGGCGCTGCTGGTATGCTCTGCTTTGTGTTAGATGTTAGGGGTGCAGTGCGGAGAGAAGGAGGCACGGGACGCGGGGTCGAAGATTGTTGCTGAGAGCATCGGGTTTATTTTCATAGAGAAGGCTGGTTCGATCCTTAACAGAGCACAAACAGTTCTAAATAAGCGCGGTGACCTACGAGTGCTAACTACGGTGGCTCGTAAGGTACAACAACTGCCCCCCTACAGGCCGTCTTAAGGCTACTATCTTACATATTCCCCTTCCTTACTTGATGAGTGGCTGGGGGATGGCGTCCCAGCCATCTGACCAGACTAAGTTCAGAACCACCCAACAAACATATATAAGGGAACTCCAAACAACTTACAACAAAAGTTAAACCTGTGTTTGGTGTAAAAGTTAAAGTGTTACGTGTGTGTGGGGGTGTGTATGTGTGCGTGTGTAGCTGCCACTCAAGCCTATGTACTACGACGGCTGCTCCACTTAGGGCCTGCAGCTCTTTTTGTTTTGAGCCACAGCTGCCGTCCTCTCTCTATTTTCTTTTGATCACTTTCTGTCTCCATGACTTGTGACTCACAAGATAGTTTCCTTGGGGGACGCCTATTCCTTTGTGGATTTCTCCTTGGACAGCTGGGACCCTGAGGAAAGTTATCGCCACTGTCAGTCTCATTTGCCTCCCCTTCACTCATTACCCTCACCACCATGTCCTCATCCTCTGTGCTTGTGTGCTCGTCCTTTATGTTTGATGGCCCAGGTAGAACCCTGTCAACACTTCCCCCCATATCGTCCTCTGCTGTATCTGACTCCATGTCTGCATCTCTTACATCTGTATCCGGCTCAGACTCCTCTCCTACCGTTTCATCAACCTGCTCCACTGGGAGAAACATGCATTGTGTAAGGAGGTTGCGGTGGTCACCTTTTCGCTTTCTCCATCCTCCTGTCATACCACATACGACACGGCTTCACCACTCAGGTGTCTCACCACTGTGGAAAAGCGGAGAGGAGTGGGCAGATCTATGGCCTCCAGGAGATACTGCATGTCCCGTATCCAGTCATCCACAAGCATTTTGCTATCTACATTACCAGTAAACACCTGCACTTTTTTGACTTGATGGGTCTGCATGAAGCCACCATAAGTTGTCCGTGGGAAACCTGGGTTAGATGGGTACACATGCGTGAGTGGGATGGAGGATTGAGGTGGGGGCATGATATATGCGTGATCTCCAGGATACATGATGGTTTGCTGGTGGGGCATAGGTAGATTCCCTGGGTTGGGGGCTTGCGGGGGGACTGTGGCCAAAAGCTGCGTTTGCAGCATCCAGGGGTCTGAGTATGGTCATGTTGGGGCCCCATGTTCTGGTGGCCGGTTGGTGCCTGGGGGTTGCTTCTGTAGGCTCTTGGGGGTAGCAAACAGGGGCGGGTGCTGTAAACCCCTGGGGGAACAGTCCAACAGAAGGGGGGTTAGTCCTAGTGTTCCTTGGTCGTGGCGTTTGGAACCTTAGCATAGGGCCATGGGCCGGGGGGTTGGGCAGTGAATAGTCAACGTAACCCTGGGGACTAGGCTTCATGTCCTGTGTGGAGTGATAGGGGCCAGCCTGATGCTGCTGAGTTGGGGGCCAGTGGATACCAGCTTGAGGTGGAACAGCAGCGTCCATCATGGTCTCTACTCCTATGCGCAGGAGCATCAATTGGGAGATTAACAGCTGGCAAGCTGTAATCGGACCTGTTTGGATTAACGTAAGGTGTGAGTACTGGGGGCGGTGGCGTGGGCTGGGGGCCTAGTTCTGGTTTTGGGTAATGTCTATAGTTATGGGGATCACAGTGGTAGTGCAATTGACGATCAGCAAACTGGGTGACATGGCTAGTATGCTTAGGTCTCACTATATGCTGTGGGCTCGCTGTGCCTGGGTCTGGCGCCACCACCTCATTCAAAAAATTAGTTTGAGTTCTATTTTGAGTCCAGTTGGTGGCTTGTTGCAGGACCAGGGGAGGGTTGAATGCTCAAGGCAGCTGCAGAGGGTCCTTCAAGCCCTTGTGGGGAGTCAATGTAGTCACTCAAAAAACTTAAATCTGAATGCAGCTGCGTGGCTACAATATGTTGCTGTAGCCTACTTAAAAACGTGTGTGTATGTGAAACTTATCTTACTACAGTGTAATAAAATGATATGTGCAACACAACTATCAAACAATCAAAACTTATATCAAAAGTGAATTTAAGCTAAATTTGTCAATCTGCATCTCTTTGTTCAATTTAAAGCATAACCCTCAACCACTAGCATGAATATTGTTACCAAAGACAGTTTAGATTATATAATCAAACACCAGAATTGGCCTACAACCATGTAACAAAGCAGTTCAGACAAATCAAATAAAAGTCTCAAGATAATTGTACTGCAACACATTGCTGTTTCACTCTACTTTAAAGGATATACTTCCTAATGCAGTGCCTAAAATTAGTATCATAAATTGGCTTCTCTAAACACAGTTCACCGGACGTCTGTTGAGCACTGCCAGTCTCTGTCCTGGTTCTCAGAGCGCCACAATCTGGGTCACGGCACCAAAGATGTAACCCACTCCCTCTGTGCATCTGCCGCCTGTGTCAAGCCCCTCGGCGCTGCTGGTATACTCTACGTTGTGTTAGATGTTAGGGGTGCAGTGCGGAGAGAAGGAGGCACGGGACGCGGGGTCGAAGATTGTGGCTGAGACCATCTGGGTTTATTTTCACAGAGAAGGCTGGTTCTATCCTTAATGGAGCACAAACAGTTCTAAATAAGCGAGGAGACCTACGAGTGCTAACTACGGTGGCTCGTAAGGTGCATCAACTGCCCCCCGATAGGCCTTCTTAAGGCTACTATCTTACAATAGCAACAGAAATCAACAAAAGATTACATCCAGGAAAAGATTTCGTCAAATCTGACTGCATCTTTGTATACCATATGTACTGTGTTATGGTTGTTTGAGTTAAACAACTTGCTAAATGAATTAAATGTCTGTTAAATGTCAAATCCAACTATAAATGTATAGAAGAGAGTTCCAATCAAATCTGGATTAAACTGACATGCACCAACTCAGAGAACTGAGTTTCAACATCCATTTACTCATTTAATCTCTATTTTTTACTCTACTCTTAAGGCATGACTATGTTTAACTTCATGTCTGCACCTCTTTGTCACCAACTGTCTCTAGAGTGGGGGGTGGGGGCTTCACAGGGTGTCTACAGGTATAAACAAGTTAAATTTAAGACTTTTTAAGACCTTTTAATACCACTTACAAATGAAATTAAAGACCAAACTTACGATGGAAATACAAATCAAAAGTGGAAATATATTGTTATCTTTCCAGGTAAACACTGATGTCTGTTCAATATGAACATATGGTAAAGTGACAATAATCGGTTGAGTTCAAGAACATTGACTAAATGTGTGTAATGCGAAAGGATAACACAAAAATGTAGTTGCTGTCCTAAATTATATTTATTATTACACTATGGTGGAGCAGAAACTAGCAATTCCATGAATCCCATGGAAACAAAGGTAAATGTGGAGCTGTACTGATGTGGAACACAAATCATCCAAGAAGGAGTATTTCTCTTGAGTGTTTTTTATTTAGATGAATAATCATTGGATTCAGGTCAAAGGTCTATCACTTGAACTGGTTTCATAACTTAAGACACTCAAAGTCAGCAGCTTGGCATGCTGGGACATGGAAAGGATTAAACATTTAGACTTTCATCAAAGTAAAAAAAATTGGTTTGTCCTTTTTCATCAATGTCCTCAAAAAAGCAGTCTGCAGAGCCAGAAGACACAGTAGTCTGTGGGGTGACTGTCTGTTTCTGGAGGGCTGGCAGGCAGGGGCAGGCCAGCTGGATGAAGCTGTCTTGGGGTCAGGGCTGAAGAGAAGCCGTCCAGCTAGAGAGGGGAAGTCCAGCAAGGGGTCTGTGTTTCTCTTAGCATCTGTTGCATCCTCTGTTACACTCAGCATCCTCTGTTGTTGTTCTCAGCATGCTCTGTTGCACTCTGTTGAGCAGGCCTCTGCATGACCCTCGAGACCTGTAAAAGTGAAGACAGGGTCCATGTTAGTAGTGAAAAATGAAGCTTTTTTAATCTACACTTAATATAAGCTACAGTTTTATTCAGCTATAAACTGGTCAATATCTACACGTCTGACCAAAGACCAGCTCGACTTTGCCTGTAAACAGTGATTCTGACTATCAGAGACCTTGAAGCAGTTTGACCTAGTGAAATTGGCAAAACCAGCCTGGCTACCGTAGGTTGCTTTCTCAGGCAAATGACGAATGAAACAGGCTTGCTTTGAAAAATCATATATACTGGTTATCTTCAGCAGACTCTTGTCTACAAAAAGCAGTCCTCCTTAATGTTTTTGGAGTAGAATTGAGTGAAATACAAAATTGTTTACACACTGCCAGTGAGCGAGCCGAGTCTGACTCTGATGCCAACGTCAAATCAATGTACAGTATCTCCGGGACGCAGTCTCACTCCACTTGCAAGTTTTGCACAAATCACAAAACAAAACATCTGGCTAAAAGCACAATTCCCACATCTCTTGAAAGCTGCCCTGTTCCTTTTTTTTGGATGTAAACCAAACTGTAAAATGGTGAATTTATGAACATGACGCGACCAAAACATGGCTGCCGCCTAAGCCTATGCGATCTCTCTGGCGCATAGGCTTATTACAAAGACTTTCACGACCCAAATCACAATTGTGAGCCTACAGCTCTGTGGGGAATCGCTTGTTCTCCTAAAAGCTGCCCTCCTCTACCTTTTTGATGAATTTGCCGAGATGCTAAATGATTCACAGAGGGATGCTAATTACACAGAGGGAAAAAGCTAGCTACTTTTCGAGTCCGATTTTCTTTCCGTCACTTCAAACTCACGATCTAAAGGTCTCAAAGTGCTCAAACCTTCACCATAATTCAAGAGTAGTGTACTTACACAAACTCAATAATTGATTCTAGCTGTGTAAAAATAGGACTTACCGAACGTGGCTGCCTCCAACACGGCTATCAGGCGATTCCAGTTGAAAACAACAATGGCCGCCGAAAAAGAATTTATATTCGTAACGGCGAGCTATTGGAAGCGAAATGAAACAGGTGCTAAAAACCGAGGGTGGGGGCTGTCAAGTAGGGTGACCACCTGTCCCGCTTTGCGCTGAATCGCAAAGCATTTTCAATATGCAATGTGCGGGAAAAGGGATGATAAAACTGTGCGTCACAACGCAAAGCACGACAGGTGGTCACCCTAGTGTCAAAGGGCAGGATGAGTCTGAGAATTTACAGCGCGCTGTGGAGCAATTCAATTGAATTCAATCATATATACCAGGGTGAAATTGTTTATGGTACTCCAGAGAGATGTCGTCTTGAACCCTATTAGGTTTGAAAAACAATCAGTCAAAATTATATTTGATTTATTAACAAAAATATATTGAGGCAATGTGGACATTTACATAAATACACTTCTTTCAGACATTTTGTATTGCATTTTTTATTCAATTTGACCCTTTATAAAAACATGTATTCTACACATCTGGAAAAAATGTCAAGTCGATTGGATTTATGGTTCATGAGGAGAAGGGTTTTGAAGGTTGTACCAGATTAGGACAGTACAAGAATATTCATAAGTCTGACAAGATGGGTCTTTGAGGCTTTTTTGTTCCCCATGAGAGATAAGGGATGTATACCAATTTTCAGGCATTTTGGAGTAATGGGGTGCTGGGGAAATCACGTACACTTTGGGCGTGGCTTAAAGCTCCACCTGTGGGCGTACATGGGCCACTAGCCGTCTGGGAGTAATGAGTGACCTGTTGTATCATTGGGCCAAATTGGAATAAATCGGGTCCAGGACTTTTTGAGCTATTGAGCCATTTAGCGGAGAAGAAGAAAAATAAGAATACTAACAAAAACAATAGGTTTCCTCCTACTGGAGGAACCCTAATAATAAGATATATGTGGGAGAACAAAGGTGTGCCCTTTCCGAAGGCAAAGCACACCCAACTAGAGACGGAACAATTTCTGGGGAAATTGTAGGGTGTGCTCGCTTGCGTCGGTTGCAGGTGGGTCCGTCCCCTTAAGTTTTTCCCTTCAAGTTATATTTTCAAGCATTTAGCCTACTCATAATTCATTAAGAACCCCCTTTGAAACAAGCGAACCCCCTTTGAAACAAGCTACTGTAACAAATAGGGCTGTCCCCACTTAGTCGACTAGTTGATTTTCTGGTCGATATACTCTTGGTCGATTAAGATTGTTTTAGTCGAGCTGCCATATGGCAGTGTGAGATCTGATTCCCGCTTGTGTCATCATTGCTGAATTAATGAAATGTTCAACAGAAATTGTAGATTATATTATATATTTAAGACAAATAAACCAACTCAAAAAATATATAATTTAAAAGAAAAGGTGTTACTGTTTTCCCTTTTGTTAATCTGCGCTTTGTTTTGTTTTGGTATTTTGCACACGGCACGAGCACAATTGGCTGCAGAATTTATTATTATTATAAGAATCACATCCAAATCGGATTACATTATCTTCTCCGGCCAAGACAACAAAATCTTTCTCTGTTGCAACATTCCCCACTCAGCTACTACGCAAGTTCGCATGCAGCAAATTTTCAGGCAGTGATACGCGCACTGATGATTTGCATGTTAAACAAAACATTTCTTTGGTTGACGCGTTCGACCAAATATAATCTTAGTCGGGGACAGTCCTAGTAACAACGTTGTCAGTATTTCAGATGGAATTGCGATTCAAACAGTACCGTCTGCTAACTGAAAATATGCCCCCAAAAACATAAATAAATTTAACATTAATTTAAAATTTAAAATAAAAATACAAGCAACGCAATCGAGACCAAGACAAATTTTTTGACACAAGTGTTGTCTATGTAGCCCAAATATTGACTGATCCTTAGGGGTGCGAAAATAAACAATAATAATAAAGAAATAAATATATACGTACAGGGTGCTTGTATACTATCACGTGCTAGGTGGATTGAGGAAGGTGAAAATAACTCAGTAATTTGGAAAAAGTTAGACAGAAAAGGAATGCTATTGGTAGTTTAATGATCCAAGATGAGGAATGCAAAGATTGGAGAATAATTGAAAAATAAATGTTTCAGTTCTACTCTAAACTGTATTGTACAGATTTCTCCTTAGATGAGGCAGATCTTCTTTTGGCTAAAATCCTTAATAATATCCCACATATTGAGGACAACTCCTTCACAGCTCTATGTTATTCGGATTTTAGGATTGGATTCAGCTGTTGAGAAGATGCTTTTAAACAAACCAGGAAAGATGGGCTTACTAGTAATTTTGTATAAAAAATAATTGGGGGATTTGAGAAATCTTCTATTCAGTGTCTTAAATGAATGTATTGAAAAGAAAGAGTTGATAGAAAGGATGAAGCAAGGCTTGATTTCATTGATTCCCGAAGCTGGTAAAGATAAAAGAGTTTCAGACAATCTGAGGCCTATCGCTTTGCTTAAAACTGATTATAACGTTTTTTCTGGAGCTATCGCTGCAAGACTGAAAAAGGGTATTGCCACTATAATTAGTGAGACACAATCAGGGTTTCTGGCAGGGTTGTCAATTCATAATAATATTAGATAGCTCTGTAGCTCTAGGACATGGAACCTGCACAAGATTTTCAATTTCAAGGGGTATGTGGCAGCTCACCACTATTTTTTTTTGCAATTAAAGTTTTTTTATTTATGAACATACATGGTACACATCTCATAGGGTACAGTGTGTCAGGTCAAAATACAAAATTACATATTGGTTGCGTGTTCCTAGTTAAAAGAAAACAACATAAAGAAAAAAAAGCTACAAAAGGTATACGTGCACCAATCATACACCACGGCATTAAAATAAAAGTAAGAGGATAACAAAATGGGTCGGAACATGTGTGCAAAGGCCGCTCTTTTTTCCCCTTTGCAGTCTGCTAGTGAGATGTCAGGTATTCCATAAAGTAATCCCATTGTCCCAGAACCACATGCCCTCTGCTCCTAATTCTCGCCAACATAACCTCATATGATGCTGTTTCCCTCATCAGAGCCTTCCATTCATTAAATGTCGGTAATGTGGGAGCTTTCCAATATCTCAGTATAATTCTGGCAGCTGAGGCTATCCCAACCATCAAAACTGAATGGGCACTTTTTGTCAGTTGTGGAATTTCTGTTTTATCGCCCAAAAGGCATAAACATGGGAAAAATGGCAGAGATAGTCCTAGCCATGCCTCTAAGAAATCCAATACTCTATGCCAAAATGGGTTGACCATAGAACATTCCCATATGAGATGTACAAATGTGCCCATCTCTTTTTTGCATTTCCAGCATGTGTTGGTATTTATTAGTCCTATTTTGAAAAGCCTGCACGGTGTCCAATAGTACCGGTGTAGAATTTTATATTAAGTGAATTTACCTCTAGTTTCCTTTATATATCTACCATTATCAGTCAAAATCTGTTTCCAAGTATCATCGTCAATCAGACAGTCAAGGTCCCTCTGCCAGATTATCCTCAAATCGTCAAATGTGCTGCTGGTTAAATACATTGAACTTCTGTAGAATAATGATGCCTTATGGTTGAGTGGGTTTTGAAGATAGTCAGTTACTGGGTTGCCTGTTTCATTTAGCCGGCACTTTTTTGTGAAGCAGTGTCTTATCTGCAGGTATTTCCAGAAATCCCCTTTATCTTGTAGATTATACTCTTGGGCTAATTCAGTGAATGACTTAAATACACCATCTTTATAGAAATGACTTATTGTATGTATTCCCTTATCTAACCACCTCCTCCAAAATACAGTTTGTTTCCCTATTTTGACTTCTGAGTTTAGCCAAAGTGATGCATATTGCTGCTGGTAGTGTGAAACCTTGTGTATTTTATGAACCTTTGCCCATACCTCCCTAGAATGTTTAATTATTGGGTTATTGTCTCTCTCTTTGTCAGTTGTCTGCTGAGATTTTACAGTTATAGGCTGGAACGGCTCGGCCAGAGTCTTTTCAATAGCGGCCCACTCCAAACCAGACTCTGTCCCACTCCAATGTTTAGCTATCTTGACCATTTCAAAAGACCAACTATATAGTCTAACATCAGGCAAGCCCAGCCCTCCTTTATCCTTGGGTGCATACAATTTACTCAACTTAAATCTGGGCTTCCTCCCAGCCCATAGAAAGTCTTTAATGAGATTGTCATACTTTTTAAAAATTTGATCAGGTATGCTGAGCGGTAGCATCATGGATACATAGTTAAATTGTGGGGCTATTATCATTTTAACAACATTTACTTTACCCCACAGAGTCAAATTTAATTTCCCCCATTTTCCTAAGTTCGTTTTGGTTTTCTGAAGGAGTGGGTCAAAGTTGAGAGTGGTCATCTCATGTAGGTCTGAGCTTAATTTAATACCCAAGTAGATCATGCCCTTAGTAATCCATTTGAAGTTATGTTGTGTTATTACTTGTGGATGGCAATGTTTGGATATGGGCATTGCTTTAGATTTGGTCCAGTTGATTTTGTAACCCGAAAGCTTAGAGTATTCACCTATGGCAGGGGTGTCGAGCTCCGGTCCTCGAGGGCCGCTGTCCTGCATGTTTTAGATGTTTCCCTGATCCAGCTCACCTGATTCGAATGAATGGTCGTTATAACAACCCTTTTAATTGAATCAGGTGTGTTGGAGCAGGGAAACATCTAAAACATGCAGGACAGCGGCCCTCGAGGACCGGAGTTCGACACCCCTGACCTATGGTGTCCATTAGAGCAGGCATCATTGGTCATTGGTCAGAAAAAGAATGTCATCTGCATAAAGCATTAGTTTGTGCTCGCTACCACCACCCTTCACTCCTTTAATGGAGGGGTTTGCTCTAATTGCAGCAGCCAGAGGCTCCAGGGCAATTGTAAATAGGAGTGGCGAAAGGGGGCACCCTTGTTGTGTTCCTCTGGAGAGATCAAAAAATTATGAAGTTACACCATTTGTCATGACCGCTGCTTTGGGGGAGTTGTACATTATTTTTATCCATTTGCTGAAACCAGCGCCAAAACCAAACCCTGACAGGGCCGAGTGCAGGAAACCCCACTCAACCCTGTCAAAGGCCTTCTCAGCATCCAATGAGATAGCAGCCACTGGTGCTGTGTTGGAAGAGTTCAGCCACATTAAATGTAAAAGCCTTCGTAAGTTATCAGTTGAAGATCTACCCTTTATAAAGCCCACTTGGTCTGTATGTATAATGTATGGTAAACTGTTTCAAGCCGTAAGGCCAGTACTTTGGCCAGTATTTTACTATCAACATTAATGAGGCTAATTGGTCTGAAATTAGCAGGGTCCGTATGATCTCTACCTTTTTTAGGAATCAGTGATATAAGTGCTTCATTAAGAGTCGGTGGGAGTGAGCCAGTCTGAAAGGCCTCATCAAATACATTGGTCAGTATAGGGGCAATTATATCTTTATACGCTTTATAGTACTCTACCGGGAACCCGTCATTTCCGGGAGATTTCCCAGTTTTCATTGATAGAATGGCAATTTTCACCTCTTCCTGGGTCACTGATTTGTCTAAGAGGGCTACCTGTTCGGGTGAAAGGTTTAGAAGATTTATGTTCATGAAAAAGTTCTGCACTGATAGTTTGTTTGGTGTAGCTTCTGATCTGTACAGATTCTCATAAAAGTTTTTGAAGACCTCATTGATTCCCTTGGAGGAAGTCACCAGAGAACCCTCTGATCTTATTGCTGGAATTACATGTGCGGAGCTTTGTTCTTTGAGCTGTCTAGCCAAAAGCCTGCCTGTTTTTTCCCCTGACTCATAGAAGGTTGTTTTTAATGTAAACAAGCATACTCAGCCTTTTTATTAAATATCTCGTGTAAATTAAATTTGCATTTACAGATGTTATTAAACAAGCTGTCAGAATATTGTCTGGCCAGTCTTCTTTCCATTTCACTCAATTCCGCTTCTAATTTCTTGATGGCATTCATATTTTCTCTTTTCTTCTTGGAAGATCGTGCAATGATCTTGCCTCTAACATAAGCTTTTGATGCTTCCCAAACCATCTCTACTTTGTCTGTGCTACCCATATTGATCTCAAAAAATGAAGACAGATCCGTTGCTAGTTCGTAATTAAATACCTCATCATGCAGCAGGGATGTATTCATTCTCCACCTGCCTCGTCTTGATCTATCTGACTGTATGTTTATACAGAGGTCAACAGGTGCATGGTCTGACAGGAACATAGCATTAATATTGCTATCAATTACATCATTAATCAGGTTTTGAGATATCAAAATAATGTCTATTCGTGAGTAGGATTTGTGGCAGTGGGAGTAAAATGAATATTCTCGACCTCTTGGGTTAACCAACCGCCATACATCAATCAGACCATTGTCCTCCGTCAGTGAGTGAATGGCAGCTCTATCTTTAGGTGTTGATGCTCGTGTTCCTAAAAGTTTGCTTTTATCTAGTACACTATCTAGAACCTGATTAAAATCTCCAGCCAAAATCACTTGACCTTGCGCATTCCCGATTATGCTATTGACCTCGTGAATAAAATATGGGTCACCATTATTGGGGGCATATATATTGCAGAGTGTTAATTGCGTACCATTTATGATGGTTTCAAGACATTTAATTATTCCATTGTCATCTTTGGTTTCTTTTACCACTGAGAAATTCAGCCTCTTATGAACCAGAATAAGAACTCAATTTTTCTTACTGGAAAAGGAGCTAAAATAAACTTGCCCTACCCAGTCTCTTTTAAATTTTTTGGCCTCGTCATCCTTAAGATGTGTTTCTTGAATGAATGCTAAGTCAGTTTGTTTATGTTTAAGATATCAAAGTACCTTCTTCCGTTTAATCGGATTCCCACACCCATTAATATTCCAGGACACTATCTTAACGTATGAAGTATTTGCCATTCACGTAATGAAAAAAGAAAAATGTATGCAAGCATAGATATGTAGCATCAATCTTATTCTATTTGACCTTCTTGTACCAATATTATAATCAAAGATTTGTGTACCATTACTGAGTATAATGAAAATGTCTAAGTAGACAAACATGACCAAACTGGTCAACGTAAACCTATCCTCTTCAAAAGAGGAGAATACATTAACATAAAAAAGCCTCCGAATGCCAACTTGAGACTCGTTCCCCTTTAAAACAGTCAAAGGGAAGAAAGAAATAAAAAATAAAAAATAAAGAAAAATCAATTTGGTCTGTGGAATGCCCGACTAGCTCCCTCAGTATGACGCTATACGAGAGCGTATAGCGTCAT
The DNA here is from genome assembly GCF_021917145.1 of Hypomesus transpacificus. Taxonomy (NCBI): domain Eukaryota; kingdom Metazoa; phylum Chordata; class Actinopteri; order Osmeriformes; family Osmeridae; genus Hypomesus; species Hypomesus transpacificus. Next base: position 13,862,184 of record NC_061067.1, on the reverse strand, counting down.
ACTGAAGAGAACTTTGAGAGCGCTGCATTGACTGCGAGTGATCAAGACTAGTATATTATTGAGTTTAGCTAAAAGTTAGTCTCTTGGGCAGAGCAGAAGGGTCAGCAGTTAGATAACCAGTTGAAACTGGTCAAGGAGTAGCTAGCCAGTGAGTCATTTTCGGTTTCAGGGTACTCAGGATATTCTTTTGTTTGGCAGTAATTGGGGGCGTTGTATCTGTGCATTAGTATATTTAAGGCGGTTAGCATTACAGAGGCAGCCTCGTCTGCCAGCCTCGTCGCACGAAGACTCAGTCGATCAAAGACAAAGGAGTCTACCTGCGGAGTCCACCGAGGAAGGCCGACGAGGCGGATCACCTCTTCTGATAAGTATCAACCTATTTGTATACATATTTAGATTATATTCTACCTAGAACTTATTCATAGCTAGCATGTGTTTCCTTAGCATTCCTGTTCATTACACTACCCGCAGATGTAGATATGTCACAAAGTATATTCGGTCAACTTCTAACCTTCACTACCTATCCAGTTCTTCTCCACCTGCCCTCTCTCTTTCCTTAGGGCTCTGGAACTGCCAGTCTGCTGTGAACAAGGCAGACTTCATCCCGGCGTTTGCATCCCATGTTTCTCTTCATGCCCTTGCGCTGACTGAGACATGGATCCGCCCAGAGAACACTGCAACTCCAGCTGCTCTCTCCGTCAACCACTCCTTCACTCACTCACCCCGCTCAACCGGGCGGGGTGGTGGGACAGGTTTGCTTCTTTCCCCACATATTAAATACACATCCACACCACTCTCTGTTACTGCCAAATCATTTGAACACCATTATGTGATGCTAACTAATCCTATCAAAGCATGCTTAATTGTTCTTTATCGCCCACCAGGACCGCTAGCCGACTTTGTGGAGGAGCTGGACATGCTCCTCAGCGTCCTTCCGGATGATGGAACCCCCCTGATAGTCCTTGGGGACTTCAACATCCACCTTCAAGGAATGCAGGCTGTCGACTTCTTGTCTCTCCTGACCTCCTTCGACCTGACGCTGCTGAGCACACCGGCGACCCACAAGGCAGGCAAACAGCTAGACCTCGTCCTGACACGTAACTGTATCACTGACTTAACCTCTGTAACCCCACTGCACATCTCTGATCACTACTTTATCCAATTCACTGTCTCTCTCCCTCCAATCCCTCCTACCTCCCCTCCCCTCGTAACTTTCCGGCGCAACCTCCGCTCGCTATCCCCCTCCCACTTCTCCTCTATTGTAACATCCTCCCTCCCTCCCATTGACGAGTTCTCGTCCCACCCCACTAACACTGCCACCGACACCTTGCTAACCACTTTAACTGCATCACTTGACTCTCTCTGTCCCCTGTCTACCAGGCCTGCACGATCTTCTCCCCCCTGCCCGTGGCTTACGGATGTTATTCGTGAAGAACGGTCCACCCTTCGAGCAGCTGAGAGGAGATGGCGCAAGTCCAAAGACGGTCTGGACCTTGATAAGTATCACTCCCTCCTCAAATCCTTCTCTTCTCACATAACTGGTGCCAAAACCCTCTACTTCCTTAACAAAATTAACTCCGCTTCAAACCCCCACAAACTTTTCTCTACCTTCTCCACCCTTCTTAACCCACCACCCCCTCCCTCCACCCTGACAGCAGACGACTTCTCCTCCTTCTTTGAGAAAAAAGTCGCCGACATTAGCAGTCGGTTCCCTAAACCCACCCTTCCTACCCCCTCACCCTCCATTACTGACCCAACTAAATGTCTAAACTCCTTCTCTCCCCTGTCCGAGGCAGAGCTCTCTGACCTCATTCTCTCTCATCGCCCCACCTCCTGTCCCCTTGATCCTGTCCCCTCCCCTCTCTTTCAAACCATCTCCCCCTCTATCATAACTTTTCTGCTCCATGTTCTAAACTCCTCTCTTACCTCTGGCACCTTCCCCTCTGCCTTCAAACAGGCCAGAGTTACCCCTTTACTCAAAAAACCCTCCCTTAACCCTTCCGTCCTCCAGAACTACAGACCGGTATCATTGTTGCCCTTCTTTTCTAAAACAATTGAACGTGCTGTATCTAACTAACTGTCTAACTTCCTTTCTCAGAACAACCTGCTCGACCCCAACCAATCGGGCTTCAAGACCGGCCACTCCACAGAGACTGCCCTCCTTTCAGTCACCACTGCCCTTCAGTCTGCCAGAGCGGCTTCCAGGTCATCCGTCATCATTCTGCTGGACCTTTCTGCGGCGTTTGATACGGTTAACCACCAGATCCTGCTCTCCAGACTTTCTGAGATGGGCATCACTGGCACTGCACTCCAGTGGATCTCATCCTACCTGTCGGGAAGATCCTACCAGGTCTCCTGGGGAGGCAAACTGTCAGGCCCACGCCAGCTCTCCACTGGTGTCCCACAGGGCTCCGTCCTTGGTCCCCTCCTCTTCTCTCTGTACACCACCTCACTTGGACCAATCATCACCTCCCATGGCTTCTCCTACCACTGCTACGCTGACGACACGCAGCTGTACCTGTCATTCCCTCCGACCGATCCGGGGATCTCAGCTAGGATTGAGGCCTGCCTCGCAGACATCTCCGCCTGGATGACTGAGCACCACCTCCAGCTGAACCTTGCCAAAACGGAACTTCTCATCATCCCGGCCAAACCCTCCATCTCCCATGACTTCTCAATCACCCTGGGATCTGCGACGGTGACCCCCTCATCCTCTGCCAGGAACCTTGGGGTTACCATGGATGACGAGCTCTCCCTCACGGCCCACATTGCTGCGGTCTCCCGGTCGTGTAGATTCACCCTCTACAACATCCGGAAGATCAGGAGATACCTGTCTGAGCACTCCACCCAGCTGCTTGTCCAAGCACTTGTCCTCTCCAAGTTGGACTACTGCAACTCGCTGCTCGCCGGTCTCCCATCATGCGCAACCCGCCCTCTTCAGAGGATTCAGAACACAGCGGCCCGTCTGGTCTACAATCTACCCAGACGCTCCCACGTTACCCCGCTCCTCATCTCCCTCCACTGGCTACCCATAACGGCCCGCATCAGATTCAAGACCCTGGTACTGACCTTCCGAGCAGTGAACGGGACTGCGCCCGACTACATCAAGTCTCTCCTGCAGCCTTACACCCCCACCCGCCACCTATGGTCTTCTTCAGACAACGGCCTGGTGGTCCCACCTCTCAAGACCGCCCGGTCCCAGCACAAGCTCTTCTGCCTGGCACCCCAGTGGTGGAATCAACTCCCCACCTCCATCAGAGACACGGACTGTCTCTCCACCTTCAAGAGAAGGCTCAAGACACACTTGTTCCGGGAGTACAATGGTACTTAGGAATGGTTTGCTGAACCCAACGCTAGTTTCCTCAAGGTTCACAATGACTCTTGCTTAGACTGTTGCTCTTGTTGGTTAGTGGTAGCTGATTTAAACTGTTGTATTCTTTTTTAGTTAATCCTATTTTTATTGCTTTCCTACAGGTACACCTGCACTTAGAGATTAATGTTGTGTAATTTTTAACTTGTTTAACTACATGCTCTTATGGTTTCTTCCCTTTAGCACTATTTTTTGGTTGTTCACAATATGTACTTCTTGTTTTTGACTACCCGCAATGCTGTGGGGCTATCTTGTTGTTATTATCAGTGACCTATGCACTTTGTGAAGCTCTCTCTTGGAAGTCGCTTTGGATAAAAGCGTCTGCTAAATGAATAAATGTAAATGTAAATGTAGTTAAGATAGCCACACAAACATTGTCCAGCCCCACCATACCTCACTCATATTCTCTTTGTTATTTTCGCAGATCTTCATCATCTTTTTATTCTCCATCCGGGTTGTCTCCGACATTGTGCTCCGTCACGGTCATTTGTTGCTCGATGAACTTGACAGCCTCCGACGCATCTTGAAACTTTCTGCTCCTCCCCCTCCATGTAAATCCTAGTGTCGCCGGAAAAGCGAGACTGAATCTAACCTTCTTTTGGTGGAGCAGTTGTTTCGCCTTTGAAAAGGCCTTCCTCCTCTCAGCTAGCTCCTTTGTCATGTCTGGGAAAAGGGAAATGTTGCATCCACACCACACTGCTCCATCCTCCTCCCTAGCAGCTTTGAGAACTTTGTCTCTCGCAGTAGAACGCAGGAATTTCATCATGACCAGTCTCGGCGATTGAACGTTAGTCGGGCGAGATCCAGGAGAGCGGTGTGCTCTTTCAATTTCGAACTCACTGTCAACGTCCAAGCCCAGCCCCTCTGACAGGATCTTGTTAATGCAAGTCTTCATGTTGTCCCCTTCGAGGCCCTCTGATAGACCTAGCAGTCTCACATTGTTATGGCGGCTTCTGTTCTCCAGATCCTCCACACGGTCCCATAGGGTGTTTATGCGCTTGTTGTGTAGCTCACTGTTGCCCACCAGTCGCTGCTTAGTGTCCTCAATGTCCGATACTCGGCCTTCCACCTCAGTCAGCCGTTCTTGCATGGCGTTTACTACATTTTTTTGTTCAGCAGTAGTTTCTTTGATCGTTGAAACATCTGAAGCGACCTTATGTAGCGTGGCGCTAATTTTACCCACTTCAGCAAAAAGGGTTTCCAGGCTAGCATCCGGCTCAACTCGTGTTGGGCTAGCAACATTGGGGTCACTGGGAGCAGGTTTCCCACGTGTGGACTTGGAAGTATTTGGAGGAAGGCACAGTTTATATTTCTGTGCGTTAGTCGGTATAAATTGGTAGAAATTAATGGAGTATTCTCAAACAAAAATTTGTCAAGAAATATGAACAAATATGAAGAAATAAACGGATGAATTGATATTAATTCGGTGGGGCTATATCTGGAGATATAAATGTCAGTACAAAAGAAAGAATGACATGACAAAAAAAATTGAAGACGGTGGTGTGAATGCAATTGATTTTTACATTATGAATGGTGTTTAGAAATTGCAATGGTTGGAATCTTTCATACAAAATAGCCACTCTTTCTGGTTTATTGTCCCCAATGCAATTTGTGTTAAACTGGGGGAAAGCATTTTTTTTCTTTGTTGTGACTGAGTGTACCGCATGCCCTTTTAAACTTTAAACCTTCCACCAGCAAGTGCTCAGACATCCCAAGTTGCAGAAACTCATTTCCGGGAGATGTCCCCCCCCTGGCCGAAGAAAAAAGACTAAAAAAAATATATATTTATTCAATCCTTATTTTTTTTTTCTTTAATGTTTATTTATCCTTTCTTTATTCATTCGTTAATACATCTTCATTATTTCTTTATTTATTCTTTATTTCTGTATTTAACACCAACTATTCATTCTTCCTTTTAATGTTTACATAGGCATATCCTTTCTTTATTCATTCGTTATTACATCTTTATTTCAGTTTTTCTGTGTTATTACTTCATCGATTCTTTATTTCTTTATTTAACACCAACTATTTATTCTTCCTTTATATTTTTATATATCCTTTCTTAATTCATTCGTTATTACATCTTTATTATTTCTGTATTTCTGTATTATTGGGGTGTGCTTGCCTTTCGGCGAGACAACGTCGATGTCAAAAGGTTCGTTTTGGTCGCGATTGCGTTGGTTCTATTGGGATTTATGTTCCGTTGCACGGTTTAGGTTTTAACTCAGTTTTTGTGGCAAAAGTGAAGCTAACGGTGGCTAACTTGCTAGCCACAGTCACTGAAGCTACTGACGTTACTAACGTCACGAAATATCGCGTGACTACCTCTAGCAGGACATTAGTTTAGCAGCTCGTTAACTTCTGGGAGATAGCTAGGCTAACTGCTTTACTGCAAGGGAGCTGCAGAAACGCCACAAGCAAATAGGCCAGGGTGATAACTATTTACTCATATTACTTTGTGATATGAAAAACAATATAAGCTGATATATGGAAGTAGTTACATCTACTTTCGAAAACATTAGTCTACTATTTCACTGAAGCATTAGCATCATGACATTAGCCTCTGTCCGGGCAACACATACTACAGCGGTCTATGATGCATCTGTTTTCAATCGTTAAAATAAACATTCCTCACAATTACATTTTCGTTGTAGGATTTATTATGACATTATATTACAAGTAAACGATTTTTGGGTGAAATTATCATTACCTGTGGTTTCAAACCAGTGTAGCTCACTGGTAACAAAAACATCTCCACAGCTGTTTACAGTACTGTAGCTAAGTCAAACGGCGGCACATGTTTTTGGTGAAACTATCTGACTAGTGACTACTAACCTGAACTCTATTGCCACAGCCTAAACTTCAATCTGTTCAATTCATTTCAGCCTAGACCGTACAACGGAAGTAACGTTAAATCGAATTCAACCAACGCAATCGCTACCAAGACAGTCTAGTAGTAGTTGTAGCCTACAATTTACCAGGGCAGCTTCTCCACACAGCAGGGCTATATCGCATTTTGCCTTGTTACTGACAATGATCGCTACCACTGACATTTTTATGAATGAGTGATTTTCCCCTAAGTAAATGTCAATCTTATTTACATTTTTGGGGGCATATTTTCAGTTAGCAGATGATAATATTTGAAACATGATTCCATCTGAGATAGCTACTGCTGGTAATGTTGTTGTTAAAATAAATTTCAAAGGGGGTTCTTTATTAATGAATGAATGCAATATGAGTAGGCTAAATGCCTGAAAATATCACGACAAAGGGAAAAACTTACAATGACGTTTAAATCATAGAGATTAGGTCCATTTTTACACCGGTCTGTCAAATATATACGTTTTGATTCAACTATGAGGTTGCTGATCACCATTCCCTCTTGCAGGGGAAATGACAACACTATTTCATTCTAGTCTTCACTGTTAGTATTGTAAGAGGACGTAGGCCTGCTACGCCCTCTATAGGGGGTGAGGCGGAGTAAAGGCGTCGCCAGGGTGACCAGGTGGAGAGGATTACACTAACGACTGTGTTTGTACCCTGAAGGTCCTGATTGAGGCTACAAAAGAGGATCGAGGAGAGGGGAAGGGGGAACGGACGAGGGAATGATGTCTCTCTAAATAATTGGTGTAGTTGAATGAAGAACGCACTGTAAAAAAATACAGCATTTTCTTTCTTTCGAGCCTCGTCTCTGTTGTTTGTTTTCTTGTTGCGCGTCACAGTGGAGCCGTAAAGATAGAGGTATCATACGAACGCTCACAGTATTTTGAGTTGTAAATGAGCAGAAAAAAAATGCTTTTAAATCTATGTAATCTTAATAAATAATAAGAAGGCTATGCATTTTAATATAAAATATACAGAAATATCAGTTGTAAAATGTAATTTAAATACGGACCCCTACAAGTAAGCAAGCACACCCTACAATTTCCCCAGAAATTGTACCCCCTCTAGTTTCTGTATTATTTCTGTATTATTTCTTTATCAATTCTTTTATTTCTTTATTTAACACCAACCATTTACAAACAGTACTTAGACACGCTAATGCAAATAGCTACTTATTTTGTGAACTTTCATTGTACTGTGCAGCAGCTTGTTTGGCAGCTTTCAGCATTTTTTGGGAAGTCTCAACCGCGTAGCAGTTTGTGTCAATTAATTTATTGATTTTGCAAGACATCAGATTCACAAGAGTTGTGTGAGACAGCTGACTTCTGTATTCCGTCTTAATGTGACGCACAATGCTGAATGCCCTTTCCACATCACAATTGGAATTTGGCAGCACCAAAAGCAGCTTCATCAATTGGCAGAGCTCTTTGAATTTCAACTGCCCTGTGCTCACAGATTTGACTTTGGACAGCATCCCCCAGAATTCATCAACTGGCAAACTTTTGTACTTTGGCACCAGTCCCTCAAGGTTAGTTGAGACATAATCCAGGACTTCCAAGTGGAGCTGTTCTCTGGCATCTTCCTTGATCACATTTGGAAATCTCTCTGCCAAAAACAAAATTTGCTCTGGAGTCACCTCATCTTGGTTCTCCATATTGACCACTGACAGATTCTTCAAGATTTGGTCTGTCATTGTGAACTTCTCCATGATTTTTTTTAAAGCTCCTGACATAGAATGCTCTGGCATCTTAAAAGAACTTCTTTGTCTTGTAAGGGGGCATTTCTTTTCCTTCCTCACTTAGCAACTGCCTCCTTGCCAGGTACCCGATAAAAAGCTCTTCATCTGGGAGGTGAATTTCAGTGTTGCTTACATCTATATCCTTAATGGTGTGTTCTCTCAATACCTTCGGCTTACTAAATCTGCTTGGCATGTCATGCAGGAGCTCTTGTATGCTCTGATCTAACTTGAAGAGGACAGGTGCCTTGTTTTGAAAAATCAAATTGAATTTGTCAAAGCATTGTGTGACATTATGGAGAAAGCTAGCATATAGTTTCATTTGGGGGTCTTTCAGCCTTTTCTGAATATGAGATGACTTCTGATTCTCACTCTTTGACTCGAAATATGAAAGAAAAGCTGGCCATTGGTGGAGCAGATGGCCCAAACCTTTTCCTAAAGAAAGCCAGCGTGTAGGACAATGCTTTTGTACTCTCTGCTGGGCAACATTGCAAAACTCTTGAAACCGTTTTAGGTCTTCTCTTCGTTTGGAACTTTTTTCAAAATAGTAGTATCAGAATCAGAAAGGGATTTATTCGCCATGAAAGCTTGCACAGACAAGGAATTTGCTTTGGCAGGAAGGTGCATACAATAAACGAATAAATAAAGTTGCCATCAAATAAAATATAAGTTGCCAATTTACAGTATAAAATACAATATAAAATACAAATATTGATGTCAGTAGATGTCAAGGAGCAGTTCTTCAGGTGACATTGAGAGCTCCTTAGCAGCAGTTTTGGCACAAATGTTGACCAGGTGACTTGGACAGCCAACACTGTAAATATGAGGGGCCTGTGCTTTCACTCTTGACAATACAGAGTTGTTTTTGCCAATCATCACATTGCAGTTGTCACTGCTAAATCCTACACAATTAGACCATTCAAGGCCTTTGTCATGCATGGATGATGAAATGCAGTTGAATATGTTTTCAACTTTGGCATCATTGCACACTGGCATGTCTACAAATCCAACTGTTACCTTATCCTGTGTTTCATGATAGTACCTGGCTAAAATGGCACATTCCTTCTCACACATGACATCGTTGCTTTCATCAATTAAAATATGGTATGGCCTTTTTTCTGTCCGGAAGAACTTGTACAGATCTTCTGAACATTCAGGTTCCAGTGCCATGTTCACAATAGCTGCTGTCTTGGTTGAGGAGTAGGCATACTTTTTTGCTACATCTGAATCTGGAAACATTTGCCTGAAAAGCTTGCCTGTGTGCTTACACACCTGGAATGGCAGAATATGCCAGGTACCCGATAAAAAGCTCTTCATCTGGGAGGTGAATTTCAGTGTTGCTTACATCTATATCCTTAATGGTGTGTTCTCTCCCTTCCCTCTTGGCTCTCGACGAAGGCGGTCGCATTTTTCTATCCTCCCCTCCCTGACCTTCCCTGCTTCGCTCTGTCTTGTCTGTCTTGTCTGTCTCAAGATACTCTCTCACCATCACTCTCCGAAACTGGAAGCATGGAATTAATTAGCTGGTCTCTCAATGCAATTGACACCATCTTCTCGAAGAGAAGATCGGGTTCGGGGGAACCCAAATGTCCGGACGGGACGTTTGCAGCTGGCTACACGATGGACGCGTGGGACAATTGGCGTGTCGTGTGTCTAGCGGCGCTTTCCGTTGAGGATGTTGAAGACATCTTTATTTTCGGAACCATGATTACAGGCTTTCTGCTGTGTGGATTAGGCGGTTGGCTTGTGTATCGGAAAGTCAAGGAAACGGCTGCAGCCATCAAAAGCCCCCTTAGGCTGCCCGACCTGATTGAGACGGTGGGCAGAGCCGTTGGAGCACTGACTGTGAACTTACAGCAGAATAGGGAGTACAACAGGGATAAGTTCGCGGCTCAGCAAAGAAGGTTTGAGGATCTGGAGGCCTTCCTGAAGGGTGGACGTGAAAATTGAGTCGCATCTACTCGTCTAAACATCTACACCAATCTCATCTACTTTCGGCCCCGTAACCAGCTCAGGCCTTGGCCAAGGCCGTTGCTGGAAAACAACTCCCCTGGAGAGCGCTGAAGCGAGACTATCTTGCTCTTCCCTTCCCACTCCCCCACCATCAACATCTGTGGCTTGGTCTCTACCCGGGTCATGACCAAGGACGTCTCCTTGCCAACACTATCTGCATAGAGAGACTCGGACTGATTGTGGCCTAGGTCGAGGGCGCCAACCCAGACCTACTCACACACTAACTTTCACCTACTACAGATACCACCACCCCCCCACCCCCATCCAACGCCTTCGATTGCTTTTCCCTGGGTGGCTGGCGGGTCTGTGTCCAGCGCCTATTACGGTCGCAGGTCCAGATGCTGCTGGTCTACCCCACCGCCCTTTCCCATTGCAAGTGTTTGTAATGTTGTGTTGTTAATGTTTGTGGGCTTATGTGCTGAGGTTTTTGCCTGTTCCCATACTGTACTCCTCTAGGAGCATTGTATGGGGGTTGCCTTTTTTTCTCCTCCTCTCTCCTCATGTTATGCTTTGCTGTAATCTTTCTGGTGGGCGCCTTTGATGGCTGCCTAGGTAGGCTCTCCTGCCAAATCAAATTCCGTGTCTGTGCAAACTTTCATGGCCAATAAACATCAATTCAATTCAATTCAATTCGAATATGCTCAACAATGAAAGATGTAAAGTACACCTCTGCTCTTGTGACCTTCTCTGTCAGACTTTGGTTTTCTACTGAAAAGAACTGTGAAATACTTGAGCAGCCTTCCCTGCGCTGAGCCTCCCTAGTATGTAGTGATCCCTAAAAGAAATAAAAGCATGAGGTGTATACTTATTATATTGTCTCATGTAATAGGTTACATACATGCTTTGTTTTTGTGATTTCACCTAATCTAAGTCTGGTATATGCAGAAACTGTTACATTAAAATATATACTTACACTTTCGTATTATATTATACTATTATATTACTGTATTCAACTCATGGAGTTTTTTTTTTAATTCAGTAACTACTTTACACATGGGTCTACAGGGAGTTTGGCCTCATCACCTAGACATCAATACATTAGCTCCTTATAGCAGCTAGTTAAAATAACGTTAGCTATGCTAATACCCCAATGACACCTATTAAACTCACCTCAATATGTCTTTTGCAGTCATTTAACCCACTATGGGCAATCGAAAAATCACTGCTGCAAACAGTGCAGCGAGTTACACTATCGTTGTGTTTTACTCCTATTATACATGGGTACATTTTAGTGTAGTCTGGGGTGAAGTGTGTTTTGTATTTCTTTTTTTTTACTTGAACCCTCTGCCATGGCTCTGCCGAACCGAACCGATGGATGAACTGGAGAGAGAGGTTGACTGTAAAGCCCGCCTACCGAGAAAACTGATCTTCTTTGTGCTAACTAACCTATCAGGACGCACGCTGTGTCATTCTCACCACGTCTGTCACTCGCACTTGGTTTCTCCAAAGGCCGTCTACCAGAAATGATTACCATTGAACTGTCGCTCGCTCTCCCCCCGAAAATTAATAAATTCAATTTCCGGGAGATTGTATAGCATTAGCGGGTGTCCGGGAGCCGCTATTGAAATGCGGGAGACTTCCAGAACTTCCAGGAGACTTGGGATGTCTGAGTGCTGCTTTATTGGAAACTACTGTTCAAACAACTTCGAACCTCACAACACTCCAGTTTAGAATAACAGATGTATAAAGTTTGGCAGAAAGCCTGTGTATTTCGAGAAAATTGAAATACAAATGGATTTGAGCGGTTGCCCATTTCTTGTATGATAAGGGAAATGTGTTACTATATAGTGAGTTTTGTGAGAAATTTCAACTGCAGTGTACAGTTAATATTGTTGATGAGACGGTTAGGGCCATTCCAATTGCTGAGATTAATGATTAAGGATTACATTTGTTACTCCAGAGTGTCTCTAGTTCTAAGGCAGCTCTCCTTAGAGGGTTGTGATTTTTGCAGCAAAAAAATTACACATGGGGTCATTAGAAATTGTATTTTACGTGTGTACTACTAAAACCCTATTCGAAGGGATTACGTGCTTAAAGGGGCGATTGACAGTTTTTTGGGGGTATTTCACACTGTTCCTTAAGGTCTCCGAATAGGGTATGTAACATTGGTTGGGTTGAAAATGGCCCGGGTGCTGTTCTATGCCCCCTGATAGATCCTCTGAAATGTTCCCGGGAAAAAACACTAGCTTTTCTCCTTTTATGGTATGCTCATTAATATTTAGATAAGCTGCGCGCTGATTGGTTGGTTTTCAACGAGTGAAGCTGGGGAGCAAAAACGCAACACGGCCAACAGCAGCACTTACGGAAACACCGAAATTGGAGACTTGAAATAAAAACGCGCAAATAAATCTATTGTGTCTACACAACACTGTTTTCAACAGATTGACTACATGTTATTTGAAATGACAACATTACTTGTTTCCACTTCTGTTGTTGAAGCAAACTGGATTGACTTAGGTGGGTAGAACGTTAGGCTACAGCTTAGCAACCAAACCATATCGTGATTCAACTCGGCTTCAGTTAGCTATCTCTAGATATCTTGCTGAAAAATAACCTGACAAAAATCCGGACAAACATGCATCGTGACTTGTAGATTTACATGACATGGGTTATTTATTTGAATGAAACACAGTCAGGATCATGAAACAACGTTAGCCCCATTGCCAATAAACTAGGCTAAATTATCGCACATTCTACCTATACTCTTGTGTTAGCAAGCTAAACTAGTTCATGCCTACAGTCTAGGTGTTACTATTAACAGTTACGAGCAATGGTAACGTATCCTGTATCTAGCTCCTGCCTTTTGTTACGGAAGAATTCGAGTGGCACTGTGTAGATCTGAATAGTCAAGGGATATGGTTTTAATACAATTTATTAGACTATACAATTACATATGATTTAAACAAAGTACTTTGTGATCCGTCTTGGCGAAGGGTGTGATAGCCACAAATCGTTCGCAAGAGTGATCCTGAACATCCAAAGATCACAACCTCATATACACTTCAGATCAAATGGCATTCTAAAAGGTCAATCAATCAATGAAACAAACTCTGTGATTGGCCAACTCAACTTGGTGACAGTTTGAAACAATACATCTCCCTAGCAATTGTTTCACTGTTCTTTGATGGGGCATATCTCCCCAAACCAATAGATAATAAAGCAGCAGGAGTTGACCAGCCAAATGGTCAACTGTCCTTTGTGTGACCATCTTCAAACAAGAATTTAATTAACCTCACCTATGAAGCAGGAAGGGTCAGAGCAGCTTGATCCATTTATCTACCTTCCCCCAGGTCACAAGAACAATACTTTTAATTAACACAAACAATGAAACAGGACACAGTCCTTCTAGCCAAAGTTCAGAGCAACTGTCTCATTGACCCCTTACAGTAACCAGAGGACAGAAGGCCATATAAAATGCTTCACCCATCCCCCAGGGCAAGCTGCCCACAGAGCCATCAGCACCTCACATTCCTTTGAACTCAACTTAATTATTTTCCCTTCCTGTCTCTTACCAATGAACATAGAAGATTATAGATTTCATACACATACATCTATGCATATGACCAACATTTCCACTACATTTCCATTCTTTTTTTTTTTTTAAACAACACCATAATTCAAACAGTGCATTGAGAAAAATAAAAATCAACATCAAAATAAGTATGCAATGCAACTCAGTAAAAAGCATCCACACCAAATACAAACATACACAAAGCAAATGTATTCCCATCAATCTAAACATACCCTTATATTTAGAACATAAGAAGCAAACACATTAATATCTTCTTCTGTAAATCTGATTTCATACTATCATTCACATTGACCTCTTCTTCCATCTTCAGTTGACTATAGGCAATCTTCTTTCAGGCAGTGTAGTCTAGTCGAACCAATTGCAAACGACGATCAAATTGCTCACAGCAACTTTCAAAGAACTGCACTATGCGCACAGACTGAGTTTTCCTCGGTACTACGCAGAACGCGTATCCTTTGCTTCCGTCTCCAGGCAAGGCGCACGCTCGCAATGGTTAGCGTGTATCCACGTTGCTCTCCCCTCGATCCTAACCGCCGAATTAGTCGTCAGGAGAATCTGGTATGGCACCAGGACTTGCGTTTCAGGTCCTTCACCACGATCCAGTTCCCTGGTATCAAATTATGCAGCGGTCCAGTCACCGGAAGAAGAATAACCTCCACCTGCCTGTGAATCTCACACAAAGTACACTACAAAGGGTTGCACAGTGATAAACAAGCACATTCTCACAAAGGTCAGTTAAAAAGTTAACTGACTTCTTGTCGTCCGACTTCAAGATCCCATTTTCTCATTCAACTGAAGTAATTGACACAATGTTGACTCCTATCAACACCAAAAATAACTTCCTTAACCCATTATCATTATATATCCTAAAAGAAAAATCTAATTGAAGAATAATATAAATTCACCAAAAGCTTGACCACTGAGCCCAAATCTGCCTGAAATATCTAAAACTTCTTCCAACAACTTCTTCTATCAATCATCAACAATCATTAAACAGTATCACTTCTCCAAAATGTAACTCTAAAAAATCCTTCTATCAATACTCAAATAGTTTCTCTAACCTTAACTATGAAGCTTAACGTGTTTAGATTCCTTTTCCCATATTACTTGTTCCACATATGAGTCTGACAAAATGAATATGCATTCATTACAAATCCCCTTGTATGTTAAAATTAATATATCACACAAACTGTAGAGGCATGATCTTTCCATGTGTTAACTGAGCAAAATCTCAAGATAAATGTGTTATGCAGACCATACAACCTCCAATTCATTCTCATATCCTTCCTTTTTCCAAAACGCATTTTCTTGTGGATTAGTCCAAATCTCCATTCCACCATTCCTTTCTCCATCCGTCTGCTGCATTCTGTAATTCTTGTCAAATATACTCAAACAAAACACAATTCTCACTCTGGGTTAAATACAGTCAAACATTTTCAACTTAGCAGTATTTCATCAAACCCCCACAATCTTACCACAGAGCCAAACTTCTGACACTAAAGTCATAAAACCATAAAACCCCCATAGTCACTTTCTGTTTGGATCAGTCAGTCATCAGTCAGTCATAAATTACTAAACGTCATCTCTTCCTCTCTAAGAAGCCTGCGCTTCCCTTAAAGAATCTGTGACAAATATTGCAACAAACTCACACAACAATTTTCCTCGAAAGACTCCTGTAAACCCAAATTTGTTAAGTTAAGCTTATCAGAACATGGCAACACCATCTCAGCACTTCCTGTAAACATATGTCAACATCAAAAACATATTCTAGTTAGTTCATCATTGCTTGCAGGTAGTATAGAAACTGCTCCAGCTAGTTTTAGCACTAGCATTTCTCTGTGAAATAATCATCATTGTTAGAGTGAATCCCACATTTGCATACAGCAAGTTGTTCTACAGGTGAAAATAAGAAACTCCCTGTTTCCATACCTTTCCCAAATTCATATGTAACACCAATGATGTATTTAACGATCAGCTAATGTGTTTAACTATTTTCCCTTTTATGAATTGACAAGCTTACACTGAAGCAACCAACTTTTTAACCAATCTTTAGAGAATCAAACTATTTTAGAAAACAACCAAATTAAGAATAACCTCAACTTTTAATCTCTTATTATCTTTTCTTAAAAGTACTTTATGAACCGTTCAAATTATTACCTTTATATTTTAGATTCTCTTCTATTTTTCTGTATTTAAATTCACCAAATCAAATCTCTCTTTGTCCAAGACATTAGGAAAACCATCCACTACCCCAAATCAGAATTTAATCAGCATGATTCCAAAATGAAACATAAACCATCAAATGTTCTTAATGTAGCCATTTAACCAAACTTATACCCCCTCTATATTTCTATATAGGTTAGATAGGTAGAACTTCATAACTTGCTTTGGCTGCAGTCCAAAACAGGCTAATTAGCACAAACCATCATAACCACAATTTATCAGACATAATGAGTCTTCTCAAATCATTTCAAACCCAAAAGTTATAATAACCCTCTTCATGCATCAATACCACAATAAAACATCCTCATCACAGCCTAACTGTTCATCCCAAACATTGTGACAGGCTCTGATAAAACACCCAAATAAAACTTAAAACCATATTACAATCAAACTCAAATAAAAGTACATTGTAATAATTTTCTCTTTCTCATTTCAAAACCAGGATACATCCAATACTCTATCAAACTCTTAAAAACCTTAGATTTTACTTTTTTTTTTTACTTAATGTTTGCCCATATACTTCTTCAAAGCATATGCATAGTTCCTTTTTCTTTTTAAACCTTTAAATTCACAGTTTAACAAAAGTAACATAACCCCATAAAACAAAACCTTGTTCTTTAACTTTTCAAATGTCTTATCAAAGCATGTAATACAGAATACTCCTTTGAATATTCTTTCAGCCAAAACACCCTTAGCATGCGTAATGCACGGATCTCAAATCTCAAATTGGCGGACCAAAAACCCCAAAATGAAAACATTTAACTTGACTATTTTGTAGTTTGTATATGGTTTAGTGTAACACTTCTCACTTTTACTCTTAGTTTTACTCAATGAATCAACTGAAATAAACATAGCTTATCTATCAGCACGCATTTTAAACTCAAATCAAACAAGCGCTCTGGGACAGAGCAAAACTCTGAAACTTTTCCTTTTTTTCTTTTGACAACACAAATGGTTGGCGCTTACCTTCTTTTCACTTATCACCTCTGTAAAATCTCAACGTAACGGGACTCTGTTTTAGCCCCCATGCACCTTTCTCCATTTCTCCTCTGAATTTCTAACACATAAAATGTACTCAAACAAACAAAAACCTTGTTAACAAATGTATCAAAATACTCATCACATAACATTTTCAAAAGCAACCAAATTAGTAGTCTATGTAAAACTCGCTCCAAAATCATCTATTACTCTAAATTTGCGTCTTTCTCAATTTCTCAAATTTACGAATCTGCGCATGCGTCATACGCTTCCCATCCTGGATCTCAAATGTCAAGCTGTAATTCCTTTACTAGCCTGTACCCGCCGCCATCGCTGTTGAATCTGTCTGTAAATTTGTTAGCTACAAATGTCGCTACCACAGTTGCAAATTCAACTTCCTGGACTCTCCTCGGTCTCAGGACAGCAAAATGCACTTTCTCCACGTTTTCGTTGTTAGCCATTAGCTAGCTAACAAAGTCACAGCTTTGATCTTTTCCTCTCAGATCCCAAAGCTATCCTAACAATTTGTAACAGACTTCGTTCAACAGGCTGGCCTAAAACGGAACTAAAATCATATCAACCTTTCTAATCACGTCTTCATAACCCTTTACATATTTCTTTAAACAACCATCACATCTGTGAACTTCCCACACAAATGAAAATAAAAACCATCGTTTGCTTCCATGTCAATGGATATCTAGTACGCACATGTTAAAATCAAATGTAGATATTACAGTAACCTCATTCACATAACACAAAACCGAAGCAACATTTCCAGATAAATTCAATACGTAGGCCTAAACAAAAAAAATATTCCTTTAACAACATAAACTGAAATTTCCGTTTGAACACATACAAACTCTATAAACGTTTCAATAACCTTGGATTGTAATTCTTCGAATGAATATCGCTTTCGTTGCCAAAACTGGCCTTTACCAATTATCTGACCCAAGAACCCAAATTTAGCAGCGCAATAGCCTACTAATCTAATATCGAATCAAGCTCATAAGATAGAAACTCGGTCTGTACATGATTTCCAAATCAAAAGTATGCCAACTCACAATATTTTCTTAACTTTGACAAAGAAACAGAAACACACGTGTTTCAAACCAATACATTTCTATTTTCAACGTCAAATTCTCTTTCAGATGAGTGTATTTTTTGTTTTCTCTTTTTTTTTTAATCACTCATGATGTTGTGGGCCACTGCACGCAGAATGAGCCGCTAGACTCAAGCGCATGCGCCTCTTTTCAAATGGAGAATTCAGCCAAAGAATTAACATTAGCATTTTCAAAAACAGACTGTCTCCATCCTCAAAACAAATCTGACAGATGTAAAATCTAACATCAAATATCGGTTAACACACAGTTGTAAAACAATATAACAAGTCAATCGTCACTCCTCTACCAACAATGTCATAACCGATAAACATCCATAGGAATCTGAAGAGAATATAACAAAGTCTCTCCCAAGTGTTTCATCTGTGTACGTGTGTCAACATAGTAGCCTTCGTCACCAGTTCGGACTTCAATTTACGGTCAAGAATTTGCGAGTTTGCCCCCAATTTCCAGAAAACTTTCAACAGTGATGACACATCTCCGTACATTCACGTCCATAATGCTCAATACACCCAATCAAACCACACATTTTGTGCTCAGCATAGATTGACCATTCCTATCCAATCGTGTTGGCCTAACTTTGTGTCTTCGACTTTCCTACATGTTTTCCAACCACATTTAAACATGTTCTGCATTCACTTTGATCAATCGTAACTCAGTGCTGTCCCTCGAGACAGAAGCAATGCCACCCAAGCCTATAACATTCTTAAACTCGTTCAGGGACTCAAACCCTTTTGTACCGGAGGGGACTTTAACTTCTCCTTCTTAGGGACTCAAACCCTTTTGTACCGGAGGGGACTTTAACTTCTCCTTCTTTTGAATAATAGGCAATAGTGCAATAGTGCAAGTCAAAGCACAAGCCGCAATCTTTGCGGGAATCCAAAGCAAATCTATAAACAAATTCCAGGATCCTGCTTTCTTGACTTATCTTAGACATCCGTCTGTCAGAAAACACTTCAGTCGTAAGACAAACGTCTGACCTCAGTTTCTTCTCGCTTAGCCAGCAAGACCTAATGCGCCTGCGCATCCACCCGCTAACCACTACGGGCTACAGATGAATACCCACCGCAAAGTTTGTCTGCGGAACAGCCATACAATTTGAATCGTGAATCTGTGTGGAAATAGATAAAAATTTCCCCACACTATCTGTTCTAATATCTATTTCTCTTTGACTCTACCTACCTCCATCCAATTCTGAAAAGCCATCCAACCAAGCTTACATCTATTATTTTCCAAATCGTGTAACAATTTCTCTCTGCACAAGCTTTTCATAATTTCACAACAAAATGAACCCACACTCCGAAATCCACATATATCAATCCATATTTGCATTTGCAATAAACTATCGTTACCATACTTTTGCTTCATGTAATCAATGTTCGGACAGGTTAATTCTGCCTCCAGACCATCTTTAGCCCTATTCATTTTCGAGTTACAATCCATATTTGAACACATTGAACCAACAATAACCAACGAAGGAACATAAAGACACAATTACCCCCTTCCTTTCTTTTTTTTTTTTACTCTCAAATTCCGATTTCACAACTTGTCAATGAACATATACCCTTACCGAATAGCCTACAATCGTAAATTACAAACGTTCAAACCAAAAATAAAAAATAATTTAAAATTTTGATTTTTGTAATTTGTAGATATAGCTTTTACGTTGACACCATTAATTACTACCCATACTTCTTTTAACCTCAAAAAACATAACTTGCAAGTAAAACAAAAATGAACACGCGCGTTTACAAACTCACTTTGAAATTTCATAGGCCTATACTTCCTAACTTCTTTTCTTTCTTTTTTTTTTAAACTCAGCTGGTTACCAATTCTCACAAGTATACTTTTCCACTTCTCTTCTGGACTTAGAATCATGTAGCGCCTTAGTAATAAATAAGAACTGTTATGACCACCATAAGCCAATACAACTTCTCAAACTATCACCAATCCAACATATTCTAATCCTTAGGGTCTCCAAGAAACACATAACACGATATCACATGTGAATTTTTTCTCCCTCTGTGTTGTTTCGTCAAACACACGACCTCTGTGTATGTCCGTTGACACACTCTGCAGATTTGTTTTTTACGACTCTCACGTAAAAGATAGGTTCAACAACCTTACCTCATTAATTCGTACGACTCACACGTACAGGACACTGTTCCTCTGAAAACTGCCCAATTACTAACTTTTAACCGAATTATTGACAATAGCCTATAACCATATTTAGACAATTCAATATCACACAGTGACCAAAAAGAATATCTCACCTGTTCCTTTAAGATCCCGCGTCAGCAACAGCGCAACCAGTAAAACTCCCCTAGAATCGGCCCCGCTGTCTCCGAAAAATTTTGGAGGTTAAGGCAGCTGTTCCAGCCGGACTGATCAAATCGCCGTCAGAGGGAGAAGTCTGTTAAACGCTGAGCAGACGAGGATTCCGAGTTCCGGCACCAAGTGTTACGGAAGAATTCGAGTGGCACTGTGTAGATCTGAATAGTCAAGGGATATGGTTTTAATACAATTTATTAGACTATACAATTACATATGATTTAAACAAAGTACTTTGTGATCCGTCTTGGCGAAGGGTGTGATAGCCACAAATCGTTCGCAAGAGTGATCCTGAACATCCAAAGATCACAACCTCATATACACTTCAGATCAAATGGCATTCTAAAAGGTCAATCAATCAATGAAACAAACTCTGTGATTGGCCAACTCAACTTGGTGACAGTTTGAAACAATACATCTCCCTAGCAATTGTTTCACTGTTCTTTGATGGGGCATATCTCCCCAAACCAATAGATAATAAAGCAGCAGGAGTTGACCAGCCAAATGGTCAACTGTCCTTTGTGTGACCATCTTCAAACAAGAATTTAATTAACCTCACCTATGAAGCAGGAAGGGTCAGAGCAGCTTGATCCATTTATCTACCCTCCCCCAGGTCACAAGAACAATACTTTTAATTAACACAAACAATGAAACAGGACACAGTCCTTCTAGCCAAAGTTCAGAGCAACTGTCTCATTGACCCCTTACAGTAACCAGAGGACAGAAGGCCATATAAAATGCTTCACCCATCCCCCAGGGCAAGCTGCCCACAGAGCCATCAGCACCTCACATTCCTTTGAACTCAACTTAATTATTTTCCCTTCCTGTCTCTTACCAATGAACATAGAAGATTATAGATTTCATACACATACATCTATGCATATGACCAACATTTCCACTACACTTTCTCCAGTTCTTTCAAATAGATTATTTAGACAGGCGTTAGCAATAAACCAGACTGCTGTTCGTTTTCTGGCTATTTTTTCGGAAGCTTCCCTTCTAATGCCGACTACAGCTAGTCTAGCTAGAGTCGTTTGATGTGTGTAGAAACGTATTTAGCATTCTACCTATGCTATATACAGGACACGTTAGCATTGCTAATAACTGTTAGCACAACATCATAATGTCCTTACAACTTGCGGTTGCAATGATCATACAGTCAGAACAGCACCTCTTTCCAGGTTCAGCTTCCTAGCAAATCCTGCTTGAAATTGTCCAAGGTTGTGAAAACTGTCTTGAGTGAAATGTTCAGAGCAAATTAATGATTGAGTGTTAAACTCCGCCGGGATCTTCTCATAGACAACAGCAGCCATGTCTGTCGAATGTTTGGCTCCTTGGGAAGACTGTGAGTGTAATTTTTCTCTTTCCGTGGTCCATTTTCAATATCCTTGTTATAATTCAAAACGTTCTTCTTTGTAATTCCTTATAAGTAGCCTACACAGAGCAGCGCACAGCTAAACTAGTATCGGAGATAGACGCTACCTCAGGCTGGTCTGGATGTTAATTTTGGGGTGTGACAAAGATACAGACCAGAGCCAAAAAGGGCGGTCCCCCGTCCTACGTCACACCGGTAGCTTTGTTGAAAAGCTATCGTTTTACAGCCACTTTCCTTTTCAAATTTTTTTTGCCATTTTTTCCTTTTGAGATTTGTATAGGAAAGAGGTGTCAAGGGACTTTGATATTCACTGTATGTTCATTTTACCCCACCGAACTGTTGTTATTCAACTATGACAAGGTAAAATCGGTTTAGCAATCAATTGCCCCTTTAAAGATTTTGATGCGTTTGAGATATTTTTTTTAAATTTGTATTATCTGTCTTTCCCCCTCCCTCATAAAGCTAAACAGGTGAACTTCAAAATTGTAAACAAGTTTTATCCTACCAATTAATTTTTTAGATCAAAATTTAATTTTGATGTGAATATTTGTGTTTTTTATTAAACAAATATTGAACATTTAGAACATGTTTTCTTTTGTTGTGATATAGTCAGCCTTTTTGGAGAGATGTGAAGAACTGGGGGGTATTCCAGGTAGCGGGTTTAGTGAAAACTTTGAGTTGTTTAACCCTGAAAAGAGGCATACTCCGAGTTCCACGTTCCAGAAAGACAGGTTACAAAACCTTTTGGTAAGTTTCCATGGTTACTTACTCCGTGAAACAAACCTGCTCACTAGCAGGTTTTCCATACCAAACTCTGCGTTTCTACCGTTTCCTGTCACAATCTGTTATTTATTTAAGCAACATTCTCAGCCCTTGGGCCTTCGTCGCTAGTGTTACATGCCGTGGACATACACTCAGACTTGACCAAATGCTTTTGGGCACTGAAATAAATACAAATAATTGAAATTTTATTTGGTCTTCTTCATTGCCTACAAATATAAATCACAATGAGTAGCCTAGCCTATTTCTATCGGCTATTGTTCCCACAATTTACAAGATTCATATGATTCCTACAATTTACATGATGTACCATCCTGAAACCCGTGTTTCAGTACATCTATTTCAACATTGTAGGGGGTCAATATTGGCCAAACAACCGAAACTAATTCCCCTATGGTTTGAAGGAAGATGGGAAACTGAACAGTATATTAACGTTAACCAAATAATGCCAATACCAATGGAATTACAGTTCTTTGACTATTTTGTTTTTGGGTTAAATCAGAGCAAGAATGGTCAAATTAAGGTTAAATAATTTTTATCATATTGCAAATGAATGATATCAATGAAGGTTAAGTCTTATGCCTACTCTACCGTGATTATTGTAAACCAGAGATAGAAAGCAAGAGGTGAGGAAGAAGGAGTAGGACAAGCAAGAGCTGAGGAGAACGTCTCAGGAGATCAATAATCCACAGAACAATGCTTCACAATTCCTTAAGAACAACTACAATCACACCAGAATCTTGACCCTTACTTATCAACATGACTAGCAATGAGATGTAAGAGCCATCAAGTTGAGAATCCATCCAGTAACTCCATATTTTACCATATGAGGAGTCAGGGAGTCAGGGAGTCAGATGGCTGAGCGGTGAGGGAGTCGGGCTAGTAATCAGAAGGTTGCCGGATCGATTCCCCGCCGTGCAACATGATGTTGTGTCCTTGGGCAAGGCACTTCACCCTACTTGCCTCGGGGGGAATGTCTCTGTACTTACTACAAGTCGCTATGGATAAGAGCGGCTGCTTAATGACTAAATGTATGTAAATGTAAATGTATATGAGAGGTGGGAGCAGGTTGATAGCCTTACAAGCTCGGCCTTTATTCTTCTGCCCTAAGTACACCATCTCTTGGTCAAAATAGAAATTCCGAAAATTCCACTATTAATATTCATACAGGTTATTGTTCCTACAATTAACATCACCTGTGACCATGCATCCTCTCGTAATTGGTGTTCCAGTAAATCTTTTTCGAGATTAGCCTTTATTCTTCTACCCTAAGTAGGCCTACACCATCTCTTGGTCAGTTTTTGGCACTTTCTTCAAGAGGTGCAGTTTGTACAACTAACTTACTTGTAACTGGGTATACATGAGATTACATTAGCTACATTTCACTGTTCCACATGCAAAATTCACCTGCCATTAAATGGAACATCTCACTGTATACAGCATGCCCTGTTGTCAGAATGTGCGAATCGTTTTTATATTCATTATTCTCATAATGTCAGTGTAACTGACAATTACAAAAAAAGCCTGTAAATACAAGAACATGGAGAGAGAACTACCAGTAGCTACCATACATAATTCTCTGCATCCATTTCTGCGGCAGCAGTTATTAATGTCTCTTCGTCATCTTAATCATCATCATCATCCTTTGATAAAAATCATTCTGTTGAGGGAAACTGCTACTACAAGTTGAAAAAGGCACCAATTGATATTTAAACTTCGTATCGTGTCGAATATTTAAAACCATGGTGACGTCGAGGCTACAATCACAAGTGTAGCCTATAACCAAAATATGCATAACCTGTTCGTAGTATGTTTTTTTACGTAATATATAATTGAACATGCTATTTTATTAAGTCCAACACTTTTTCTCCTGTAATAATATTAGTGGGGTTAAATGTTCAATGTATGGACTGGCTATTGCATTCAAATAGTAAATGCATTGACTCGGCAGCAATTGTCTCCCACGCCAATTGTAGCTATAGGCTACGCTGCTACAGCCATGTTGCTTTTTTCCGGAATATGTGCTCAGATTGACCATGAACACAAAATAAAACTCCAAAGTGTGGTGAAGTACGACAACCTTTTGTCGTCGGTTGCCATGGTGAATCCGAGTATCCGAGCTCCATAGATGTTGGCTTTTGGTAGTATTCATGCACGCGCTAAACTCAGAGTTGCCGTACTCCGAGTTGAGTTAACAATTTCATATCAGCTTTTCTGGAACCGAATTTTCGGAGTTTCCCATGTTAGAGTTACTCAACTCAGAGTTCAGGGTTAATCTCAGAGTTTGTTAAACCCGCTACCTGGAATACCCCCCTGGTTAGGATCTACTCCCACCCCTCACTAATTAGGTTTGGCATTTGGAAAACAAAGAGTTGGATTTTGTTATCAATTTTGTGATATGGTTTAGCAGTGGCGATTTGAGACCCTTTTTAGGGGTCTAAAAAAATATATATAATAATATTATTGTTTATTCTGTTAGTTAATGAAGAAAGGGATATCCTTTGTTTTTTCATTCATTCAATATTTGGCATAATAATAAATGAATGTATTAATTGTTATCCAGTGAAATTAGGGATTTATTAGCAATGGGGTTTAACACTTTTGCAAGGCACTGTATTCATGTCACAT
Organism: Hypomesus transpacificus; assembly: GCF_021917145.1. Taxonomy (NCBI): domain Eukaryota; kingdom Metazoa; phylum Chordata; class Actinopteri; order Osmeriformes; family Osmeridae; genus Hypomesus; species Hypomesus transpacificus. Next base: position 13,837,218 of record NC_061067.1, on the reverse strand, counting down.
TCTCATTGGGGGCTGAGCCCTTAAGGTCTGATCCTAGAATTGCCCCTGTGGTTTAGTACGTTTTTCATTCATAAATGTAGATGGTGTAAATCTAAACCCAACTTTAATCAGTGGATGAATGAGCTTAGATTATTATGCCAATCTTTAAAATGAGTTAAAAACCAGAAAAGCCCTGGTGATTGATTTATCTTCTTGAAACATAAATTAATTTAAAAAGCCCCATTATTCTATTTTATTATTCTTGCTTTTGTTTGTTTGGTTTACTGTGATCTTTCTCTTTTGATGTTGGATGTGCTCAAACGTAGACTGAACAAGTGTTGTTATATTCTGAGCCTTGATTTTGTACCTTGTTTGTTTGTATTGTGAAGACATAATAACTAAATACCTTAAAAAAATAATTAAAAAAGGTTCTCCCTTACTAAACATTGTCTGGTAGCATGATTATACATCAATACCAGGCAAGGTAACGCAACGTTAGAAGCTGAGGCTGCACATGATTGGAGACACAAGTAGATATCTTTTTCTTTAAACTATTCACAGGGCATTTGTCATTATATCCATTACTTCACTCGCAGTGCACCGTCGTAAGAATACAAACAATGTCATGAGACTGGGGGCAGAGGGCAACGCTGATGTTGCCCTCTGCTAGATGTAAATTTGTTCCGTGTACTTATATGTTATGTTATGCTAGGTGCTTGCGTTGTCTTGTCTTAAGAATTTAAGTGCCCAGTCTAACCTTGTGTTGTTCTGTGTACCTGACAAATAAAAGACTTGAACTTGATGTTATGGTGGCAAAATAAATAAACACAGACCTGGATGATATCACAATTATAATTTTGTTGATGAAAGCAAAGCACAGAATGGACCACAGCTGTCTTGGGCATGCACTAAAAACTGTCTTGTAAAAATGCACAAAAGCCAATTCAATATATATATACTCAGGTCCTCATTTATTAACAGGATTGCACCCATTTTAGACGTAAAATAGTGGGTAAAGACATGAAACTGTATTTACAAAGGCAGCGCACTTGAGTAAAAACGCAGATTACCGCTGCTGGGAGGGTATAAGGGAAAGTGGGTGTGTGCAGCAAAGTGATTGGAGGAGAAGTGTATTTCTTCCTTGTAACATGTTAATGTTAGCTGTAACTTCGTGAACCAATATTTCTATCTCCTGTTCGCTGAACCTTCTTTTTCTTATCCTCGAATCACCCATGGTGGCAGTAACATGCAGGCGGTTTCTCCCGTCTTTTAACGGCGCGCTAATTAACACTAAAGGGCGGAGTAAGGCGCTGATTGCCCGACGAGGATCTGGGGCCTCATTTATAAAGCTTGCGTACGCCCAGAAGAGGGCGCACGCCAATTTCTAAGCAAATATTGGGATTTATAAAAACCAAACTTGACGGGAAGAGTGCGGTCCTCCACGCAAGCTCTGACCCATGCGTACGCACAGAAAGTGGAGAAAGGAAAAACGGCGACGCCGTTGGCAGAAGAATGAAACGCGGAAACATTTTGAAACTGAGACCAATGTGTAAAATAAATCAAATTATTGCCTCTGATTAGGCCTAATCATATTAAGAATTCTCAAAAGCCATTCTTACAATTAATACACAAACACCTGTTTCATAGATTCTCTATGCAGTGCGGGGGGAAAATAAAGAAAACTAGTAGTCTATCATAAATTCATATAAATATATATTTGCAAATAAAACCATGTTCTGTAATTATTAAACAAAATGTGCATGTTATGGAATTTATTCTCATAAATAATAAGGCGATAAGGACAAGTTTACACGGATGCTTTTTCTCGAGGCTTCCGTCTGGCAATAGGAGCACATAGCGCTTATCGTTTGTTTTAAATGTCTGTTTTTTGTAGCTTAAATCGTGTTCAAATCAGGGAGTTGAATTATGATTATACATGCTTGTTGTGCAACACCATTTGTTGTTTCCATAATTTACAAATTAGATGAACTCCCACACCTGTAGCATGTTAGGTTCAATCAAATGGATGGGTATAAAAAGGCATGCCAGCACAATGCGTAATGACGCAAAATGGCTGAATTGGCTTTTTTTGAAGACGTTGCTCAACAGAGAATAAGGAGGGAGAGAATTTTTAGAGAGCACACAGACTTGCTGGCTAATGGGGACGAGTGGCTGATAAGCAGATTCAGACTGCCGCGCGCTGTCGTGCTCGAGCTGTGCGCGGTGTTGGGCCCAGCTTTGGCGAGGAACACCCGGCGCAATAACGCCGTGCCAGTCCCACTTCAAGTTCTGACCACACTGCGTTTTCTGGCAACCGGCACTTTTCAGAGGGAGTTGGCTGACAGGTCGGGGATATCTCAGCCAACCCTCAGCCGTGTTATGCCAGACGTGTTAGGAGGAATTGTAAGTTTGACACATCTTTACATCAAGTTTCCTTACACGGTGGCTGAACAGGCAAACAAAAAAGCGCAATTTGCAGCAATGTCCGGTTTCCCAAATGTAATCGGTGCCATTGACTGCACTCATGTTGCTATAAGGGCGCCGAGTATGAATGAAAATGCTTTCGTTAATCGAAAGCATTTTCATTCAATAAATGTCCAAGTCATTTGTGATGCGGACATGTTACTCGTAAATGTTGTAGCTCGGTGGCCTGGGTCAACCCATGACTCATTCATTCTGAGACAAAGCAGTGTTGGTCGGAGACTTGAGGCTGGGGCTGTGCGTGATGGCTGGATTCTGGGTAAGTTTGATTGATGTGAACATCTTAAAAGGCATTTTCTCTGTACTTCAGTATCTAATTATTTCACTATCCTTGCAGGGGACAGTGGGTATCCACTGAAGCAGTGGCTGCTCACGCCTTTCGCCAACCCCCAGAGCGCGGAGGAAAGGCAGTATTACATCAGCCATACCCAGACACGGTCTGTGGTGGAGCGCACCATAGGCCTGTTTAAAGGCAGATGGCGGTGCCTAGACCGCACTGGAGGGATGCTTTTATATAGACCGGAGAAGGTGTGCCAGATGATACGTGCATGTGCTGTGCTACATAATATGGCACAACTGCAAAATGTGCCTCTACCCCCTGGAGCGGAAGCTGCATGTGTTCGACCCGACCCCCAGCCCCAGGCATTTCAGCCAAACGGTGCGGCTGTGCGCCAGCGTTTGGCTGTGATGCGGCGGTTGTGAAAACACCAAACAAGGTATGGAAATACAATTGTTTATTAACAAATTATTTCATTTTTGTGCTTATTTCGGACAACACTGTCTTGATGGCCTTTAACTCTCCTGCCACTTCCCTGATGCACTGAATAGTTTCCCTCTGCATGGCAAGGACTGCGTCGGTGAGGACACGCCCGCTGCTGGATGGAGATGGAGACGGAGACGGAGACGGAGAGGCACGTGGAGGTTCAGCTGCAACACCCTCTCCACTGGAACATGCAGCAACTAAAAAAAAAAGGGATTTGTGTAAATAAAGTGTTTTGTACATACACGAGTGACTTGAATGCATTTATTTTACTCATTCCATAAAAGCAATTGCAAATAAGCCTACATACCCATTTCATCTGCTGGCACGTCGGTGTCCCCCTCCGCCTCTGTCACCACTCCACTCAAGAGGGACTCGCCGATGATGCCTGCCAGCCTCTCATCAAGAGGGGTCAGTTCCGGCGTCCCCTTTCCCCCGCCCGTGGCAGACACGCTCTGGCGATGGTGCGCCAGGCGCTTTTTGGCCTCGACTTTAATGTCTGACCATTTTTTTTTCAGTTCGGCCACAGTCCGATCTTCTGATGCAGTGGCATTCACTGCCTCAGCAAGAGTTTGCCACTCCAAAGTTTTTTTGGCATTAGTGACTCCCATACTGTGCCCTCCAAACAAAATCTTTTTTCTTTTCTCCACCTCCCCAACCAAAACTTCGATCTCGCAGTCTAAGAAATTTCTTTTTTTTGTTTTTTTTCCTGCGCTTGCCATGTTTCTTTCTCTGCTGGCCCAGAATTAATATTAATTAGGGGCGTTTCATTGACTATTTATAGGCAATATGGGCGTGCCACACAGCCGCCAAAGCTGCGCCAGATTTAGAGTTGATTGTGATTTATAAAGGGAAACAGGCGTAGGACGTGAGTGCGTGTTTTATAAATCCGAATATTTTTGTTCGCACGTACATCCTACATTTCTTCCGTATGCCAGCTTCCACGTGAATCCCACGCAAAGCTTTATAAATGAGGCCCCAGGTTTGGTAAATACCACGCAAAATGCGGAAATACACGGTGCGCTATTTGCGGTTGGGCAAAGGCGCAGATTAAGCTGCGGTCGCAATATTAGTAAATTTTAGTATCCTAAAATTAAGGATATGTATGGACAAAAGGTGTTGAAACAACACAGGCAAGTAGCCCATCCAATCATTGCATTCAGTGGGAATGCAGTACAATCATTGTATTTGGTGCAAACACAATGATTGGTCGTATTTATTACAGTTCTGAGATGGCCACAGATAATGGATTTATTTGTATTTTATTGTCAGTATTTGATTTATAGATTGCCATCTGGATGAAGTTTTTCACACCACTCCACACAACCAAATCCAAAGAGGCCCAGAGGAAAATAGCTCATTGAGAGCTACATAGGTGACAGCCGGCCCACAGCGCCCATATTACATAACCTTAGGTAAGATGTCTGCACATTTTATAGAAGATTAATTTATTGAAGTAAAAACAGTTGTATTAAAGTGAGATCAGACATAGGCTATCACATGTTTGGTAGTTAAATATGATAAATCAAAACAAATTAAATAGACATTTCTGAAAAATATAACTATATAACATCTTGTATTTTCAGTAGAAATGAATTGATTGTGGGTTACAATTTTGTGCTTTTCATCACCATTTCTTTATCCATTATTGGTCCATTTTCTGAACTACTTGTCTTTCTAAAAAATAAAAATCATAAAACAGTTATTATGTAAATACATAGCTGCCAATTAGTCAATAGTGAGGGAATTACTTACATGTCCTTATCTTTCTGTGATTCTACAAGATCCTGCAACTCGGAGTCAAGGGTCTCAGGCAGCAGGAAACAAAGTCCACCACCAACAAAGGGAAGAATTCCATAGATGAGCATGGGAATGGCACAGTGGTAGACCTCCAGCAGTCTGATAAGAGGAGCCAGGATACCAGCTACACGAGCACACATGGAATTTAAACCTACTCCATTCTGCCTGCAAGGATAAACAAAAGTTAGTTTCATGCTAATGCTACATTCATGTCATCTTTAAAAATGTTATTGTTGACACATTAAGCACAGATGTTAATAAAAAAGAGATATGGATAGTTTCATGTTGATATGATTTGTAGTATAAACTTTACCTGACTACAGTGGGATACAGTTCAGCAGTGTAAACATACACAATGGTAAAGGAAGATGCAAGAGCGAACTTTCCCAACACAGCAATAATGGTCACAACAATTGGAAAGTCTGAGCAAGAGAACATGAGACATACAAATATAGATTTAATTTAGGTACAACTGGACAGATAATTTACTGTACTTGAAACAAACATATTTGGATCTTGTTTAATGTTAGTTTTATTAAGTGTTTAAAAAATACTTGGATGTAAAACTGGGAAAAAAATATTCTTTGTTTTTGCTTATTGTATATCACAAAGTAACCAAAGCATTGTAAAAAGTGGGTATGTTTTCCAGCATCTTTGGACACATTACCTGCTGGAATTACTAGAATCACTAGACAAGCTGTGCCTCCAAAGAACAGGGCAATTGCTTGGCAGATTCTCCTCCCAAAGTGCTCAATGAGGGGCAGGCTACCCATTCGAGCAGGAATTTCAGCAACGCCAAAGATGAGTTGTGTGAGGTAAATATCCAAGCCAAAGTTACCCACGTTTAGACTCACTCCATAGTATACCAAACTGGTCACAAACCTGTCAAAGACATACAAGAGAGGTTTTTACAATGGCATTGTAAATACAGAAAGTTATATGAATAGGAAGAAAGGTAAATTATAATGAGCAACACTATTTGGACAGAGGGTTAAGTAGGTTTTGGGGTTGTAGTAATTCATATTGTTTACATTGAATTTGATTAATCAGTCAATTCAATCAAGCTGGCCTATTTTCATACTGACCAAACATAGCTCAAAGTGAGAGCACGCTTTCTCAAGTAGGGGATCCTGAAGAGGTCCAACATACTGCCTGATTTGGATGCACCCTCAGACTCCAACTACAGAAAGAGGTGTGTAATACCAAGATTTCTGCTTCTTTGATATAATGCATTATTGTACACATTTCAGACCATTGCCATGCATGACTTGAACATGAGTGAGTAAATGGCTATGACATTTTTCTTTTCCACTTACAATGAGAACTGTAGACAACATATACACGGTATAAACCATACACAGTGGGTTTTGCAGTCAGTCACCTTGTCTAGCAAAGCCTCAGGGATGGATCTCCCATTCATTCTGGCGGCCTCACAGACCACCTGCCGAGCTTCCTCCTGCCTGCCCTGGGTCACAAGCCAGCGAGCCGACTCTGGAAGAATCCTAACACACACACACAAATGTATATATACGCCATGAACTTCTGTTCCCTGGACTGCTCTTCTGTACTTTGGTTGTCTGTTTACAGTTTTATGGCTTCTATTGCCCTGTGTCACACCAAGCCCTATTCCAACTTTGAGAATCAGAACATGTTAAAAACTAAATATTTTGAGGGTATAAGTTAAAACTAGTGGTGGGCCGTTATCGGCGTTAATGTGCTGCGTTAACGTGCTGCGTTAACGTGCGACTCTTATCGGGCAATAAAAAAAAATATCGCCGTTAATCTATTCTCAAAGTTGGGTTGGGAGCTGGGTCTATACTACACAAGCTATGATGACTTTCACCTTGATATTTTAGCGCGGATCTATACCTAGCCGAATTGCACTGTAGGGGGCGAGAACGAGTCTTCGAACCTGTGTGTATGAAATTGCCACATCAAACGTGACGTGCTTACAGTTGCAGATATGAATCCGCCGGGTTTGCTTAAGGGAAAATGTATTTTTAAGAAGCTTCCCAATAGAAACCTTGTCAAGACTAAGGTTGTTTGCACCTTATGCAATGAGGAATTAGTTTACTGTAGGAGTTCTTCCAGTCTCAAATACCACCTAAACGCAAAGCATCCCTTAGCTAATGCGGAAGATGCCAGGCCAAGCACTGATGTAGCGCAATGGGGAAGAGTCGTTGTCAAACTACTATGTTTGAGGGCAACCGTGGCAAGCCCGTCAGCACAGTTATATCAGCCAAACTGAATAAACAGTTAGTAAACACAAGTACATTTTATTTAACATAATTTGTTTTCATCACCTACTATCATAGTAGAACACCTTTATCAAGTAGTTTGTGATGCATTTTGGAAACGGGAGATGAGCCCCAGCTCTAATGCGCCACTTGGCTTGAGAAACCCGTTCTCAAAACGTACTTTTAGTCATTATTTGGGTAGCACACATATTCTGAATGCCTTCGGCGTAATTCAAATGAGCCATTTTGATCTAAGATTACAGTGAAATTAATCTAGATTTTATTTTTTAATCTATGCCCACCACTAGTTAAAACAAAACAAATAAATGATATAGCTGCAAGCAGCGATGCGGGTTCCTTCTAAAAAATATAATAATTACATAGTAGAGGATCAGAGTTAAGTTGTGACAAAGGGAATGTAAAAACAAGTTTCACCCCCCAGCAGTCAACAAGATTTATTTGGCCGAATCTCAATATTCCCCCTTAGCCCTTAATTTACCCTTAGTCCTTGACCCTCAAAACTGAGGGGTAAGGGCTACATATCCCTAAGAAATGGGACGGCACTTGGTTACGAGTACGTCATCTAGCACGTATCGATATCTCCAAAGCAAGTAGTGTTACGCACTGATATCAAACGAAATTCGCTGCTAATGGAGTTAACTTAAAACTGCAGACATGCTGGTCAGAGAAATGCGGGACTGTTGTGCAAATCAGCACTGTAACATTAGCGTACCAAACTAGCGATTTTTAGAAACGTTTCAATTAGGAAAATGGTTGCAAATATATATGTACAGGACTGTGTATACCACAAAACAAGACTCATCATTTTTTTATCAATTAATTAAGCCGAAAATATTACATTTATCTGACTCTCTGGATGATCTGGCCGCCATTGTTGCCTGTCGCGCGGTATTCCATTCCAACGTCTATAAAGCCGAACAATGGATTTTGGTGTTTCAAAACCCATTGACCCTGTTTGACTATGTTTAGCTTGTGTTCTGCTCCTCTCTCTTACCAACCGTCTCTGGAGGAGGGGATCCCTCTCTGAATTGCTCCTCCCAAGGTTTCTTCCATTTTTTCTCCCGTTGGGAGTTTTTCTGGGAGTTTTTCCTTGTCTTCTGTGAGGGTTTAGGTTGGTTGAGGGGCAGTTCTATGGGCGTATGTGAAGCCCTCTGTGACATGCTTGCGTGTAAAAGGGGCTATACAAATACATTTAATTTGATTTATTCACATAGCCCTAGGTTTTAAGTAAGCTCCCGATATTACTTGGTTTTAAGGGGCGTACACCCCTTCGTCTTAGCCCTACCCCTAGCTCCAAAAGAGTATTGGGACACCACTAGCTCTCACGGGAACGCACAAAACTAAGCGGAAGGGGTAAGGGGAAGTAGCCTGGCTGCCAGCCCAACTTCCCCCCCCCCCCCCACAAAAAAATTTGGTCGGGAAGTTGGGTCTGGAGGGTTTCGTATTGGGGAACAACTACAGAACCAGAATCTGGGCGAACCAATGAAATTGCCAGGGCGGGCTTTATACGATGATGGACAGATGATCAACAGTAAAGTAATCAACAACGTCACGAAAGAGCGCTTGGGTTGAATTCGTTTTCAACTAACAACATATTACGTCGCTCTGATTGGTTGTAGGTCTATCCAATTGAGCGAAGAGGCATTTGTTTTACGAGTTCGGTTGAAACCCGCACCGTAGTCACAGCCCAACGGAGAGTTTTCAGACTCATATTCTGACTAGAATTATGAGTATGACAACGTCAGGCTAAAGGGGAAGGGGGAGTATTGGGATTCGGCCTAAAACTACAAAACCCTTGGACTACAAATACTAAGCTCTAATTTACTGGCAGTTATGTTAATACTTGTAACCGGAAAGGGATCAACTCACTAACGTGGAAAGGACTTTCAATGTTTCTCACTGCAGTGGGAGAAAGAGGGATTTTGGATATTGTCGGTAAATGTAAAATAAAAGTTCAACTGACTGTGATGGCATTGACATGACAATAATTAAGAAAGCAATTGAGGAAATTAATCAGCCTCTGATTTACATCTGTAATCTGTCATTTCAAGTGGGTACATTTCCAGAAAAGATGAAAATTGCTAAAGTCATTCCACTTTATAAATCTGGGGACAGACACCATTTCACAAATTATAGGCTTGTTTCTCTACTTCCACAATTTTACAACATTTTGGAGAAAAGAAATTGTGGGTATATTGGATACATTTATTAATAAACGTAAACTCCTTTCTGAAAGTCAATATGGATTTAGATCACAAAGATCCACAGCAATGGCAGTCCTTGAATTAATAGAAGTCACCAGCTCCTTAGACAAAAATAAATCTGCAGTTGGTGTATATATTGATCTCAAAAAATCATTTGACACAATAAATCATGAAATATTAATCAAGAAATTGGAGCGCTATGGTATCAGGGGAGTAGTCTTGCACTGGATAAAAAGCTAACTAAGCAACAGGCAACAATTTGTGCAAATAAACTGCCAGTCATCTTGCTTGGACCTTGTTTTCTGGTGTCCCCCAGGGGTCAGTATTGGGACAAAAACAGTTTATTCTTTATATTAATGACATCCGTAAGGATACTAAAATAAAGTTTTTAAAGTCTAAAAGTTTGTTTTGTTTGCAGATTATACAAATATTTGTTGTACAGGTGATGATTTGCAGCAGCTTTTGGCTGAAATCAACTTAGAGTTATTCAACTTAAGATATGATTTGATATTAATAAATTATCATTAAACTCGGATAAGACTAAGTTTATGTTGTTTGGAAACTGCAAAAGCAAAACAAATTTGCAAATCCTGATAGATGATGTGTCGGTGGAGAGAGTTAATGTAATTACGTTTTTGGGAGTGATGATAGACCATAATATTTGCTGGAAACCGCATATTAAATACATTCAGTCTAAAATATCCAGAAGTATTGCTGTTCTCAGCAAAGCTAAACATTTTCTAAATTGTGCTGCACTACATATTCTATATTGCATTTACATTACATTTATGGATATAGCAAACGCTTTTACCCAAACCGACTTCCAAGAGAGTTTTGCAAAAGTGCATAGGTCTTGTTTATATTATTAGTTTCTATTTATGTTCAAATGTGTATATGAATGTGTAATACGATGTTGATCTATTTCTGGTGCATATGTATATGTTGGGATTGTTCTATCTATAACTACGGTTTACCTCACCTTTTTTGTCTGAAATAAATTAATTCATCCATTCACTTTTACAGTGTCCAAAGCAGTCTCACAATATCGATCAAAATACAACTTTTATAAATTATAACTTTTTATCGCTGTCTTACTAGAACGGCGTATCTATGCGCCGTTGACGAGTGCTGACGTTGTGACTGTGTGTGTGTATGTGAGAGAGACGCGTGAGTGACAGAAAGACGGAGAGCCGGGAAAGGAAATGCAGCTGAACGAATACGCTGCGTGTTTTGAATAGCATTAAAAAAATTATAATAATAACAAAACGCAATATGTGGCGGCCGGTGTTAGTCTATGTGTGGGAAACACTGGGGTTGCCAGGTCCTGCAAACACTTCTATCTCAACGAATGCCCAAAACCAGCCTAAAATGCCTGAAGAAAAAATCTCAGTCATTGCACAATTGACAAGAGCCATGAGGACAACTGGGCTAGGACAAAGTACATGTTCAGCTACTTGCGAGTGTAACTAGTGAAAGTACAGCAGTCTCGACATACAAGTCTATGGTTAGACTCTCTGGAACCATTAAACTACACCAGGGGTCCTCAAATTTTTTGGGCCCAGGAACCCCTTACAGGGGAGAACATTTTCCAAGAACCCCCCAATAATCATAACACCCAGTCAGCATACCCTTTGTGCTCTTAAACAGACACAATATTCTTGTTTTACATTTACATTAAATTTATTAATTTAGCAGACGCTTTTATCCAAAGCGACGTCCTAGAGAGAACTTTACAAAAGTGCATAGGTCAATGATCATAAACAACAACACCAAAACATGAAGCATTTATTGTGAAAAGCAAATAAGTACCAATAGGAAGAAACATAAGAGCATGTAGTTAAACAAATTACAAATTAAACAACATGAACCTCAAAAGTGCGAGAGTGTACCTGTAGGAAAGCAAGCAACAATAATATAATTTACAGTGAGTACAAGTAGTTAAATCAGTTAAAAACTAACCAACAAGTGCAACATATTTTATGATTTAATAATTTATGGAAAATTATTTCGCAGACCCCCTGGCTATGGTTCACGGATCCCTAGGTGTCCGGGGACCCCACTTTGAGAACCACTGAACTACACAACATGCACAATCAGGGGGACCAACAGGATTATCTTAACTAACAAACAATAGGCGGCTGCCGGCGACGCCGGCGCTGCATGAAGTCAAACGCACCTAGTAACATTGCACACATTTAACTGAACAAACACAACAACTGAAATCCTTCGCACCGCTTTTCTAACCTAAATATTTTCCACAACTCTGTCCCTTTTTTGGCATGCCACACTGCATGCTAGGTACCCAATGGCACTGACACTACTATATGATTATCTAGCTGACAATGTATATCCAATGTGACATCACCAGGGGACAGTTAGTGAGGGATGATACATTCCTGAGGTGGCAACACCCCAACCTGGTGGCAGCGGCCCACATTACATCTCCCAGAATCCCATACCAATTGGACAGGTGTAGGCTGATTAGGTGTGTAAGCCACCTAATCAGTGGCGGTTCTGGCACATTGTGCGCCCAGGGCGAGTTTATCACTTGCACCCCCCCCCCCCCCCCCCCCCCCCCCCCCCCCCCCCCCCCGGAGGAAGAAATCGTGTGCCTACCCCGTCGGCCGCCCCCCGACAGTGCCCCCAGAACGAGCACCGCTACAACCTGGCTGCGACAGACAAAAACGAAACTGCTGCACGTCAAGCAGGGGTGCCTGCAGCTGCCTGAAGGGGGCGCCAATATGCCATTTCCCCACTAACTGAAATGATCGATAAGAGAAAAACGAGAAGATATTTCTTTTTTTTTATGCTTGTGCGCCCCCCAAGTGACATGAAAAAAGACCGGCTGCCCGGTCTGCCCGTGCCTAAAACCGCCCCTGCACCTAATTAAGTTAGGACTAGAAAAGGGGATAGGGAAAAGAGCAGGGAGAGGAAAAACAGAGAGACAGAGAGCACATGGCTGGTTAGCTTGGACCAAAGAGCAGCAGTTGTATCCCAAGCTCTGTGAAGGACGGCGTTGAAGGGGAAAATAGTTTTTGTTTAACTTTTGTGGATTTTTGTTGGACTGTGAAAGGTTGGAGGAGGCACCTGCCTGAGTTTATTTGTTGTAGTCTGCTCATGGAAATAAAGTGCCATCTTCCTGTGTTGTTTACGTTGTCCTTCCCGCCCTGTTGCAATGCCTCACTCTTGCCTGCCCTAGTCGGCTCTTCTTGTGACGCCACACCAAGCTAGCAATTTCGCCAAATCTGACTGCAGTTTTGTACACCATATGTACTGTGTTATGGTTGTTTGAGTTAAAGAACTTGCTAAATGAATTCAATGTTTGTTAAATGTTAAATCCAACTATAAATGTATAAAAGAGTTTCAATCAAATCAGAATTTGGGCTACCTCTGCCTAAACTGACATGCACCATCTCAGAGCACTGAGTTTCAACATCCATTTACACATTAAGTCTCTTTATTTTTGACCCTACTCGTAACGCACGTTTAACTTATGATCTGCACCTATCTGTCACCAACTGTCTCTGGTGTGGGTGGTGGGGGCTTGATATCCAACAAATTACACCCCTGAACTTTTAAAACTAAAATCTATTGGCCTACTACAATTGTAAATATCCTATGGTTTCTCCATTTGGGCCTTGATACAATGCCATCTAATATTTTTATTGCCCATTCTGTACAGTTTTTGGGGACTTTCCACACCAGCACCCTTTGCCCAGTTCCTCCATTCTGCCCTACTACATGTGTTTTCCAACACCAGTTACAATCAACCCTGGGTTATAGCCCTTCACCATTGCATGGTGCCATTCATTCTTCATAGATCACACCCATCAAGTCAAAGTGAATAGTAACTGGTCAAAGCCCATGGTTTCTGTGGAGGAATTCAGTCGTCACACTTTGTCAACCCCTCTGATCTGTCCTCCTTGTATTGTGCCGAGTATAATTTGACCGGCAGCTAAACTCTTCTCACAAGCAATCCACCGGAGATGTTTTCCTCCTTCCTTATTGAATATATGGGAAGTTAAAACGGGAGAGAATACATAATGTATCAATAAGATGTTAAAAATAAATACAGAGGCATGTTACAAGTTATAGGCCGAATCCCAATACTCCCCCTTACCCCTTCCTCTTAATTTACCCCTAGCCCTTGGCCCTCGAAAGTAAGGGGTAAGGGCTACATAGCCCTAGGAAATGGGACGCCACTTGGTTACAGGTACGTCATCTAGCACGTATCGATATCTCCAAAGCAAGTAGTGTTATGCACTGATATTAAACGAAATTCGCTGCTAATGGAGTTTACTTAGAACTGTAGACATGCTAGTCATAGAAATGCGGGACTGTTGTGCAATTCAGAACTGTAACATTAGCGTACCAAACTAGCGATTTTTAGAAACGTTTCAATTAGGAAAATGGTTGCAAATATATATGTTCATGGCTGTATATAACACAAAACAAGACTGTCATAATTTTTTTATCAATTAATTAAGCCGAAAATATTACATTTATCGGACTCTCTGGATGATTTGGTCGCCATTGTTGCCGGTCGCGCAGTTTTCACATAGCTCTAGGTTTCAAGTAAGCTCCCGATCTTACTTGGTTTTAAGGGGTGTGTACCCCTTAGTCTTAGCCCTTCCCCTAGCTCCAAAAGAGTATTGGGACACCACTAGCTCTCACGGGAACGCGCAAGGGGAAGGGGTAGGGGGGAGTATTGGGATTCGGCCACAGATTGTCTTATAAAACAGAGATTATGAAACTGTACGAGTTTGGCTAGAGAGTAGAATGTTGATGAGACCAGTTCATTGAGTGTTTGGGGAATGCAGCTCTTAGGCGGAATCTCCGCAGGATGGTTAGAGATTGGCCAGAGTCCAGTATTCTAGATATTCGGGATGAAGCACTCCTGTGGCAAGTGGAGGAGGTCTTACACCAGAGTTGCCAAGAGGTTCAGTCAGATGTCAGTGAAGCCCTGTGCTCTGTGGTCACAATGGAGAGGGAGGAACACACCATTTTAGATCAAGTTCATAGAGCTGTTGGCCGCCAAGATAAACAGATCACGGAGCTAACTAAAACACTGGCAGAGTTTTCTAGGGCTTTGAAAGATTTGACCACAGGCAGTATATGTCGGACAGTCCCAGAGCTTAGACAACGAGTTAGACCCCAACCCAGATTCACACCAGATGGAAAACCTATAGACCAATTATCACCATACGTCACACAACTGTCATGCAGGCTAAACTGCGCATGTCGGTTGCAAAAGATGAACCTCTCCGCGGTCTATTACACTTGGAGTGTTGATCAGGTCATCATATATCTCTGGTCACTGGATTGCAGGCAGAGTACGAATTATACAATGACAATGGGGGGGGTCAACTTCTTCTACAGGGCGTGTATCGACCCCCCCGACCTGTTGTTTTGACTTCTTTTGGCGGGGTCCAAGTCTTAATTAGAGGGGTCAGACACCCCCAAACCCCCCCGTAATTCGCACCCTGATTGCAGGGCTTGATATTAACTTTTTGAGGCTCTTGGCCTTTGGACAAATACATTTACATTTCACTTGTCTATGCACAAAAGTCACTTGACCCCGATACCCTTAAATAACCTGACCAAGTGATCGGGCAAAACTAGCCTGGCTAACGGAGGTCGCTTTCTCAGGCAAATGACAATGAAACAGGCTTGGTTAAAGAAATCCGAGATGCTGGCTATCTTCATCAGGCTCGTATCTACATTAGGCAGTCCTCCCTGACGTTTCTGGTGTATAATGGAGTGAAATACAACATTGTGCACACTGAGAGTGAGCGAGTCTGAGTGAGGCTAATGTCAAAACAGTGTAACGGGGACGCAGTCTCACTCAGATTGCCAGTTTAAACGAATCTGAAAAATAATTTGCATCTCTCTTGAAAGCTGCCCTGCTCGACTTTTTAGATGTAAAATTGACTGTAAAATTATGAACTTTGTGACATGACGTGAAGACATGGTTGCCGCTCAACTATGCAGTCTGTACCGGGCGACATTCTCACTCAAATTTCAAGACTTTCGTGACCCAAATCAAAGTTTTGATGCGACAGTGGGTAATTGCTTTCTCTCCTAAGGCTGTCCTCCTCGACCTTTTTGGTCTTTTTAAATTGAACTATTTGTATTATCTGTGTGGTCCTTTTGCCATTTAAAATGCTATCCTTTCCCGGTTTTCTGCACCCACTTTGCGCGCACATCCCGAATGTTTACAAACAAATAATTGGTCTATATGCTCTAAGTGTAACGGGGTGGGACATGTAGAAAGGACATGTCTCCGGTCACAAAGAGTTCAGGATGAGACACAAACTGATTCCCCTGAGTTGGAGTTGGTGTGTACAGCTGCCTTCTCGATCTCCTCCCTGCCAAACTTTGTAGGGAACTTCTCCCTATTATTGGACCACCCATGCTTAATATTATTAATTAATTTATTGTAACTGGACAAGTCCCTGACGATTTAAAACAAGCTATTATTAAGCCCCTTCTTAAAAAAACTAACCTTGTTGTCTTTTGTTGTCCAATTTCAAATTTGCCATTTCTCTAAAAAAAAAATGAAAACGCTGTGGCACAACAGTTTACTGAGCACCTCTCCTCAAATCAGCTTTATGAACCTCTCCAGTCTGGTTTTGGTCTTCACCACAGCACTGAAACTGCATTAGCCAAGGTAGTCAATGATCTATTATTAGCCTCTGACGCGGGCTCTAGCTCTGTCCTGGTTCTTCTAGACCTAAGTGCAGCTTTTGACACTGTGGACCATGAGATTCTCCTGGAACGTATGGAGAACTATGTTGGGATTTCTGGTGCTTCACTTCAGTGGTTTAGATCGTATCTATCTGATAGATCATAATATGTCCACTATTGGCTATACTACTACTATATGGCTGCTCATCCAGGAGCTGCACTGTAAAATACGGAGTACCACAGGGTTCAGTTCTAGGCCCTCTGTTATTTTCACTCTATATGTTGCCTTTAGGAAACATAATTAGAAGCTCTGGGGTAAATGTTCACTGTTATGCAGAGAATACTCAGCTATACATGTATATAAAGCCTGGAGAATTTCTACATGCAATGGAAAAATGTGTTTCCGGGTTGAGAACTTGGATGACAGCAAATTTCCTTCTTCTTAATTCGGATAAAACCGAGGTTCAAATTTTCGGCCCAAAAAAATACAGAAATAATTTATCCAATCTGACCTTAGACTTAGACGACGTCAAAGTATCTCAAAGCCAGCTGGTAAAAAATCTAGGAGTCACATTAGACCCAGACCTTTCATTTGAGTACCATATTAAGCAAATCACCAGAACCGCATTTTTCCATCTACGTAATATTGCCAAAATATGAAAATTCCTCTCAAAGGATGATGCTGAAAAACGAATACATGCTTTTGTTACGTCCCGATTGGACTACTGCAATGTGTTGTTCTCTGGCCTCCCAATTACCTACCTGAAAAATGTACAGCGGGTGCAAAGTGCTGCTGCTAGACTATTGACTAAAACATGAAAGTTTGATCATATAACATCTACTCTTATCTCTTTACACTGGCTCCCTATCCAAGCCAGAGCTGATTTCAAGTTTTACTACTAACTTACAAATCTCTGCATGGATTGGCACCACTGTACCTCTCCGGTCTCCTTGCACCCTTAGCTTGTGTTCTGCTCCTCTCTCTTACCAACCGTCTGTGGAGGAGGGGATCCCTCTCTGAATTGCTCCTCCCAAGGTTTCTTCAATTTCTTCTTCCGTTGGGAGTTTTTCTGGGAGTTTTTCCTTGTCTTCCTTGAGGGTTTAGGTTGGTTGAGGGGCAGTTCTATGGGCGTATGTGAAGCCCTCTGTGACATGCTTGCGTGTAAAATGGGCTATACAAATACATTTGATTTGATTTGATACAGAGTTTGACAATGCAGTGGAAGGTAAATTTGACACCAGGGAAGCCTTCCAGAAAATTCAGACAATAGACGTGAAAGATACAACCCCCTATTTTGACGATCTGAAGTATCAAAACGCTAAGCGCAAGTAACTTTGCGGGCGTGACTTAAGCTTGGTTGTTATTTTGCCGGCGGGATAAATGACTTTGCGCCTGGCGCAAATCTAAAAAGGGTTGGTCTGAAGTAGCTACATTACTAATGGGTGTGGTTTGGGCGTAACGTGCAATAAACCAATCAGAGCATCATCTCGCATTCCCTTTAAGAGCAGCGCTTGTTCCATGGCGAATTGCTATTCTGCTATTCCAACGGCGGATTTGCCAGGCGCACACCAGTGGTTCACAGGCGAGGAGACCGACATTCTCGTCAGGGCCGTAAAAGATAGAGAAGTGACATTGTATGGGAAAGGAAGAGCAGTTTTCTCATTGCACTAAGTTGCCCACTCATGTTGCTCATTGAAATAATTGGGGTGTGCTGCCTTCGGCGAGCACAAACCATTGTTATCTCACATATTTATTAATATTATTATTATTCTTTTTGCCCCCCTAAAACTTTGCCAATATTTGGACTACATAGACAACCTTGGTGTCAAACGTTTCGTCTTGGTAGCGATTGAGTTGCTTGTATTTGGATTTACGTTCCGTTGCACAGTTTAGGAGGCTACGTTTTTGTGGGGACAAAGTGCCTTTTGTCGACGAAGGGTAATCTGTGCTAGCTACGTCACCACACGTTAGCAACGACGCATGGATACAACGAGATAGACGTTCTAGCTCGCAAATAGGGGTTATGCCCAACATTCTTCCGGGTTCTACAAAATGGTTGCCTAATGTAGTGCGCACGTAGGCTATTGGCCTACTTTCATATTTGCCGCAGCAAATATGAGATCCGACTTGAAAATCGCCAGTAATATGTTTGCGAATTTGTGACGAATCTGGTGATGCAGGCGGACTGATAGGTGCACGCACAGCTGGGGAACCAGTTGAATTGGGAACCAGTTGGGACGTAAAACCGGTTCGAACGCTGAGCGCTCCGCATACCCCTATAGGAGCTTGGATTACGAGTGAAAAATACCACCCCCAAAAAATCACAACCATTTGGCTTTGTAAAGAAAACGATTTCGAGTGGAACTGCAATCTCGCATTTTTGATTTAGGTCGTGACAGTCTTTCAAATTTGAGCGAGTGCAGGTCGCCCTGTGACTCACGGATACTGTGGAACGCCTGTAGCAAACGCATTAAATCGAATGCTAAGTTAGCCTGAATGTAGCTAAGAACGCCACTGAGAAATCTGGCACCGGAATTTTAAGGTCCACGTCCTTTTCTTAGTTCTATAACTAGCGACTACTATCGAGATATTAAAAACAAACATGCCAGTTAACATGTTGACACTTACCCCTTAATGCTATCAAATGTTGGTTGCAATACATATTGAGGAAGTGTGTGAAAATAATGTTTATAGTTTTTGCTGCTTTGGCTACCTTTCATAGAAGGTCGGCACCACCGGGAGACATATCTTAAATGAAAGAGTAGGTTGTTTTCTTCAAAATAAGGTATATTTAGTCAATTTTAAAACATATACATTTTGAGAAAAATCAAGTTGAAGACATGTTGCTGAAAATCCCATAGGAATGCATTGAAATCTAAACGTTCTATTGAGAAAAAGGTTGGTTTTTCCCTTGTAACTTTTTCCCGCATGTCGGCACCACCCTGATACCTACTGGAAAGCAAGGTTACGTATAAAGGCGTCATCAGTCAAATTTTAAAGAAAATCGAAAGACATACATTTTGTGTTTTGGCTCCCTGAATGAGTCTTTCAGAAACCTGTGACGTCAGACGTTTTGAGCCTCTGTAACTCCCGCGCTTGACTCATGCTAGGCTGCCTCCAATGCTCACATCAACTGATTGACATCATAAGAGTGCTACTAGCCTTATTATATATATCCGTATGTGGATGCAAGTATCGGTCATGGTTACTGGTTTAAAAGATACATATTTTTGACACTTTACATGTATCTTTACAGTGTGTTGAACAAAAAAACAAGGTTGGTAATATAAAACCCACTCTCTTGGTGACTTTTAAATAAATGTTTCTACCAAAATGATTCATGGTAGTGATATGCAAATGTTCTTGTCACGTAGCACAAATCGGAACCAATCATAACCTTTTTGTCTGTCAGGAAATGCAAAACTTGAAAAAAAAGCGCGAATATTCTTTCTTTCTGGCAATCAATTTTGCAAGAAAATAAATTCTATGGCAGATAAAAAAACAAGAACTATTGAAATTGCATTCATAGGTGAGGGGGAGCAACACATAGCCACTTGCAAAAGTTTAGGTATCATTTTAGATCCAAATAGTCTTAGGGTTTGTGGTAAATTACCATTAGAAACCTTAACAAATGGGATCATGATCGACATTATCACGCGTAGTCACAAATTAGTATTTCAAATGCCAGCGCACCTTGTAACGTTTAATATAATTAAAAATAACTTTAAACTCCACGAACATGACTTTGATGATAAAATATGGAACAGAATACATACTGTTGTAAGTAAACTGATGAAACGATTTGATAATTTAGTCAGAGTTAGTGATAAAGAATCGTGTCTCGGTGTGGTGTTTGAGCTACTGCCTCCATAATATGGGCGTGAAGTTGTAGAAACTCCGCCCAAGCGTCTCATGATGCCAATGAGACAAGTCAAAATGACCTTTTTGATGTTAGAGAAGCTAATGATTTAGTAATTGGTTTACAGGAACACGTTAGCATTGTTAACGCCACTAATATAGAGTACCAAATAGTAGAAGTAGATAAATCAACTAAGGAACGTAAATATATGTGGCTTTAAATATACCAGGCTGAGAAAGAAAGAAAAGTCTGGTCAACGTAGCCTACGTAACATACATAGAAAAATTAAGAGGAAAGACAATCACATAGATTACCTTGAAGTTCGATGTAAAGGGAATTTGCAATTGTTCGAGCAGGTAAATGCAGAGCTCAAAACAGAGAGAGATTAGAGCAGAATATTGACAGCTTGCAATTCCAAATGTTTGTTTTAGGGTAAAAGATAAAAGCAAAACCCACAAGAGGAAAGATGTAACTTTACCGGACAAAATGACCAATTTAAATGACCAAATACTGTAGGCCTACTGGCAGGGCCGCCCATAGAAATGGCTGGGCCCCTGAAAAAGTCCAGTGAATGGGCTCCCCCCTAATTGGTCTTTAGGCTACTTATATTAACGCATGTACGTGTGCTCTCTCTCTCTACATAAGACATATGTAAACTCCCATTACTGAGACTTACTCAGTAATGGGAGCTACATAATAGAAAAACAAATTCAAAAACAAATATAAACATCTTTATACATAAAACTTAAACATAAAGTTTAATAAATATAACTGAGGCCTTAATAACTTGTGTGGCACCGCGCCAGACAAACACACACATAAAAATAACAATTTGACACACTGAGATCTGCTACACTCACACCACATTTTCTAGTATAAAATGCAATTTACCTGCCTTCATCTTTGCCTGTTATACAGCTATCTTCCTTGTCTTTCTGGATGCAAAGTCTTTTATAATGTATTTGAAGTCAATTTGTTTAGCCATTTCACACACAATGGCAAGTATTGTGATTGAGCCTCTCCTGGCTCATTGTGGACCGCAAGTCATTTTTATGATTTTGAGTTTACTTAAGGACCTTTCTCCTCCTGCCACAGTTAAGTGGTTAAGGTAAAGTGCAGAATATCCTCAGAGCAATGAGCAATGCAGAACATGCGCTTTCTCAGTGTCAGCTTTGCTCAAACTAGCTTCCTCTTGGCTAACATCGTGGCTACTGCTGCTCGTCTCTGCCATAGATGTATCGATGGTCTCTGCAGCCTGGCTGGGAGCATCTTTCGAAGTTGACTGGAAAGCAAGCAACAACAACTATTATCTAGCATTGTCACCGGCTAACTTGGTCTAGCGTTATGTTGTGTAGTCTGTCCTGTACCCTGACTCTGTTTAATAATCAACACTTGGTCCAACCCTGCGTTCGCACCACTCGTTACAAAGGGTGAGGTCTTCACCGGTTAAGCCAACAATACAATGTTTAAGTTAGCTTTTTTTAAGTAGGCCCTAATCGTGAGTATTTCAGTTAAAAATAAAATTAGTTATCATTTCTTAAAATATTTAGGAAGAAACATGATTATTGCTGGCATCGCGGCTGGGCCCCACCACGGACCCAGAAAGTTTTCCCATATATGGGCGCCTACTGAACATGTTTTAGCAATAAATGATAGGTATAGAACGCTTGTTATAAAGCTTAGAGAGTGGCAGGCAGACAGCAGGCAGTTTATGAAGGGTGAGGTCACTCTGTTTGAGGATGTAGACATCCACAGAGGACCCATCTTAGATATGTTGTTGGAGTCAACATCAGAAGAGTTTGATGCTTTGACTCAACAAGTTCTAGAACTTGTATCTGCTAGTTTAGTGAAAGTTTGCTGTAGGTTGGTAGCGGACCACTTGGAACATGGACGGTATGATGATGTGTCTGAAGATCAGTATCATGTCCTCAGATCAGAACCCAAAACAAATGTTTTATGCGAGAGGGATTTTGGGATATTTGATTAGATCAAAGTTCAGGGCAAGTAAAATAGCATTAGAGGGTATGGTCATGTTTAAGCAGAATAGGTCCTGGGAATGGTTGTCAGGGTTAGATCCAGATAGAAAAGCTGAAGTTCTCGCCTCAGCTCGGACATCTGTGAAAGGATTTATAAATAGGTTTGTAGTCTTGCAATTGGTATGTAATATTCAGACTGTATTGGGTAAATACTCATTTGTTTGGTTTTAGCATTGGGTTGTCTGATCAAGTGGGCCTGTGCGGCACTGACAGACTTAGCTTTGCAGTGTGTCATTTAGCTATTGGTTTGTAATATTCAGGCTTTGTGGTAGCTTGAGGATATTCATGATGGACCATTTTGTGATATGAGACAGGGGGCCCCAGTAGGGGGTGACTCCCTGTTAAGCCAAATGGTCTGCCATAATATCTGATAGCTGCATTGGGTAAGTAGTAGGAGTATTTGTTTGGTTTTAGCATTGGGTTGTCTGATCAAGTGGGCCTCTGCGGACACAGACAGACTTAGCTTTGCAATATTAAAACGGACTATGTCTATAAAAGTAGATACAGGTAGGATTAGAAGTAGTAGCTGATTTAAACTGTTGTATTCTATTTTAGTTAATTAAGCAATAAGCCCCAAGAGGCCGTGGTTTACGCTGATTTTAGAACAGGTAAGGGGAGTTGTTAGGCACGACGCGAAGCGGAGTGCCGAAAACCCCCTTACCTTTCTTGGAAGTCGCTTTTGATAAAAGCGTCTGCTAAATGAATAAATGTAAATGTAAGTAGTACAGTTTGGTGATATGAGACAGGGGGCCCTGTAATGGGGTGACTCCCTGTTAAGCCAAACTGTCATAGCTAGTATAGAAGTAATAGATAAAAGTTGCTCCCCTGAACCTTCACCATGGATGCAGAGGTGCCCAATTGTCCTCTGAGAGCTATCAACCTGTAGTTTTTTTCACAGGCAATGACTAAATTTTGGACCATAAGTTTCATATCCCTATAAATAAAGTATATTATTTATAATACGATTAGTGTATACTTTTTATCCATCATGAACAAACAGACGTGTTCAAATCAAGGTATTTGAAAATAATGGGCAATGTCACAACAAGGACACACAAACACCCTGTTCAACGTTAAATACACCCCCAAGTGGCCAAAAATTTACATTACAGCAGTAGTGCTAAACGGGACAAACATTTGCATATTTGTGGTCTCGATTTAACATAATTATTTATAGCGAAGTACTGGACACCGCATTAGCTCGCAATGTACAAAGAATGTAAGTCTGGATAAGAGCAGAGAATCTGATAAGAGCATCTGCTAAATGACAAATGTAAGTCATATTTCCCGCCCTGGCTAGAAGCAGAGCTCTGTGACGTAGAACAATGGCGTTCTTAAAGGGAGCTTGACAGCTTCTCGGTGCCACAAAACTCAAGGCTTAAAGCGGTGGAACGTTTCAAAAAATTAACTAAAATCACGCCTAAAAACGGGATTTGTCAGAAAACTAATAGAGATAACTGAAATCTGACTTCGGATAAGTTTAAGTTACGTTAGGTTACATACGGAATTGAAAGAAAAACGGAGCAAAACTGATAGGAAATGTTTGGTCTGTCCTCCCTACCGTGAGACCGCCTCGTCTTTTAGGCAGCAGCCATGCTAGAAAGCGTCATAGTAGTATTTTTTTTAGCTAATTTTATAGTTCAATTTTACACGAAAAACAGAAAGAGGGACATTTTATGACGATATGACTATTGTGAAAACAGCCAGGTGGTGAGATTTTAATATAGGTTGCTGTAAAAACGTTGATTTGTTTGCTACATGAGAGCCTGTCAGCCTCCATTTACGATTGCGGAAGCAATGTTGTCAACAGTGTTGACACTCAGTCAATTGTCGATCTGCGTCTGGTGAGTACTTTCTTAATTTCGTACCAGGGTCAATTCTACATCTAAATGGACAGCAGTGTTTTAAAGATATGGCGATTGCGAAGACAACCAGCGGGTCAGCATAGTTTGTTATTTGTGTAAAACTTGGAATTTGAGTGAGACTGCGTCTTGTTTTGACGTTAGCCACAGAGTCACAGACTCGGCTCGCCCACTGGCAGTGTAGTAGGCTACAGAACTGTCTTCAATGCCACAGCTATGGCTAAACTTTATTATGTCTTATTACACGGCTGTTCTTAATACTGTAGAATGCTCCATTCACTTGAATGGGGCTTCCCAACATTCTGCGGTGAACAATTTTCTCATATTTGACCGTTGCTTGGCATATTTGACCGCTGTCAAGGGAAGTGGCCTTTTTGCCTCGGATTCACGTCTTTCGTTCAAGCCCCCACCCCTCGCCCCTCGGCTTGAAGCAACGGCCCCGGTGAATGTAGGTGGTATTGCATTACGGTTAGGTTTCCGACTCTTCCGGTCGTTTTTATTCTATTAACTCCAGTCAACATTTACAAAACTATCTCCCCCAATAATTTTTGTTCGATTCTTGAACCTGGCTCATACTAATAGCTTTTTCATAGAAGAATTTTTCCAGATTTTTGATAAATTTGAGACCAATCCGAAATGGGTAAACTAGCAACCCATTTATTTGCTTACGTCAATAAAAGTTGCCTGCAAATGTGCTCGCGGATACTAACAGGGCACGAGCACCAAAGTTCACATTGGCCGATAGCCGATTTACATTGAGCTGAATGAGCCATAGACTTAAATTGAATGAGCAAAGGGAGAAATGGCTTGAGTTGCCTGCCTTGTTGTGGCAAGTTTAGCACATCGTTGTCACATATACATGAAATGTTGTTAATATAGTTTATTCCCGTTATTGTAAAACGGATTGGATTTTTCGTAAAAACGTTCATGACATGATGGCAAAGATATTATGTTAAGCGCGAGCATAGATTGTTGACATGTCTATCTGGAGCAAAGACGAAGATTAATACTATAACTGTTAACCACAATAGGAAATTATATATATTTAAATAATATTAGTCTTGCCTTCAGAAGCTTTTGTTAAACACACCCATTATTCTTTTTTTGATCGTGCCAGACTGCTTTTGTGGGACAATGAAGGTCCTCAGTGACTATGTTTCACCCCTACATCTGATGGTAACGTCTTGTAGCCTATATGGTTCTATGAATATGCCCCTTTCAAAGCCAAATGTTCAATAAAGTATATTTTAGACACACTTCTCGAGCTTTTATTTATTACATTATTAACATGTCTTGTTTGATCACGTTATTACCATTCAGTGTTTCCCACAGATTAGAAATCTAATTGTGGCGGGGAGGGGTGGGGGTTGTCAGACGGGGGGGGGGGGGGGTCGTAATAATTCCTTCATTCGTTAGTTAATTTGTTAGTAATTTGTTACATTAAATATTAATCCAAAATGATTCACACCTTCACAAAATTAACAACAACTAACATATCATTTCTGCATTATGCATGTAGCAACGCTAGTGCTAAACAACTATTTAACTGGTCGACTCCATGACGCCGAGTAAGTAGCTAGCTCTTGAGACTTCTCACCAAAAGAACGAAGGGGAAACTTCGAGTACTGTAAGTCGCTCTGGATAAGAGCGTCTGCTAAATGACTAAATGTAAATGTGAGTAAGCTACCTAGCGAAAAGTACCCTCAACTTTCCTCGACTTTTAGCTACGGCACTAATGCTGAAGGCTCGCTGATATAGCTGTCGGTCTTACTAGAACGGCATATGTATGCATTGTTGCTAACGTGTGCTGACGTTTTGACTGCGTGCATATGTGAGAAAGACGCATGAGTGACAGAGACGGAGGGAGAGCAGGGGAAAGGAAATGCAGCTGAACGAATACGCTGCGTGTTTTAACCTAAATAGCGATAAAAAAAGATTTTTACGAAACGCAATGTGTGGCGGCCGGTGTTGATTCTGTGGCGCACCGCCACAAATAAGTCTATGTGTGGGAAACACTGCCATTAATAGACGTTTGGTTTTCTAGGTTGAACATATAAAACACAGGCCACATTTCTACACCGATGATAAATTGAAGGCAGTGTGAATTTCGTGGCATTTCGTTTGAATATAAAGTTGACAGTAAGCTATGGTAAGTCTGCAGTATGGAAGATTTCGGTTACCTAAATAACTATTAAGCTTTCTTTGCCTGGCGAGAACAACGACGGAGCTGTTCATGTTAACAGTTTATTTCATCCGATACAATGCATTGGAAATCATACTCATATCACGAAGAAAAAAAGCAACATATGATGAGTTCCATCTAGAATAGCCCTATATTTAGCCCTATAGCCTATTTCTAAAAAACAAGTAGAAGGAATACTATACAGTGACGGAATACATTTCCGTTAAGTTTGCATCATGTCTTTGATTCTTATCGGACTTTCTGCCCATAGATTCTGCCTTAGCTCACACGCTCGGAACCATATAAATCTATGCTTGTGACTGGTTGTCGCAAAGTATGACGTGTACAGCTAGTTGCAAGCGTGCCCGAGGTCTCGGACCTAGGGGAAAAAATAGCCACTGTTTAAAGCTAGACCGGAAGACACGGAAGTGGAAATATGGCCGCGCCCGGTCTCGCGCTCTCGCTTGCCTCACTGCGCCACTGAGCACTTTTCATAGAAATGAATGGGGACGCCATCTTGGAAGACAAAAGTAGCTTACTCTAGTTATATTAACTCTATGCTTTCGTAGCACTCCGCAAGTAGTCCGGTAACTTTTCAACCCCAGCGTACTCTGTTGCTTAGAGACGTCAAATGATTTGAAGCCTAAATAATGTTCAGTCTATGAAGTTCAACGTCTTTGGCAAACTATTTCTCTGCTGATCAACAATACGAATGGTAACAAATACATTGTTAAAACCGTCCCATAGCCTACAACTTCATAACCAGGCCCAAACGGAATACGCGGGCGCAGAATTCCGACGAAAACCCGCGGAATTTCAAATAGAATGCATTGGTTTGAGGCTAAATGTAAATGAGCTTCTCACCTCATTACGGCTCTATTTTTTAAACGTCAGCCAAAATGCCGAGATTCAGCCCAGAAGAATTGAGAAGGAAACACTTATCAACGAAAATAACTGCAAGAGACAGGGCCAGGGAGTTTTCAGGCGACTTTTATGAAGATGGATCAAAACTTTTTTGTAAAGTCTGTCAGCACTCAATTGAATATATTCGCCGTCAGACAATTGTGGAACATCTTCGGTCGCTCCGACACAAGAACAAGAAGGCTAGCGGATCAGGTAAGCATAACTATTTATTTTAATTGTAGCCTAGGCTACTGTATATCTATTAAATCAGTTATTTTGAATTTGATCTAGCAGATTTCATTAAGAGCATCCTACCGAGTTTAGGCCGAATTATAGGCTACTAGGCCTACTCCGTTTTCACAGAGATGGACACAGGGAACGCCCTCTCCGATGTTGAACGCCCTCTCCGATGTGATCATATGAATAATTCCTAATAATAACTGCTTAGATGCCAGGCTAAGGTTACACACACATGTTCAGGTCTTGGTCTGTGGATCCCCTGAAGTAGCCCTGCAGCCTGTTGCACCAGCTGTGCGTAAGTTCTTTCTTAGTCTAGGGTGCAAAGTCCATACTAACCGATACGTTTAAACTAGTTAGTTTGATACTAAAGCTGAGAGGATGTTTGGTTGCACCACGGATACGTACGTTTCATCGTAGGTACACTGGCATAAAGTCGACACTAACCTAAATAATGTCGCGGAAAGTGACGTTTTATTGTTCTGTGGCCAATCAGTGATAAGCACTATTCTTGATTCAGTGTTTAGTACCGTGTTGTCAACAAATATTATGAAAACAGCTGACAAATGATAACGCTAGGTGGGTTTCATAGACTAGCTACTCAGCTAACTTAGTACAAGCTAACGATGTAACTTAACGTACATCTGTGGTAGGCACTCTTTCATTTATGCAATGATCATCTCGGAAATAAAGTACTTGTGTTGTCATTCATTGTGTTTACTGTTGTTTTTAATGTGACCGTGATAGTTTTTGTAGGCAAGAACGTGCACTTCAAACATGTCTCTCGTACCCATCTATCAGTTTGAACACTTAGCTACGCATCTACAAAAGGCTAACGGCAAAACGATAATCACGAAACAACAAAAAAAAGGTATCTAGACTACGTCAACTAGGAAAAATTGTTAGGTGATAACTAGAGTACTACCTTAATCTTCATGTAAACAGCTAGTGCAACACAGTGAAGACGAGTGGGGATCAGTGAAACCGTCAACTCTTAAGATATCAGGCCAGGGTTCATAACGGTAACTAGCTGCAACAGCTAACTAGTTACAGTTGTAACAAGCTGTACTAGTAGTAGCCTGCTGTAGTTACTGTATTCTATTACTGGGCAGGCGAAATTGTAACATTATAACAAAAACACAATGATGGCCTACACTGGCAAACTGTTACTATCAATTAGAATTGTTTAAAGTTAGCTATCTAATCCAAAATGGGGTTATATTTGCTCTTCAACAATATAATGTTACCGTCAAAATGTTACGTTAGTCAAGTTACCTTAGTTAATCTAGTTTAATAACAGTTTAATGCTGTTGACACATTAGTTTGTGCTGTTTCAGGAATTTGGCAATGTCTGACCGTAGGCCAAGAAAGAAAAACTTCACCCATGAAGAAATCCTCATCCTGCTTTCAAAATATAAATTAAACAAAGGACCATTAGAATCCAAATTTAACACCTTTGTAACAAATAAAGTGAAACAACAAATATGGGAGGACATCACAGACACCATCAATTCGAAAGGAGTGGAGCACAGGGATGTCAAGGAAGTTAGAAAGAAGTGGAGTTATTTAAAGATGCAAGCCGTTGAGGACTTTCCACGAAATGTCCCAACAGGAGGTGGACCAAAGCCAGACATGGGACCATATTCCTCTCTTTTATTGGACATTGTTGGTGAGGACTCCCCCTCAGTAATTGGGATTTCATGTGGGGTTGAGAGTGGAACAGCAGAAGATGCTCCGGCACCAGTTTCCCCAAAATCTCTCCCAGCAACAGCCCTCGCACCAACACCAGCACCACCTTCCCCTCATACAGCCGAACAACCTCTCTCCCCACCTGCAGAAACATGTCTGCTTGAGACACCTCAGGATGGCTCCAACACCCACCTACCACCAGCAGCCAAGCGTGCTAAAGGCAACAGAAGGCCTCCTACTCCTTGCACCGTGGAAAATATTGACACACTGAGATGTCAACTCTTTAAAGCGGAAATTGAAAAGCTCAAACAGGAAACAGAAAAGATACAAGCAGAAAAAGAAAAAATTGAGCTTCAAATTGAACATAGAAATATTTACACTAAAAGAAGATCTTAAAACAAAGGGATACGTCATCACACTTTCAAATGAGCCATAGCATTCAGACAACTCTAATTGGGGCAGAATAAATGGATAAATTATAATATTTTACAATTTCTATTATATTTTTTTATTGATAATTATTATTTATTTGTGCAGTTTCTTATTTCAAATATTTGGAGAATTATTTTTTAGCTATCGTGTTCTTGTTTTGCAGTAGGCCTATACCTAATAAATGTATTGCAATATACAGTTTTTGTTCATGCCCCTGGGAGGTTATTTATTAGCAGCTCATCCAAAGTAGGATGTAGTAAGATAGGTCCGGACAGTGGTAGCCTCAGTTGGTAGGTTGTCCTCGCCGAAGGGAATGTCTATGTCACCCCTATCATCTGC
The DNA here is from genome assembly GCF_021917145.1 of Hypomesus transpacificus. Classification (NCBI taxonomy): domain Eukaryota; kingdom Metazoa; phylum Chordata; class Actinopteri; order Osmeriformes; family Osmeridae; genus Hypomesus; species Hypomesus transpacificus. The sequence goes on along the minus strand of NC_061067.1, from coordinate 13,807,509 downwards.
ATTTCTTTCCTCCACCAGTGGTACTTTACACATCATTGCCATGTTGTGTAGGACAATGCAGGCACCAGCTACAGCGGCAGCTCTGTGAGGCTCCATCAAGATGCCTATGACAAAAGGAAGGCATGTAGGTATTCATTTGGGGACATAAAAGGCTATGTGAGGATCCAGAGCCTGCAGTGCTTAAAATTAAGTAGGCAATGAAGTTAGAATAAAATATAGCTGGATACCTCTGTGCAAACAGGCCCATCGGTTCTTCAGAACACCTATGCACCGCTCTACCACATTTCTGGTCTTGGTGTGTGCTGAATTGTAGCGCTGCTCACTGACACTTGCTGGGTTTAGATACCCTGAATCTCCTAGCAACCTGCCGGGGTATCGTCCAGCCTCAAAATCTCTCCAAAGGCTAGATTGCTTGAGGATGAAGCTGTCATGCTTTGCCCCTGGCCATTTTATCACTGTATTTGTAATTACAAGGTCAGCATCACATACAATCTGTGTGTTGATCGAGTGGTATCCCTTCCTGTTCACAAAGTCATTCTCGTTTTCTTTGGGTCCCTTAATTCTGATGTGGGTGCCATCTACACAGCCAAGTATGTCAGGGAAACCGGCTATCTGATGGAGTTTCTGACGGGTCGTGTTTTGTGGCTCAGGTTGAGTTGGAAACTTTACATAATCGTTCAAGCGCTTACACAATGATAGTGCGACTTTTCTAATTGCTCTACAAACTGTAGATTTATGCACTTGAATTGAATCCCCAACCAAGTTTTGAAATGAGCCCGTAGCGAAATAGCGTAATGCCAGGCACACTTGTAAGGACGGACCCGTTTCTGTCGGAGTCGTGCTGCAAGTCTGCAGCTAGCAGATCGGTAATTGTCTGTATCTTCGCTCTTGGAAAACGAAAGCGCGAGTTTAAATCAAAGTCGTCATATGTCTAAGGGGTGTAACCTATTGCGAAGAACATGTTGCCGACGCAAAACAGGCATTATTATCATTTCCTCCTCGTCCTCCAAATGATCCCACCTTTCAAAACGATGCGCCATTCCAACCGTTATTTTACGGAGGACTTTACACCCACTAAGGGCTAGGTGTAAGATTTAAGTTGTAACTTATGACTACGTTGGAACTTTTTAAGTTGGTGCAACGCTTAAATATTAGTAGCGCGTAAACTCCGACCTAAATTAGTAGATACGTTCAAACTAGGCTACGTTTGAATGTATGCATAGCTGGTGCAACCCAGTGCTGGCCACCCCTTGGCCACCCCATATATAAAAGTCAGCGGCGTAACAATGACTTGGCGGGCCCGAGTGCAGATCTCACCAACGGGCCCCTTGACCGACCTATCGTCAGGCGAAATGATTGAGTGTTGAGCTTAGCGAGGCGCATGGAAATGTACTTATTATCAGTGTTGCGTCTGAACACGTTAATGAAGTCGTTCATAATTTTGGTGAACGTGAACTGAACGTAGCCTACTGTATTAGGCTACTGCCTGATGAACATACTGTGCAGTGGACGCATTAATTCTGGTGTCTGTGAATGGCACGTTCACTCTTTTTATTTCGTTTAATAAGGTGCCAGATTTCTAGAGACTTCCAGACACACCGTTAACAGTCTTGTGTCCAGGGTTGCCCAACCTGTCAATCGCTGCGTGTGCTTTCTTTCTTTCTTCTACTGTCTATGCCTGGCAAGTGTGAGAACGCCGAATTGCGTAGAGGCAGAGAGCGGTATTGCAGACGGCAGCCACATAATGAAAAAAAGAACTGAACTAACCTAGTTCATTATTTGGAGCTTTGAACTTAGTTCAACATTTTGAATTATTAACTATGAACTGAACTAGTTCATGTAGAAAGTGAACTTTCCCAACACTGCTTATTACAATACACATTGTGAATTGATTGGTGAATGTTTGATTTTATTTTTGTTGGCTAGATATGCTGGCTTAACGTTTAGCCTATCTAGCTATTTTACAACAACATCCTGCACATTGTTTTCAATATCTAACCTGGCTGTTGCTTTATGCCTATACGTGCATTTAATGACGTTTGATAGCCATGTCTAAATGCATTCAATGGGCTATACCAGACAGTAAACGTTAGCCTACCCTGCTGGCTGAGTTTCACTCATTGCTGTTGGGCTGGGGGTCAGACGTAGCGTCCTCTTGAACACCTCGCCACAAATCCAAATGAAGATAATTATGCCAGCTTTGCCACCCTTTCATCCTGCTCTTTGCGTTCGTGCCGCTTCCTGCAGCCACTTTTGTGTTTTTGAATGAAGGGCATGGGGTAGCCTACTTACCGCAATTACTCAACACGCAACGCAATGCAACACAACAGGATGGCAAACGATCACAACGTGTGGGTGGGCTATAGAATCTTTGACAACATATTACCCAGACAATATTACTTAATAAAAACGAAATTTGTTTCATTAAGCAAAAGGCAAATGAGGCAAAGATAATTATTTGCTGTTGTTAAGACTGAAAATTTTTATTGGGAAGCTGAAAATAACTGACACCATAATTGAGAAATGTTTAAGAATTGATCGGACTGGATCATATGTTAAACTTTCTGTGATTTACGAGGAGCGAGGGGCCCGGTCAGTTCTTCAGGTAGAGTTCTCACTTGAGATCGAGGACGGGCCCCCTTTCGCCACGGGCCCTAGTGCAGCTGCACTCCCTGCACTCCCTATAGTTACGCCACTGATAAAAGTCTGTAGAGAAGTAGCCTATATGTGCGTGTCTGTTTTTGGGTCCTCACTGCTCAGACACTTCATAAGCATGTTGATGAGCTCAAATTATGGCCATTCTAATAACTTTGATTTTCTCTTTTATTTTTTTGTTCAAACAAGAACACTGGCTTCTTGTCTGGCAAAGACCCCTTCTACAGCAGAGAGAAAGGAATTCATCTTGGACCTTACCAGAACCTTAATTGAGGCAGACATACCACTTGAAAAGGCCCCAAAATTGTCAACTTTTCTGCAAAAACACTGCAAGCAGGGTGGGTCTATTCCAGCACCCTCCCACCTGCGCACAGAGGACCTGCCAGAGCTTTATCCGCAATATGAGCAGGACATCAAAGATGCTGTAGCCGGAAAGGACATCTACATTGTCCTTGATGAGACCACAGATGCTTGTGGTAGATGTGCACTGGCCATCCTGCTCCAACCAGTGGGTGAGCGAGCTGTTGTAGCAGACCTGGCTTTTTTTGAAAAAGTCAACTTCACCACTGTGTCCCAGGCTGTCATTTCCTGTCTCAACAACTTTGCAGTCGACTTCAACAGAGTTTGGGCCTTTGTGAGTGACTCAGCTAGCTATATGAAGAAGGCCTTCACTTGCATCCTAGAAGGTCTCTTTCCAAACTCCAGACATATAACCTGCTTTGCCCACCTCATTAACCTGGTGCTGGAGGTTTTTCCGGAAGTGTTTGGTGAGGTAAACAGGCTCTGTGCTCTGGTGAAGAAGGTGTTCTGTCAGGCACCTCAGCGTCGTCTGCAGCTTAGAGCATTCATGCTAGAGAAGGGACACTCTTCTGTAATGCCTGTTTATGCTGTCCAGACCAGGTGGGGCTCCTGGGTACATGCTGTAGAGTACTTGGCTGAGTACATGGATGTTGTCAGCGACTTCACTGCTACGCTACCAAAAACAGCGAAGTGTGTAAAGGACCTGCTGGAGGAACAAAAGGCCCAGCTGAAAGCCCAGGCAGTGTTCATTGTGGAACACAGCAGTGAATTAATTTCTCTGCTGACCAAGCTGCAGAAGACCTCTGTCCCCATGGCACAAACCATCGCCAGCAAGCTGGAGGACCTGCAAATGCATTTGAATATGGCAGAACAGCAGGAGCAGACGACTGGCGCCCACATACCAAAGAGCTGCTGCAGGAGCTGCCAGAGGAAGACAGGCTGACCTGCCGTGAGCTGTTCCAGACTGCCCTGGCAGCATGCTCCACCAGGCTGCTCACCGTGCTGGAGAAGCACCCCTGCCTTGACCTGTTCAGGTCATTAACCGTCCTTGATCCAGCCCAGGTGATAGGGGCAAGACAGGACATTGAGGACCACGTTGAGGCTATCCCCTCTCTGAACCAGGGGCCTCATGTATAAAGGATTGCGCAGCTTTCATACCAGAAGATGGCGTACGGCCAAAACTCGAAAAGTACCTACGCACAAAAATATTCACATGTATAAAACCGGTCGTACGCCAGGTCCTGGGCACCTTTCCTTTATAAATCACAATCAACGTGAGATTGACCGCACGTGAACGAGCCACTGACCCCGCCTTGCCTCCTCCCATAAATTAATATGCAGATGGACTATAAATGCGCTCCTGAGGTCATTTCGTGTCTGAATTACCGTATTTATTCGAAGAAACGCCGCCCTCCAAGAAACGCAGCACCAAAAATGAACGTTAAACGCTGCAGCGTTTATTTGAAGAAATACGGTGACTGTGAGATCGTGGTTCTGACAACAGAGGTGGAGGCGAGAAAATGTGTCCTGTTTGGCGGCCTGTCATCAGGTACTAGTGACAAAAGACAGCACTTTGAGATTTAGCTAAATGTAAAGTGCATTACAAATACAATTATCATAATTATTATAGGGCCATCAATGCTGTGGGTTCAGAGAACCGGACCATGGCAGAAATTAAGAAGAAATGGTCCGATATAAAACTTTAAATGAAGAAACGAGTGGTGGCGCATCGTAACAGCATGATTTTGTTGTTCGTTTGACAGCCTCAAGTTTAACAGAAGTTATTAAGTGGTGGCGGTATAAACAGAAGGCTATATAGCATTTCCCGTTTTGGGTTTTGGCATTTTCATGTGATCATCCACATTAATGATCAAACGTTTATTTTTATGTTTATTGAATAGTCAACGTCATAAACGTACTAGTGGAAACTTTATTTTGTAATATTTGGTGAGTCTCTGCACTTTTCAGTTGGAATTCGCCATGTTACAGAGCCAGACAAGACTTAGCGGACGGTCCGCACATTCTCACGTCTGCTCAAAAGTTTCCGTGACGGCCCGCACATTCTCACGTCAAGTAAATCTTTATACATCACAAAGTGTGCATGAAAACCATCGTACACAAGCTTTTTGTGCGTACGCAAAGTTTATACATGAGGCCCCAGGTGTCTGCAGAAGAGTGGCACAGATACATGGGCATTGACAAGGCAGATGCCAGAGGAGTTAGTGCAGTGGACTGGTGGGCAGCTAGAGAGGACAGAATGCCTGTCTTAGCAAACATAGCAGCCATCCATCTTTGCCTCCCCACTACCTCAGTAGACGTAGAGAGAGTTTTTTCGCATTATCAGATGCTTCTTAATCAGCATAAAAGGATCCTCACTGAGAAAAATGTAAACATTTTGCTAATTGCAAAGTTCAACAGCATTCAGCCCTAAACATGCACACACACACACTTCAACATACACCACACATTTTGTTTAAATCATTTTAAAAATATCAAATGTAAAAACATTTAAGAAATGTAAATTGGTTTGTCGTTTCATGTCTGTTAGATACCGTAGATATATTCTGTGTTTTATTTATAAATGTAATATTTATATTTATGTCCTTGCAATTCATTGTTAAATCTCTATTTATGTATTCATAAAAAAAATATACAGTATATATAATTTGTATTACATATTTATTAACTGTTTATTTCCCCATGAGGAATCTTGCAATAAAAATATCAAAAAAGTTGAATCTCTTTAAAGCTATACTTATTCCGCAGATTTTCGGTCTGAATTACCGCAGAAAAAGTGGAAAAAACCCACAGATTCCGTTTGGGTCTGCTCATAACCAGGTGCAACAGGTGTCTCAAGAGGATTAAGGAGTTGAAGAAGCAGATGCTGTGTCTTCCTCTTGTTGGACAACCAACAAGTTGTTTATATCTGAATACAATTTACTAAGTTACCTACTGAGCGATACCATCTGAGTGATACATGTAATTTTTACAAAATTAATATCAAGGGAACACAATGGTCAGAACTGCAGTCATACACTTAAATGCTTTTTAAAATATGTAAACACCAGGAGACTATGGGTAGCTGGGGCAGCCGCAAGCACACCCTCACAATTTCTCCAGAAATTGTACCCTATCTAGTTATTCTTATTTTTACATAGGCCTATATATTTGTTTTTTTAATTGTTATATTTTTCAATTGTTTAGTTCTTAGAATTAGTTAAACTAATGTACTTTTGTACTTAATTTATACCCGTATATGTTTATTGTTTGCACCTTCCTGCCACAGTAAATTGCGTATTTTTGTAACATAGGCTAAATGGCGAATAAACCGAATTCTGATTCTGATGGGCATGGAAGAAGAAACCTAACCAATTTAGCTTCGGTTAAACAGTCATGGGAGGAAATTACCACAGTTGTTACAAATAAAGTTCACATAGGCCTACATAGAAATTTCTTATGAAAATCTTTTTATTATCATTGAAGAAATATAACACGCCATAAATCAAAACAATGTAACGTAGCTTCGCAGAAAGAAGACCCTGGCCTCGCCAGCAGTGCGCACGGACCAAGCTTGCGCCCTTAAAATAGGTCCTGAATAATACGCCATTGACTTTAGACCACGTTTTTCCTTGTCAGTGGCGGAAATGTTTTTCGGAAACTGCAAAATAGCACCAGGGAACGTTTGCGCCAGAACACGCCTCTTTTTTCGCTGAACCGCCCACGGGAGCGCAAAGTCATTTCGACGTGCGTCTGTGGAAGGAAAAGTTGACTTTGCGTCGAGTGCAAACTAGGAATGACACTTACGTCGTTGACTAAGTCAATTGCGCTGGGTGCAAGATAGGGCCCAAGGTCTTTTTTGCTAAGGTCTCGGGTAATGATGCGGTCCATGTGCCAGCATCATCTGTCGCTACAGTTATGGCTAAGGGTCTCAGGGTTGTAAATGAAAATGGCCCCTTACTGGTGTTGGAGCCTGTGAACACACCGTTACCTGAATGGCTAGTTGTTTTATCTACCTTGTTCATCTCAGAGAGCCATACCATTCCGGTTCAAGTGATGAACATATCTGATGAGGATGTCTGGTTGAAGCCGAATACGGGGCTTGGAGTTCTGACTTGTGTAGACAGTGTTTCGCCTTCCCATTACCAAGAATTTATGAAAGTTTTGAGGCTTTGACTGGTGCTAAGTTCTTCTCCACCATAGTCTTAGCCAGTGGATATCATCAACTGGCCATGCATGAGAGAGATAGGCATAAGACAGCATTAACCACACCGTTTGGTTTGTTTGAGTATGTTAGGATGCCGCTTGGTGTCTAAAGGGCGAGCCACATTTCAGAGACTTATGCTGGCTACTATGAGTGACCTTGTTTTCCAAATACTCCTGGAGCCGAGTGCACCAGCTGGGCGTACGCCTGGGCGTACGCTACGTCCGACGTAAAACTGAAAGTTACGACTAACTTAAAGTTACGACTAGTGCACCAGTTAGACTTAAGCCCTTTATGTGCTGCACCTGGGTGTACATTTTACGCCTAGTGGGGAGCCGGCGTAAGTTGGGAAATCGGACTAATATCCATGGTAATTATAATGTAGGCCTATAACAGTTTGATCGGACAATATTCTCACAACGATGGCAGCTCGTCTCGTTTATAGACAACAAATGGAAAGGGCTTTAAGACGAGAAAGAGTCGTCCGTGATCGCACGAATCCGCTTGACATTTACTCCAAACATGAGCTCATTGAGAGGTTTCATTTCGGTAGGAACGCTATTTTTGGGCTAATCGAGGAGCTCTCCCCTCATCTCCAACATACAACGGACAGAAACGCCGCGCTGTCCCCCGCCCTGCAGGTGCTGATTGCTCTCCGTTTTTTTGCAAACAGGGCCTTTCAAAATACAATGGGAGACATGATTAATGTTCACAGAACGACTTCTTCACGTGCAATTCCAAGAATGTCGTTGGCCCTTCAGTGCTGCTTTAGGCGACATATCCACCTACCCACCTACGAAGAAGCATCCAAAACCAAGCAGGATTTTTATTCGAAATTTGGGGTACCTGGTATTGTTGGGTGTATTGACGGTACTCATGTTCGCATTCAGGCCCCCTCCGATCATGAGTATTTATATGTCAATAGAAAGGGTTACCATTCGATTAATGTACAAATAGCATGCGACTCGGATATGTCCATTATAGACCTTGTGGCAAGATGGCCTGGGTCAACACATGATGCTCGCATCCTCCGAGAGAGTGCCCGCCATCGGGAATTTGAGGCAGGGAGAGGGAATGGCATTCTCCTTGGGGATAGTGGATACCCACTGAAACGGTGGTTAATGACACCGGTGATCGCAGCGAGAACTGCTCAAGAACAAACCTATAACAATAAGCATGCACAAATAAGGAACATCGTTGAGGGGTGCATTGGAGTGCTCAAACGCAGGTTAGTAGCCCGGTTAACGGGCAAAAACAAATAGCCTAAGCAGCACTAACACATTTTTAAAGGTTAGTATAGGACCTATAGGTGCATATTTTGATCTGATAGCCTATATGGTGATTTTAGTTCTTGTTTCTTTTAGGTTTCACTGCCTCCACAGTGAAATGCGAATGCACCCTGAACGCGTCTGTGTTGTTATTGCTGCTACTGCGGTGCTGCACAACATCTGCGTTAAAAAGAGAATCCCCCTTATGATGCAAGGAGAAGTGGTGCTGGAGGCTGACGAGAACCCTGTGGCTGCCATCCCCATATCATCCCCAAGATATCGGTGGACGACTAGTCCGCAATCATATCATAAACAACATCTAGGCCCATAGGCATAGGCTATGTGTGCTCATAACTTAGTTTTCAAATGGTTTTCTTCAATCCTATATCTTATTCATAAGAAACAAACAGTACAAACAATCTCTTCATCAGTAGGCCTTAGAAATAGCCTATCAATGGCAATTACTTATTTATATGTATATGGTTGTAAATATTTGTATTTTGTAAAGAATGGTGTATGTCATCATGGTGTCTTCGTTTGAGACGTTATATTTTGTCTCAAGAAGTTTGAGTTCTAGTTTGAGTTTTTCTTTTTGAAGCTCTATCTTCTCATGCTCTGCCTTGAGTTTGGCGGTCTCGACCTCCACACGAATGATTTCCTTTTCAAGAAGTATGCGCTGCAGCTCAGCAAAATCTCTCTTTCGTTTGGGAATTGTGGGCGTGGACCTCTGGGATTGTGTCATCTTTTGTGTTGTGTGGCTCTCCTCTTCACTCACGGTGCGTTCACACTGCAGACTTTTTTACCGCTCAGCACCGCCGGCCTTCCCAAAGTGCACCACGCTCGGGGGCGTGTCAGACAGATTCATTCAGAGCTGTAGTTCTCTTAAATCACTGTTGTAGTTCGTATAATGTCATGGCAAATGTGCGGACAAAATACAACTTTTACACACATTAAGCAAAAATCCGACACGCATTCTAGATCTGACATGATCTTATCTACAGCACACAATAGGTTATCTTTTTCCACACTTTTTTTAGGCCGAGTGAAAGATTAAATGCCACCTGCACTCTATGGAACGGGTCTTGTTCCGGCTGGAAAAAAAGATGCATCAGACATAAACGTTGACATGTGTAACCTTTTATTATATTACTCGAAATGTCTGCAAATCAATCGCTAGATTATGACTTGCCACTACACATTCACTGTATGGATAGCGAGTGGCTGCCAGCCAGCATTTCAGCGTTGAATGTCAATCGTGTGCCGGGTGAGCTAGCTAGACTATGCAGCTAGCACAGAAGAAAGTTACGTAATGTGAAGAAACTGAATTAAAGTACAAAATACAACACACCAGGGACGCCGACAACCTCAGCAACCCTGCGCCAGGCATCATTTTTTTTGTTTATGTCTCTGTAATCGAACATAGACGTATCATACAATACTGGGTATGAAGACACACATACGATGAGTTGATCTTCCATCTTGAAATTGTCAAACCTAGAAATGTTTACCATGACCAACAGTTGCTACGTTACAAGAAACAAGAAACCAACCCGATTGGCCATCGCTGGCGTTTTCACGCTCGTCATTTACATAAAGTTCAGAAAATCCAACTTTCGCCGCCCCGCTCGCCTTCCCACAATACCCTACGCGAGCGTCGACGCCCCGCTCGCCTTCCCACAATGCCCTACGCGAGCGTCAACGCCTGGTTACATTGAAAATGAATTGGAAGCCGGCGCCCCGCTCTGCCCGCCCCGCTGCAGTGTGAACGCAACGTCAGGGTGTCGTTTGAGTCTGTAAAATTGCAACAGTGTAGACTACTTGTAGCTATTTGTCTATAGGCTAGCACTTGATCGTAATGCAAACAATATAGGCCTAACGATAGCCTACTCACTATGAAGCTATTGATTTGCAAACAAACAAATGTAGCTGTAGTGGGAATAGGCTAAATGACATACCACTCAAACTGACAGCTATCATATCGTGATCTGTGCTGCACTGAACGTCGGAGTCTTCAACCATTTGAACTGACAGTGAACTGTCAAAGCCGTTCAAGGTGGGAGAGTCCTCTCCAAAAATATAAATAATAATACCACTATAAACTGATATATTTGGTGAAGGACCACCCCCGGTTGGCGGGTTTTTAAATGCCGATGCCCTTGCCAGAAGATCCTTTCACTTCTTCCTAACCTCTTCAACTGTCCGCAGTCCTCCATCACATTCATTATAAATTTGATCGGTTATTGATTTCCACGCTGACTTTATTTGCCTTTTTTTGGGGTTTTTATCCTGCATTGCTTAATTTTAAGGGAGATGCTAGGCAGTAGTAGAGTGCGCTTAGGCTCTTAAATGTGTTGCTTGGCAACGATCGAAGCTTTCGCATTTTCACAATGACGCGCATCTTAAGACCAGGCGTAGCTACGACCGTGTTCTGTCAAGCTTGGTGCACTCGGTGTAAATGCAAATCACAAAGTTGGACGTAGCTAAGACGGACGTAGGAGTTAAGACCAACTTTTTTACGCCCAGCTGGTGCACTCGGCTCCTGGTGTATTTGGATGACAACTTGGTTTATTCTGAGACATTTGAACAGCACCTGGACAGGTTGGAAGCTGTATTTAGGAGACTAGGACACTGGCCTCAAAGTAAAACTGCAGAAGTGTGCTTTCCTACAGAAAACTGTTAAGTTTCTTGGTCACGAGGTGTCAGCAGAGGGTGTGGGGACAGATCCAAGTAAAATCTCCACTGTTAAGAAGTGGGAGGTCCCATCCAGAGTCAAGGAGCTTAGATCCTTTTTGGGATTCAGTAGCTACTACAGGAGGTTTATTCAGGGTTTCTCGCAGCTTGCTGAGCCACTGCACAGCCTCGTCAACCATTGTTTATGTGAAGGGAAAGTAACTAAGGGGAATCATATGTTAGTCAATGTGGACTCCCAGTGTTTCCTCTAGGATTTTTTTTAGCAGTGGGGGCAGGTCAGGTCTAAACCCCCCCCCCCCCCGGCCAAAACAAAGTGCTAACCCTATATTTCGGAGCAGCGTAATGTAATAGCCCCTAAAGAAATACAATTAGCATACTTAAAGACACCTTACAGTATGTTCTAAATGGCATAAATGCTGCCAATGAATAATTGACGTAACAACTTATTGTAAATGCAGTGGCCTAGCCTACAGATTAAGGTAGGCCACTCGGAAGCATGTACACTGTCTGCTTCATTTGATCTTGATAGGCTAAGCATTCTGTAGCAAATAATAACAATATACCCACAATTTATTCATAAAAACTAGGCTACTTAAGCATAATAATGCACCTAAAATACCAACGTGAGCAAGGGCAGTAATCGCTATCGAATCAACAGACGTGCAATTTCGCTAGCAGGGGAAGAATACAGACAACGAAAATCACCAGTTAACTTAATAAAAATTTGCAAGAACTATAGACTAATACAATAACAGGCTTAAATGAACTGACAACATATAATTTATAAGTTATACGACTTTCAGTTCTCAAGGACGCACACGCGCAATCTCAACTGCGCTGTGAAGCGCGTCTGTGCTATTCTCCGACATGCGCTCTAACAATCACGCCTGAATGACGGCCTAAAATTTTGTACAGCTCTAATTCTGATACCGTGGCGGAAGAAATTTAACCGTGGCGGCCCGGTAAAATCAACATGGGGGAAACACTGACTCCTGAGTGCAGTCAGGCCTTTGAACAGTTAAAGGAAAAGCTTACGTCTGCCCCCAGACTGGGTTTTGCTGATTTCGAGCGAATAGTGTTTTACTGAATGTGCATTGTGACTGTCTCCTGACTAAGTAAGTGACTTTAACTTGTAGTATTGTGTTGTGTTTTTGCTAAATCTTGTGTCTGGATAGAGCTGAGAGACGCAGCTATACAGGCCGTTAAGTAGCTAGCTAGAGATCGAGTTTCAGGGTACTTGCCGCTGCGTGAGACCCTGGCCTTTGTTTACATAATTAGGGTCATTGTCAGCTGCGCCTTGCATATTTAAGGCGGCTGGCACTCGCCTGGCAGCCTCGGTGCACGAAGACTCAGTCGAACAAAGACAAGGGATCTACCTCCGGGAGTCCACCGAGGAAGGCTGACGGGGCCGGATCACCTCTTCTGACAAGTATCAACCTATTCATATTTATATTTATATTATATCCTACCTAGAACATTTTCATAGCTAGCATGTGTTTCCTTAGCATTCCTGTTCATTACACTACCTGTAGACGTAGATATGTCACTAAGTATATACGGTCTACTTCTAACCTTCACTACCTATCCAGATCTTCTCCACCTGCCCTTTCTCTTTCTTTAGGGCTCTGGAACTGCCAGTCTGCTGTGAATAAGGCAGACTTTGCGGCGTTAGCATCTCATGCTTCTCTTTATGCCCTTGCGCTGACAGAGACATGGATCCGCCCAGAGAACACTGCAACTCCAGCTGCTCTCTCAGTCAACCACTCCTTCACTCACTCACCCCGCTCAACCGGGCGGGGTGGTGGGACAGGGTTGCTTCTTTCCCCACATATGAAATACACACCCACACCACTCCCTGTTACTGCCAAATCATTTGAACATCATTATGTTATGCTAACTGATTCTATCAAAGCATGCTTAATTGTTCATTATCGCCCACCAGGACCGCTAGCCGACTTTGTGGAGGAGCTGGACATGCTCCTCAGCGTTCTCCCGGATGATGGAACCCCCCTGATAGTCCTTGGGGACTTCAACATCCACCTCCAAGGAACGCAGGCCGTCGACTTCTTGTCTCTCCTGACTTCCTTTGACCTGACCATACTGAGCACACCGGCAACCCACAAGGCAGGCAAACAGCTAGACCTCGTCCTGACACGTAACTGTATCACTGACTTAACCTCTGTAACCCCACTGCACACTTCTGATCACTACTTTATCCAATTCTCTGTCTCTCTCCCTCCAACCCCTCCTACCTCCCTTGTAACTTTCCGCTGCAACCTCCGCTCCCTATCTCCCACCCATTTCTCCTCTATTGTAACGTCCTCCCTCCCTCCCATCGACGAGTTCTCGTCCCATCCCACTAACACTGCCACAGACTCCTTGTTAACCACTTAAACTGCATCACTTGACTCTCTCTGTCCCGTCAACCAGGCCTGCGCGATCTTCTCCTTCCTGCCCGTGGCTTACGGATGTTATTCGTGAAGAACGGTCCACCCTTCGGGCAGCTGAGAGGAGATGGCGCAAGTCCAAAGACGGTCTGGACCTTGATAAGTATCACTCCTCTCACATAACTGGTGCTAAAACCCTCTACTTTCTGAACAAAATTAACTCTGCTTCAAACCCCCACAAGCTTTTTTCTACCTTCTCCACCCTTCTTAACCCACCTCCCCCACCCCCTCCCTCCACCCTGACAGCAGACGACTTCTCCTCCTTCTTTGAGAAAAAAGTCGCCGACATTACCAGTCGGTTCCCTAAACCCACCTTTCCTACCCTCTCACCCTCCACGACGGACCCAACTAAATGTATAAACTCTTTCTCTCCCCTGTCCGAGGCAGAGATCTCTGACCTCATTCTCTCTCATCGCCCCACCTCCTGTCCCCTTGATCCTGTCCCGTCCACTCTCTTTCAAACCATCTCCCCCTATATCTTTTCTGCTCCATGTTCGAAACTCCTCTCTTACCTCTGGCACCTTTCCCTCTGCCTTCAAACAGGCCATAGTTACCCCTCTACTCAAAAAACCCTCCCTTAACCCTGCCGTCCTCCAGAACTACAGACCGGTATCACTGTTACCCTTCTTCTCTAAAACAATTGAACGTGCTGTATCTAACCAACTGTCTAACTTTCTTTCTCAGAACCTGCTTGACCCCAACCAATCGGGCTTCAAGACCGGCCACTCCACAGAGACTGCCCTCCTGTCAGTCACCACTGCCCTCCAGTCTGCCAGAGCGGCTTCGAGGGCATCCGTCATCATTCTGCTGGTCCTTTCTGCGGCGTTTGATACGGTTAACCACCAGATCCTGCTCTCCAGACTTTCTGAGATGGGCATCACTGGCACTGCACTCCAGTGGATCTCATCCTACCTGTCGGAAAGATCCTACCAGGTCTCCTGGGGAAGCAAACTGTCAGACCCCCGCCAGCTCTCCACTGGTGTCCCACAGGGCTCCGTCCTTGGACCCCTCCTCTTCTCTCTGTACACCACCTCACTTGGACCAATCATCACCTCCCATGGCTTCTCCTACCACTGCTACGCTGACAACACGCAGCTGTACCTGTCGTTCCCCCCGACTGATCCGGGGATCTCAGCTAGGATTGAGGCATGCCTCGCAGACATCTCCGCCTGAATGAGCACCACCTCCAGCTGAACCTCGCCAGAACAAAACTTCTCATCCTCCCGGCCAAACCCTCCATCTCCCACGATCTGTCAATCACCCTGTGATCTGCAACGGTGACCCCTTCATCCTCTGATAGGAACCTTGGGGTTACCATGGATGACGAGCTCTCCCTCACGGCCCACATTGCCGCAGTCTCCCGGTCGTGTAGATTCACCCTTTACAACATCCGGAAGATCAGGAGATACCTGTCTGAGCACTCCACCCATCTGCTAGTCCAAGCAGTGGTCCTCTCCCAGTTGGACTACTGCAACTCACTGCTCGCTGGTCTCCCAGCATGTGCAACCCACCCTCTTCAGAGGATTCAGAACGCAGCGGCCCGCCTGGTCTACAATCTACCCAGACGCTCCCATGTTAGCCCGCTCCTCATCTCTCTTCACTGGCTACCCATCAACGCCCGTATCAGATTCAAGACCATGGTACTGACCTTCCGAGCAGTGAACGGGACTGCACCCGACAACATCAAGTCTCTCCTGCAACATTACACCCCCACCCGTCACCTACGGTCTTCTTCAGACAACCGCTTGGTGGTCCCACCGCTCAAGACTGCCCGGTCCCAACACAAGCTCTTCTCCTGCCTGGCCCCCCAATGGTGGAACCAGCTCCCCACCTCCATCAGGGACACTGACTGTCTCCCCACCTTCAAGAAAAGGCTCACAAGACGCACTTGTACCGGGAGTACAACGGCACTTAGGAATACTTGGCTGGATCTGATGTTAGTTTCCTCCAGGATCACAATGACTCTTATTGAGTGACTTGTTGCTCTTGTAGGTTAGTTATAACGAAGTTAAGTCTTGTACTCGCTGTGAAATATTTTACTGTTGATTGTTCTTCTACAGGTACAGTCCTGCACTTTTTGTGGTTCATGTTGTTTTAATTTGTAACTTGTATAACTGCATGCTCTTATGGGTCTTCCCTTTTGGCACTTGTTTAGTTTTTTCACAATGTATGCTTCATGTTTTGGCTGCTTGCAATGTTTGGGACTACCTCGTTGTTATGATCAGTGACCTATGCTCTTTTGTAAAGCTCTCTCTTGGAAGTCGCTTTGGATAAAAGCGTCTGCTAAATGCGTAAATGTAAATTTCACTTGTCCCTTTTTTGTTGAGACAGATGCCAGCCAGCATGGATTAGGTGCAGTGTTATATCAGGAGCAAGGTAACACTAAACGAGTGATAGCGTATGCTAGTTGCAGGCTACGCCATGCTGAGAAGAATGACCGTAATTACAGTAGCATGAAACTGGAGTTACTTGCTTTAAAATGGGCGGTCACTGATGTGGAAGAAATTGGGATTTCCTGTGTGCTTACAATATTCACTAATCTAACTAGTCATTGGATACTAGTTAGTATGTTCTCATGTGAGCTTGCTATTAATAAGAGTAGGTTGTGTCTATGTGTCAGGGTTAATAGATGTTCGGCGTCAGGAGAAAGTACTGGGTAAACGTCCCTTGTCATGACTACAAGGACAGCTCCAACTATGATCTCTCTAGTCTGAGAGGGGTCATGAGTAGGGAACTGTTAATCTTTTTCTCTGACACTGTTGTAAAGTAATTACTATCTGACTGTCACTATCTATGTTTACATTCTTGTGCCCTATAAAAGATGGTTCTCCGGCTTTCAGAGCTGAAAGAGACATGATTCCACAGTTCCTCACATCTTCAACATCTCCGGGAGGGTGCTCTTTGGGACCTCCTTCTCGACGCCCCTGGATTTTGCCTCTCCACTGCCCCCACAGACTGGGTGGTAGTGACAGTGGAAATGCTGGTTGATCTGGAGCGCTTTACAAAGTTCATGAACAATTTGACCTGTGAATTGTGAACCTCTATCAGTGGACAGTCTTGTGGGGATCCCATATCTACAGACATGAGTGTCGCCGCAATGTAACTTGGGGGCCCCCAAAAAAGTCGTTTGGACCCCCCCACATTTGCGATCAAAATACTAGTGCATGACTGGTCTAATAGTCCAGCGATCTTTCCATTGCTTCACAATCAAATCCGTTCCACTTTATCAGTAGGGAGAATACCCATAGCAATAGAATTCCACTCCACGTTTTCTAGACAAACAGCATCACGCACGCAGATTCAACTCCCATACTCTTTGATCGACGCATCGCGCTTGCAGCTAGCACTTACAGTTACATTTAGCAGACGCTCTTATCCAGAGCGACTTACAGTAAGTAGTTCCCCGAGGCAAGTAGGGTGAAGTGCCCTGGCCAACGTAATTTGGCACGGTGGGGAATCGATCCAGCAACCTTCTGATTACTAGCCCAACTCCCTTACCGCCCAGCCATCTGACTCCAGACATGACTGTTCCACAGACGAGATGGACATAAGGAGGGTTTTTTCTATGAAGAGGAAAGTAAGTCAGAGTTGCCCAAGTTTTCCCTTCAGTGACCAAAGCACCCTTATGAGACATTCTTTGACTATACTAGCATTAGTTAAGTCACAAAGATCCTTTTGCAAACATTATGATTAAAGCTAGCTAGATAAGCAAGCTTTTTACCTACATCTAGCACTCAGCAATACCATACTTTATTTACCCATTACAAGTGGAACAGCATTTTTTGATTTCTTAATCTGGGTCAGAAATATGTTGTGCTTTTGGCCGTGTTCAGACCTAGGCGTCTGTTCCAGGCAGAAAAAGATGACAAGGATGTTTTTTCCAAGTAGCTACAAAATAAATAGGTATGGTTGGGTAGGTAAGGAATGGTTTATGAAGTACGGGGTGCCGGGGAGATTACACTGATCAGAGCTGACATTTTGAGAGTTCAGTTTTGGCTGAACTGTGCAAGCTCTATGGTGTTAAAAAGGCGAGGACAACTCCTTACAGACCGTAGGGTAACGCGCAGTGTGAAAGGTAAAACGGGACACTACACGATTTACTGAAGACAATCACTCCAGGGAAAAAGAGACGGTGGCCCGAGTATCTTCCTGAGTTAGTTTATTTCTACGATGTCACGCCACATTCCACTACAAGATATTCGCCCTATTATTTACTTTTTGTGGTACAGCCACATCTCCCTGTAGATGCATTATTAGGGCATGAGCATGTTACAGACAGGAAACAGGACTGGTTGTCTGTCCATCAGGAGAGGTTGAGACAAGCACATGAGCGAGCTAAGGAGTACTCAGAACAGAAGGCAGCTGACAGAATCTCTTTCCAAAATAAGGTGTTTTGTCCTCCTGTACGCATAGGTCAGCTTGTCTATTTGCGTCACAGGTTGTTAGGGAGAAATAAGATTCAAGATGCATGGAGTCCTAAAGTCTACCAAGTGATGGATGTACAAGGGACCACATACACTGCTGAACCTTTGGAAGGTGGGCCCATGAAGAGAGTTCACCGGACTGGGTTGCGCCCCGGAGCAATTCCGGTTCCTAAACCAAGAACTAAGGTTATGGCACAAACTAACATTCAGCCTGTGGCTGAAAAGATTTTTGAGTCAGCGGAGCCTGATTTTGTAGAGGTAAAAGATGTCACTGATCACCCCACGGCAGAACAGGTTGATGTGCACATAAAGGAAAATACAGATTTTGGTGCTATTATAGGGAATGAGTCAGGTTGTAGTGATGTAGGCACTGATGACACTGAGCCAAGTGTTCATGAAAGCGAGTATTCAGACGGTGATTTACACTTAGAAGCTGGAGATTATGTCCTTCCCCATGACGCTGGCAGGGATAAACATGTAACGGGAACAGGCCTGAGTGCAAGAGTATCGGTGACTACTGTCAGGAGAGGCACGAGGACACAGCAGGGTTCAGTCAAATCCATTTCACTTACCTACGTCTGCATGTAATGCGATAACAGTCTGCACAGAGATGGTTTCACAGGTATTAACAAGCCTGGGTGTTGCCTTATTTGAGAAAGCCTTGCAGACTGTAATTGGGTCAGCTCAGGTTTTATAATCATCAGAGACGCTGATTTATTGCATGGGAGAATGTAGCCGGGTGGTGAATTTGTTGTGAGACCCCCCCCCCATCACATTTATTTATGGTTACCTACAGCAGTGGTTCCCAACCCTGGTCCTCATGGCACGCCTGTCTTGCATGTTTTAGATGTTTCCCTGCTTGATTCAAATGAATGGTCATAAGCAGGCTTTTGCAGACCTGGATAACGACCCATTCATTTGAATCAGGTGTGTTAGAGCAGGGAAACATGTAAAACATGCAGGACAGGGGTGCCCTGAGGACCAGGGTTGGGAACCTCTGACCTACAGTATGTATTTTTGTGTTATATACTTGAAAGAAAGGTACATATGTTTGTTTGTTTGCTGGCAGAAGGTACGTTTTTAGTTAGTTATTTTAGCCACTAGGTGGCCAAGTAGTTGCGCGGTGCATCTCAGTCGCTCTCTTTTTCCTTCGGGCCGAGCGGGGAAGCAGCACGGGGAGAACCTGGGAACGCCTCTACTAAAGAACCTGCTAATTCGTCAAAATTGTAGGCCTACAGATCTCAGGAAATCTAGTTGTTGCTGCCCTCTGGTATTCGATAGTAAAAACACCCCCAATCATTACACGTCTCTCCCCTTCTCTCTCTTTTTCACTTGTGCCAGTATGCATAATACGGCCGATCAAACAAATGAGTAAATGGCACGTTATACAGTTTGGGCAGTGTTGGGGGTAACGAGTTAAAAAGGAACGGATTACAGTAACGATATTACTATTATAGGTAACAAAGTAAAGTAACGCATTACACAATTAAATATTGGTAACTACACTACTTTACTAGACCTCAGACCTTTCCTGCGTTACCCAAGCCATTTTTGTCAGTCCGAAAAGTTCTCTTTTAGTGGCCCTTGCATGCTTGCCTTTGTGCTTGCTTGTCTGGGCACTGTTGCCACAGAGACCGATTTGAGTGATTTGAGTGACGTAGCTGCTGGTGCGTAGACATTGACAACCCAGTATCACATAATTGATCCTAGGTTGGCATAGAAGGAGGGAAGCGGGAAAATGATTGAGACGGAGACAGGAGGGTTCAGCCAATGGCGATATTCTCATTATTTTAACTTTGTTGCTTGAAAGGACAAAAATATTACAGTAAAATGCACTCTATGTCCAGGTGAAAGGTGTCTTTCAACTGCTGTCAACTCAATGAGAATTTAAAGTGAGGCATATTTCTTCGGTCAGACAGTGTGGACAGGGTTAATGTTCGTTCAGTGAATGGCTGAGTTTTATATGCCATTTTGTTTTACATGTTTACAATTACAATACACTATATGGAAAGGCTAAGAGATGCTCTTTATTGAAATTTTTTTAATAAAGTGATGAAAGAGCCATGATGTTTGTCCATGTATCTATGCGGTAAATTTGGACATTTGCTTAAAACATTTGAAAATAAAGTAACTAGTAGTGAAGTTACTTTTCAAATGCAGTAACTAGTAAAGTAATCTAGTTACAATTTTCAGAAGTAACTTGTAACTCGTTACTTTTTCTGAGTAACTACCCCAACACTGCGTTGGGTTTATATGGATATTCCGTAATTCCAAAATGAAACAAAACGGAAACCAAGCTTTTCCCCATAATCTGGTTCTGACATCCGAAATGGACAAAACGATATTACGAGCCTATTTATCATCTTTTGCAGATATCAGCATAAAGAATATGAAATAATCATAACATTTAGTTATTTGGCTGACGCTCTTATCCAGAGCATCCATAACATCGATTAATGGCTCGTTATACCACTTTTGTTGTATGGTTATTTCATTATTCCCCAAAAAACTAAACAACCAAACACAAGCCGTTATACTTAAATGTGTGTTCGACTTACTAAAGTGACAAAACGATATTACGGCCCTATTTTGCATTTGTCAACACGGGTTGCAAAATAGAAAAAACAATGGCCACAAGGCACAAGGACCATTCATTTTCTCGTGGCCGAGAAAAAAAAAAGTTTATATAACTACATCTAGAATGATCACTTGTGAACGAATATCATTCATGTCTTACTATGCAGGTCACATGAAAAACGATCCAAACACTCATACCAGGCAGATGAACGAATCATTGATCCGAAGAGTCTTTGGATTGTTTTTCACATGACCTGCATAGGCTCAGTACTGGTAGCTAGCAAAAACAGAAGCTATTCATTCATTTTGACTGGGTCTTAGGATACGGATCTTTGGATCATTTTTCACGTGACCTGCATACGTTCAGAAGAGGAAACAGAAAGGATTTGTTTACCTCGTTCACTTTCGCGTAACTAGGTTTAGTAAGACGTGAATGATATTGGTTCTCAAGTCATAATTACAGGTTTAGTTATTTTCACTTTTTTTGTACTTTACTTATAGTTCAGTGCAGCGTAATTGTTTTCCATGATAATTAAATGCTAGTGTGATAATAAATGACCATTTCAAATCATACAAACTGTCATAATACAATATTTTAGTGCAAGAATTTCTTTTAAAATAACATAATAATATGATACGTGTTTGCAGTGGACGTATTTAGGCCAGGGAATTGGCGCAGCAACACCCCAGCCCCCCCCCCCCCCACCTTGAAAGAAACGAATGACTCGAAAAAAGATTTGTTCGAGATTCAAAGAACTGAATCAGTAAAATGATCCGAACTTTCCATTACTTTAACACACTCCCTCCGATAATTAACGTGAAGTGATCATTAATGGGAGACGAATGCCGGAGCTAAAATGTATGCTTCAAACGACGGGACGGAAGATAACTTGATGAATCCCTGCATTCGTTCGTGTGGATTTTTGGAACTTTCCTGACGCGCTTAGATTCACAAATGCATTTTAGAAAAGATATCCTCTGCAGCCTATCAGATGTCTCCAATTTTAGCCAATCACCGGAGAATGTCTAATATGGGTGGACGGGCTCTGCGTTAGCCTAGGAAACACAGAAAATGACTAAACATGAATCCAGACATTCTCAACCATATTCAATCACGTATGATCATCGGTTTAATAAGATTAACAAGCAACATTTCACCTACATGCTACCAGACGACATTGCTCGTGATGTGAAGGAGACGATGTCCGTCATTATGGCAGGTTGTTGAAGACCACATAGACACGTTAATGTGATTGGCTAAAATTGGAAGAGACGATCTGATAGGCTGCAGAGGATATCTTTTAGAAAAAATGCATTTGTGAATCTAAGCGCGTCAGGAAAGTTCCAAAAATCCACACGAACGAATGCAGGGATTCACACGAACGAATGCAGGGATTCACACCAACGAATGCAGGGATTTGTAACTTGTGTTTGTCAGGTTGCAAACGAGTGTAATAGGGTCATTTATTTGTGAATCGCGTTACATTTGAGAATCACGAAATACATTTGTGAATCGTGTTACGTTTGTTTGAATCGTGTTACGTTTGTTTGTTTGAATCGTGTTATGTTTGTATGAATCGTGTTACGTTTGTTTGAATCGTGTTGCATTTGTTTGTTTGAATTATGAAACTAATCTAACTCCATAGGGGGGTGTTCCATCAATGTCGATTAAGGGAAAGCGAGACTTATTTCGTCGAGTCCTACTTACTTTAGCGAGAATTCCGTTCCATTAAGGTGGATTATTCTAGTTCTAGCAACGTAACCAAGGTTCGGAACTAGCCTGATCCGTGTCCGGCTAGAAGTCAAGCTAAACTAAAATGTGTTGCAAATAATTTCAAACAGGCGGAAACAGAATCTCAAAAGACAGTTCCGTCGAGTAAATTCTTGCGCGCAATGCACTTTATTACGTGTTCGGAAACGTAAATTCAGACTTTTTGAAGTGCAGACATGAATGATTCACGTGTTTAGGCCTACTTCATCTCCAAAAAATATATTAATTTAAATTAACAAGTTAAGAAATAATGTCACTGTATCTGTTTTCAAAAGCCATTGTTTAATTGACATAAAATAAGGCCTAAGAAACTAAGCAGAGCCTCAAGACAAGTTACAATCAATTATGGCGTATCCGTTCTTTGACAAGCCTGTGGTGGATGAAGGTGCTCAGATTATACAAATAGTGTTTATCCCACCAGCCCCAAGGGTCTTCAGAGACAGTAATGCTTCCCTGACCAGTATCTGTGGAAGAAGTATAGGTTCAGCAGGCCCAGCATAGTTTATCTAGATAGATTTAATTGTCATTCTTAAAAATAAAAAAACATAATATATATATATATATATATATATATATATATATATATAGAGTCCGTAAGAGTTAGTAATGATCCAGAATTTTTTTTCAGCAATGCCAGTTTTGTATTGGCTCAAATTGAGGAAACAATAGAGGCTGAAATGTTTGGCGCAGACATACAAAACTTTGTGAAGTTGTGTCGGCGCAATACCAGCGAAAATCAAATTAACATACTGGTTGTGCAGAAGCTTGGATGAAGGAACAAAAAAAATAGTTTTGTTTTGATTTGCACATCCAAGCAATGAGCAACTGTTATGCTTCGTTTGTTTGCTCGCCATGATGTCTCTCCAGGAAAAACCGATATCGCACTCGCCCTTGCACGGTGGCAGCTCAGTTTCTCATGGGCGGGCCAGATGATCTGAGTGGGCAAAGCAGAGAGAGGGGAGGTAACCTTTCTCGTATCTACGTCACTTGGAGGAGATTTTCAAACAGAGCGTTTGAGCCTTCATTTTGTCAAAGGCGGAGAAGAACACGCAGGGCTTGGTTTACACTTATCGAAAATTCTAGCCATTGGGGGACCAAAGTCTGGCTAGGGGAACTCATATTAATGTTAAATAACCTCATAAAATGAAGTTTTCATAACATGTCTCCTTTAACATTGGAATCCAAGGCTCCATGCGCAAGGAGCTACACATGTACATGCGTCGTGCGCGTTTTGGGAACGGAGAATCATACAGCTTTTTTGACGCAATTGGATATCGATTTTATTATGGCAAAGAAGACACAGAAAACGAATTATAGTCTCACAGAAGTTTTAGAAGAAGTTACTGGACATGATAGTGATTTATCTGACAATGTTTCCGATGCAAACACAGATTTTTCGGACTTTGATTCAGAAGCTGAGGAATTCTTTCTGGAAGGAAAAGTTATTACCCTGGATAAGTAAGTTTCGTTTTATATTATAAAACATATTTTACTGTATATTCCATGAATAAGCTTTAGTTTGAAATCCAAAAACAAAATGTTGCCGTGTGTTTGTAATCATTTGTTGTTTCTTTGTTCCACGTTTCAAAATACTAATAGAGCTACTTTGGCGTTGTAGAAACAAGGTTTTATACCATATCAATAAGTAACTCTATTAGTTTATCTTATTTAGTGAAACATGGAACAAACACACAGCAACATTTTGTTTTCGTTATTGTTTTTGTGACTTGTTGTTTTACTGAATCAGAGCAGATAGCTCCATTTGTCATAGTATAACATTGTTTTTACATAGCCAAAGCACAGAAGTTCATGTGTGTGTGTTTCAATATTTGAATTGCAATTGGGGGAGGTGTTTGGCTCTTTGTTTTAAGTGTGAACTGTGGGGAGGGGGGTGTCTTTGTTTCAGTGTGTGTACTGCTAATGTTTAAGGCAGTAAACCTGTGAAAAGTAGAATACAGAAAGTATTTGGAATGGTTTCTAAAACTGAAAATGGTTTGTGTTTATTTTGTCATTATAGGAAAACATCTGATGAGGAATACGAGCCGGATATTCCTGCTCAAGTCAGCAAGCTGCCCCGTACAGCAGCAGGACGGGGTGGAAAACAGCAGCTCATCCAGTGATGAGCCTCAAGCTTCCCAGAGAGGTCAGGAGAAGGACAAGAGGAAGAGGAAGGGGAAGAGGAAGGGGGAGAGGCAGCAGCAGAACCAAAGCTGGAGCATCAACAAGCCCACCTGGAGAGAGATGGAATGATGTTGACATTCCTGACATCACTCCACCTCAGCCTACTTTCAGGCCGACAAACCCACCTGGACCCCAGCTAATTCAGACAGCGACCTACACAGCCCTGCAGCTTTTCCAACTGTTTTGGACAAACTCAGTTTTACAAACTATCATTATAAACACCAATGAGTTTGGCTCGACTCACCACTCCACACCCACTCACCCCTGGATTGATCTGACATTGCAAGACATGTTTACCTTCATTTCCATGGTCATCTACATGGGTCTGGTAAAATGCTCTGCATTTAATGATTACTGGCGAAAGGACAAACTGCACAGCTTTCCTTTCCCAAAACAAGTAATGACCGGGTAGAAGTTCCTCCGAATATCCCGATCTCTTCATCTGAGTAGCATGGCGGACGATGCTGCTAATGAGCAGAGGAGAGGCAGCCTTCAACCGTCTTTGCAAGATCAACCCAGTTTATCAGGAGATGAGAGAAGCCTGCAAAAGGAACTATCACCCAGGCCAGGATATTGCCATTGACGAGAGGATGGTTGCCTCCAAAGCTCGCATTGGACTAAAACAATATATGAAAAATAAGCCTGTTTGCTGGGGATACAAACTGTTTGTTCTGGCTGACTCGAAAAACGGATACACATGGGACTTTTTTGTGTATGAAGGAAAGCTCCAAGGAAACACTGGCAAGGAATACTAAAATACTGGCAAGCACTACATTCAATTCCTGTAATATTTGTATTTTATATTGTATTTCATATTGTAAATTGGCAACATATATTTTATTTTATGCCCACTTTTATTTTAGTGTATTCCATGAATACATGATAAAAACATGTTTGTGCTTTGTCTCCAAACGTGACTGCTACAATGACTGGCATGTTGCCCAAAACATTTTGTAAAATTGTAAATAATTTGTCACAATTCACTGTATGTAAATAGTCTGGTGTGTTTTTCTTATATAAACTTTTTTTTTACACAAAAGCTCTTGTTTTGACTCTTTTATTTGCACAACGTTTAGTTTCAAGAAGGTAAAAAGCACCCTTATGCCTCAGTTACTTTGTTTCAACAACACTAATGGTGAATCTGAATATGGGACATGATAGCTCTGAGTGTCACCTTTCAGTAGAGCCCAAACTTATGACTGTACGTGAAATAGTTCAAAGGTTGTAGCCTTTTATGCTAGGTATGTGGCCATGGTTTCCAAGGGTCCTTTTGGAGTCTCCAAAGGGCACTTTTGGAAAACGCCTGGATGTAACCTTAGAAAAACATGTGTATAACATTCCTTTATTATGGTATTATAATCTACTTTTGAGTTGTATTGGGTCAGGCTTCATGCTGTGGTCCAATATGGTCTTCCATCTTATACCAACCACTTCTAGGCCTATTCAGGCATGTGTTTTCAAAACAAAATATAGGCGGAAATAGAAACTTTCAGTTACCTTGTGTTCTAGCTTCTATTACTCAACACCAGTAGGACTTACAGAGGTCCTGACAGAAGGGGAAAAAACTTCAGTGTCAGCTTTCAAAAGAGACCATTTACATGCATGTACTCCAAATGGTTCAAGAACAGCTTTTAATTTACTTTGGGTATATTGTTTAGAAGTTTTTAGGCACATTTAACAGGATTCAGAAGAGGTTAAAGTAGCCTATATGTTGACAAGCCTCTATATTACCTCTCCTCTGGCTTCCCCAATATTATGGGTGCAATATACTGTCCCCATGGGTGTATCCAGGCCCAGTGGAAGACTCAGGGGGTGACTGCCTGGTGCCCCCATGGTTGAAAGTGTTTCTAAAATGCCTTTGAGTGGCAAACAGTAGAACAAGTGCCCCACTGTCTGCCATTCACATTGTGAAATATGCTTGAGTGCCCAGAAAATAAATGACAGTGTGCCCTCTAGAAGTGTAAAAACATGTCTTAATGAGTTCCTTTTCAGTATAGAAAATGTGATGCAGTACCCTATAAGGTGCCCTTATAATGGCCTAAATTGGACTGTTCCCATACCCTTACCTCCAATGGAAAAGGGTGCTGTTATGAAGTGCCCTTTATGCTGCCCCTACATGACAGTGTCCCAAATGTTGCCCTTTCCAAATCAGAATCAGAATGGGATTTATTCGCCATGAAAGTTTGCACTGACAAGGAATTTGCTTTGGCAGGAAGGTGCATACAATAAACATATAGGAATCTTAATTTAAATATGTGGTCTAACTATACTAGAACTAGCAGTAATAAGTGGAATACACTAAAATAGAATAAAAGTGGGCATAAAATAAAATATAAGTTGACAAATTACAATATAAAATACAATATAAAATACAAATATTACAGGAATTGAATGTAGTGCAAAAGTAAAAAGTTTTAAGACATGAAGTCATTAGAGTCAGTGTGAGCTCTTGGCCTTGTTGAGGAGGCCAACAGCGGAAGGGAAGAAACTGTTTGTGTGGCGTAAGGTTTTGGTCCTGATGGACCGCAGCCTTCTGCCGGAGGGGAGTGTTTGAAACAGGGAGTGACCAGGGTGGGAGGAGTCCGCCACAATCTTCTTCGCTCGTCTCAGGGTCCTCGAGGTGTGCAGGTCCTCGAGGGAAGGCAGATTGCAGCCAATCACCTTCTCTGCAGTGCAGATGATACGCTGCAGCCTGCTCTTGTCCTTGGCAGTGGCAGCAGCGTACCAGATGGTGTTGGAGGAGGTGAGGATAGACTCAATGATGGCTGTGTAGAAGTGCACCATCATTGTCCTTGGCAGGTTGAATTTCTTCAGCTGCTGCAGGAAGTACATCCTCTGTTGTGCTTTCTTGGTGAGGGAACTGATGTTCAGTTCCCACTTGAGGTCCTGGGAGAGGATAGTGCCCAGGAAGCGGAAGGACTCCACAGTGTTGACTGGGGAGTCACACAGGGTGATGGGGGTGAGTGGGGCTGTGTTCTTCCTGAAGTCCACAACCATCTCCACTGTCTTGAGAGCATTGAGCCCTAGGTTGTTCTGGCTGCACCAGGTCACCAGGTTGTCCGCTTCCCACCTATAGTCAGACTCGTCTCCACCAGAGATGAGCCCAATGAGGGTAGTGTCGTCCGCAAACTTCAGGAGTTTGACGGACGGATGGCTGGAGGTGCAGCTGTTGGTGTACAGGTAGAAGAGCAGAGGAGAAAGGACGCAGCCCTGGGGAGATCCAGTGCTGATGGACCGGGAATCAGAGACTTGTGTTCCCAGCTTAACGCACTGCTTCCTGTCAGACAGGAAGTCTGTGATCCACATGCAGGTGGAATCAGGCACGTTCAACTGGGAGAGCTTGTCCTGAAGCAGAGCGGGGATGATGGTGTTGAAGGCAGAGCTGAAGTCCACAAACAGGATCCTGGTGTAGGATGCTGGGGAATCCAGGTGCTGTAGGGTGAAGTGGAGGGCCAAATTAACTGCATCGTCCACAGACCTGATGGCTCTGTAGGCAAACTGCAGGGGGTCCAGTAGAGCAGGGGTGACCAACCAGTCAGAGACTAAGAGCCATTTTTTTAACCTTGTTACTGCAAAGAGCCACATCCTACACACGGGCGCACGTGAACATCGCCCCATCCCTTCCTCACTCTCTCTCTCTCACACACACACACACACTTACAAACATACATACCACACACAGAGACAGACAGAGAGACACAGACCTCTGCTCAGACAGATTTACTGTACATGTCACCAGGGCCGGAGTGGGGCCAGTTTTCAGCCCAGGAGATTCAGGCCCAAGACTGGCCCACTTTTTTTGTATACCAAACAGAGCCGGATGCAGTCTGCTTTGACTGGGGGTGCAGTGAACTTTTCTGGGGTGTATCATGATTACAGAAAGGGATCGTATTATTTTTTATATTGATATCATTTTTTAGACTGTTTAACGATCAGTGTTAATCAGGCGGAGCCAGACGTTGTACACATTCTGGGCTTAGCCCCATAGGACGTATGGGTTTGATGTGAAGCAAAATGGGGAATTCCACACTTAATGCGAACGTGCACAGCGCGCGAGCAAACATTTTTGGCCATTATTTGAGCGCAAAACAGTTTTTTGAGCTAAATGTAAAATAAACATAGACGTTTTTTAATTGGTAAAACCTTGTCTAGGATGCCATCACTTCGGCCCTGCTCCCATCCATCCTCGCTGACGCGTATCGTTAGGGTAGGGGCCCCCCGCCCCGCTATCGGTAGCCTATCTGAGAAAACTTTTTGGAAAAGACGGGCTATGGACCCAACCAACTGTATTTTGGAGGGGAGAACTCCCTCACATGGTACAACCCATGCAGAGGCTGTGGTGTCAGAATGCGGATAGTGTGTAGCCTACTTTAAGAGAAGATAAGACTAACGTGACAACAAACAACTGTATCTGCTTTTCAGCCTGACTTTTCAAAGTGATCTTGCGAAATTAAGTCCCTTTTGGAAATTCCTGGTCAATGTTAGCATGGAGTGAGCTGAAGTGGCGCTGAAGATTTGAAGCCTTGAAATGCGCTACTGACGCCTAGCATAAGGCAGAATGGCCATTACGTTCAACGAAAAATATAAACTCACAATCTGTTAAAAACGTGTTCATCTTCATATTTGCGTTTTGCTGAGCATTTCCCCCCTGCCATTTTCAGAGCAAACTTGACACCAATTGTTTACTCAACAACAAGGTTTTCCCTCCCTCTAAGCTCAGCGTGGAGTTTTATGTTGGTCCACACCAAACACGTTTCGCGTGTCTATTTTAGATACAAATTGAATGTATACAGACGCGATCAAGCGAAAATTAACGTCAGACGTGCATTTGCTTGGGATGAAAATATTGAACTCAACATGAACATTGAACACACATTTAAAAAAAAACACAAACACAAAATTCGATATGAATGTAAGAGCCGCACGAGACCAGGCAAAGAGCCGCATGCGGCTCGGGAGCCGCGGGTTGGCCAGGCCTGCAGTAGAGGGTCAGTGATGGATTTAAGGTGTGCCAGCACCAGGCGCTCAAAAGACTTCATTACCACAGAGGTCAGGGCGACGGGTCTGTAGTCATTATGTCCAGTTGGCCTGGGCTTTTTGGGCAAAGGAATGATGTTGGAGGATTTGAGACAGGCTGGCACATGGCATGTCTCCAGGGAGATGTTAAAGATGTAGGTAAACACCGGAGACAGCGCAGTTCTTGAGGATGGCTGGAGAGACAGAGTCCGGCCCAGCTGCTTTGTGGGGGTTCTGTCTGTCTGTTTGTTCACTTCTCTCTCCTGAATGGAGAGGGTCGTCACTGTAGATGGGGGAAGGGGGGGGGCCTCACGGGTGGAAAGGGGTTGTTCAGGACTGTCCAATTGTCTTTCAAATCTGCAGTAGAACTCATTCAGGTCGTTGGCCAGGCGGGAGTCGTTAGAGGAGTGGGGGGCTCTGGGCTTGAAGTTGGTGATCTGCCTTAGGCCTCTCCAGACAGAAGCAGAGTCGTTAGCAGAGAATTGGTGTTCCAGTCTCTGCGAGTACAGTCGTTTAGCCTCTCTCACCGCCTTGCTAAACCTGTTCTTCGACTCCTTGAATCTGTCCTTGTCCCCACTCCTAAACGCTGCCTCTTTGTCCAGCCTCAGCCTTCAGAGTTTAGCTGTAAACCAGGGTTTGTCATTGTTGTAGCTCACCCTGGTGCGTGTTGGTATACAGCAGTCCTCACAGAAGCTGATGTATGATGTCACAGCCTCTGTGAGCTCATCCAGACTATTGGTAGCAGTCATGAACATGTCCCAGTCAGTACAGTCCAAGCACGCCCGCAGTTCCTCCCTAGCCTCACTGGTCCACTGTTTCGATGTCCTCACAACAGGCTTACAGCGCTTCAGCTTCTACCTGTATGCAGGAATCAGGTGGACCATGGCGTGGTCTGACTGACCCAGTGCTGCTCGGGGAACTGCATGGTATGCTTTACTGATAGTAGAGTAGCAGTGATCCAAAGTGTTCTCTTCTCTGGTAGGGCATTTGATGAATTGTTTGTATTTGGGGAGTTCTTGAGTGAGATTGCCTTTGTTAAAGTCGCCTAGCACAATAACCAAGGAATCTGGATTTTCATGCTCCACGCACAATATCTGGTTTGCGAGTACACGTTGAGCCTCGTTGGCGCTAGCCTGAGGGGGCATGTAGACGCCGACCAGTATGAATGAAGCAAACTCACGTGGCGAGTAAAAAGGTTTACAGTTAATAAAAAATGTTTCCAGATCAGGAGAACAATGCTGCAGAATCACTGTCACATCTTCACACCAGCCACTGTTAATAAAAAAACAAATACCACCGCCTTTCGTTTTGCCAAAAAGCAGGGAGTCACGATCCGCTCCCAGCAGTTTGAAACCTGCTAGCTGTAGTGCAGAGTTTCACTCAGCCATGAGTGAGTTTGTTGCTCAGCGAACGAACGTTGGAGAGAAATATCCCCGGTAACGCTG
Organism: Hypomesus transpacificus; assembly: GCF_021917145.1. Classification (NCBI taxonomy): domain Eukaryota; kingdom Metazoa; phylum Chordata; class Actinopteri; order Osmeriformes; family Osmeridae; genus Hypomesus; species Hypomesus transpacificus. The sequence goes on along the minus strand of NC_061067.1, from coordinate 13,776,533 downwards.
TGCGCACTCCGCGCCGAAGAAGTCGCACCAAAGCACCGGCCCGTTTACTTCTCCTACGATTCTTCGCTGCTAGGACAAAGCCGAGAGTGGCTTTGACTATAATTCCCACTAAGTCTGCTGCTGGAAGCAGAAGAGTGGGAAATAAATCTACAGGAGTTGTAGTCCTGATGTTAAGAAGTGCTTCTCTTGTTAGAGAACCCCGGAAATCTTGGCAGAACACTGAATAAACAGACAAAACAAGACATAACAGAGCACACCGAGCTACCGCGGCTGCCATCGTCGGCGCCATCTCGCCAAAGACAATTAGATGCTGTGCCCAACAGTCTCCCCTAATAATCCCAGTAGGGCATGCTTTCCCAAAGTGAGTCAGTCACTGTCCAAGCCCCCTCTGGATCTGTGGAGGCAGACTATGTTAATTGGAAATACTCATGATATAATAATGATAGTCATGCTGAGCAATTTTAAATGACTGTTCTTCCAAACAAAGTGTGCAGTTTGGGTCACCTTCTGATCTAAAAAGTCAGTGCTGGATCTGTGCAATACTAGTCATTTCAGTGAATCCCTATTTTAGTCATGGTTATCTTTACCTTTTATCTTAATTCTCAGCATTTAGCCTATGAGTTAATAAATGCGTGTGGCAAAGTTATTTTGAAGTCATTTAAAACATTCAAGTGCAATTAACCATGGCTTTCTTCAGTGTTTTGAATTTTATCCAACAATTTTCTAGTGCTGCCACGCTCTCTTTTGGGCTAGTGTTATTCTCAATTACCTGTATCACACTTAGTAAACTTTCAAAAATTGTCAGTGAATCTAACTCCACAACCTCAGATATTGATCCTATACCCACAACATTCTTTAAGCGAGTGTTTGATAATGTCTCAGGTCCGGTGCTAGAGATTATAAACACATCCCTTAGAACTGGCATCTTCCCAGATGCCTTCAAAACAGCTGTTGTAAAGCCCCTATTAAAGAAACCCAAATTGGATAACAGTCTACTTGCAAATTACAGACCAATATCAAACCTTCCATTTATTAGTAAAGTACTGGAAAAGATAGTTTCAGTCCAACTAAATTATTTTCTTGAAGAAAATAACATTCTGGAAGTCTCGCAGTCAGGTTTCAGGAAATATCACAGTACTGAAACTGCTCTCACCAAAATAATTAGCGACCTCAGACTAAACTCTGATGCAAATAAAGTCTCTATCCTTATCCTTTTAGATCTCAGTGCAGCATTTGATACCATTGATCACAACATCCTAATCAATAGACTGGAAAAGCTTATTGGGTTCACGGATAGTGTATTGAACTGGATGAAATCATATATCACAGGAAGGAAGTTTTATGTTAGTTTAAGGGACCATAGGTCTAAGAAACATGAGAACTGCTATGGGGTTGCTCAAGGAAGCTGCCTAGGTCCATTACTTTTTTCTCTTTATATGTTACCACTTTGTGACATAATCAGAGAACATAACATGAATTTCCATAACTATGCGGACGACAGACAACTATATATATCCACTGAACCCAACGATACAACGGCCATCCATTCCATTACCAGCTGCCTGTTGGCAATAAACAAATGGATGAATGATAACTTTTTTAAATTAAATGAAGACAAAACTACTATGTGGCCCCAAATCCAAAAGAGAGATGCTTACTAAGAATCTAGGAAGTTTAACCCCCCGGCTTAAACCAGAGGTGACAAGTCTCGGTGTAATCCTGGACTCAGATTTGAATTTCAACTCCCACGTTAATAAAGTGACCAAAACTGCTTTCTTTCACCTGAGGAATATAGCAAAGGTACGACCATTCATAAACCAAAATGATGCAGAGAAGTTAATTCATGCTTTTATATCCAGCCGGCTGGACTACTGTAACGCACTTTTCGCTGGTCTTCCCAAAAAAACCACTGAAAGACTACAGCTCATTTAAAATTCTGCAGCTAGATTATTAACCAAAACTAAAAAGAGAAAACATATTAGTCCTGTCCTAGCTACTTTACACTGGCTCCCTGTTACCTTCAGAATTGACTTTAAGGTCCTATTCCTCACATACAAAGCTCTACACGGACAAGGACCTAGCTACATTGCTAACTCTCTTATAAACTACACACCAGCTAGAACACTGCGATCATCAAATGCAGGCCTATTAGAGGTCGCCGGAAGCAGCCATAAGAAGATTGGTGATGCTGCCTTTGCCAATTACGCCCCAAAACTATGGAACAAATTACCCATAAATATCAGAGGCAAATACGCTAGACATGTTTAAAAGACAGCTTAAAATCTACCTTTTTACCAAAGCATTTAACTCATTTTTATCTCAGAAGGGCCTTACAACTGGTAATAGTTATATTATTGTTTTTATAGATTTGCTTCGTATTCCCGCAAAGATTGCGGCTTGTGTTTGACTTGCACTATTGCTTATGTGTTACATTTGATACATTTTGTTGAGTTATTGTATTTTGTTAAGCTGTAGTTTTTATTATTATTATTATAATTTTAATTTATTTTAGTTTTTTCATTTTATTTTAATTGAGAAACCACAAAGACTGTGCAAGAGTTCATGTGTTTTGTTATATGGTTGGAAACTGCAAGTGCAGCTCGGATCTAAGACGGATTCGAGAGACCGCAGATAGAATGCGGCTTGTATGGTTTGTTATATGTTTGGAAACTGCACGAGGCAGCTCGGATCCAAGACGGATTCGATAGACCACTGAAAGAGTGGGGCTTGTCTGGGTTGTTATATGTGTGGAAACTGTATGAGGCAGCTCGGATCCAAGACGGATTCGAGAGACCGCAGAAAGAGTGCGGCTTGTCTGGGTTGTTATATGTGTGGAAACTGCAAGTGGCAGCTCGGATCCAAGACGGATTCGAGAGACCGCATATAGAGTGCGGCTTGTCTGGTTTGTTATATGTTTGGAAACTGCACGAGGCAGCTCGGATCCAAGACGGATTCGAGAGACCGCAGAAAGAGTGCGGCTTGTCTGGGTTGTTATGTGTGTGGAAACTGCACGAGGCAGCTCGAATCCAAGACGGATTCGAGAGACCGCAGATAGAGTGCGGCTAGTCTGGTTTGTTATATGTTTTAGATCTATTACTTTTATCACTTGTATTATTGTTTTTGTTGATTTTATGTTGATGTTATGATGTTACGACCTTGAGCTGCAATTCCTGTATGAAATGTGCTATATAAATAAAGTCTTACTTACTTACTTACTCAATCCCCTTTTGAGAATATCAATAGCCTACTGTCAGAACGGTTTCAGACAGCTCATCAAATTACGCTAATTATCAGTAGGCCTAAATGCATATATATATATATATATATGTTAAGTCGATTTGGTAGGTCTACAATTTACGCATGGTAACGGTCGTAATGGTTTGACAAGTTGTCTCCCTGCCATGTTAATTGCGGCAACATTGCCCTTTTTGGGGACAACTCCCCAAAAAATCTAAAAATCAATCTACGCTGCTGAAACAACACCCCTCTGCTGCTTTACGCTTTACTGCGACATAACTCCTCTTTTTGACGATCGTCTGATCTGGGCTGCACAGTCTAAGCTTATTGAGGTCTAGCTTGAATTAACGTTGCCTGTTAGTGGAACGGAACGTTAGTGGAACGGCTTGAGGCTTAAGTCTAAGTTGACGTTTACCCAAGTGAGACTTATTCATGTTAGCGCGACTTGCGTTAGCGACGTTGATGGAACACCCCCCAGCTGTCTCCGGTGTTTACCTACATCTTCAACACCTCCCTGGAGACATGCCATGTGCCAGCCTGTCTCAAGTCCTCCACCATCATCCCTGTGCCCAAAAAGCCCAGGCCAACTGGACATAATGACTACAGACCCGTCGCCCTGACCTCTGTGGTAATGAAGTCTTTTGAGCGCCTGGTGCTGGCACACCTTAAATCCATCACAGACCCTCTACTGGACCCCCTGCAGTTTGCCTACAGAGCCAACAGGTCTGTGGACGATGCAGTTAATATGGCCCTCTACTTCACCCTACAGCACCTGGACTGCCCAGCATCCTACGCCAGGATCCTGTTTGTGGACTTCAGCTCTGCCTTTAATACAGCTAATTCAGCTACTGGTTGCACTATCAGTAACATTGCACTACTGTACCTCACTGTACCTCGCCACCAGGCTCCTGTATGGTCATTGACTTAGTCACTGATCTGCAAATTTGCACTATTGTACTGTACTCCACTTAGGTTATAATAGGTTATAGGGTTGAAACAGGTTTTATGTGCATTTAGTGTTAGTATAGTGTACTATTTATTGTTATCTGTAATTTAGGAAGTTTTAGCATTAGGGTTAGTATAGTCGATTATTTATTGCTATCTGTATATTTAGGAAGTTTCACTTATCTAAGCTCAGCATAGATGTAAATTATGTTCCGTGTACTTATATGTTATGTTATACCAGGTGCTTGCGTTGTCTTGTCTTAAGAATTTCAGTGCCCAGTCTAACCTTGTGTTGTTCTGTGTACCTGACAAATAAAAGACTTGAACTTGAACTAATACCATCATCCCTGCTCTGCTTCAGGACAAGCTCTCCCAGCTGAACGTGCCTTGATTCCACCTGCAGGTGGATCACAGACTTCCTGTCTGACAGGAAGCAGTGCGTTAAGCTGGGAACACAAGTCTCTGATTCCCAGTCCATCAGCACTGGATCTCCCCAGGGCTGCGTCCTTTCTCCTCTGCTCTTCTCCCTGTACACCAAGGGTACTCAATTAGAAACTCAAAAGGTCCACTCACCAAATTTCCATTCAGTCGAGGGTCCGGAACGGACCATGGTTTATTTTTCTTGCCCTTACCTCTCCCATTGACTCCCATTCAAAATTAACTTAAGTTTAGGCAAAGTGCCCGTGCCCCTAGGCATCTTTCTCCCATAGACCAGAGTTCGGGGGGTACTTTTGTTCAGTGTCTATGCTTTGTGTCATAGTTAGTGACGTTTCACGTTAGCTCTACCACTTTTGACAAGGGCAACCATCTCATTGCAGATTAAACATATCAGTTTTGTGCTCCCCACCGGCAACACAAATGCTTTCTTGTCAGTCCATTCTGTCTGAAATGTGCGAGCCATTTGGTGACCCCTGCTGTACACCAACAGCTGCACCTCCAGTCATCCATCCGTCAAACTCCTGAAGTTTGCGGACGACACCACCCTCATTGGGCTCATCTCTGGTGGAGACGAGTCTGATTATAGGTGGGAAGCGGACAACTTGGTGACCTGGTGCAGCCAGAACAACCTAGAGCTCAATGCTCTCAAGACAGTGGAGATGGTTGTGGACTTCAGGAAGAACACAGCCCCACTCACCCCCATCACCCTGTGTGACTCCCCAGTCAACACTGTGGAGTCCTTCCGCTTCCTGGGCACTATCCTCTCCCAGGACCTCAAGTGGGAACTGAACATCAGCTCCCTCACCAAGAAAGCACAACAGAGGATGTACTTCCTGCGGCAGCTGAAGAAATTCAACCTGCCAAAGTCGATGAAGGTGCACTTCTACACAGCCATCATTGAGTCCATACTCACCTCATCCATCACCATCTGGTACGCTGCTGCCACTGCCAAGGACAAGAGCAGGCTGCAGCGTAACATCCGCTCTGCGGAGAAGGTGATTGGCTGCAATCTGCCTTCCCTCGAGGACCTGCACACCTCGAGGACCCTGAGGCGAGCGAAGAAGATTGTGGCCGACTCCTCCCACCCTGGACACTCCCTGTTTCAGTCACTCCCCTCCGGCAGAAAGCTGCGGTCCATCAGGACCAAAACCTCACGCCACACATACAGTTTCTTCCCTTCCGCTGTTGGCCTCCTCAACAAGGCCAAGAGTTCACACTGACTTTAATGACTTCATGTCTTAAAACAATTGCATTTGCACTACTTCACAATTCGTGTAACATTTGTATTTTATATTGTATTTTATACTGTAAATTGGCAACTTATATTTTATTTTAATTTTATGGCAACTTATATTTTATTTTATTGTATATTTCATTGTATATTTTATTGTATATTTTATAGTATATTTTATTGTATATTTTATTTTAATTGTATTCCACTTAGTATTGCTAGTTTATGTATCCTTAGTATAGTTAGACCATTTATCTAAATTTAAGATTCCTATGTTTATTGTATGCACCTTCCTGCCAAAGCAAATTCCTTGTCTGTGCAAACTTTCATGGCGAATAAATCCTTTTCTGATTCTGATTCTGATTTTGTTGTGTGAAATACAACCAAACTTTAGAACGCTTCTGCCTAGTTGCCATGTTTGCTGCAGTCTGATAAACTATAAAAGTTTGCGCATGCGCAACGGCACAGAGAACCGTTGACAGAATCACTAAATAATTTGGCTGACGATTCCAAGAAATCGGTTCACTGGGAACCGGTTCTAAACAAGAACCTGTTCTCGATACCCATCCCTAATCTTACATTCAACTTTTTCTCAGATGTGTACTAAACATTGTCAAGAGTCTTCATATGATCTTGTGATTGAATCAGAGTATCAGTTTTTGAACGGCGGATGTGTAAAGCATTATTCTAGCGTTAGCGATAAATTTGATTTCCTTTAATTCAATAATTTTTTTTAGATAAAAGTTGCCTTCGCACATGGTAACATGTTGTAATGTCTTCCTCATGTGTGGAACAGATCAAGTCCCTAGGTCAATGTGGCACTTATTTATGGACACATGATATATGTGCATCAGGTGCAAATTCACCCTTGTGTAATTTTTTTTCACAATTGCTAACATACAAAAAGCTATTTTCATAACCTTCACTTCATGTACCAATTGCTCGCCCCAATTTGGCACTACTTCACACTAGCTTATCTGCATTAAGGCACCATAACGTTCTGGTAAACGCTCTCTGAAAGTTCTAATTGTTCAATTTCGAGCGTTCTAGGGCGAGTTGGACACATCTGGCATATGACTAACGTGTGACTATAACGCATGATTAACGTGGGACTGACTTATGAGGAGCGTGTAACAGCGACCAAGTAAGACACCCCTGAAAACTATTAGCGTGTGATGACGTGTCACTGGGTCGCGACGACGTGTGACGAAAGCAAACGATGAAAACGAAGCAAACGATGAATAACAACCGAGTAACGCTAGGGTAACGACTGATTTACGATAGCCAAACGCGTGCAACGTTAGTCAAACGTTCCACAAACGTTCTTCAGCGTGTTCAGCTATTAACATTGCGCGTTTAAAAAACGCTGGTCTCCATGAGAACTTTTGTGCATGTTCAAAACTTTTTTTGGGACCAGCGTTCTCCGGCGATCAACGACGTTTACCGACGTTTACCAGCGTCCACACAACGCTCTTCTGGTGCTATACCAGCGCTGTACTAGCGACCACCAGGGGTGAAAGTAAGCCGGTACTGGCCGGTACGCCGTACCGGTAAGAAATGTCTTCCCGGTACGCCGTACCGGGAAGACATTACGACACACGCACAGGCCAGTCGCGACAAGGCAAGCAAAACAAGCAATTGCTTGGGCGCCAAGCTGGCTTGGGGCCCCAAGACAACGACTGGTTACTAATAAAATGCAACAACAAACTGTGTGAGCGTCCCTTTGATAGTCAATGCAGTAAAGTGCAATGACACTGTTATCGGGATCCCCCTCAAGGGGGCCCTCTCATGATCTGTGCTGCTGGTAAAATACAAAACCTCGTCTGAATTTATTTTAAGTGTTTTTCCTTTTCTGTTCTGTTCCACTGTTCTTTTCTAACTATTCAGCTAAAAAATGTATAAATAAATGTTGAAATTAAGCGTTCGGAATGCATTCATAATTAAAAACAGATACAGGTGGGTTAAAGAGTGATACTAGAGTGATAAGAAGTCCTAGTGAATGCTTGATAAGTAGACTATAATACAGTAAATAAACAAATAAATAAATAATAAATAATGAGGCTAAGTGAAATTTTCGGCGCGCGCTGTGCGTGCACATTAAACCTGTATCATAGTACCACCAAGAAATAAAAACTACTTTCACCCCTGGCGACCACGGACGATTAGTAACGTTTCCTCTAACGTCATAGAACGTCGACCAGAACGTTATAATGTGACGGGGCCTTTAGACTCTGACTTTCCCTGTTTACACACTGATGTCAATTACACATCAACTTGTTGTCAAAACACTACATACTATGTTCAGTTGTTGCACACACTTCTCAAGGAAAGTGTCAAAGCATCAACCTACAACACACAAATATTCAAATTCCTAAACACTCAGGTCTGGTGAGCAATTTGCTATCAGGGGGGTATTCCAGGTAGTGGGTTTAGTGAAAACTCTGAGTTGTTTAACCCTGAAAAGAGGCATACTCCGAGTTCCACGTTCCAGAAAGAGAGGTAACGAAACCTTTTGGTAAGTTTCCATGGTAACTTACTCCTTGAAACTAAGGCAGGTTTTCCATGCCAAACTCTGCGTTTCTACCGATCCCCTCCCACTTTCTTAGCCTGATAGCGTTGGCAGACACGGCATTTCATTTCCTGGTTCAGCCGAGCGATCTCAAACAAAATTTAATTCGCTTAGTTATACGCCGGGAGACGATTTTAAGACTGCGGTTTGATGTACTTTAATTCCCTGATGAATACCTAAGTTAACGTTATCGTTTCCTGTCACAATCTGTAATTTATTTTAGCAACATTCTCAGCCCTTGGGTCTTCATTGATAGTGTTACTCGCCGTGGATTTGCACTCAGAATTGACCAAATGCCTTTTGGCACTGAAATAAAGACAAATAATTTAAATTATATTTGGTCTTCTTTATTGCCTACAAATATAAATCTAACAATGAGTAGCCTATTTCTATCGGCTATTGTTCCTACAATTTACATGATTCATATGATTCCTACAATTTACATGATGTAGGCTACTGTCCTGTAACTGTTATTTCAGCAAATCTATTTCAACATTGTTGGGGGTCAATATATTGGCCAAACAACCAAAACGAATTCCCCTATGGTTTGAAGGGAGATGGGAAACTGAACAGTGAATTAACATTAACCAAATAATGCCAATACCAATGGAATTACAGTTATTTGACTCTTTGGGTTAAATCAGAGCAAGAATGGTCAAATTAAGGTTAAATAATATATTAATTTTATCCTATTGCAAATGAATGCAATGAATTAAGTTAACTCTTATGCCTACTCTACCATGATTCTTGTAAAACAGAGATAGAAAGCATGAAGTGAGGAAGAAGGAGTAGGCCTAGGACAAGCCAGAGCTGAGGAGAAGGTCTCGGGAGAACAAGAATCCACAGAACAATGCTTCACAATTCCTTTTATACCCAAGAACAACTACAATCACACCAGAATCTTGACCCTTACTTATCAACATGTCTAGCAATGCTACAGTAAGTTACAAAGATGTGAGAGCCATCAAGTTGAGACTCTATCTCAAGTTTCTGAATTTTGGGACCTTTGGGCTGCAAATGACATAACTTTGAAAATTGACAAATTAGGGCGTGGCCTAAAAAACGCCACCCTTTTGAAAGTGACAACTTTGAAGCGTGTTTTGTAAGGCCAACTGTGCTCTGGTCAGGCCCATCATGCAGAGATCCATTCTTTAAAAGCTTTGACTCAGGACGGAATTATATCACACCTGAGTCCAGGGTTGCCAGGTCTGGTGAAAATTTCCAGCCCAAAATGCCTGAAAACGTACCCAATGTTTTTGCTAATCTCACGTTTCATTGGTTCATTACAACAAATGATTTAATCATGCCACTTCCTATCACCACCGAACAGAGACACAGAGCAACAACATTACTAAAGGAAGTGTATGTACATTTTAGTCATTTAGCAGATGCTCTTATCCAGTAAGTACAGGGACATTACCCCGAGGCAAGTAGGGTGAAGTGCCTTGCCCAAGGACACAACGTCATTTGGTGTGGCCGGGAATCGAACTGGCGACCTTCAGATTACTAGCCCAATTCCCTAAGCGCTCAGCCACCTGACTCTGTGTAGGTTGTTTACCTATTACTGCTCGCTCTGCCCACACATTTTCCCCCATCCGTGCTGTTTGCCTCTCTCCCACACAGGTCACATTGGGGCAGAAATGCCGCGGCCGCATGAGGTTTAGAAGTAACACAAACACATGCCACCCACGATCTTTACATTTTAACCACAACGTTTTTACAGCTCCCCAATTTGGCAAGATACAAGCAGATGTGACAACTCTGCCTGAGTTGATCTCATCTGGAATCTCAGTCAATGCAAAAATGACAAGAGTCATGAGGAAAACTGTGCTTGGACAGTGCTAATAATATTCTGCTTGCGCGTATAATTGGAGAGTATACAGCAGCCTCCAAATAACCAAACATTGTTAAGCTCTCTCGTGCCATAAACTACACAACATACACAATCAGGGTGACCAACAGCAAGGTCGTAGGTTTGGTCTCAGCTTTGGTAGGGACACTGCCTGGCGGCACCCCACCCCCAATAATAATAAATGGAACACGACCCCTCCAAGACCAAACATGGCACCACAGGCCACACACCAGACTGACACGCTTGTCGACTTGATGTGGGAGAAGTTACGCTGTATACAGCCATGGACTTGACGATGTTAAATGTATTATTAATGCTCCACGATTTCATGTTTAAGACGTACCATATGAAATACTGCAATTAAGTTTGAGTAGCTATAGCAGAAATGCATTCAACTTTTCTAATGGCATTCTTGAGCTTATTGAGTAAAGTGAATGCAACCATTATGTTTTCAGGATGGGATAGAGATCCACATACCTCAGCTTTTCTCCAGTTGTGTAAAGACATACCACAGAGCTAAGTCTATTTTAGGTGATGTTGAGTTTGTGCGGTTGTTGTCTACCATTAGTGGCAGTAAGTAATTGTTCTCTTGTAATGTCGCTGCAGCTATACTAGGATTGTTAATCTGAAATCAATTTTTGTCTCTCATTTGATAGATGCATTTAATCAATATGTATTACTGCCCACAGATTGTGAGGAAACTTATAGTTTGTATCATTTTGGAAGTATTGGAACCTACGCATTTCTTTAGTGAAAATGTACAAACTGACATTAGACCACAGATTCGGTATGGTAATGTTAAAATATGATTATTGAACAGTATCCTTTATTCAAAGACAAAGAAGAGGGGATTAACCCTGTTATTGACAGTATTACCAGTTGACTACATGATACACCATTATGGATTTATTATTTGCATTTACATATCAACAATAGTACATTTGGACACGCCTTCAAAAGAGTTAAGTTGATTCAGCAGCTGTCTATAATGCAATAGTTAAAATAAGCACCTGGCACATTTCACTCCCATGTTACTCGACCTTATTGCAATTTTATGTATTCTGGTTGCGGCCAGAAAAGAGACAGAATGTGTTTCAGAATCGAGAGCCCTGCTCGAACTTGGCAACAGGTGGGCACTGGACACTGGGCCTCACGTGCTAAGCTCCAATTTTGTCAAGAATCAGTGAACTATCTGGGAATGTCGATTTTGTCACAGGGAAGAGTGAACAGAATTAAGGACATTGACCAAGGAATAAAACTGAGATGTTGTTTTTCTTAGGATCAGTCTATTGCAGAAATGCGAGGGATTTCTGAATACGCGGTTCACGATGCAGAATTGGGCAAAGCCACATTCAAACACTCTCCCGAAGTCATTCAGTGGAATGAGAAAACGACACATGCTTTTTGTCACATCAAGTATCTTGTGTACTGCACCTGCACTGGGATTACCTGACTACAAACTAACTTTTCACCTGTACGCTGCAGATAATGGTGAAACAGTTTCAACAAGTACGGGCACAGGAACATGGAAATGGAATTAGGCCAGTAGCCTTACGGTAAAATATTGCCATTGATCGTCAAGGGCAAACTATAGTTCTTGGACATTTCATAGTATTACACACTTCACATCTCGTGAACATTTTCTTACTTAACATTACGACACAACACATGACAAGCCAAAGACAGCAATTACGAACACATTTTGACAGCAATTCAAAGTTGACTATTTCCAAGGAAACACACAAATCCAGCTGTGGATCTAAAAGATTTATATCACGGAACTGACTATTTTCATGATTGCATGGATGTTATTAAATCTACAACCAGTGTTAGGATAGAGTTGTAACACAACAGTTTTAGAAATCCTATTTTGAGATGGTTCAGCAATGCACCCAAATGATAAAACTATTCTATCAGGATATTCCATAGTGGATAATTTAGGTAATTGTAACAAAGCCCATAAATCACTCGTTTTTTCTATTTAAGCTGCAGATGATAGAATTGAACATAGGCCTTGTGTATATAGCTCCAGTAGGAAGTGTTTAATGGTACATGTTATTTCTCGTTTGGAGATACCAAATGCGATCCATTTTGACAATGGAACTTCTTTTACGTCTCGAGTAACCGAACTATTGACAGCTGCATTAGGGATTAATTGGACATGTCATATTTCTTATAACCCTCAAAACTTAGAACAAATTGGACCATTAAGAGAAACTTGTGAAATTACATCAGACCAGACAACCTGGATAGACGCCCTCCTACAGGTGATTCTATCTATCAGAGCTATGGCTAATTCAGGTACAGGATTGGCCCACCATGAAGTTTTAATGGATAGACCTTTTCCTCTAGGTGCTGATGAACAAGACTCCAGCAAATGATTAACCTTGCTGCAGGAGACTCAACAAAATTATGTGAAGCAGTTATGATCTTTTGTGTCTGACAATAATCGACAAGTAACAGATTCTCTTCCCACTCCAGGCGATCAGAGTATTCATAATTTTAAGACAGGTGATTATGTTTTAGTACGCAGTTTGAAAACAATGGCTCGGAAGGATCAGCCAAGATCCGACTCAGGTTATTTTGGTGACCAGAACAGCTGTTGAGGTGAAAGGCCAACCACAATGGATCCATGCATCTTGACTAAGACAAGCACCTCCTATAGCAGATTCAGTATACGACTTGTGGAATGAAGCAGACAGAACCTCAAAGGAGGGGTAATATTTCTCGCCTCAGCATAAATATTTTATTATCTTGAGTTTGGATATGGTGTTGTTTTGCTCTTTCTGTTTCACAATATAGAAGTGGAGACATTGGTGATGATACCGAGCAGTGGGCACCATGAGACCAGAAAAAATAAAGTTGTGATATTACAGCAGCTGACTCTTTAGTCCCATTTAAATACACAACATGCACAATCAGGGTGACCAACAAGATACTAACAAACAATAACATTACAAACATCTAATTGAACGAACACAACAACTGAAACCCCTCGCAAGGCTGTTGTAACCAAACTATTTTCCACAAGTCTTTGCATTTTTGGACATGCCGCACTGCATGCTGGGTACCCAAGTGGCTGACGCTGATTATCTAGCTGTGCACCGACTGCGTGATATGAGTAATAGTTTTTGGTCAGCTTGGGACAAAGGTTAAGAAACGGTTGACATTTCAATGTGAAATTGCATGAAATTGCGCGTGGTATTTCAGAATGATGTCTGCCTATTTAACTAAACAAGTAATCAAAATTATGACAGGCCAAAAGACTTTGCCTAGTTTCAAACCTGTGACCTTGCACTTTGCAGGACAACGTTTCAACCCATTGAGCTACCTGCAAGGCTGAGAAGTTCTGGTCAGTTTCTGTATAAAAAAAGAAAGCCGTTTATCCTGCAGCATGGATTGCTCGATTCGGCCAAAGTTTAAACAGCTGTAATTCAATGATCTTCTGACATATCAAGGTGAAATTGCGCATGGTACTTCAGAACAATGCCATCCTGTTTAACTAAACAGATATTCAAATTTAAGACGGGCTAAATGACTGTGGCTGGATTCGATCCTACGACCTTATACTTTGCAGGTCGCCGTCCCAGCCCAGTGAGCTGATCTCAGTGTTGAATATCTTAACGTTCAGTTACTGTATAAAAAAAGTACGCTGTTTCTCCTGTGGTAAGCGAAAGTTAAAACAGCTCTTATTCAATCATGTTTTGACATACCAAGGTGAAATTGTGTACGGTAAATCAGAGTGATGTCACCTTAAAGCCTATTAGGTTTGAAAAACCATCATTCAAAAATGACATTTGATTAAGTGACACAAACATATTGAGTAAAATTGGACATTTACATACATACACCCCTTTAGGCCATTTTGTACTTGATTCAATTGCCTTAAGTAACATTTCTCAATACGTCAATGATACATATCTGTACCAAATTTCAAGTCAATTAGACCTTTGGTTCAAGAGAAGAGGAATTTTGAAGGTTTTCCCAAATTATCAATATACAGGAAAATCCATCATGGCAGACCTTATGGGTCCTAGAGGCTTTTTTGTTCCTCGTGTAAAATTAGGCATGCACACCAAGTTTCAGAAGAATTGGAGCAATGGGGTGGAAATGCAATCACTCTGAAAAGTGGACATTTGGGCGTGGCCTGTGGCGCCCCCTATGGTCTGATGTGGCCCATAGTTGGTGTGGGGGTACCCAATCAGATGTAGTATCACTGTGCCAAATTAGAAAATTAGTTACCAATACCAAGTTGAGTTATTGTGGCGCAAGGAGAATAATAATAATAAATATAGCTGCAAGCAGCGATGCAGGTTCCTCCGCAAAATACTATAAACATGTACACTTTAGAAGATCGAGAGTTGGACAACAAAAGAGCAAAACTACTTCATGTTTGGTCAACAACAATAGGCTGAATGGGGATTTGAACTCATGAGCATAAGGTTACAAGTCAGTCTCTATCTTCTCTGCTACACACCAACTGTTGAGATTGTATGAATAGAAAGGGCAGAGTATTAGCTTTGGTCAGCTTTGCGACAAAGGTTAGGAATTTCAAGGTGAAATTGCATGAATTTGTGCAGGGTATTTCACAATGATGTCGTCCTGTTTGACTAAACAGATAATACAAATTATGACAGTCCAAAATATAATGGCTGGATTCCAACCTAATACTTTATACTTCACAGGTCACCATCCCAGCTTATTGAGCTATTATCAGTGTTAAGTAGTGTCATGTTCAGTAACTGTATAAAAAAGTAAGCTGTTTCTCCTGTGGTAAGCGTTGTTAGATTCAGCCAACGTTGAAACTGCTCTAATTCAATCATATTTTGACATACCAAGGTGAAATTGTTTGTGGTACTTCAGAATGATGTCATCCCATTGAACTAAACAGATAATCAAAATTATGAAAGGCCATAAGATTATGTCTGGATTCCAACCTACGACCTTATACTTTACAGGTCACCATCCAAGCCCATTGAGCTATTCTCAGTGTTGAATATTGTCATGTTCAGTTACTGTATTAAAAAGTAAGTTGTTTCTCCTGTGGTGAGCGTTTTTAGATTCAGCCAACGTTGAAACTGATCCAATTCAATCATATTTTGACATACCAAGGTGAAATTGTTTGTGGGACTTCAGAATAATGTCATCCTCTTAAACTAAACAGATAATCAAAATGATGACAGACCAAAAGATAATGTCTGGATTCCAACCTACGACCTTATACTTTACAGGTCACCATCCCAGCCCATTGAGCTATTCTCAGTGTTGAATATTGTCATGTCCAGTTACTGCATTAAAAAGTAAGCTGTTTCTCCTGTGGTAAGCGTTGTTAGATTCAGCCAAAGTTGAAACTGCTTATACTTTCCTATAAAAATGGGACAACAGGATGACTGGGTTGCTGTTGCAAAAAATAACTTACTTATAGTTTTTATAAAAGGTTGTTTGGAGTGCCATAACTTGTTATTGAAGGGAGTTTCAAATCATGCCTAGCATCAGTGGGGATGTGTCCTGGCTTAGGTTACTGAAATGAATTTGTGCAACAGACAAGGGATCCACCTGAACAATCAATTTACTTCATTAGAGATAACCATTAGCGTTATCTCTACCATGCGTAGACTACAAGTACATTTAGTCATTTTAGCAGACGCTCTTATCCAGTGCGACTTACAGTAAGTACAGGGAAATACTCCCCGAGGCAAGTAGGATGAAGTGCCTTGCCCAAGGACACAACGTCATTTGGCACTGGCGGGAATCGAACCAACAACCTTCTGATTAATAGCCCGACTCCCTAACGGCTCAGCCATCTGACCTCCAGTAGCTAGCTACTGTGGTGAACCTGGCTTGTTTTGCAGTGGTTTACACAGTCTCGCTAAACAGACGATTGGAGTGTTGTGATGGGCTCAAATAAACACGCATTGCTATGTTTTACAACCGGAGGATTTATCGGAAGACTAGAAACCGTTTTGTCAGAATAAAAAATAAAAAACTGTGCCTCTGACTGGTTTTGAACCTACAACCCTTTGCTTACCAGCACAACATCTCAGCCAATTGAGCAATTCCCAGGCATGGAATACACAAAGTTCAATAACTGGATAATAAAAAAAGCTGTTTCTCCAATGGCGAGCATTGTTAGATTTGGTCCAAGTTCAAACAGCTGTAATTCAGTCATATTTTGACATATCAAGGTAAAACTTTGCATGGTTCTTCAGAGGCATGTCACTTTAAAGTCTATTAGGTTTGAACCATCCTTCAAAAATACATTTGATTTAGTGACACAAACATATTGAGGCAATGTGGACATTTACATAAATACACCCCTTTCAGCCATTTTGTACTTGATTCAATTGCCTTAAGTAACATTTCTCAATACGTCAATGATACATATCTGTACCAAAATTCAAGTCAATTAGACCTTTGGTTCAAGAGAAGAGGAATTTTGAAGGTTTTCCAAAATTATCACTGTACAGGAAAATCCATCATGGCGGACCTTATGGGTCTTTGAGGCTTTTTTGTTCCTCATGAAAATGAGGCATGCACACCAAGTTTCAGAATTCAGAAGGAGCAATGGGGTGGACATGCAATCACTTTGAAAATTGGACTTTTGGGCGTGGCCTGTGGCGCCCCCTATGGTCCGATGTGGCACATATTTGGTGTGGGGGTACCCACTTGAATGTAGTATCAATGTGCCAAATTAGAAAATTTATGACAAGGGACTTTTTGAGATATTGGGGCGCAAGGAGAAGAAAAAAATTATAATAAATATAGCTGCAGGCAGCAATGGCAGGTTCCTCCTTAACATTGCAAACCATTACCAAATTGACATGACACAGACATGTATTTCACACATGTACACAACATTTCAAGACAATTGGATCAATGGCTGATTTAAAGTCATTTTCTTAAATTCTTGACAAATTGTCACTGTAGAGAAATATCCATGATGCCGACATTATGGGTTCTTGATACTCTTTTGTTCCCCATGAGCAATATAAGGCATGCGTTCTAACTTTTAGAAATTTTGGACAAACGGGGTTAAAATGCCGTCGTCGTTATCTACCGCTTGTCCGGGAGTCGGGTCGCGGGGGCAGCAACTTAAGCAAGGAGGCCCAGACTTCCCCCTCCCCGGCCTCTTCCACCAGCTCTTCCTGGGGGACCCTGAGGTGTTCCCAGGCCAGCCGAGAGACATAGTCCCTCCAGCGTGTCCTGGGTCTTCCCCGGGGCCTCTTCCCAGTGGGCCGTGCCCAAAACACCTCACCAGGCAGGCGTCCAGGAGAAATCCTGATCAGATGCCCGAGCCACCTCAGCTGGCTCCTCTCGACGCAGAGGAGCAGCGGTTCTACTCTGAGCCCCTCCCGGATGACCAGGCTTCTCACCCTATCTCTAAGGGAGAGCCCGGACACCCTGCGGAAAAGGCTCATTTTGGCCGCTTGTATTCGCGATCTCGTTCTTTCGGTCACCACCCATAGTTCGTGACCATAGGTGAGGGTAGGAACGTAGATCAACTGGTAAATACAGAGCTTTGCCTTTCGACTCAGCTCCTTCTTCACCACGACGGACCGATGCAGAGCCCGCATCGCTGCGGACGCCGCACCGATCCGCCTGTCGATCTCGCGCTCAATTCTTCGTGAACAAGACCCTGAGATACTTGAACTCCTCCGCTTGGGTCAAGATCTCCTTCCCGACCCTGAGATGGCACTCCACCGTTTTCCGGTCGATAACCATGGCCTCAGATTTGGGGGTGCTGATTCGCATCCCAGCCGCTTCACATTCGGTCCAACAGGACCACATTATCTGCAAAAAGCAGCGACCCAATCCTGAGGCCACCAAACCGGACCCCTCAACGCCCTGGCTGCGCCTAGAAATTCTGTCCATATAAGTAATGAACAGAATCTGTGACAAAGGGCAGCCCTGGCAGAGTCCAACCCTCATCAGAAACAAGTTTGACTTACTACCGGCAATGCGGACCAAACTCTGGCACCGGTCGTACAGGGACCGGACAGCCCCGATCAGGGAATCCGGTACCCCGTACTCTCAGAGCACCCCCCACATGAGCCCCCGAGGGACACGGTCGAACGCCTTTTCCAAATCCACAAAACATGTGTAGACTGGTTGGGCGAACTCCCATGTACCCTCCAGGGTTAAAATGCCACCCTTTTGAAAGTGACAACTTTGAAGCATGTTCTGTCAGGCCACCTGTGCTCTGGGCAGGCCCATCATGCAGAGATCCATTCTTTAAAAGCTTTGATTACAACAATAACTTTATGAATGGGAAGATACACTTTAGTAAAGGACGTGTATGTAATGTAAGGACGACAATTACATTAAGGCCTATATGTATAGTTATATATATATATTTCATACAATATAGCAAGGTAGCTGACTTCACCACTCCTGAATGTGCCTTTCATCAACCCCAAGTTTGCATGCTACAGGTCTGTTGCTGCTTGTGAGTGCTTTTTGCACAGCTTTTTGTTTGAAAGATAAAGTATAAGAATGTTTTGGCAATGCTACTTCAGATTTCTACACAAAGTAGAGACACGCGCAGCTTCAATTTTACACTCAGCGTTTGTTTGACCTCCTTGTCTAGTTGTTTGTCTGCAGCATTTAATCAAAGGAATATGGTATATGACAGCAATATTTTTTTATGTAACACACCTTTCTAACATCAGAAGTGGCCGCAGCTTTGCCCCTAATGGTCTAGGACTTCCCCTAGCTGCATTGCAAATCAAGGATAGAGCCTTTTCATTTGGCCCAGTGGCAGACTGTCTGAGGTTGTCAAATGTCACCAATCATGGAATGCTTCTTGTCCAATAAAATAGACTTACTTGAATGGAACTAATTGTTGTGCACTTATTTATATTCCAGTTATAAACAAACATCAAGACAAATTGTACATGGACAAAGTTGCTTCCTAATTGCATTCACTCTTATTTCATAGCTTTTGTGATGTCAAAGTAGAATAACTACATAAACATACATACTAAATTTGTTATCAATTGTAGTCAGTGTAGTTACATGTGGTAATATGTCCATGTCATTGTTGTGTTGGAAATGTATGTGAATGCTGGGTGGTTGACTATTTCTTATTGTATGATCTGTGTGAGATGTAAGCAAGGTAAATATTCTGTGAGGTGTTAAGATAGATAGCAGTTTTAGAATAAACAAATACTTTATTAGCAATGAACAAAATATACAAGTTAGGGCAAATGTAAGTGTTAAATGAAGATGAGTAAAATAACGTATATTTAAAATTAGGTGGTTTTTAACCTTTTGTATTTTTTTATATTTACATTTAGTTATTTAGCAGACGCTCTTATCCAGAGCGACTTACAGTAAGTACAGGGACATTCCCCCCGAGGCAAGTAGGGTGAAGTGCCCTAGTGTAAGTAGTGTGAGTAGTGTAAGTAGGGCAAGTAGTGTGAAGGACACAATGTCATTGGCACGGTGGGGAATCGATCCGGCAACCTTCTGATTACTAGCCCGACTCCCTCACCGCTCAGCCATCTGACTACCATTGTATTTTTACAATAAGCAAAGAATTTACTAGAAAGGAACAAAAATACAAGGTAAAGGCAAATGTATAAGTAAAATGAAGATAAGTAAAAGAACGTATGTTGAGCAGATTCGTGCTGTTTGAGGTTGTCAAATATCACCAGACATGGACTTCTACCTACATTGACATGCACCAACTCAGAGCAATGAGTTTCAACAACCATTAGCACAGTTATTCAATTTGCTGACTCTACTCTTAATGCAAGACTATGTTTAAGTTATTGGCTGAAATTCTTTGTCAGCAACTGTTTATGGAGGAACCCTCCCTCACCAAATTGCTTTGGTTATGCTTTCTTAAAAGTCTAGTCCTTAGTTTAGATGTGCCAAAGAAGATGATAACATGACCAACCTGTGTTTGGTTGATTCAACTATATAGTTCTGAAGAAGAAGACCTTCTGTTTCTTTTAACAGTAGAATTAGCTGTGGCCAAACTAATCAGAGAATGCCCTACTAGTCTAAAATGGCTACTAGACTAAGGAGTGAAGGTGGGAGCTTGGTACTGTTGGGGCCATGTACTGTTATGGTTTTAGAGTCAAACAACTTACTAAATGATTAAATGTCTGTTAAATGTCAAATCCAAATGTAAATGTATAGAAGAGAGAATTAAACCTAGAGGTTTAAAAGGCTACGTTTGTTTAAACAAATTACAGACAGGATTTGGGGAAAAAGCTCTAGAAATTAGCCAAATATACATATTTTAAATATTCACAAGTAATCTACTTTTCATCTTACATTGAACTATTTTTCAGATTTGTGGGGGTGCCGTTATAGGTTCTAGAGGCTTTTTTGTTCCTCATGAGAAATAAGGCATATTTAATGAATTTCAGAATTTTGGGACAAATGGGATGCAAATGGCATCCCTTTGAAAATGGACAATTGGGGGGTGGCCATAGCGCCACCTATGGATAAGGGTGGGTTATTTGTGGTGTGGTAGTTACTCATGGCCTATATTATCAATATTTCAGGATTTTGAGAACTTTTTACCATTGCATACAAAATCGGAAATGCAAAACCATCAAGATCCACAAGGCCTTTGCTAGAGACTAAGGAATGAGTGGGGGCTTGGTCAGCCCACACTCTCCTGAAATGTTGCATGTGTGTCTTGCCAAGCCTGGGCAGGAGGAGGGGAGAGAGGATTTAGCCCAAAAAGCTCTGAAATTTGCCAAGCATGCATGTTTCAAATATTCACCAAAAATCTACTTTTCATCTTACAGTCAACTTTTTCTCAGATTTGTGTACTAAACATTCTCAGGTGTCTTCATATGAACTTGTGATAGTATCAGAGTATCAGTTTTAGACTGGTGGATGTGTAAAGCATTATTTTAGCGTTAGCGACAAATTCGATTTGCTTTATATCAGTCATTTTTTAAGATATTAAGTCAATTTTTCACATGGGAACATGTTGTAGTGTCTTCCACCGATATACCAAGTTTGGTGTTGATATCTCAACAATTTGCTGAGATTTGACCCAACTTCCTGTTTGGTTCCTTTGTTGATGACTTTGATTGGCTGTACCGGACAAACGGTTTTGAAAATCAAAAATCCTATTGATAACTTTTGTGAGGCTCAGTCCGGACATCCTCCCTGGCAACTTTGAAGAAAATTTGACAAAAAATGTAGGAGGAGTAGCGAAAAAACTTGTTTCCTAAATCTTTATTGTACAGAAAAATCCAAAATGGCGGCCGTTATAGGTTCTTGAGGCTTTTTTGTTCCTCATGAGAAATAAGGCATATGTAATGAATTTCAGAATTTTGGGACTTATGGCCTGCAAATGGCATCACTTTAAAGATTGACATATTGGGGCGTGGCCTGTAGCGCCACCTATTGTCTCTAAAGGCCCATGTTTGGTATGGTAGTTACTAATGGTCTGCAGTTTCAACATGCCAAATTTCACAACTTTTTACCATTGTGCTCTAGGGGCTGCCATTGACTCCCATGGGTAAAAAATAATAAATATAACTGCAAGCAGTAATGGCGGATTCCTCCAAACACTGCGAACCATTGAAAAATGTATATTATTGACAAATTGTAACTGTATAGAAAAATCTATGCTGAAGAATTACCAATGGGATACCAAATCTGAAATGCAATACCATCAAGATCCACAAGGGCCTTTATTTCAAGCCAAGATGTGAAAGGAGGAGGCTTGGTGAGCCTATCCATTCCAGAAAGCCTTGTATCTTTGTGCTTTGGTTTGAGGCGTGTAGCGCCACCTATGGGTAATGGTGGACCATTTGTGGTGTGGTATTTACTCTTGGCCTATACTAACAATGTTTCAGGATTTTAAAAACTTTTTACCATAGCATACAAAATCGGAAATGCAATACCAACAAGATCCACATGGCCTTATGTTAAAGTGTGGTAGTTACTCTTGGCCTATACAATCAATGTTTCAGGATTTTGAGAACTTTTTACCATTGCATACAAAATCGGAAAAGCAATACCATCAAGATCCACAATGGCCTTTATTTTAAGCCAAGAAGTGAAGGGAGCGGGCTTGTTTAGCCTATCCATTCCAGAAAGCCTTGTATCTTTGTGCTTTAGGACGTGGCCTGTAGCGCCACCTATGGGTAATGGTGGGCCATTTGTGGTGTGGTAATTACTCTTGGCCTATACTATCAATGTTTCAGGATTTTTATAACTTTTTACCATTGCATACAAAATCGGAAATGCAATACCAACAAGATCCACATGGGCTTTGGTTAAAGTGTGGTTGTTACTCTTGGCCTTTACTATCAATGTTTCAGGATTTGGAGACCTTTTTACCATTGCATACCAAATCGTAACTGCAATGACACCAAGGTCCTCAAGGGCCTATGCAGACATTCAAGGAATGAGTGGGGGCTTGGTCAGCCCACACGCTCCTGAAATGTTGAGTATGCGTCTTGCCAAGCCCGCACGTGTGTCAAGGGAAAAATGAGTGTGTGAGAATTTGGAGCACGCACGGGGAGGAGCAGGGGACACGTTTCATTGGAAATTTGCCAAGAAATTAGCCAAGCATGCATGTTTCAAATATTCACCAAAAATCGACCTTTCATTTTACTGTCAACTTTTTCTCAGATTTGTGTACTAAACATTCTCAAGAGTCTTCATATGAACTTGTTTGACTGGCTGATGTGTAAAGCATTGCGAACCATTGAAAAATGTATATTCTTGACAAATTGTAACTGTTTAGAAAATCAATGCTGCAGAATTACCAATAGGATACCAAATCTGAAATGCAATACCATGAAGATCCACAAGGCTCTTTTTTTCAAGCCAAGAAGTGAAGGGAGCAAGCTTGGTGGGCCTATCCATTCCCGAAAGCCTTGTATCTTTGTGCTTAGGGCGTGGCTTCTAGCGCCACCTATGGGTAATGGTGGGCCAGTTGTGGTGTGGTAATTACTCTTGGCCTATACTATCAATGTTTCACGATTTTTAGAACTTTTTACCATTGCATACAAAATCGGAAATGCAATACCAACAAGATCCACATGGGCTTTTGTTTAAGTGTGGTTGTTACTCTTGGCCTTTACTATCAATGTTTCAGGATTTGGAGAACTTTTTACCATTGCATACAAAATCGGAAATGTAATACCATCAAGATCCACATGGGCCTTTGCTAAAGACCAAGGAATGAGTGGGGGCTTGGTCAGCCCACACTCTCCTGAAATGTTGCGTGTGCGTCTTGCCAAGCCCGTGCGTGTGTGAAGGGAAGGCTGAGTGTGTGTGAATGTGGAGCGCGCGCGCTGAGGGAGAGAGGATTTGGCAAATAAGCTATAGAAATTAGCCAAGCATGTATATTTAAAATATTCACTAAAAATCTACTTTTCATCTTACATTCAACTTTTTTTCAGATTGAGTACTAAACATTCTCAAGAGTCTTCATATGAACTTGTGATTGAATCAATGTATCACTTTTTGACCGGCGGATGTGTACAGCATAATTTTAGCATTAGCGATACATTTGATTTGCTGTATATCAATCATTATTGGAGATATGAAGTTGCGTTTGCACATTGTAACATGATGTAATGTCTTCCACCGATGTACCAACTTTGGTGTTGATATCTCAAAAATGTGATGAGATTTGATCCAATATCCTGTTTGGTTGCTTTTTTGCCAATTCTGATTGGGTGTACCGGACAAACGGTTGTGACGATCAAAATTATTTTCAATAACTTTTTTTAGGCTTGGTCTGAAGATCATCTCTGGTCATTTTGAAGAAGATTTGACAAAATTTGTCGGAGGAGTAGGCTTTCAAAGGTTTTTGATAAAACCGGAAATGGCGGAAAATCTATATAACCGGAAATTGACATCATAGGGTGCGTTGAACTTGTCTTGATCCAGGGAATCCAATGGTACCTCATTTTGAAAATCAGTCATACGGTTCAAAAGTTGCGTGTGTAAACACAAGTCCAACTTTGACCCATTGGTGGCGCTAGAGTGGTCTAATGGGAGACATGAAACTTGGTGTAAGTATAAAAGGGACTGTCCTTAATGAGTGTGCCAAATTTCACAAAAAGTTGTCGATGGGGTCTAGGGGCTGCCATAGACTCCCATGGTACAAGAATTACAAATAATAAAACCACCAATAACAATAGGTTTCCTACTGACGGAGGAATCCTAATAATACCACCAATAACAATAGGGTTCCCTCCTACCGGAAGAACCCTAATAATAACTAGAGAGCATACAATTTCTGGGGAAATTATGAGTATCTCCTGGGGCCTCGTATAAATCTCCTGGGGCCATCTGCATATTAATTTATGGGAGGAGGCAAGGCGGGGTCAGTGGCTCATTCACGTGCGGTCAATCTCACGTTGATTGTGATTTGTAAAGGAAAGGTGCGCAGGACCTGGCGTACGACCGGTTTTATACATGTGAATATTTCTGTGCGTAGGCACTTTTTGAGTTTTGGCGGTACGCCATCTTCTGGTATGAAAGCTGCGCAATCCTTTATACATGAGGCCCCTGGTGTTGCCCACCTCATGCCCCTCACCCCTACCCATTCAATATGGCACTCCAGTGCAAGGTCGGGGTACAGTCCGACCTCCTCCACGTGCCGCGCAAGCCAGTAGACCAACGAGCTGCCAACGATCCAGACGTGCGGACGACTTTGGTTTTCCATGGTGTGATATGATCAAACATCCAACACCTGTCTCTTATATACTAAATGGCTTCCCGCTTGTTCTTTTTCAAACAATGCAAGGCTAACATCTGCCTGTTTATTTGCCACCTGTGTCTGTGTTGTTTTTATTCACAATATTCTCATTGGTTGGCCTTGAAGACAAATTGCTCTATATTATTTCTAAGACACTCGCGTCCTATTTTGTAATTTTACCGCCCTGATCGGCATCATTTGAGTAATGAGGGCAAGCGCAGGCTTATTGATTACTTAAAAAACGTAATGTTTCATCATGCAAGATAGAGTAGCCTAGTTAGAGAAGGATTTAGCAGTTTTATTATTACATTAGCCTATTTTATTAATAATATTCAGAGTAACCTCAAACCTTTCTTTTGTTTCTTTGACCATACATTTTCTTTGAGGGCTTAGTGGTTTCGGTTTAACATCATTATTTATAGCGACATCATTATTGATAGCGAAGAAGCCTACCGGACATTGTTAGCTCGCAGTGTACAAAGAATGCTCCTGCAACAAAGTTGTTACTTAGTAACAGTTAGCCAGCTAGACCATATGCTAGACGCCCAGCAGAAGTTTGTAGCTAACAAAGAATGCTCGTGCAACAAAGTTGTTTCTTCCCCTGCAAGAGGGAATGGTGATCAGCAACCTCATAGGTGATCAGCAACCTCATAGTTGAATCAAAACGAATACATTTGGCAGACCGGTGTAAAAATGGATCTAATCTCTATGACTTAAACGTC
Organism: Hypomesus transpacificus; assembly: GCF_021917145.1. NCBI lineage: Eukaryota > Metazoa > Chordata > Actinopteri > Osmeriformes > Osmeridae > Hypomesus > Hypomesus transpacificus. The sequence goes on along the minus strand of NC_061067.1, from coordinate 13,750,844 downwards.
ATTGGCCAGGTCTCCCAGATTTGTTAAGAAGCTCATAAGAACTTCTTAAGAACGTTCGAAGAGCGCTCTAGAACGCTCTTCGAACGCTCTTAAGAAGCTCTTAGCATTAAGCCAATAAACGTCATTGTAAGTTTTTCCCTTCTCGTGATATTTTCAGGCATTTAGCTTATTCATATTGCATTCATTCATTAATAAAGAACCCCCTTTGAAGCTTATTTTAACGACGATGTTACCAGCAGTAGCTATCTCAGATGGAATCGCGATTCAAATAATACCATAGGCTAACTGAAAATATGCCCCCAAAACCGTAAATAAGCTTGACATTTATTTAGGGGAAAATCACTCATTCATAAAAATGTCAGTGGTAGCGATTATTGTCAGTAACAAGGCAACATGCGAGATAGCCCTGCTGTGTGGAAAAGCTGCCCCGGTAAATTGTAGGCTACTACTACTGCTAGACTGTCTTGGTAGCGATTACGTTGGTTGAATTCGATTTAACATTACTTCCGTTGTACGGTCTAGGCTGAAATGAATTATTTTCATGAACAGATTGACAAGGTTTAGGCTGTAGCAATGGAGTTCAGGTTAGTAGTGACTAGTCAGATAGTTTCACCTATTGAAAGACTTTTTATTTAAGTAAGGTTAGTGGCAAAGATGTGCCGCCGTTTAACTTCCTACTAGTACTGTAAACAGCTGTGGAGATGTTTTTGTTAGCTACTAGACTAGGCTACGGCAATGCAGTGAGCTACACTGGTTTGAAACCACAGGTAATGATAATTTCACCCACAAATCGTTTACTTGTAATCTAATGTCATAATAAATCCTACAACAAAAATGTATTTGTGAGGAATGTTTATTTTAACGATTGAAAAAAGATGCATCATAGATCGCCGTAGTATGTGTTGCCCGGGCAACAGAGGCTAATGTCATGATGCTAATGCTTCAGTGAAATAGTAGACTACTGTTTCCGAAAGTAGATGTACTTCCTTAATGATATTAGCTTGTATTGTACAATACACATTACAATAGTGTGTCATATCACAAAGTAAAATGAGCAAATAGTTATCACCCAGGCCTCTTTGCTTGTGGCGTTTCTGCAGCTGCCTTGCAGTAAAGCAGTTAGCCTAGCCATCTCCCAGAAGTTAACGAGCTGCTAAACTAATGTTCTGTTAGAGACAGTCACCCGAGTTTCCGTGAAGTTGGTGACGTTAGTGGCGTCAGTGACTGTGGCTAGCAAGTTAGCCACCGTTAGCTTCACTTTTCGCCACAAAAACGTAATTTCTACTTAAACCGTGCAACGGAACGTAAATCCCAATACAAGCAACTCAATTCCTACCAAAACGAAACGTTTGACACTGAGGTTGTCTATGTAGTCCAAATATTAACAAAGTTTTAGGGGGGCTAAAAGAAATAATAATAATAATAATATATATGTGAGATAACAATGGTTGTGCCCTTGCCGAAGGCAAAGCACACCCAATAAGAATACCAACAATAACAATAGGTTCCCTCCTACCGGAGGAACCTAATAAGAATACCAACAATAACAATAGGTTCCCTCCTACCGGAGGAACCTAATAATACCAACAAATACAATAGGGTCCTCCTGACGGAGGAACCCTAATAATAATAATAATAATAATACCAATGGTGATTAGGAAAGATAGTGTTGCATGCCATGCAATGTCTAATTATGTGTGCAAACTGAGTTGAACAGATGGAGAAGGAAAGGAGAAGGAGAGAAAGAGAGGAGAAGGATAGGCCAGGACTAAAGAGGAATTCAAGTTCGGCTGACCCTCGGATGAAGACATCCTCTTTCTTGAAACTTCATGCATCATTGGGGTGTGCTTGCCTCGGCGAGCACAAACCATTGTTATCTCACATATATATTTATTATTATTTTTGCCCCCCTAAGGCTCAGTCAATATTTGGACTACATAGACAACGGCTGTGTCAAAATGTTTGTCTTGGTCTCGATTGAGTTGCTTGTATTTGGATTTACGTTCGGTTGCACAGTTTAGGAGGTTACAACGTTTTTGTGGTAACAAAGTGCCTTTAGTGACAAAGGGTAATCTGTGCTAGCTATGTCACCACGTCAACACACGTCAGCAACGACGCATGGATACAACGTGATAGAGACGTTCTAGCACGCAAATTGGAGTTTGGATTATGAGTGAAAAATACCAACCCAAAAAAATCCCAACCATTTGGCTTTGTTGAGAAAGCGATTTTGAGTGGAACTGCCATCTCGGATTTTTGATTTAGGTCGTTAAAGTCTTTGTAAATTGAGCGAGTGCGGGTTGCCCGTGAGACTGCCTAGTCTTTTAGGCGGCAGCCATGCTAGAGAGCGTCATATCATAGTAGTATTTTCGTAGCTAATTTTGTAATTTAATTTTACACGAAAAAACAGAAAGAGGGAAATGCAATGACGATATGACTATTGTGAAAACATCCAAGTGGTGAGATTTTAATGTAGGTTGCTGTAAAAACTTTGATTTGTTTGCTACGTGAGAGCCCCGTCAGCCTCCATTGACGATTGCGGCAGCAACAACAGTGTTGTAGATCTGCGTCTGATGAGTCTTTGTTTAATTTCGTACCAGGGTCAATTCTACATCCAAATGGAGAGCAGTGTTTTAAAGATATGGCTATTGTGAAGACAGCCAGCGGGTCCGCATATTTTTGTTATTTGTGTAAAACTTTGAGTGAGACTGCGTCTTCTTTTGACGTTACAGACTCGGCTCGCCCTCTGGCAGTGTGTAGCAGTAGGCTAGGCTACAGTCCGTTTGGACCCCTCCACATTTGCGATCAAAATATTAGTTCATGACTGGTCTACTAGTCCAGCGATCTTTCCATTGCTTCACAATCAAATCCATTTCACTTTATAAGTAGGGAGAATACCCATAGCAATAGAATTCCACTCCACGTTTTCTAGAAAAACTGCATCATGCACGCAGATTCAACTCCCATATTCTTTGATCAACGCATCGCGCTTGTAGCTAGCACTTCAGACATGACGGTTCCACAGACGAGATGGACATAAGGAGGGTTTTTTCGACGAAGAGGAAAGTAAGTCAAACTTGCCCAGTTTTCCCTTCAGTGGCCAAAGCACCCTTATGAGACATTCTCTGACTATAATAGCGTTAGTTAAGTCACAAAGATCCTTCTGCAAACATTATGATTATTGCTAGCTAGATAAGCAAGCTTTTTACCTACATCTAGCACTAGGCTATACCATACTTTATTTACCCATTACAAGTGGAACAGCATTTGTTGATTTCTTAATCTGGGTCTGAAATATGTTGTGCTTTTGGCCGTGTTCAGATTTAGGCGTCTGTTTCAGGCAGAAATAGATGACAAGGATGTTTTTTCCAAGTAGCTATAAAAGAAATTGCTGGTGTTTTTTTTATTGCCATAACAACCGTGAGCTAATCTGGAGTCAACCTTAGCTAACATGCTAGTTTGTCTAGTTTGTGTAACATTGTCTTCCAATTTAAATAAGGTTGCTCAACTTGTAATTTTGGCAATTCGCAGAATTTTATTGCTACATGTTAGTCTGTAACATGAAGGCAAAACTGATTCAACCATTAAAACCATATATCCTCTGAAAGCTTATACCCTCAGGATGTTATCTAATGAGACAAGAGACACGTCCATCTCTCCATATTAGGATGCTGACCATGCATAATAAATTCGGTATTGGTAAATGGAGTAGGCTATATGGCTGATACTTTTTTGGGCTGTGCCATTTAGGGAAACTGATTCAACCACCTTAACCATGTATTTTCTGAAAGCTTACATCTTAAGGATGTGATCTGTGGAAAAGACTACAGGTTTGAACACAAATTTGATCATTTCTGAACTGTCCAGTCATGCTTTAGGGAGATGCTTTTTTTATGTAGCCTACATAATTATTAGGCTACTAAACCTATACCAATTCTGAATTGTATATGCTGATAACATGATGTACATCTCAGAAATCTTCATATGAAAAATCTACATTAAGCTTATTATTATCAATATGAAAGAATGCTCAATGCATCTCCATGTCTCCTGATATAGATGGTAGAGATTGAGAGTGAGTCAGAGGCAGGGGCAGCATGCAGGGGCAGTGGAGACAGCTCTGTTGCTGAGGTGAGTGCTGAAAGGTGACAGGTAGTTGAAGATGTCCCATTGCTTATTGGGAAGTTTAGTTTTCAAAATATTTTAATGTCCAGCCCCTCAGTATATGTATAACAACTATGGTAAATAGTTGGTAAATGCACCAGAATGCGGGAAATTGCATCTACATCTCAAAACATTCTAGGGTAGAAACCCCCAGACCCCCCGCATAATGTGTGTCCCCCCACTCTGAAAATGCTGCTGACGCCCATGGCTACAGTTCTGTCTTCAATGCCACAGCTATGGCTAAACTTTATTATGTCTTATTACACGGCTGTTCTTTAATGCTGTAGAATGCTCCATTCACTTGAATGGGGCTTCCCAACGTTCTGCGGTGAACTATTTTCTCATATTTGACCGTTGCTATGTACATATGACCGCTGTCAAGGGAAGTGGCCTTTTTGCCTCCGATTCATGTCTTTCGTAGCACTCCGCAAGTAGTCCGGTAACTTTTCAACCCCAGCGTACTTAGCAACGTCAGCTGATTTGAAGCCTAAAGAAAGTCTATGAAGTTCAACATCTTTGGCGAACTATTTCTCTGCTGATCAACAATACGAATGGTAACAAATACATTGTAAAAAGACACACTGTGTTAAGTTATTTTTGTTGGCAAGTAGCCGTGTAATAAGCGGGATAATGCATAGAACGCCGGTCATTATTGGGAAAATAAGCCCCTTCAGGGCTTCTGCTGTTCGTCCTGTCGGGGCTTATTTTCCCGATAATGACCGGCGTTCTATACATTATCCCTTACAAAAGAAACATTCTCATTTCCGGCGCTTTCAAACAATCAGTGAAGTGTGGATAGCAACGGCAGCTAGCTTGCCTCTAGCAAAAGCAGCAAAAACTGCTTTTGAATTAGCCATGTCCCCCTAAATTAATATCGAACTTATTTACGTTTTGGGGGGCTTATTTTCAGTTAGCAGACGGTACTATTTGAATCACCTTTCCATCTGAAATACTGCCAGTGACAATGTTGTTACAGTAGCTTGTTTCAAAGGGGGTTCCTTGTTTCAAAGGGTGTTAATGAATTATGCAATATGAGTAGGCTAAATGCTTGAAAATATCACTAGAAGGGAAAACGGATCCACCTGCAACCGACGCAAGAAAGCACACCCTACAATTTCTCAAGAAATTGTACCCTCTCTAGTTGATAATTGTGATGGGAATTCAAGTTGATTCCAAACTGATTTACAAGGCTGTAAATCGCGCAGGCTTATCAGACATTTGTATAGAGATTTCACATATTGCAAATCGATTAAAATCAATTTACAGATATAGAAAGAGGAGGGAACTGACATGCAGATTTTCTGTGTACAGAGAAGCTTGAGTCTCTTGCTGTGGTCAAGAGGTCACGCAGCAGGTCTCGGACAATACACATATAGATAGGAGAATGTGCACTTTCACCTTTGGAAAGAGCAACATGCAGAAAATAGTATAAACGATGAGTGATGACCGAACCACCTGTGTGTTGTTCTTCCTGTGCATTAAGTTGTGGAATGTGTACTGTTTAAGGATATGTTTTGGTGGTTACTATATTTGTATGGTCCAGCTCATGCATATATAATGTCTACCTGAGAAACATGTTTCTCACTCATGCCTATCACTCTGTTGTGGACTGATGGTGTGATCCGAGCTGGATAGCTAATAAACAAAGTCAACTCTTTTTCATTGCGGTGCGTTCCTTTGCCCATCCTCCGACAGAATATCATCTTAACACACAACAATTGAAATCCCCCACACCGCTTTTCTAATCAAACTATTTTACATTTACATTTTCCACAAGTCTGGAAAATACCCTAAAAATAAAAGTGAACCTCACCAAAAGAAGATGCCAAGAATCAAGACAGGGCTGGAGAGGACAAGCTGCAGGATCCTCCAATTACGGATCCAGTAGGCGATCCCTGATAACAGTATCAGGCCCAGTGCGTAGAAGCAATGGGAGAGGATAGTGAATAGGGCTCGTCTGGAGGTCCCTGTCCATTCAGCCCCTTTGGAATAGAATAATTAATATGGTAAGTATAGCACAATAAGTCTGTTAGGATGTAAATTATAAATACAATTATGATTCAGATGTTATTCAAGACAGATGACACTGAGGAAATACAATTACAGTTCATACATTTAAAGCATCATGTACTATTTTATTATTGTGCCTAACCTTTTAAATAACATTTTATTCATAATTGGTACAGGATTAAAAAATTAGCACTCATACGTCGCTAAATGAGGGTAGATTTAGTCTTTGTCAAGTAAATTATGGAGACTACATGCCACAGTGGCATGTTATTTTTTATTTTTTATACACACGCTAGAGAATGCTGCTAGTTTGCTGTCACTTCAATCTGCTGGGTCTGCTGCGCTTGTCAAGGAAATTCTGAAGACACTGTGTACTTGAGGTACTCGAGGCAATGTGTACATTTACATAAATACACCTCTTTCAGCCATTTTGTATTTGATTCAATTGCCTTAAGTAAAAAAATGTAATACTACCGGAGGAACCCTAATAAATATAGCTGCAAGCAGCAATGAATGGGCCAAGCAGCATTCGATATGGATATTCAGTAGTTAAAGAACCAAAGCAAAACATTTAATAAAAAACTTTAATGTCATTTTGAGACAAAATGCGCTGGCTAGATGTAGCAGCGTTATATCTACAAAGCACAATAAATCTGACTCTTCTTGAGTATAAATGTCCTGAGAATGAAACATTATCGTTACCATTATGATTACTGTGGCATACCTGTCATAATCTGGTATCAAGACTTGCTTGATGACTATGGCTGGATTCGATCCTACGACCTTGCATTTCAAAGGAGCACGTCTTATCCCAGTGAACTATTCTGGCTGCTGGGAAATGCTGTGTTTGGTTACTTTATAAAAAAAAGGAAGCCGTTTCTCCCATGGCGAGCTTTGTCAGATTTCACCCAAGAATAAACAGCTGTAATTCAGTCATATTTTGACATATCAAGGCGATTGTGGTAGGAAGATGATTACATGACATGCTCGTGATGACATTATCAAAGTCGCAGAGACAAGGCCTCACGTCCGCTTTGGCATGCTCTTTGTCACAATCGTTTGCGCGTTACTCGTGAACGGTTTGACTCATCGATATATTTTAATAACTTTTTGTTGGCATGGTCTGAAGATGATCTGTTACAATTTTCATGAAAATCAGAGCAACGGCCTAGGAGTTTGAAAAAGTAGCAATTTCTTAAAATACAAATGACGGAAAAACCTTCGGGACGACAATGACGCCATAGGGTTCAGTCGAATCGGCTGCATCTACGGAATCCAATGAAACCTCACTTCAGTGTCATGGTTCAAAAGTTATGGGCGTAAACGCACCTCCAACTTTGACGCTATAGTGCTTCAGGGATCGACATGAAACTTGGTGACGATAATCAGGACACCGTTCCAAATCAGTGTGCCAAATTTCAAAACTTCGCACCAATCGGTCCTATGGGCTGCCATAGACTCCTAGTCCTAAGTATAATAATAAATATAGCTGCAAGCAGCAATGTTCAAGTTCAAGTCTTTTATTTGTCAGGTGCACAGAACAACACAGGTTAGACTGGGCACTGAAATTCTTAAGACAAGACAACGCAAGCACCTGGCATAACATAACATATAAGTACACGGAACAAATTTACATCTATGCTGAGCTTAGATAAGTGAACTTCCTAAATATACAGATAGCAATAAATAAACGACTATACTAAACCTAACACTAAAACTTCCTAAATTACAGATAACAATAAATAGTACGCTATACTAACCCTAATGCACAAAAAACCTGTTTTAACCCTATAACCTATTCTAACCTAAGTGGAGTACAGTGCAATAGTGCAAATTTGCAGATCAGTGACTATGTCAATGACCAAACAGGAGCCTGGTGGCGAGGTACAGTGAGGTACAGTAGTGCAATGTTACTGAAAGAGCAACCAGTAGCTGAAAGTGACAGTGTATAAGTGACTGGTGTGCAGTGAAAATGTCCATATCAGTGTCCATTGAGAAGCCTGATGACCCTTTGGTAGAAACTGTTGTCCAGTCTGCGTGTGCGCGACCGGATGCTGCGGTGACGCCTGCCAGAAGGCAACGGGGTAAAGACACTGAAGGATGGGTGGGAACAGTCTCTTAGAATCCTGTTGGCTTTCCTTAGGCAACGTGTGTGGTAGGTGTCCTGTAGGGCTGGGAGCTTCCTGCCAATGATGAACTCAGCAGAACGGACCACACTTCGTAGGGCCTTGCGGTCCCGGTCTGTGCAGCTCCCATACCACACTGTGATACAACCAGTCAGAATGCTCTCTATAGTGCATCTGTAAAGGTTAGTGAGGATGACTGAGTCCATACCAAACTTCTTCAGTCTCCTCAGGAAGAAGAGGCGCTTATGGGCCGCTTTGACCATCTTGTCCGTGTGAACAGACCAGGTGAGGGGCCAATGAAGGGGCCAAGCATCATTCGATATGGAAATTCAGTAGCTAAAGAAGCAAAGCAAAACTTTTCATAAAAAACATTCATGTCATTTTGAGACAAAATGCACTGGCTAGATGTAGCAGCGTTATATCTACAAAGCACAATAAATCTGACTCTTCTTGAGTATAAATGTCCTGAGAATGAAACTTTAGCGTTACCATTATGATTATACTGCTAGACAGCTACTGTGGCATACCTGGCTTCGCTAAACAGATAATCTGGTATTAAGACTTGCTTGATGACTGTGGCTGGATTCGATCCCACGACCTTGCATTTCAAAGGGGCCCGTCTTATCCCAGTGAGCTATTCTCACTGCTGTGAAATGCTGTGTGGCTAGCACTCCTGTGCCTCTTCGCCTTGGATTCCACACACAAGGGAGAGAGAGTTCCCAGTGGTTTGAATCTATTTCTGAGTGGGACAGGAGGAGAGGTGATGCGGGAAGTTTCTGCCTCGCTTTTTTTGCTTTTAATCCTTGGTGCCAGTCCCATCTCCGATGAAGGTAGAAGCGGCGCCAGGCCTCTTTGGTTTAGCGCCGAGAGCAGGCCATGACTCATCCGGTCCACCGGCCGGTGGAAAGAAAGCTGGTTCCAAGGGTGGCTCATCAGCCGGTAGCTTAGCCTCCGGGCTAGGTAGCATGGAATCTATAAAGTCTTTGATCTCTCTGATATCTAAGAGGGTTCTGACTCTTAGCTCCAGTCGACTATCCTCTGAGTAAGTTGTTTGCAGTCGTTGCAAGCCATAGTTCTACAGGGAACAAGCTTTAGCTTGCTTAAACTTGATTGATTCTCTCAAAAACTTCCACGACGGAGGATGCCCCCGGACCCCTCTACTAAAATGTAATTGCCCCCCCCTACTAAAGTGGGCTAGAACCAGGGGCCTATTCCATAAAGGCCGCTCAAAAAAGCTAGACTTAAAGTCCTAAACCAGACTTGAATAAGTTTAATTAGTCAAGCAGGGCTTAAGCAGTTCCATAAAGGCCAAATTCAGCTCACGCAGTCCTACTAATTCAAGTCAGATTTACGTAGTCAAGCTAAATGCGCGTGCACCCTATTTTTTTACAGCCCGAGAGGTAAAACATGGATCATACAATCCACCACGGCAAAAGCAATGCACACGGCCACATGACTTCTTCCAGAAAGAACGTCCCCTTTAAATCGTGTACAATGACAGCTCCCTCATCCACCGCTTCAATCAAAGTAAAATGACACGCCATGATTGATGTCATGAACGATAAGACCTTTGTTGATAAAAAAAAATACCCTCTAAACTAATCTAAATTGATTTTTTTGACATTGTTTAAAATAAATAGCCTACTATTAATTAAAACATTATCCAGTAGCCTAGTGCTAACTTTTTAACATGGGTTTTGTGTCAGGGAAATGGAGGGCGGATTTAGGTTTGTTTTGCAATTGTAGGCTACTGTTAACAATTATATTGCTTTGATAATTATACTCGGATAATTTAGATTGAGATGTAGGCCTATGCCTGATGCCTAAACATTTGAAATCACAAACTAACATCCATACATTTAACAGCTATGGTGCGTAGCCTATCAAAGCATTGTTCATCATTGTTTAATTCATTAGGCTAAATGTTGTAGCCTACGTAGTCTATTTACGTTGATTTTCTATCAATGTTGAACTGATGAGAATAAGAAAATTAGAATATACGTCATCATCGTCTTCCCGTTGGGTCAGTGTTACAGGGACGTTTGGTTAAGCACCAAGTCACGCTAAGCCTGACAGTTAGTCTGACCCTGACCAGACTAGTTTCATAGCCTAAGTTGCCATAGTAACCAAGTTCGAACTACGTTGAGCTAGCTTTATGGAACCGAATGAACAAGAAATGAGTCCGACTAACTGACATAAGTTTGGCTTATTCGGTAAACTCGCTTTATGGAACAGGCCTCTGGTCTGTGTTACTACCATTATTACTGCACACTACAATAAATTGATTGAGAATCGCACACGAGATCAAGATGACATGCTAAACACTACTAATAGTATAAAGCAATGTGTTTTTTGGGCAGCTGAAAAATCTGTCTTGCTCCTTAATCTTAACCAGCCGCCTTGGATGGTGAGCCAAAAAGTTCATTTTGGACCCTGGATGGGGGCATTGTTCCTACTTGTTTATGGATACCCTTTTGTCCTTTCATTAGACAGGAGAGGAGAGGATATTAGGATCATGAAAGAGAGGAAGTTGGGGCTTGCGGTATAAATACATACTGCAGAAATAGTATATCATTTTTTTTTTAATAAATAAAAATTATTGTTGCACACAACTACTCAGTCCTAGGTAATTACAATTTACACTACCGTTTTGGTGCTTAGTTACTGTACATTTTCAAAAGAAAATCAATGATATATAAACTGCATGCATATGTCCTGATGGCTAGTTTTATCCTGTTTCAGTGTGCGTGCATCATGTGTGTAGTATACTCACCTAAGACAAATGTGTTGATGGCAATGCCTGAAATAGTAGCTCCAACTATGAAGCGGAGAGCTATATAAACATATATGTTGGGTGAGAATGCGGCCCCCACGCCAAAGAGCAGCTGAAGGAGCAGGGAGAAGAGGATCACAAAGCGACGACCATACCTGCAGATAGAAAAGGAGAGACTGTACATTACCTAGTTTACAGGATTTTGACTAAGAATACCTACCTACATTCCCCACGTTGATGTTTACACAACACAGAGAATTTCGAGTGGTGTGTTTTTGTACATATGTACTCCAGGGGGGTATTCTAGAAAGCGGTTCAAGTGAAAACCCTGAGTTGTATAACCCTAAAATTAGGCATACTCTGGGTTTTCCGTTCCAGAAAGAGAGAGGTAACAAAAACCTTTGGTCAGTGTCCATGGTAACTTACGCTGTGAACCTAACCTAATCACTAGCAGGTTTTCCATGACAAAGTCTGCATTTCTACCTATCCCCTCCCACTTTCTGAGCCAGATACAGTTGGCAGACAGGGGGCGTCCTTTCCTGGTTCAGCCGACTGATCTCGAACTTAATTTAATTTGCTTAGTTATACACCGGGAGAGGATTTTAAGACTGCAATTCGATGTGCTTTAATTCCCTGATGAATACCTAATTTAATGTGGATTACTCAAAGTTGACATGCCTGTTTCTTTTTTTTTGTATTACTCTATGTATAGTAATATTTTATTTTTGTTGTAACATGCACACCATTTCTGTAAATTACAGGATAATGAGTAATGTAATTAATTTCAGACTTTCTAGCATAGGCTTTAGTTTAATAGGAACAATAGAAACAGAACCAATTTGTTAGGTGGTGTTGCGCCCAGTTTTCGCTGGGTGAGGGGCTAATCACTAGCTAATCACTAACGGAGCTAGCTGGAAATCAATCAATTTTCCTGAACCCCGTGGGGAGGAGAGCCACAACATCATGGCCACCAACAAAACTCAGCAAAGATTGTTCTTGCTCCGGCTTTAACTTTTGGATATTAGGCAGCGTTGCCCCAACGGACCAAATGGCTTCGCTCGCATCTTTCTCCGCTGCTATTACTGAACTACAACTCAAACTAGCGCACAACATCAATGTCATCGTTCTCAGCCACTACCTCTATTTTCTGATTGGACCAGTAAAAAGTGGGACTGACTGAGGCTAACGTCAAAACAGTGTAACGGGGACGCAGTCCCACTCAGATGGCCAGTTTAAACAAATCAGAAAAATAATCGGACCAGCTGGCTAAAAGCAGAATTCCCATTTCTCTTGAAAGCTGCCCTGCTCGACTTTTTAGATGTAGAATTGACTGTAAAACTGTAAAATTATGAACTTTGTGACATGACGTGAAGACATGGTTGCCGCTCGACTGCGGTCTTTACCGGGCGACATTCTCACTCAAATTTCAAGACTTTTGTGACCCAAATAAAAATGCGATGATCCCATTGATCTGATGTGACAGATCAATGGGTAATCGCTTTCTCTCTTTAAGGCTGTTCTCCTCGACCTTTTTGGTGTTTATAAATCTAATTATTTGTATTATCCGTGTGGTCCTTTTACCATTTAAAATGCTATCCTTTTCCGGTTTTCTGCATGCGCATCCCGAATGTTTACAAACAAATAATTGGTCTATATGCCGAAATCCCAGACCTAGTACAGAAGCAAAATGAAAAATTAGTGGAAGTACGTAGGAGGACAGAGTCAGGCTACCGCAACTCGCAGCATGTTCTGAAATTTACGACCGTTACGGCGAGATGAAGGGATTAGCGCAACTATTTATACCATGGTCTGGGTGAATAATCGATTCTGATTGGCTGCAGGGGTGTCCATTATCGGGTGATAATGGACACCGACTACGTCATTGCAGCAAAACTGTATTTTCACCGTTCTAAATTATTCCACTGGCAACCTAGTATATGAGCCTGTACAAAATGTCTGAAATAAGTAACCATAACAACAGTGTCCGAGTCAAAGCCTCCACATTTACAACTTTGAAAGACTTTAACAAGAAGCTAACTTGTAATTTACAACAATGAGTGACTTCAATATTTATTTTAAACTATTTGAAAATGTTACCTTTCTGAATGTACTGTGTCAGTGTCACGTAACCGCTCATCTCACATGCCATTTGCTATTCACCTCGCTAGTCAGTTAACGTTAGCTTTTGGGCTAATAGCTCAGCCAAAGGAAAGCCAGTGTTAGTTCTATGAGCTGAGCAAACTAGAAATATCACAGTTGGCTAACGTTGAAAAACGTTAGATTTCTATTGCAAAATGCCTTAAAACATAAATTAATGTTTTTAGAAAAAATCGTTGGCAAGTGACCATGGAATAAGCGGGATAATGCCCTTCGAGGTGTCCAATATCACCTGATAATGGACTTTGCGGAAGCAACCGTACACGGGCAGCGGACATCCTCCGCATCGTCCATTATCAGGTGATATTGGACACCTCGTCGGGCATTATCCCTTACATATTTTACAGATATGTTTTACATGCTGGGGTACTGAGTATTTGACCAAGGTGTAATGGGTTCTACTTTTGAGATAATCGTTGTGGAGATGCTTACTAAGAGAATGCACTTAGTTATATGTTAATAAGGTGTACTTCTAAGCATAGAGCCGACTTTGAATATTACTGCCCTATGCTAGGTATTTAACGTGTTGGTGAGGATTGTCCTGACCTACATGAAGTAGCTGACTGTGAGAGTAACAATTTACTATAAATTAGTAAATCAGTGACTAGTAATGTGAAACAAACTTAATGTGAAACAAAGGGTAAGAAACCATGAATGTAATTTGATTGAAACAAATGAAGCATAGCGCAAGTTCAGTCAGGCAAGACCGCACTCGGGCATCTTTGACAATGTTTCACTACTAACTCCCCTCACTACGAACGCTCTTCTTTCCCTCTTTCTTATGTTGGGCTGTCGTATGGTTCGGTTTGATCATCGCTCTCTTCTATCAATTAACGCTGTCGAAGAATCACATGATCCTGCCTTTAAATGAGATTCTCTCCCCGTGTAGTTTCTCCAGGCTATCAAGTGCGCGACCCTCCACCTCCCCGTCGCCACCCGGTTCCTGTTTCTGTCTTCGACTCGTTGGTCTTCGGCTGCCGCCACCGCCACCAGTGTCTGGACTCCGTGGGGGATTCTTCTCGGACGTCGGGCAGGTGCCCTCTGATCTATGATTCCCCATGGGGTCTAAGCTCCAAACATTGTAGTACAATTATCATTCTATAATAAACATCACTGTACTGATACCTGGTCTCTCCTGATTGAATTGGCAATAATGAACATTTAAGCATGTACAATAAGCACTAGGGACAGTTGGAATGTTATTTAAAGGTAATGTAATAAAAGAGAAGATTTGGGAAGAGAAAAGCACGGTTCTGTCTTTATTCCTGTTAATACCTACCTGTATTTTCCAGGAACTGAAAGGCAGCAAACATCAATTCAGTCAGATGTCTCCGGTAAACTTTTTACCATTCTTTAGTTGGGTGTGCTTTGCCTTCGGCAAGAGCCCAACCATTGTTATCTCACATATATATTATTATTATTGTTTATTTCCGCGCCCCTAAGGCTCAGTCAATATTTGGACGACATAGACAACATAGGTGTCAAATTGTTCGTCTTGGTCACAATTGTGTTCCTTCTATTCGGATTTACGTTCCGTTGCACAGTTTAGGAGGTTGCAACGTTTTTGTGGCAAAAAAGTGCCTTTAATCGACGAAGGTAATATGTGCTAGCTACGTCACCACGTCAACACACGTTAGCAACGACGCATGAATACAACATGATAGAGACGTTCTAGCACACAAATTGGAGCTTGGATTATGAGTGAAAAATACAACCCCCAAAAATGTCCAACCATTGGACTTTGTTGAGAAAGCGATTTCGAGTGGAACTGCCATGTCGGATTTTTGATTTAGGTCGTCAAAGTCTTTGTAATTTGAGCGAGGGCGGGTTGCCCGTGAGACAACCTAGTCTTTTAAGCAGCAGCCATGCTAGAAAAGCGTCATAGTAGTATTTCCGTAGCTAATTTTATAGAAAGAGGGCCATTTTATGACGATATGACTATTGTCTAGACAGCCAGGTGGTAAGAATTTTAATGTAGGTTGCTGTAAAAACTTTGATTTGTTTGCTACCTGAGAGCCCCTTCAGCCTCCATTGACGATTGCGGCAGCGACAACAGTGTTGTCATTGTCGACAACAGTGTTGTCGATCTGCGTCTGATGAGTATTTTCTTAATTTCGTACCAGGGTCAATTCTACATCCAAATGGACAGCAGTGTTTTGCAAAGACAGCCAGCGGGTCAGCATATTTTTGTTATTCGTGTAAAACTTGGAATTTGAGTGACACCGAGTCTTGTTTTGACGTTAGCCTCAGAGTCACAGACTCGGCTCGCCCACTGGCAGTGTGTAGTAATAGGCTACAGTATTGTCTTCAATGCCACAGCTAACTTTATTATGCCAAAAGGCAGAGGCAACCAAAAACGCCGCAGTACATAAACGCGTTGCAAAAACGAAAGCACGCACACCATAAATGCGGCATCCAGTTTTCACAACGGAAGTTTTCCAGGCCTCTAGGGGGAGAGCCAAGTGGAACATCTTGATTTTCGGCCCCATTGAGCAAGAGAGAAAGAGAGAGCATATGAAAAGTTTGGATCAACATCAAAGTCCTCTGAAAAACTGTCAAAGAGGAGGGGCACATGTAAAAATGAATACTAATCTTTTTATGTCGCCTCATTACTTCGATTTTGGTCCTATTCAAAACAAACTTCTCATCTGCCCTCTCTGGTTCTAAAATCACGCTCTTTTACTTAGCGCTCCCACTGGCCTGGAGCACTTCCGTTGTGTTATCTGGATGCAGCGTTTTTCTGTTTGCATTTGTTTTCGGGGTTTGCGTGTTTTCCTTTTTGCAGCGCGTTTCTATATTTGCAGCGTGTTTATGTATTTGGTTGTGTTGTGTGTATTTGCAGCGTGTTTCTATATTTGCAGCGCGTTTGCTGAATGCTGCACATGTGTGGTCAAATACATGTTTTCTTAATTTGTTTGTGTATTGTCAATTTGCTTGTACTTTGTATATTTGTAGCGTGTTTGCACATGTCTGCCACCGTAATTATCCCTTACAAAAGAAACATTCTCATTTCCAGCGATTTACTGATGGTTTACTGATTTCAAACAATCAGTAAACCGGGATAGCAACAGCAGCTAGCTTACCTCTAGCACTCTGCTTTTGAATTAGCCATGTGCCCCTAAATTAATAACAAACCTATTTACGTTATGGGGGGCTTATGTTCAGTTAGCAGACAGTACTATTTGAATCGCAATTCCATCTGAAATACTGCCATTGACAACATTGTTACAGTAGCTTGTTTCAAGATGGTTTCTTGTTTCAAAGGGTGTTCTTAATGAATTATGCAATATGAGTAGGCTAAATGCTTGAAAATATCACTAGATGGGAAAACGGACCAACCTGCAACCGACGCAAGCACACCCTACAATTTTCCCAGAAATTGTACCCTCTCTAGTTTGAGTTGTCGTTCTGTAATGGCGGCGGTGAAAGATAAGAGTTAGGCCAATGCGGTCTGTTGTGGCAACGCTGCCGAATATCCAGAAGTTAAAGCCGGAGCAAGAACAATCTTTGATCCCCACGGGGTTCGTTCTGATTTTCCAGCTAGCTCGGTTAGTGGTGAAGGCTGTTGGCTAAGGCGAACGCTAGCGAATGATTATGCCAGATCCAGAGTGGATCTAGGCAGATCCAATAGTTTTAAACTTCAACAGAGTACCCGCCTTCAAGGAAGTTAACGCTTGTCAATGGATAGAGCCTAGACTCTCTGTACAAATGAAATGTACGAGAGTCTGGTTAGGACCAGGCTAGCTAATATTGACAAACAACCTAAACTAATTCCCCTATGGTTTGAAGGAAGATGGGAAACATTAATAATACAATATATTGTATTATTATACTAATATACTCCCTATCCCCCTCCCATTTCTCCTCTATTGTAACATCCTCCCTCCCTCCCATTGACGAGTTCTCGTCCCACCCGACTAACACTGCCACCGACACCTTGTTAACCACTTTAACTGCATCACTTGACTCTCTGTCCCCTGTCAACCAGGCCTGCACGATTTTCTCCCTCCTGCCCGTGGCTTATGGATGTTATTCGTGAAGAACGGTCCACCCTTCGAGCAGCTGAGAGGAGATGGCGCAAGTCCAAAGACGGTCTGGACCTTGATAAGTATCACTCCCTCCTTAAATCCTTCTCTTCTCACATAACTGGTGCTAAAATCCTCTACTCAAAAAACCCTCCCTTAACCCTGCCGTCCTCCAGAACTACAGACCGGTATCACTGTTAACCTTCTTCTCTAAAACAATTGAACGTGCTGTATCTAACCAACTGTCTAACTTTCTTTCTCAGAACCTGCTTGACCCCAACCAATCGGGCTTCAAGACCGGCCACTCCACAGAGACTGCCCTCCTGTCAGTCACCACTGCCCTCCAGTCTGCCAGAGCGGCTTCGAGGGCATCCGTCATCATTCTGCTGGACCTTGCTGCGGCGTTTGATACGGTTAACCACTGGGTAATCCTGGGGAAGCAAACTGTCAGACCCCCGCCAGCTCTCCACTGGTGTCCCACAGGGCTCCGTCCTTGGACCCCTCCTCTTCTCTCTGTACACCACCTCACTTGGACCAATCATCACCTCCCATGGCTTCTCCTACCACTGCTACGCTGACGACACGCAGCTGTACCTGTCGTTCCCCCCGACCGATCCGGGGATCTCAGCTAGGATTGAGGCATGCCTCGCAGACATCTCCGCCTGGATGACCGAGCACCACCTTCAGCTGAACCTCTCCAGAACAAAACTTCTCATCCTCCCGGCCAAACCCTCCATCTCCCACGATCTGTCAATCACCCTGTGATCTGCAACGGTGACCCCTTCATCCTCTGACAGGAACCTTGGGGTTACCATGGATTACGAGCTCTCCCTCACGGCCCACATTGCCGCAGTCTCCCGGTCGTGTAGATTCAACCTTTACAACATCCGGAAGATCAGGAGATACCTGTCTGAGCACTCCACCCAGCTGCTAGTCCAAGCACTGGTCCTCTCCCAGTTGGACTACTGCAACTCGCTGCTCGCCGGTCTCCCAGCATGTGCAACCCGCCCTCTTCAGAGGATTCAGAACGCAGCGGCCCGCCTGGTCTACAATCTACCCAGACGCTCCCATGTTACCCCGCTCCTCATCTCTCTCCACTGGCTACCCATCAACGCCCGTATCAGATGCAAGACCCTGGTACTGACCTTCCATGCAGTGAACGGGACTGCACCCGACTACATCAAGTCTCTCCTGCAGCCTTACACCCCCACCCGTCACCTACGGTCTTCTTCAGACAACCGCCTGGTGGTCCCACCGCTCAAGACCGCCCGGTCCCAACACAAGCTCTTCTCCTGCCTGGCCCCCCAATGTTGGAACCAGCTCCCCACCTCCATTAGTGACACTGACTGTCTCCCCACCTTCAAGAAAAGGCTCAATACGCATTTGTTCCGGGAGTATAATGGCACTTATGAATGCTTGATTGGACCTGATGTTAGTTTCCTCCAGGATCACAATGACTCTTATTGAGAGACTTGTTGCTTTTGTAGGTTAGTTATAACGTTAGTTAACTCTTGAACTCTTGTACTCGCTGTGAAATATTTTTACTGTTGATTGCTCTTCTAAAGGTACAGTCTTGCACTTTTTGGGGGTTCATGTTGTTTTAATTTGTAACTTGTATAACTGCATGCTCTTATGGGTCTTCCCTTTGGCACCTGTTTAGTTTTTCACAATGTATGCTTCATGTTTTGGCTGCTTGCAATGTTTGGGACTACCTCGTTGTTATGATCAGTGACCTATGCTCTTTTGTAAAGCTCTCTCTTGGAAGTCGCTTTGGATAAAAGCGTCTACTAAATGCATAAATGTAAGTGTCTATGAATTTGTATCAATTAGATAGCCTACTCTTTGGCCTTGTTTTTATACTTATTCTGAAAGAGTTGATATTATTTTTGTTAGCAAGATCTCATTTGATGATGAATTTCCATTAAGCCTACTGCCAGCAGGCACACTTAAAGAAATGTGATCTGATCGATTGGGGTATTAAAGCACTTGAGATGAGCCTATACTTTTGACCAAAATATGCATCTAGCTTATCGGCAATTTTTTGCCAAGTTGCCTGTCTTGCTCTGGCAGCGGTGTTTGACTTAGCCATGATAATATGTTTATTGTCTTCGTAGAGACTCATTATAATAGTTTGCTCGGATGGCGAGAATATCACCGCTCTCTCTTTCGTCTTTTCCACCATCATACTGTTGGAAAATCACGGTTTTGGTGATCGACCTTTCCTGCCTTTTGAAGTAGGACGTGCACTTGCCCTGATAAGTTTAGCCTGATTGAAATTAACCAAATGATATGTGGACATCACTAATGTTAACGGGCTAAAGGGACAATTGATTAACTTAACTTCAACCCTTACGACGACCGGCCCCTGGTCTACTAGTCCAGCGATCTTTCCATTGCTTCACACTGAAATCCGTTCCACTTTATCAGTAGGGAGAATACCCATAGCAATAGAATTTCACTCCGCGTTTTCTAGACAAACAGCATCACGCACGCAGATTCAACTCCCATACTCTTTGATTCAACTCCCATACTCTTTGATCGACGCATCGCACTTGCAGCTAGCACTTCAGACATGACTGTTCCACAGACGAGATGGACATAAGGAGGGGTTTTTCTATGAAGAGGAAAGTAAGTCAGACTTGCCCAAGTTTTCCCTTCAGTGGCCAAAGCACCCTTATGAGACATTATCTGACTATACTAGCATTAGTTAAGTCACAATGATCCTTCTGCAAACATTATGATTATAGCTAGCTAGATAAGCAACCTTTTTACCTACATCTAGCACTAGGCAATACCATATTTACCCATTACAAGTGGAACTTGCGTTGGTTGCAGGAGTCCGTATTTAAATTACATTTTACAACTGATATTTCTGTACATTTTATATAAAAATGCATAGCCTACTTATTATTTATAAAGATTACATAGATTTAAAAGCTTAATTTGAAATAGTTACTAATTTCCCCTGCAAGAGGGAATGGTGATCAGCAACATCATAGTTGATAAAACGAATACATTTGGCAGACCTAATCTCTATGACTTAAACGTAGGCCTAATGGTAAGTTTTTCCCTTCTCGTGATATTTTCAGGTATTTAGCCTACTCAAATTGCATTCATTCATTATTAAAGAACCCCTTTTTGAAGCTTATTTTAACAATTACCAACAAAATATGCCCCCAAAAACGTAAATTTATTTAGGGGAAAATCCCTCATTCATAAAAATGTCAGTGGTAGCGATCATTTTAAGTAACAAGTCAAAATGCGATATAGCCCTGTGTGGATAAGCTGCCCCGGTAAATTGTACTACTACTAGCTACTACTAGACTGTGTTTGTCTTGGTAGCGATTGCGTTGGTTGAATTCAATTTAACGTTACTTTTGTTGTATGGTCTACTCTAGGCTGAAATGAATTATTTTCATAAACAGTTTGACAAAGTTTAGGCTGTGGCAATGGAGTTCAGGTTAGTAGTCACTAGTCACTATTGAAAGACTTTTGATTTAAGTAAGGGTAGTGCTGAACATGCCGCCGTTCGACTTCCTACTGTACAGTAAACAGCTGTGGAGATGTTTTTGTTAACTACTAACGTCACTGTGTCCAATCCCGACCGGTTTTTAGCTAACATTCTGATAAAATGCCACTTTTCCAAATATTGATAAAAATGATTGTATCACGTTTTCAGCTGATTTACTGATTTCACGTTAAGCTTTAACTGCTTACCTTTCGAGCTAAATATTGTTAAAAAAAAATTAGAGTTAGCTTATCCTTTACTAGAGCCGGTAAAAAGACGCTGGCGCCGTTAAATTAGCCGTGCGCTACCCTTGTCCAAACCCGACCGCACTTATCCTCGTAGTAAACACTCACCGCTGCTGTTTTTCCGGGGATATTAACTTGATCCAGGGTCACCAAACTGACCATAATTCTGTCAATATATCCGGGGACAATAAGATATCACGCTTCAACATCTCCAAGCTATGCGATAAAATCTCAATTTGACTGTTTACCACCACCTGCTGGATGTTTTGTTGAACTCTTCTCATGTCAGAGTAGAGATCGTCGCCCGAGTGGTCTTTCGGCTTTCTCTCATCAATGTAACTTTCCTAAATTATTTAGACATGTAAACGTCCATATATATATTCCTGATACACTAGTGATGGGGGAAACGAAGCTTTCCGAAGCATTGAGCTATTTGACACAATTGTCTCGAAAAAGTATCGCTTTTTCGAAGCGTTCGATACATCTTCTCCATAGCGACATCTGCTGGTCAGTTTATGGTATGGCGACTGTATCGAGCGAAGGAAGGAATCAAGTGACGTCAAGTCCTCGAGACGTCAGTCTCACAATCGTCATTGACAACTTAATAAATAAAGGTTATGTGACATGTTGTTGTTTCCATAATGTTTCGATTTGCAAGTGTCAAAAATATGTTATCATATATCTTGTTGTATTATAAACAACGTAACGTCCTTGCTACTTTACGTTTATAACATTTATTTTTAGGTTACATTAATTAACATTAATTACATGAAGTGCTCAACTGAGTATGGCTTCGTGGTAAGAGCGCTGCCTTTCACTCAGACAAAGTGAGATTGCATCCGCTCATCCCGGTTTAGTGGAAGTATATGCTAAATCAACACATTGTTTTAAGATAATGTAGGCTAGTGGTAAGGTTTTGGAACATGCTTTTGCAACCGGGAAAGGGATGGCCACATTTGAAGGCTGGTAAAACTAGAGAAATATGTAAGCTATGAGCTTGTGTACGATCTCATATCTGTATCCATCTCTGTCTATCTAGCTCTGGCAATCTATCTGTATCTCTGGCTCTGCCAATGAATGTATTCTATAGCGTCTGTAAATAGGCCTGTCTCCTCTCTATAACCTACGAATATTAGTGATTTCTGATGTCTTTTAAGCCTTTGAATAAAACGCTGTTTGTCTCAGCTGTTCGTGTGACGTCTGATGCTTCGGACGTCACTTCGAGACTTCGACTCTGATCACGTGGTTTTTGCCCATTTGAAGCCACGCTCGACACGTTTGTATCGGTACCAATTGTTTCGAAAGGTCGATACCGCTTCGTGAGCACAGTATCGAGCGTAACATCACTATGATACACCATGTTTTCTTGTTTTAAATGCCAGTCCACTTTTGAAACCAGCCAGTTCCTTGTTACTCATTTACGTTTTGAACATGGTTTTTATCCCAACAAGAGTTTCAAACTAATGTGTTCACAGCAAACATGTAGAAAGCAATTTGCTGGATGTGCTGGATTTCGCAAACATTTAGATTGTAGTCATCAGGTAGATCAAACTTGTGTAAGTAGCCTGGCTGTTTAGTTAAATGTTCCTTCTGATGACTCGCCAATGCTTGATTTCTCTGAGTCGACTTCTGTAGTTCAAGACTCATCCCATTTTTAGAACAGTGGGGAAGGTCTCAATACAAAGAAAATAAAAGACGTGTGCAGCAATTGTTTCAAAGATACAGAGAAGTGGTGCATCCAGTAACACAGTCACATCGATTGTTTCAGATTTGGAAGAATTTGTAACTGAAATGCATTCCCAAATTAAGCAAACTGTGCTTCAGTTATTCTGGATAGTGTTCTTTTGAAACCAGCAGTTGAGCAAACATGGGAAGATTTTCAAAACCCATTTTCTGGTTAAAACTCAGAATACAAACGAGTGAAGTACTTTGATGAGAAATGGGGTATTGTTGAACCTCTAGAATTGTTTTAGGTGTTAGGTATGACACGAGACGTAATGAGACAACTGGCATGTATAGTCAAGTTCCAGTGAATGACACTTATGTATGTCCCTATACTGGAAACCTTGAAATTTATATTCCGAAACCCTGAAATTGTGAGATGATCAAAGCAGACACCTCAACCAGTGACGATATCTATTGGGATTTTAATGATGGGGCTTACTTTAAGATGCATCCACTGTTCTCCAAATTCAGTAATGCTTGACAGATCCAGTTATATTATGATGACTTTGAGACCGCTAATCCCCTCGTCTCAAAGCGTTGTATTCATAAGGTGGGCGCTTTGTATTTAGTTTTGCGGAACTTGCCACCAAAGTTTTGAACATCCATTTAGTATCTCTGCTCCATTTTCAAGACTTAAATATGATTTTGATATGATTCTGGAGCCTTTGATTGCTGCCCTAAAAAAAATAGAAACTGATGGTGTTCATTTGCCAATATCCTCTGAAAAAGTGCATGGTACAATAAGTCAAATAACTGGAGACAATCTTGGAATGAATTCTATACTTGGCTTTTCTGATTCCTTTAGTGGGCGACACTACTGCCGTTTATGTTCGCTTGATAAGAATGATGCCCAAGATGTCTTCTGTGAAGGAAAATGAAAAGGTCATCAAACTTAGTGATATGCTTTTTTACAAGCCTTTTGATTTGCAGTCTGTTTATGGGTCAGATGGAAGCATGTATATTGTGCTTTCTCATTGTTTGATTGCTTGAACCACAGAATAAAAATGGAAAAGAGTGTCCATTCTTGGCTTTTATTAATTTATTTTCATGTATTAAGTAATTTTAGTTGAGGGTAGTGGATATTATCACTCTGGTGTAGTGTTATAGAAACACTGTCCAGAGTTGTATATAACTCTAAAAAGGGATATTATCACTCTGGTGTAGTGTTATAGAAACACTGTCCAGAGTTGTATTTAACTCTTAAAAAGAGATGTTATCACTCTGGTGTAGTGTTAAATAAGCACTGTGTAGAGTTGGGTATTTAACACTGTTAGAGTCAATCTAGTAACTCTGTTGTAGAGTTAAAACTGTTACACTAGTGTGAGTGTTAAATTGACACTGCTCAGTGAGAATTATATAAACACTGTGATAGAGTTCAAATTTACACTTACAGAGCCAATTTAACATTTTACTGTGTAGGCAGCACTGCAGTGAGCTACAATGGTTTGAAACCACAGGTAATGATAATTTCACCAACAAATCGTTTACTTGTAATCTAATGTCATAATAAATCCTACAACGAAAATGTATTCGTGAGGACCCAGCTAACACAGTTACGTTGCCCTTACGTTTCCGCAATGTCACTCGAGGACCAAACATACGTTGCCGCAACGTCTTTGGCGACGTTGCGGGACAGTGCATCTGTGGGGCGCCAGAAGGTAACCGCAATGTTGTGGCAACGTTATTTTCCGACGTTGCCAGTCTGTAACCGCGACCTCCTAGCAAAGTTGTTTTGTGACGTTGCCAGTCCGTAACCGCGACATCCTAGCAACATAATTTTGTGACGTTGCCAGTCCGTAACTGAATCGTCGATGAAGTAATATTAATTATTATATATTATTAAGTTATATTTCTCAATTCTACTGCTTATATTGGTGCGGTTTATATGCAGACCTCATTTGCCCAAAATGCTACTTGTTCTTGAATAATGGGCTACATATAGCCAACTTCAGGAGGACTATGTTTGTGTGGTGTGTAGCCTAACTCAAGCTAATCATAAACAAGGCAACATTTCAATGTAACATTCAGTCATTTTATTTCAAACAAAGTGCCAAACAGTGAATTAAAATCTTCTGCCAGTCCCTGCTACAGGTCCTGTCTGTTGGCCCTGACAATGAAGCACAAAATAAGTTAGTATCCTATCAACATGCAAAAGGGGTACAAGTCATTAAAAAATCACATCTATAAAAATATACATCATAAAAAAATGATTATGGGATTCTAGTTTTTTGTCACATAGCCATGTGAAAGGTTGGATATGGAAGCTGCAATCATGATTCATTCACCTGGCTTGTTTTGAATGGGCTGCCGGGGCGTGTTTGAGTGTCTCCGCTATGAGCAGCTCCACAGCCTTCTCTCCCAGTCCTGTCTTCCACTTCATCACAGCATCTGCAATTGCCTATATGCCACAATGAGCTGACGTACTTCCGCCTAAAACTCTCAGTCACCACGTTTACTTCCGCTGCAATGTAATCTAATGTTACCTAGATTGTAGAGGACAGTGTATTGGGTACGTGGCTACGTGTAGCCTAAAAATAAGTGTTGGGTAATCTACTTGGAAAATGTAGTGAGCTAAGCTACCAGTAAATGTAGCAAGCTAAGTCTCCATGTGAGGTGGATTTAACCTGTAGCGTGTATCGAGCTACTTTTGTTGAGCTTGTTAGCTTTGAAGTGGCTCGCTCCATGAGAAGTTACAGGTTGAATCGACATCACATGGACAGTCGACATGCCAACATTGTGTTACTGTTCAAACGTCATGCCAGGTGAATTCTTCTGTGGTTAATATCAGGATAATGTCTACCGGTACCTGCAATGTTAGTGAAATTCATGACAAAAGATAGTTGGGAATGCATCACATTTGTTTACAACTTAATAAAGGTTGACTTTTCCTCATTGATCGGTAGCACTGACACCTAATTGTTAGCCCTGCCAGACCCTGGTTTGAAACTGTGATTAACATTGAATTACGGTTAAATACATTATACCAATAAGACACTGGACAAAATACAACAGTAATAAGGATGATTAGTGCAACTGAGCATTACAGTAACGTCGTTAGCTACTCTCGCTAACATGTACGCTAGGCAAACACTTAATTTTAACCGTACCTTCATAATTATGGACATAATTCGAAACGTAGTGTTTAAATCCTTTGTCCTTTCTTGCGGTGGCTGTGGCTGAATTAGCCTGGATAATTCTGCTCACATCTGTCAGGGATATTGTTGGGAGATCCAGGAGTGAGCGGGTGAAAAATGCAGCCATTGTTATTGCGTTGACAGAGAGACAGGAAGTGAACGTGGTGGTTGAGACCGTGGAGCGGAGGTGCGTGGCATATAGGCAATTAGAAGTCATGAACTTATTGTCAGCAGCAATTTGAATGTTGAACTGACAAACGCTATAGTATGGCTTCAAAATGTACAATTAGTAGGCAAACAAGTAACACTGGCAGGTAGTAGCATTGCTACGAGCATTATGCTAGGTAACCGAAGCTAATTAAAGCTAGCTAGCTTCCGTTTTGGAAAAATAACACACAGTGGTGGAAGCGTCGGAAACATTTATGCTAGAACTCACGCATTTAAAGGTTAAAACAAATAAACTTAATCCAAAAACAGATGTCATGTACAAATTGGTAGAATTAGTAACATGGGCTTCCGGTTATGACGTGGACGTGAGAAGTTGCAAAACCCATGTGCTCCGGTAAAATATATCTTATGTAAATGTAAACCTGTTAGTTTGATTTGTTAAAAAGTCTTGGTCGAGTGATATGAGTGCAAGATATAAGTAGGATCCAAAATGAAGTCGAATAAATCCGGTTCAAGAGGTAAAGAGAAGAAGAAAGATGACGATCTTGAGTTAACTCAGGGGCTAGATAACAGTGCGTTCACACTGCAGCGACGCGAATCGCTTGCCATCGCTTGCCTTCCCACAGTTCACCACGCTCGGGGGCGTTTCAAACAGATAAATGTAGAATGTAGTTCTCTAAAGTCACTATTGTAGTTGTCATGGCCAAGTGTGCAGACTTGGGTTTACGTAGTTGCAACATTGATCAAAATACAACTTGTATACAACATACAAAACTGTTTAATAGACATACACGTTGACATGTGTAGAATACGTTTTACTATATTCCTCAGTCTCTGCTAATCTCTCGATACGATAGGGAGTTCCAGCCGGGCTAGCTAGCTAGTTACCACAGAACAAAGTTACGTAATGTAACTAAACTGAATTTGAAAGTACAAGCACCCACAACTTCGGCAAACCTTGCGCCATGCATTGTTTTTTTTAAATTAACATCTCTGTACAAATACAGCTATGTATCGTACAGGACTGGGTAAGCAGCCACACAAACGATTAGTTTCTATTCCACCTTGAAACCTAGAAAGCTAGAAATGTTTGCCATGGTTGCTACGTTAGGAGAAACAAGAAAACACTCCGATTGGCCATCGCTAGCAAAAATCGCTCCTCATTTGCATAAAGTTGAGAAAATCTCACCTCTGTCGCGTCGCTACCACAATGCACCACGCAAGCGATTCGCCTGGCTTCATAGAAAATGAATGGAAAACATGTTGTCGCTAGCATCGCGTCGCTGCAGTGTGAACGCACTGTAAGGCTCCAGAAACCCAAGCTAGTGATGATGGAATTTTAGCAGCTATTCACGCTCTTCGAAAAGACTTCTGCCCAGCTCAAATAAGTTATCACCTCAAATCGTGAGATCAAAGAAGCCTTAGACTTCTTCTCCGAAAGGCTAAGTGGGGCAGAATCAGTTCTACTGAGGATCAATTGAGTGACTTAGTTACCGGCTGCAACTGCTCAAAGAAAGCTGCTAGCCCTCACCAGGGGTCTCATTTATAAAGCTTCCGTACGCTCAAAACGGGGCTGAAAATGTGCGTACGCCACTTTCCACGCAAAGGTTGTGATTTATAAAAAACAAACTTGACGGGAGAATGTACGGTCCTCCACGCAAACTCCGACCCTCCCGTAGGCCTACGCACATTTTGGAAACAGTTGGAATTGGCGACGCAGATGACCGTACTGTAGTCAGACTGCAGAAAGTAAATGCGGAAAGAACGATTACTCGTAATATTGATATATTTTGTTTTTCTCACACATGTTTTGTTAACTAAATGTCATAATTATCATTAAGTTTTAATCCAGCAGTATTATTTGAGCTTGTACTGAGTGATAATTGTTCCATAAACACCTTGTACAGTCCAACTCAAATTTTAAATCAAAATTCAGCGTCACATTGTATAACTAAATATATTTCTTTAATACTGTGCATAGCCTATATAATTATATGTCAAAAACTGGAAATACAGTCTTTAAGCTTCTGCGCAATCGCTACACTACGTCCTCATCAGTCCAAACATTAATTCATAACAAAACCGTCAGGAAGAAACGTGTGTTTAGGCCTACCTATTACGCTTTTTTCCAATTAAATCTCGGGTGGTGGATACCAGTAGGCCTAATTGATGCTGAGACTTTACCAAGGTGCCAACAATCACAAGAATTGTAGTCACATAAATACTGCGGGGACCCCCGTGCGTAATATTGCATGATGGCACTGTTGGCACTGCTGGAGGACTACGCCAATGGCAGAATCAGGAGAGAATGAGTATTTGGGGACCGTAATGATTTACTGGCCCACGATGATGAGTGGCTAATAAGCCGATTTAGATTCCCTAGAGCTTTGCTCTTGGATCTATGTACTGAATTGGGTCTAGTACTAGAGAGAGCAACTCGCCGAAACCATGCCATCCCAGTCCAAACGCAGGTCCTCACCACTCTGGGGTTCCTGGCAACCGGCTGTCTCCAGAGGGAATAGGCAGACAGGTATGTGTTTTATATCATCTTCAACTCAAGCACTAAGGCTTGTCTGGATATAATCTAATTGTATATCATCCTATAGGTCTGGTATATCGCAGCCGTCCCTGAGTGCCATAATGCCGGCTGTTTTGGAAGTCATTATTAAAATGGGTAGTCGATACATCAAGTTTCCCTATACTGTGCAAGAACAGGCCGAAATTAAAATGCAATTGCAGCAATGTCCGATTTCCCGAATGTAATCGGCGCAATTGACTGCACTCATATTGCCATAAGGGCTCCATATGTAAACGAATATGCTTACGTTAATAGAAAGCATGTCCATTCAATTAATGTGCAAGTCATATGTGACTCCAAAATGGTTCTCAGTAACATCATGGCACGCTGGCCTGGCTCCACACGATTCCTTTATACTGACAAATAGCAGTGTAGGGAACAGACTACAGGCAGGCGCAGGTCGCGGTGGCTGGCTTATTGGTGAGTTAGCATTTAGAAATGTTAACCATTTGTCTTGATGTTGAATATAATTATGTATTAATTATAACCTGCAGTCACCCGTAGGTGACAGTGGCTACCCCTTCAGACGCTGGCTCCTTACCCCATTTTTGAACCCGCGGAGCGCAGAGGAATTGCGCTACAACGAGGTCCACGCTCGTGCGCGCTCGGTCGTGGAGCGTGCCATCGGCCTACTGAAATGCCGATGGCGTGCTTTGGATGCCTCAGGTGGCAGACTACTGTACCACCCGGCAAAGGTGTGCGCCATAATCAGGGCGTGTGGTGTTCTGCACAATGTGGCACTGAGGAACGGTATCCCTCTCCCTCCTGACCTCCCTCCCCCCCAGCATTGTGACCCCGAACGACTGCCCCCTGCTCGACAAGAGGCACATCAGCATGGGGCAAGAATACGTGAGGATGTCATGCAGCGTTTGTAAGAAAGACAACTATCAAGTTTCATTTTGCAACATTTTTTTTATATTTGAGCAATTTCTTCAAGTACTTTCCTTATCTGCTGTAGCTCGCTTGACACGTTATTAATTGCGTTGACTGTGTCTTGCTGCAGGTGAAGGACGGCGTCAGTGAGCACCCGACCACTGCCATGTGCAGGAGGTGCACCGCTGAATGAAGCCGAACGCTGGTCTGCCGGGGACCCCTCACTCTCCTCGACGGGCACCTCCTACCCACCCACTGCTCCAGACTCTGGATGGACTGGGGAAAAAACATTTGATTAGCTGGATTCACGCTTTAGGCCTACAATAAAACTGTTTACCTTGTTCCTCAGTGGTCGCGTCGGTGTCTCCCTCCTTCTCCGACACAATCCCACACACGCTGACCTCGCCAATTATGGCAGCAATTTTTGCATCAATTGGCGATAGGTCAGGTGTGCTTGGGCCTCCACCAGTTGCAGCCACACTCTGGCGGTGGGAGGACAGTTTCCTCTTTGCCTCCACCTGGAATGAATGAATGAGATTATTTATTTTGCACAAATGAGCACATTTAACTAACACCTCTTCAAATACACAACAAAACATACAACAAATTAAATAGATGTCAGTAAAGGAATACAAAGATGTAGTATACTTTACCTTCAGATCGGACCACTTTTTTTTTAGTTCTGCCACTGTGCGCTCTGTCCCACTGGCACCGTTGACGGCAGCCGCAATATGCTGCCACTCGCATAGTTTTTTTAAATTTGTGATCCCACTGCTGTGGCCACCAAATAATGTTGGTTTTCGGGCCTCCACCTCACCTACAAGAACCTCAATCTCGGTGTCCGAGAACTTTCTCTTTTTAGTTTTTTTGTTCGCCATGATTCGAGAACAATCGCTACCAGGGTCATGAGATTAGGGCCATTAATATAGTAGATTAGTATTCATGAGGTGCTTTGCATTGACCATTTATGGTTAAAAATGGGCGTGTTCAGGGCGAGGTACAATGCTGATTCACGTACGCACACTTGTGGTTAATCTGTGATTTATAAAGGGAACATTGCGTACAGGTGTGCGTGCGCACGGTTTTATAAATCTGAATTTTTGTGTGCGTACGCCATTTTAGGCTTTTGGGCGTACGTACACTTTTAGTAAGAATCCTACGCACAGTTTTATAAATGAGACCCCAGGTCAGTGGAGACCATGGAAAACCGCCAGGGCCGCCTGAACTTGAGACTGGTGGGCTTGCCAGAAAACGCAGAGAAAGGTGACCTAGTGTCCTTCCTCAACAAGTGGTTACCTCCTTGGTCAAGAACATTTCCCGATTCCACCTTACATCAACCAAGCCTTCAGACTTCCAAATGCAGCCACTTTTAAAGCGAACAAACCAAACCTAAAACCTTTTCCTCGAGCGGTTCCGCTGGCTGACCGTAAGAGACCGAGGGATGAAGGCCGCTCGCAAGAAGAAATCTCCACAGTTCGAGGAGAATCGGGTGATGTTTTTTCCAGATCTCTCCCCCGAGATCCAACAACAGAGGAGAATGTTCGATGGCGTGAAAACCCGACTGCACGATCTGGATAGTGAGTTTAGATGACAGTTCCCGGCAAAGATGAGAATCTACCACAAGGGTAAACCCGCTTACATTTCTTACTCCAACAGATGTAGAAGCCTTCATCCGAGAGATCGAGAAAGAACGGTCTCAGACAGAAGGGGACAATGTCGTGAGTGAGTCTAGCTAGATTTTGCTAGCACGCCTGGATCCGAAATAACGGATAAACGCAGACTAAGCTTTATTAGATAAGAATGTCATGTATCACATTGTTTGTATTATACCTGCCCCCGTTTAATTGTATCACTACGTTTTGTTTCATTTTACATAATGTTGTGGGTCGGTGTTACACAGACAGTGGCCTACTGTGCATGAGTCTTGGGCACCCAAGATTTTGAACACAAATAATGTCTTATACTGTATTTCTTCAATGAAATGCTACAGATTTTCTTGAATTACATGTTTAGATGAGGGTGATGTGTACACAAGGCAGCTTTAATCATTGATATTTCATTCGTAATTAAGAACAACACAGGAATTGCGCAAAGCAGTTTATTAACAACATCTATGGTGTCTCGTCGGTGAGGAGGCAGATGAGAATACTTATAGTGATGCAGAAAGTTTTGTACCGTACCTATTTGTAGTAAAATACATTAGAATTATAGTAAATCTAAATGTAATGTTGCAAAAAAAATTTGTTGAAGTGTATCAGATTTGAATGCAACATTTAATCAAAGAAATATATGTAGTATAATTTTTTTATTTGTGCAGCAGTATAAAAGTGCAATTTTGCCAAACCTTTTGTCAAATTTTTTATTTAATTATTTCTTAAAGCATTTTGCTTTAACTTTTATTTATATTTTTTTATTGTGTCTAAGACTTTTGCACAGTATTGTACCTGGGTTTACTTTTAGTTTTTTATACTTGACAATTTCTATCGGACGTGGGTTCCACACAAATTTGATCAATGTTTTGTATCTGCTCCTAAGTTAAGGATCAATGCAAGTTGTCCGGAATTTCAGTGTATTGCAAGAGGGTGACTGGGGTCTGTGCAATTAGGGGGAACAGGGACTTAGGAGGGCTCCGTCTCCGTTCTAGAGAGGGAGCGTTTGTTACTGTTTTGTATTTTTGTTATTTTTCATGTTTTGATGGCACACTGGTAGGGCTGTCCCCGACTAAGATTTTCTTTGGTTGACCAAGACTCGACTAACAGTGAAACGCTTTGAAACGCTTTTTTACAAAAAAACGCACAACATTTTCGCGATCTGACTCAATGGCTGCTGGACATTGCAGATTCAGCCGCCTACTAATAATAACACTCATATCACCAGTCCTGTTGTAACCAAATGCCCGATGGTATTTAGTATATATTACTATGTACTACAAATTAAAAATATTCTTTGTTTAACATGCGAATCATCAGAGCGCGCTTATCACTGCCTGAATTTGCAGCATGCGAAGTTACGTAGAAGCTGAGTGGGGAACGGTGCAATAGAGAAAGATTTTGTTGTCTTGGCCGGAGAAGATAATGTCATAATTTGGATCTTATAATAGGCATATTCATTTTTCAACCCAGCGCGTTAGCATGAGCGAAGTAGGGCTAGGCCAACTTACGCTTTTAAGGTGGTAGGCTACATCATATTCGACGTTGAACTTAAAAAAAACTTAAAAATAAACCGTTGGCAGAGTTTGCATTCAAAGTTTTTCGAGTCACCCGGTACTTTGTAAATGTACTTTAATGAAATGCTGCCATACCACAGATTTCTTTGCCATTTTGACTAATAATACCGACAAAATAGGCTATGGCAGAGTTTGTAGTTCTGCAGCCAATTGTGCTTGTGCCGTGTGGAAAACACCAAACCAAAACAAAGCGCAGATTAACAAAAGGGGACATAGTGACACCTTTTCTTTTAAATTATATATTTTTTGAGTTGGTTTATTTGTCTTAAATAATATAATCTACAATTTCTGAATGGAATGTCAGGGGTTTGAGAAAATTGGTTAAAATTAAGCAAAATACTGTCCAGATTTAAACACCTCCAAGCAAAAGTCATATTTCTCCAAGAAACACATTTATTGTCAAATGTGATTGTGCGCATAAGGAGGAGATGGCCTGGGCAAATTCTAGCTTCTTGCTCCTCCTCACAGGCAAGAGGAGTAGCAATCGTTATCTAGGGCTGGGCGAGAAATCGATAAAAATAACTATCGAAGTAATGACTTCCCTCGATAAATATATCGTAACATTAATTAATTTTCAATAATAGAGAATAATTAGGAACAGCAGTCCATTTAATTTCTGTGATGCAGCAGGAAGTTGCTAATGTAGCTAATGTAGAGTAGCTAATGTTAACCGCGGAAAATTAGTATTATTGCCGAAAACAGTGGCAGTGATAGCCATGGTGAGGGAGCAACTTTCAATGAAGAAATTGATAAAAAGGGTTTGTCTTCTTCAGTTATTTAAAAGTTGTTTGGCTTTTTGAAATCCGACAAAGAGCACAGCAATGTTCGGTGCATATTGGTGTAGTAAACAAACAGGTGGCTACCAAGTCTGGTAATACGACAAACTGCATATGTGGACTTCTTGTTGACCTTGACCTACGGTCTCGGTTAACAAACGTTTTAATAAATCTCTGCTTACAAAGGTGTTGGTAGAGCTGTCGAAAAGTCCATATTTGTTTTTTTATATAATATAACAACATGTAGGAAAAATCCCAAATCAAACACGAAGAATTTGGAACATACGCCTTGTTGTCAACATCTCCAAGGCAACCGCTTGCTAGGTCCGTAAATGGTTTGCGGATTTCTTAGAACGTCTCTGGACCAATATTGGTATTGGACGTATTGGTCCAGTTATAGTACTAATATATAAGAAACCTTTTTTACCACCTGAAGCAAAATCACTCGTTGGAACATGCAGAAAGTGTGAGTTTGCGCCAAGGTATTGATAGGTAGGCTATTGATAAAAAGCAAGGTTTTAAAAAGCTTAAGTTACTTGACCCCAGGTACGTGCTCCCTGGCCGCACACATTTCTCTCACACCGCTCTGCCTAAACTTTATGCCGAGTGTAGGGAAAAAGTTAAGGAGGAGACTTATTTAGCTACCACTACAGATCTGTGGTCTATTGTTTAATTAGCGTTATCGAATATAAATATCTATATTGATAATTTTTTACCCATATCGCCCAGCCCTATCTTTATCCATATATCAGTCCCCTTTAGAATTCTCAAACTTCTCCAGGATCCTGCGGGTAGATTTGTGGCAGTTGGGGGAACTCTTTTAAATCAAGAAATTATTCTTGTAAACGTTTATGGGCCCAACAATGACGATGCCACATTCTTCAGTAACCTCTTCATGACAGTTTCCTCTTTTCGAGGTGAAATAATTATGGGTGGGGATTTTAATTGCGCTCCCAACTCCCTTCTAGACCGATCAACGAGAAATGACTCATCCCATACAAATACCCAGAATGTGATTGGCCACTTCATGTCAGAGCTGCATCTTTGTGATATCTGGAGAATTAGAAATCCCACCAAACTAGAATATTAATGCAACTTTTTTTTATCTCTGGGTCTCTTACGACCTTTGTACAGGACTGTGGACACAAAAGCATAGTTATTTAGATCATCCCCTGTTGTTTTTGCAGTACCGCCTTACTTCACATGCCAGGGGCCAATCAGTGTGGAGGCTTAGCCTAAGATGGCTCCATGATCAGAAATGTCTAAACTTTGTGAAAAGGAATATTGAGTTTTACTTTGCTACCAATACAGATGAAACCTCAGCATCTATTAGATGGGAAGCTTTTAAAGCCTTTATTAGATGTGTAATGATTTCTTATACAAGTAGCAATACAAATAAGACACATCTCCTTTTGACTGAACTTGAGCGAGATATTAAAGACCTAGAAAAAGGGAGCTCTCAATGAATAATACACCAGAGAATGTACAGAAGCTCTCAGAATTAAGGGCTAAATATAATGAGGTTACAGCAAGTAAGGCCTTAAACAGTATCACTCGGTTAAAGCAGACATACTATGATCAGGGAGAATCAACGGGTAAATTACTACCATGGCGGATTAAAACACTGCAAAATGAAAAGGCTATCACTGAGATTGAAACTGAAAGCCAATAATGTAATAAAGTTGTTGAGCCAATAACGTAATAACTTTTTGCCAATAATGTAATAACTTATATTACTTTATTGGCTGGTTATTACGTTATTGGCCTTGCATTGGAAAAAAAAACTTTGAAAATGTAATAACAGAGCCAATAATGTAATAACTGAGGTATCACTTTATTTTATCTTCAATTTCTGGAAAGAAAGTGTCACTCTTTGGCCTTACTATTGCATCTTGCAACAGATGTTTAAATATCTGACCTTACAGATGCCCCTCCACCTTCAAACCCTCCTCCACAGGAGTCCTTAAAGGAGCAATTATAAATCCATTTGGATTTATATCTCACTCTTAGGATTCCATTATAGTACTCCGTGTATCCAACTCTTTGACCATGCAAGCGCTTTGATGGAGTCGTGAGTCTTTCTAAGTTATGCGTTGCAGTTTTCAGTATGGTTTTTCAATTCACCGCCGGAACGCTAGGGGCTGCGGGAATGAGTCGTTATCTGACCAATGATAGCCCCGCAGTCTCCATAGGTCCCAGTCGCCTCGACTGGTAACATTTTTTGGAGGCACACGTCGGGCTACCATAAGCAAAGCTCTACTTTTACTCTGGGATTCTTGAATGGGCCAAAACAGTGTTAGGGCCAGTCTGATCCACAAAGCAACATTCAATTGCTTGCAGATTTGGCTGAAAATAAAATAACTAAGCCGACCCTTATTCAATGATATCATATCATACTGCTTTAATCACCAATATTTAA
The DNA here is from genome assembly GCF_021917145.1 of Hypomesus transpacificus. Lineage (NCBI taxonomy): Eukaryota > Metazoa > Chordata > Actinopteri > Osmeriformes > Osmeridae > Hypomesus > Hypomesus transpacificus. The sequence continues at coordinate 13,714,937 of NC_061067.1, read as the reverse complement.
AAGCTACATTTTTGTCTGATGCATATAATCTAGATGCTGCTCCTAAACTGATTTAATGCACTCATTCATCCACATATGCACATCCATGCGGTTCTTGAATTAAGGAAATCCGTAAATTCCATAAATATAATTTCACTGTAATTTAATGAACCGGGCACCTCTCTCTTTCTTAGGGCTAGCTTATTTTAATTTTATCATTTGGGTCATTACAATTCTTACAGATATTATTTTATAAATAGACAGTTGCTCATAATGGTGTATGTATGTAAAGACACAGTTATTCTTCACAGTTAAGTTTTTCAACTTTGAACACAGGATAATATAACTTGTGGGGTATACTACAAAGAGAGATTAATGGGTTAGCGAAGTATGTTGTGCTCAAAGCAAGGGTATGTGGTGACACAAAAGTGGCTTTTTAACCTAGCTTTCATTTTTCATGCTGCAAACTTAACCTGGAACAGGTTATGTCCAAGGTTAGAGCGCATACATGTAAAAGCTCGGCCTACTGACCAATCAGTACTGATTGTTACTTCATGTGAGAAATGTATGTTGCAAGGGGAGCTCCTCCTATCCAAACGTTTAATGTACCTAGATGTGTAGAGTGCTAACATGTGCAGATATGAATACCTGCTGTGTTTGGCCCTTGAGGGCCTCAAAATGGGTGAACAAATTTGTTTGATCAAACATTCAGGCAACAATCTCATACTCATTTTAAATGAACCAGTATGTTACACATAGTTCTGAATGACCAATATCATCGCAACACAGCCTCAACATGAGAACACGCACTGAGTCTGAGCTAAAAGCCTGGTTAGTTCATATTACTCTCTAAGCAGTTATTTTGTCATTAAGTTTAATTTTCATATCAGGCTTAGCTAACACAATTAAATTCCTTAATCTACACTGTCATCTAATGGATAAAACTGAAATAAAACTAGCCTACTTGGGTATAAACCTCACAGCTGTCTTATTACAACATATTTTTCTGCACAGCAATACTTAACAGATTATATTTATTGATCTATTTATCTACTACAACAACTATGTAAATTATGCTAGCAGTTTTACAGTTAGATTAGACTTTATGAGTTCAGGTACATGTGTGTTAAGTTATTTTAGTATTTAAGTGTCTTTTATACACATTGATGAGGCGACTGTGACCAATGGAGACCGCGGGGCTGTCATTGGTCAGATAACGACTCATTCCCACAGCCCCTAGTGTTCCGGCGGTGAATTGCAAAACCATACTGAAAACTGCAATGCAGAACTTAGAAAGACTCAAGACTCCATCAAAGCACCTGCATGGTCAAAGAGTTGGATACTCGGAGTACTATAACGGAACCCTAAGATTGAGGTATAAATACAAATTGACTTAATTGCTCCTTTAAGGCCTCCTGTGGAGGGGGGTTCGAGGGTGGAGGGGTATCTGTAAGGTTGGATATTTAATCCGACCTAATAATGATCTTTTGCAAGATGCAATATTAAGGCTAAGAGTGACACTTTCTCTCCAGAAATTGAAGATAAAATAAAGTGATACCTCAGTTATTACCTTATTGGCTCTGTTATTACATTTTCAAAGTTTTTTACAATGCAAGGCCGATAACGTAATAACCAGCCAATAACGTAATAAGTTATTACGTTATTGGCAAAGCGTTATTACATTATTGGCTTAACAACTTTATTACATTATTGGCAATTTATTACCTTATTGGTTTTATTACATTTGAATTATTACGTTATTGGCCGTTATTACATTATCGGTTGCTACATACCTCTTTATAGGTATCTATACTCAGATAAACCGCATGAAGTTCCTAGGTACCTGAGGGTTTCCTGTACTCTAACTATGGCCAGACAAAGGTATTGGCCAAAAAGCAGATCTCTTTCAGGAGGGTGTTCTCATGCCATTTGAAGACATCAGAAAACAATTTGACATACCTGCTAAACATTTCTTCAAATACCTACAAGTCAGAGACTTCATCTACAAGAACCAAAAAAAGCTCTCAGTACCTGACCTCTCGGCAGTAGAAAATATTGTGGTAAGCCTACACCAGAGAAAACGTATTTCTATCTTACAAATGCATCAGAGGTGATTCTTCCTATTAGCCCAAGAATGTGCATTTTGGACATTAATCTCAGCAGAGTTAACAGAAAGATGGTTACCCTAAGACTACTGCAAGCCAGACGGACTATTGCAAAATGTTGGAAAACTATAAAGAGGCCGACTACCAAAGGATGGCTGGAGGACATTGTGCAAGTTATAGCCATGGAAAAAATATATTATACACTGAAAGGAAAATATGCACTGTTTGAAGAAATGTGGACTTTCTTCTTGGACTTTGTAAAGGGCCATCAATTTCTTAGGGCTCTAAAGTGACCATGCAGTCATTACCCCTGTACAATTGCTGGGCAACCCTCTGTCTAATTACCCCTTGCCTATGTTCCAATGAGCGTGCCATCTAGTTTTGAGTGTTTCATTTACGTTATTTTTATCATAAGAGTTATAATTTTTTGGTCTGGTATCTTGTTTTTGGCGTATACTGTATTTGTCACTTGTTGTTCCTTGAAAAGAGGAAAAAAAAGAGAGAAAGTCCAATAAACACATTTGCAAAAAAAAAGAATTAGTGACATGATACGTTTATAGATTTGAAGTATACTTACCCCATTTTCTTTAAAAGTGGGCTACAATCCCAACCAGTCCTTTGACACGACATTATACATCCTGTTATCAAGAGAAGAGATAAGTCAAGCTTTTACAGTAAATTGTTATGGCATCGTTGTAAACAGTAGCCTATTCCTCAAAAAATTTAACATTCTCATTTCATGAAGAATGGCCGTGAAAACCTTTTTCTCCCATGGGAATTCTAGTTGCACCTCGAGGTCTTCACAGATCTGTGCTAGCTATAGATTATAGCATAATACTTAGGAGTAATATAGATAGCAAAGCATTTTGTAATTCACTCAATTAATTTAAGGTGATTTTGAATTAGACGGCTCAAACATATAAGGTCCTTACTAAGGAGCGACAACGCAGTTTTTTATAACGCCATATTGCTGTGCATGCCATGACCGACTGTGATCAAAACGTGATCAGCCATGCACTGCTGGCTCCACAGTTTTTGAAATTTCAGGGCTAAATAAAATATTTTGGAACAAGGTTTTCTACAGTTCTGAACGTTTATTTTCACTGATTCTTTTGTGGGTGATTTGTGAGATGCTAAACTTTGACATCATATATGCATTTTCACTATTTCAACATAACTTTCTGGAGGGTTTAACCTATTACCTCTAGCTAGCAAAATCCTAATGTAAACTATATGAATCTGATAGCAGATAAACAGGCTAGATAGCCTACATTTCAAACCTATACGTAAGAGCATGCCCCATCAAATCTCTGAAAATACATTTATATATTTAAAACTATTTCTGTTAAGAAACTCACCTTTTGAAGTAGCTCATTTTCCAGGTGAAATCCAATGCGTGGAAGACGGTGGAACAAAATCTCTTCGGAAACCCCAGTTTCAGCGATGCGTTGAAATGGGCATGCCTCAAAGTTGTTGCTCAGCGGCAGGCTGAGGGGCAGGTTTGCTAAGGAAAAACTTTAATATTCTGTGATGACTTGTCTTTGGAAATGAAACTCTTTAGAGTCGCTTACCTTTTGGTCACATTTAACAATTTTGTATTACAAAATTATTGAAGCACAAATTTGCATTGTGTGTCATACAGCTTTGGTGTGCTATACAAAGAAAGTTTGCTTAATCATGTGATCACACATTGATTGCTTTTGTACATGTTTATAGTAAAGAATGAAAGACTAAATTATATCAGTTAAGTATTTTATTTATTAAAGCTATGTTTCAGCATATGAGAACATTGATGACCAATGACATGCTGGGGCTGAGCTGCACATGAATTACATGCATTTTCTACATTTATACGTGCTGGGATGCAACATTTAATATTGTGTGTGATTGAAATTCATGTAGACTATGACTACATTAGTGTCAGAACTGAGAGCAGTCCAGTGTAGTGATGGGAAGTTCAGATCATTTTACTGATTCGGTTCTTTGAATCTCGTTCAGTAAAATGAACAAATCTTTTTTCTAATCATTCGTTCATTTCAACGGGGGGGTGGGGGGGGCTATCCGTCCACTGCAAACACGTATCATATTCTCATGTAGGTTAGAGCATGACATGTGCACCAGCAGATACTATTTCAAAATAAATTCCTGCATTGAACTAATGTATCATGACAGTTTGTATGATTTTGTCATTTATTATCACACTAGCATTTAAATATCACAGCAAACAGTTACACTGCACTAAACTGTAAGTGTAACTGTAAAGTGAAAATTACAAAACCAGTCAGTATGATGACTTGAGCGAATATCATGAACGTCTTACTAAAACAGCGGCCACGCGAAAGGGAGTGAGGAAACTGTTTCTTCTACTACAAAATGGGTCATGTGAAAAAAGGATTCAAAGACTTGTAGAACGACCGAGTCGGGAAATGAACGAATCGTTCCTCTAGCTCCCAGCACAGAGCCTATGCAGGTCACGTGAAAAATGATCCAAAGACTCATAGAAAGACCGAGTTGGGAAATGAACTAGTCGTTACTGTAGCTACCGGAACAGAGCCTATGCAGGTCACGTCAAAAATGATCCAAAGACTCGTAGAAAGACCGAGTTGGGAAATAAACAAATCGTTCCTCTAGCTACCGGTACAGAGCCTATGCAGGTCACATGAAAAATGATCCAAAGACTCGTAGAAAGACCGAGTCGGGAAATGAACGAATCGTTCCTCTAGCTACCGGTACAGAGCCTATGCAGGTCACGTGAAAAATGATCCAAAGACTCGTACCCGAAGACCGAGTCGGGAAATTAACGAATCATTTCTGTTTACTTGGACGAGCCTATGCAACAGTCCCGATGCGCGGCCATGAGAAAATGAACAAATCACTCTTTGAGAGGACTCGTTTCTCCCGAGTCCTCTTAAGGATTCGTTCAAAATGAACGAATTGTTCACCAACGACACATCACTAGTCCAGTGTAATCTCTCCATCTCTGGATAAACCACTATATTGCACTCGAGATCCGTTGTCTTGCGACCAAAGAGCGACGTCGCGGCAACGTTGTCCACGGAACCAAAAAATAATGCAACTAGCCGACCGAGGTACAACGTTGCGGCAAAGTTGTCCACGGGTCTAAAAATAACGTAACCAGCCGACCAAGGTACGAGGTCTCGGCAATGTTGTCCACGGGTCTAAAAATTACGTAAACAGCCGACCAAGGTACAAAGCCTTGGCAACGTTGTCCATGGGACCAAAAAATAACGTAACCAGCCGACCAAGGTACGACGTTGCGGCAACGTTGTCCACACGTCTAAAAAAAACGTAACTAGCCGACCAAGGTATGACTTCGTTGTGGCAACGTTGTCCATGGGACCAACTGGCAATATTCCCTTTATAACGGTGCTACTACGTTGCCACAACGTTGCAAGAAGGTAACGTCGCGGGTTACCAACTGAGCACCTACTGGCAACGTTGCCACAACGTGTTAGCTGGGTACTCTGCTATATAAACTCCCCTTGCTTAACCCACTATACAACAGTTCAGGGACGGAGGTTTGATATCAGCTTTGGTGGCAGGGAGAGGTATAGACATTGTTGGAATACTCTGCTGTTCGTTAGAGGTTTTATATCCATAAAAATATTATAAAAGTCATCATTTTTCAAAATTGTATGGGTAGTTTTCACCCGGTCCCTAACACGACACCGCAAAGCAGCATCTTCCGAATGCGAGACAAATTTCGAATATGAAACTAACTTCACCTCGGTTTGAACTTGCACGAACCAGTGCACTGAAATGGGTCATTTTATGTCTTGAGCTATAAACTCTCTAAATCTGCAGATTGATAATACAACCAGAACTTAGACTTAGTCTTTCCGTTAGTGAAGAGGCGGACTATAACACTTTCTTCAACAACAGTATTGCAGTCTGTCTTTTTAAAGGCAAATATTTAATTCAATTGTAGCCTACTGTTGAGTCCCGATTTGAGCATTAGCTAAATTTAAGGTGTCAGAATAAACACAAAACAAACGTCAAAGTCCTCACTGAAGACCAAATTGAAAATTGCCAACTGTTCACTGTTTTCCAAGTCACTGAATGAGGAAGTGACGTCCAAACTGAAGACCCGCCTTGACGAACCACTGACAAGAAGAGCGTGGTGACATGTATGTTAATGCTATAGAGTATAGACTATTGAATAAAGAGTTGAAAAAACCTTGTCAATATGAAATGCAATGCAATAAGCGTTCATTAAAATTTGAATTCAAAATAATACAAACTGAATTGCGGATTGCATTGTCATTTGCACACTGAATTGCCATTTGACATCTGATTTGCCATTTGAGTTGCGGATTGCATTGCCACTTTGCACATTGAATTGTCATTTGAAAAATTATTTCCCATTTGAATAAAGAGTTGAAAAAACCTTGTCAATATGCAATGCAATAAGCGTTCATAAAAATTTGTATTCAAAATAATTAAAACTGAATTGTGGATTGCATTGTGATTTGCACATTGAATTGCCATTTGATTGTTACGTCAATTATTAATTGGCAGCATTTATGCCATTTAGAACATGCTTAATGACTGTAAGGTGTCATTAAGTAGCCTAACTTTATTTCTTTAGGGGAAATAGGACAAAAGCATGTGCAATATTACATTAGGTATTAGACTATTACATTAACCTGCTCTGAAATATAGGGTTAGCACTTTGTTTCGGCCGGGGTGGGGGTGGGGGGGGGGGGTCGGACAGACCTGCCCCCACTGCTTAAAAAAATCCTAGAGGAAACACTGCTGTATTCATGCATTACCTGAGGAGTGAGATTAACCGGCAACATAAGCTGTTGAGAGTGGATAAGTGTATTAATGTATGATACTATGTTTGTTCAGGTTGTGCCTCATATGGCATGAAGTCACGTGTGACTGATGACATCACTGTTTTATAAGAGGGATGTTCACCCTCTTTTCTCTCTCTACCTGACTCTCACGGAGAGCAGTATGTTGGGCACAATTCTGCAATAAACAATGTCATGATTAATGGCTAAAGAGACAAACTTCTGATCATCCCTTTATGAATTATTATTCCGCTGTACAGGTAGGCAGAAAGTATAAGCCTAGCCTACCTGTTAACATAAGCAACAAAGTTCTGAAACCATGGCGCTGTGTTATAAACAAACACAGATTTGTGAGTCCTGAAAGTGGGCTGATGGAAATTATGCATACTATTCATAATGGGCATAGCAGGTAATGTTAAGTGCACTGTAGCCGTTAAATAAAGTAAGTTCCATACCTGTCGGCCATTGGCCCAAAGACTAAAGCACCAACCAGAAGGCCAGCCATGTAGATGGACTGTGATGCCTCATTTAGACCTCTGTTATCACACACCATGTTAAACTGAGAAGGTGGGAAGGAGATTGAGAAAATAAGAGACAGTTCTAAAATCTTAGTTGTTTAGCTTGATGTCCTAGATGTCATGCTTGATGACACAATGAAGCATAACATAGTAACTGATCTGAAAAAAGATAAGCAGACACTCTCACATCAGATTAGAATAATATATTTGAAGTTTATGTCTACAAAGTATAAACAAGGAACTAGGAAACAGAGAAAATGCTCCCATCTCCAGTTATACATACTGTTGCTTATTTGAGGACACAGGCTCCTATCAAGGTAGTGATATGATAAATACATAAGGAACATGGGTTGGGTTGTTGCCAAATCAAATGGTATCAGATATTATTGAAGTGTTACAAGCATTACAATTCAACAGCGACAATGGATACCAAAGTTCTTATAATTCTTCATAATACAAAAATAGACTATGCCGAAATTACAGGCGGTTTAAATGACATCAATATTTCAGTCAACATTCCTACCTCTGACACAAGACTGGTGGTGTCTTGAGGAGCTTCATAATCCCACCCATTAGTGCACTTCGTGGTACTATTTATCCCGTTGGTTTTGATCGACTCAATATCCCAATCCACTTCTGTGAACATTTTACAAGATTCGTACTCTCCATCCTTGTTCAAAGGTATTGTGAGATTTTGTTGTTGTTCTTTGGTCAAGTTAGGGCCATTGGTCTGGATCCAGTCCGTATTACAGTGATGTGAGAAATTAAGACTTGTGAACACCTGGCCAAACATGTGAAAGGCAGTAAAAATGTTTGGGATGCATATTGCTATTAGCAAGCGCTTCTGAAATGCGCCAAACTCCCCGACCTCTTTGAGTACTTGCCCGAAGCCGCTCATTCTAGGAAACTGTAATCTGAAGACAAACCGAGTTGGATATGACGTCCACGAGGTAGGTTTGAATAGCTTTTAAACAGACGGTCAATGTACAAACTGGACGGGCAATGTACAAATTAAATTAATATTTAAGCTATTGGCTAAACAGTGCACACAGATTGCTTGTTAGCGGTGAAACGCCATAGCTTCCAACTACTAGAGCTTGTTAGTTAGTGGGAAAGTTTATAAACTGGGATTTAAAGCCCCTGTAAAATGAGAACTAAATATGTGTTCTGCGTTTGTCACACCACAGAAAAATGTGTTGCCTATAACCACAAGTGGGGATTTCTTTACAGTTTTTAACAATTGTTAACACACGGGTCCGTGTAGGTTGTGGCCATTGTTTTTTCTATTTTGCAACCCGTGTTGACAAACGCAATATAGGGCCGTAATATCGTTTTGTCATTTTAGTAGCCTAACTCAAACACACATTTAAGTATTACGGCTTGTTTTTGGTTGTTTCGTTTTAAAAAAAATAATGAAATAACCATATAACACAAATGGTATAACGAGCCATTACCCAGCTAACACATGACGTTGCGGCAACGTTGCCAGTAAGTGCTCAGTTGGTAACCCGCGACGTTACCTTCTGGCAACGTCGTGGCAACGTCGTAGCAACGTTATAAAGGGAATGTTGCCAGTTGGTCCCATGGGCAACGTTGCCACGACGTCGTTCCTTGGTCGGCTGGTTACGTTATTTTTAGACCAGTGGGCAACGTTGCCGCGACGTCGTACCTTGGTCCGCTGGTTACGTTATTTTTAGACCAGTGGGCGACGTTGCCGCGACGTCATACCTTGGTCCGCTGGTAACGTCATTTCTAGGTCCGTGGGCAACGTTGCCGCGACGTTGTACCTTGGTCGGCTGGTTACGTTATTTTTTGGTCCCATGGACAACGTTGCCGCGACGTCGTACCTTGGTCGGCTGGTAACGTCATTTTTAGGTCCGTGGGCAACGTTGCCGCGACGTTGTACCTTGGTCAGCTGGTTACGTTATTTTTTGGTCCCATGGACAACGTTGCCGCGACGTTGTACCTTGGTCGGCTGGTTACGTTATTTTTTGGTCCCATGGACAACGTTGCCGCGACGTTGTACCTTGGTCGTCTGGTTACGTTAATTTTGGTCCCGTGGACAACGTTGCCGCGACGTTGTACCTTGGTCGGCTGGTTACCTTATTTTTAGACCTGTGGACAACGTTGCCGCGACGTCGTCCCTTGGTCGGCTGGTTACCTTATTTTTGTCGCAGGACAACGGATCTTGAGTGCAATATAGTGGTTTATATATATAAATGTAGACACTGCATGTAATTCATGTGCTGCTCAGCCCCAGCAGGTCATTGGTCATCAATGTTCTCATATGCAGACACATCGTAAATCAAAAAAGACAGAATGTGGAATATAATTTAGTCTTTCATTCTTTACTATAAACATGTACAAAAGCAATCAATGTGTGATGAGTAACATGATTAAGCAAACATTATGGCTAAAGCACACCAAAGCTGTATGACACACAATGCAAATTTGTGCTCCAATAGTTTTGTAATAGGCCTACAAAATTGTTAAATGTGACCAAAAGGTAAGCGACTCTTAAGAGTTTCATTTACAAAGACAAGTCATCACAGAATATTACAATTCTTCCTTAGCAAACCTGCCCCTCAGTCTGCCCCTGAGCAACAACTTTGCGCATGCCCATTTCAAGGCATAGCTGAAACTGGGCTTCCTAAACAGTTTTTGCCGGGGTCCTACCGTCTTTCACACAATGGATTTTACCTGGAAATAAGTTACTTCAAAGGTGAGTTTCTTTACAGACATAGTTTTAAATATATAAACATATTTTTAGAAATTGGATGGGGCATATAGGTTTGAAATTGAGTTGTTTATAGCGTTATATCAGATTCACATTGTTTACGTTAGAATTTCGCTAGCTAGGTTAAACCCTCCAGAAAGTTGTTTTGAAATACTGAAAATGCATACATGTTATCAAAGTTTAGAGTCTCAAAAATCACCCTCAAAAGAATCAGTGAAAATAAAAGTTCAGAACTGTTAGAAAACCTTGTCCCAAAATAGTTTATTTAGTTAGCTAGCCCTGAATTTTCAAAGACGCTAGCGCGTGGCTGATCACGTTCACAGTCGGTCATGGCATGCACAGCAATGGCGTCTGTAAAAGTATCATGTCACTAATTCTTCCAATTTGTACATGACATTTGTTTTTGGATAAGTTTATTCGTTTTAACCTTTAGATGCGTGAGTTCTAAATATTTCAGACACTTTCACCAGAGTACGTGAGTTATTTTTCCAAAACGGAAGGTATGTAGCTTTAATTAGCTTCCGTTACCTAGCAACCTAAGATAATACTCGTACCAATGCTACTACTTGCTAGTGTTACTTGTTAGCCTACTAATTGTAAATTTTGAAGCCATACTGTAGTGTTTATCATATAGTTTCTGCCCATCGGAAAATAGTTGGTTGGAATGTTCAGAATCACACATGTGCGATGCTACGCTGTGGGGCCCTGCTTTCGAACGATCACATATGTGCGATGCTTCTTCTATATCAATATACTAATAGGCTACTATGTACGTAAACTACATTCCACTTTCATTTCTGTACAGGTGATCCGACCACCATCACAAGTACTGTGTCCCTTGGAAATTATGGTAAAGTAATGAATGACCGTTTATAACAGTGACAATAATTGTATGAGCCATGGCAACCCTAAAGGCTATGCTTTGAAGCAAAAGTATGACTTAAAACGTTTGCATCACCAGATGCCATACCTCTAGGTGTCAACTCTGGTCTGGTGGAGGAGAACCCATAGGGTGCCCCGGAAAACAGCTGGCAGCCAGGCAAGTGCAAATATAAGACACTCAAAAAAATACTCATACCATTGCCATTGTAAGGCATACCTAATTGTAAGGCATACTTAAGTTGTTCTGATCGTGGGGGGAAACATATTTGTCAAAACAACAAATGTTGTCTTACTAATGCTTTGTATACCCCATTCAGCTGTACCATCTTGGGCAAAGACCAATCAAGGTAACATTTGTTATGTACATCAATGTTACAGCTAATCTAGAAGAACCACAGTGTATGCCAATCATGCAAACTCTTGTAAACTTGTTTTACTTGTCTTTAATTACAGACACATTACAGGTTATGCTCCGGAAGATGGAGACATTGGAAGAGAACCAGCGAGAGGCTCTCCTGTTCAGGCGACCACAGAGCAGACACACTGAAGAGGTGCCAGTGATGGACCTACAGGTGGCCCAAACACAGGCTGAACTTCAAGACCTTGAGGAGCGCCTTAAGGTGCTGGAGTTGCGAAAGAGAGCGGTAAGTGTTTGGAGATCCCACAAACTATGGCTTACACGCATTCAGCGTTCACATTGGTGCTGACAATAAGTTCATGACTTCTAATTCCAGACACTGTGATGAAGTAGAAGACGGGACTGGGAGAGAAAGCTGTGGAGCTCCGCGTAGAGGAAACACTCAAACACACCCCGGCAGCCCATTCAAAACCAGCCAGGTGAATGAATCATGTTTGCAACTTCCATATCCAATGTTTCACATGGCTATGACACAAATCTAGAATCACATAATATTTTAATTGATGACGAATATTATTTTAGATGTGATTTTTTTAATGACTTGTATAGCCCCTTTTCACACGTGCGATTATGTTAATCGAAAACTAACTTATTTTGTGCTTCCTTGTCAGGGCCAACAGACAGAACTCATAGCGGGGACTGGAAGAAGATTTTAATTCATTTTTTGCACTTTGTTTGTTTGGCACTTTTGTTTTGCAGTGTTTGTTTTGCAGTGTTTTTTTCTTTGCAGTTTTTGTTTTGCAGTGTTTGTTTTGCAGTGGCACTTTTTATCACGTATGTATATATTTTGGCCATTTTAGTTTTTTAATTGTAAATGTTACATGCATACTTTGTGCATTGTCATTTTAGCAGACGCTCTTATTTACAGTAAGTACAGGGATATTCCCTGGAGGAAAGTAAGGTGAAGTGCCTTGCCCAAGGACACATCATTTGGCAACCTTCTGATTTAATAGCCTGATTTCCCAACCGATCAGCCATCTGACTCCCCTTTAGTATAGGTAGACCACATATTTAGGATTCCTATATGGTGAATGTATATACCTTCCTGCCAAAGTAAATTCCTTGTCTGTGCAAACTTTCATGGCAATTAAAACACTTTATGATTCTGAAATGCTGCCTCGTTTATGATTTAGCTTGAGTCAGGCTACACATCACACAAACATATTCCTCCTAACGTTGGCTATCTATTATACCAAAACAAGTAGCCTTCTGGGCAAATGAGGTCTGCATATGAAATATAGGTTACTTCATCGTCGTCATCGTCGTCATCTGCCGCTTGTCCGGGGATCGGGTCGCGGGGGCAGCGACCTAAGCAGGGAGGCCCAGACTTCCCTCCCCCCGGCCACTTCCGCCAGCTCTTCCTGGGGGACCCCAAGGCGTTCCCAGGCCAGCCGAGAGACATAGTCCCTCCAGCGTGTCCTGGGTCTTCCCCGGGGCCTCTTCCCAGTGGGACGTGCCCGGAACACCTCACCAGGGAGGCGTCCAGGAGGCATCCTAATCAGATGCCCGAGCCACCTCAGCTGGCTCCTCTCGACGCGGAGGAGCAGCGGTTCTACTCTGAGCCCCTCCCGGATGACCGAGCTTCTCACCCTATCTCTAAGGGAGAGCCCGGACACCCTACGGAGAAAGCTCATTTCGGCCGCTTGTATTCGCGATCTCGTTCTTTCGGTCACTACCCATAGTTCGTGACCATAGGTGAGGGTAGGAACGTAGATCGACTGGTAAATAGAGAGCTTCGCCTTTCGACTCAGCTCCTTCTTCACCACGACGGACCGATGCAGAGCCCGCATCACTGCGGACGCCGCACCGATCCGCCTGTCGACCTCGCGCTCCATTCTTCCCTCACTCGTGAACAAGACCCCGAGGTACTTGAACTCCTCCGCTTGGTTCAGGATCTCCTCCCCGACCCGGAGATGGCACTCCACCCTTTTCCGGTCGATTACCATGGCCTCAGATTTGGAGGTGCTGATTCGCATCCCAGCCGCTTCACATTCGGTTGCGAACCGCTCCAGTGAGAGCTGAAGGTCACGGCCCGATGAAGCCAACAGGACCACATCATCCGCAAAAAGCAGCGACCCGATCCTGAGGTCACCAAACCGGACCCCCTCAACACCCTGGCTGCGCCTAGAAATTCTGTCCATATAGGTAATGAACAGAATCGGTGACATAGGGCAGCCCTGGCGGAGTCCAACCCTCACCGGAAACAAGTTCGACTTACTACCGGCAATGCGGACCAAACTCTGGCACCGGTCGTACAGGGACCGGACAGCCCCGATCAGGAAATCCGGTACCCCGTACTCTCGGAGCACCCCCCACATGAGCCCCCGAGGGACACGGTCGAACGCCTTTTCCAAATCCACAAAACATGTGTAGACTGGTTGGGCGAACTCCCATGTACCCTCCAGGACTCCGCGGAGGGTATAAAGCTGGTCCACTGTTCCACGGCCAGGACGAAAACCACATTGCTCCTCCTGAATCCGAGGTTCGACAATCCGACGGACCCTCCTCTCCAGGACCCCTGAATAGACTTTCCCAGGGAGGCTGAGGAGTGTGATCCCCCTAAAGTTGGAGCACACCCTCCGGTCCCCCTTTTTAAAGAGGGGAACCACCACCCCGGTCTGCCAGTCCAGAGGCACTGTCCCCGATGTCCACGCGATGTTGCAGAGTCGTGTCAACCAAGACAGCCCTACAACATCCAGAGCCTTAAGGAACTCCGGGCGGACCTCATCCACCCCAGGGGCCCTGCCACCGCGGAGCTTTTCAACCACCTCGGCGACCTCAGCCCCAGAGATAGAAGGGCCCCCCCCGATGTCCCCAGACTCTGCCTCCACGTTGGAAAGCGTGTTGGTGGAATTAAGGAGGTCTTCGAAGTATTCCTTCCACCGATCCAGGACGTCCCCCGTCGAGGTCAGCAGCGCACCATCCCCACCGTATACAGTGTTGACAGAGCACTGCTTCCCCCTCCTGAGCCGCCGGATGGTGGTCCAGAACCTTTTTGAAGCCGTTCGGAAGTCATTCTCCATGGCCTCGCCGAACTCCTCCCATGCCCGGGTTTTTGCCTCCGCGACCGCCAAAGCCGCGTTCCGCCTGGCCTGCCGGTACACATCAGCTGCCTCTGGAGTCCTACCAGCCAATAAAGTCCGATAGGCCTCCTTCTTCAGCTTGACGGCATCCCTCACCTCCGGAGTCCACCACCGGGTCCGAGGGTTACCGCCGCGACATGCACCGACCGCCCTGCGGCCGCAGCTCCGGTCAGCCGCTTCAACAATGGAGGCCCGGAACATGGCCCATTCGGACTCAATGTCCCCGGCCCCCCCCGAGACATGATCGAAGCTCTCCCGGAGGTGGGAGTTGAAGCTCCTTCTGACAGAGGGTTCCGCCAGACGTTCCCAGCAGACCCTCACATTACGTTTGGGCCTGCCAGGCCTGACCGGCGTCCTCCCCCACCATCGAAGCCAACTCACCACCAGGTGGTGATCAGTTGACAGCTCCGCCCCTCTCCTCACCCGAGTGTCCAAGACATGCGGCCCCAAGTCCGATGACACGACTACAAAGTCGATCATCGAACTGAGACCTCGGGTGTCCTGGTGCCAGGTGCACATATGGACACCCTTATGCTTGAACATGGTGTTCGTTATGGACAAACCGTGTCTAGCACAGAAGTCCAACAACAAAACACCACTCGGGTTCAGATCGGGGGGGCCGTTCCTCCCAATCACGCCCCTCCAGGTCTCACTGTCATTGCCCACATGAGCATTGAAGTCCCCCAGGAGGACGAGGGAATCCCCAGGAGGAGCGCTTTCCAGCACCCCCCCCAGAGACTCCAAAAAGGGTGGGTACTCTGAGCTGCCGTTTGGTGCATAAGCACAAACGACAGTGAGGACCCGTCCCCCCACCCGAAGGCGGAGGGAGGCTACCCTCTCGTCCACCGGGGTGAACCCCAATGTACAGGCGCCGAACCGAGGGGAAACCAGTATTCCCACCCCAGCTCGACGCCTCTCACCAAGGGCAACTCCAGAGTGGAAGAGAGTCCAGCCCCTCTCAAGGAGACTGGTTCCGGAGCCCACGCTGTGCGTCGAGGCGAGGCCGACTATATCTAGCCGGAAACTCTCTACCTCGCGCACCAGCTCAGGCTCCTTTCCCGCCAGCGAGGTGACGTTCCACGTCCCTAAAGCTAACTTTTGCAGCCGAGGATCGGACCGCCAAGGCCCCCGCCTTCGGCCGCCGCCCGTCTCACACTGCACCCGACCCCCATGACCCCTCCTGCGGATGGTGAGCCCACTGGAAGAGGGTCCCACGTTGTCTCTTCGGGCTGTGCCCGACCGGGCCCCATGGGAAAAGGCCCGGCCACCAGGCGCTCGCCATCGAGCCCCACCCCCGGGCCTGGCTCCAGGGGGGGGCCCCGGTGACCCGCTTCCGGGCAGGGGCAACTGAGTACCATTGTTGTATTTCTTCATGGTTGGTTTTTTGAGCCACTCTTTGTCTGGTCTTTCACCTGGAACCTGTTTGCCTTGGGTGACCCTACCAGGGGCATGAAGCCCCCGACAACATAGCTTCCAGGATCACTAGGACACGCAAACCCCTCCACCGCGGTAAGGTGGTGACTCAAGGAGGGGAGGTTACTTCATAATTAAGTAAATTGTTGACGTTGCAGTTACGGACTAGCAACGTCACAAAATTACGTTGCTAGGAGGTCGCCGTTACGGACTGGCAACGTCACAAAACAACGTTGCTAGGAGGTCGCGGTTACCGACTGGCAACGTCGGAAAATAACGTTGCCACGACGTCGCGGTTACGGATTGGCAACGTCCCAAAACAACGTTGCTAGGAGGTTGCGGTTACCGACTGGCAACGTCGGAAAATAACGTTGCGACGACGTCGCTGTTACGGACTGGCAACGTCAGAAAATTACGTTGCTAGGAGGTTGCGGTTACGGACTGGCAACGTCGGAAAATAACGTTGCCACGACGTTGCGGTTACGGACTGGCAACGTCGGAAAATTAACGTTGCCACGACGTCGCGGTTACGGACTGGCAACGTCACAAGATGACGTTGCGGCAACCTACTGGCGCCCCACAGATGCACGGTCCCGCAACGTCGCCAAAGACGTTGCGGCAACGTATGTTTGGTCATCGCGTGACGTTGCGACAACGTCAGGGCAACGTAAATGTGTTAGCTGGGTAATCGTTGTTTTGATTATTCCATATTCTTTATGCTAATATCTGCAACAACAAAAAAATAGCCTCGTAATATCGATTTGTTCATTTTGGATGTCAGAACCAGATTATGGGGAAAGGCTTGGTTTCCATTGTTTTGTTTCATTTTGGAATTACGGAATATCCATATAACACAAACGGTATAACGAGCCATTTAGCCTACTCGTTTGTTTGATCGGCCGTATTGTGCATACTGGCACAAGTGAAAAAGAGAGGGAGAGATGCTAAACGATTGGGAGTGTTATTACTTCTGAACACCAGAGGGCAGCAACGACCTGTGATCTGTAGGCCTACACGCTTGACGACATAGCAGCAGGTTCTTTAGTAGAAGACCCACACCAAACTGGAAGCACATGTTGACCGAGTTTGCTACTTGCTACTTAGTTAATAAATATTTGATGAACCCAAGTTTCTTTAATATATATTAGAAACATTACAAGACGGGGCTCCAGTGTGTGTTCAAACAAGGCCAAAAGGGCCCGATGGTATCAGTTGAAAAAGACAATCACACCTGTGCAAGAAACCCTCCCCAACCATCCCTCCCCCCACCTAAATTACCTTTCAGCTCTGTTGTATGTTTTAATGAAGTGCATTGAGGCAATCAGTGAGGAAATCTTCCCTTTTTATTAATAAAAAACATAATATTTTCCATCAATGTACAACACTACACTTGTTTAGCCAACATCAATGCATTCCCGCTGTTACACACCATTTTAAAATGTCCTGAGAAAGGAAATTACTGTTCTGCTTGTAACGATTTGTATAGTAGCCTATACTTCTGTGCTTAAAGTTAGTATACTAGCTTGAGACCACCGTAGCCACAGGAATGAGAATGAATGCAATTAGAGGGGCGGCTGTGTCTACATACAATTTTTCTTGTTGCTTGTTCGTAATTTAAATATTAAGTTAGTTCCAACCAAGTAGGCCTACTTAAATTGTACAGGAGGCATTCCATGAGTGCTGATATTTGACAGCCTCAGACAGCATGTCTGCCACTGGGCCTTATGAAAAGGCTCTTGTCTTGATTTGCAATGTAGCTAGGCGAGGTTCTAGACCATGAGGGGGGGGGCAGTTAAATTGGGGCCAGTGGTGCTGTTAGAGGGGCCAGTTACATTAAACATTATTGTTGTCATATCGTTTTCTTCATTGCAGTGCAAGCATAAACAGGCAAAAGCAGTGGCACCCCCAGAAATGTTTCATAGGAGTGGCCAGATGGGGCCACTTAAATCTTGGGGTGGCACTCCACAATCAAAAGCCATATCTGAATTTCAGGGATTGTATTATGCTGTTGTAGTATATAAGTTAGTTGAAAACAGCAGTGGGCTGGGAAAGGGTGATGGGATCTCAGTGTGGAGAGTTATATGGATTGATATGCCGGATTGTTTTGATATACAGTACACAGTCATCTTTTATGCAGGATACAGAGAGAATAGAGTATAAAGACTTAAACAATTGGAAAGCGTGAGAAGGTAAAGTGAGTGGAGAAAAAGAGAAGCAGAAAAGTGCAACACCCTCCCATTACCATTATCTCTAATTCACTCTCATCTGTGTTGTATGTCTGCAACCTGCTATAGCATGGGCCTACACACACGTTATTAAAGTCATTGGACTTGTGTGGGGAGGATTTGACAAGTGTGATGACTGTATTCCTCCACAGATACCATGGGCTTGGATATGGAGTTGGACCAGTTACTATTCACTTTGACTTGATGCCTGTGACCTGTGAAGAATGAATGGCACCATTCAATGGTGAAGGGCTATTACCCAGGGTTGATTGCAACTGGTGTTGGAAAACACATGTAGTAGGGCAGAATAGAGGAACTGGTTTGGTCCCTGGTTAGTCCCCAAAAATGTTGCAGAAACAGCTGAAAATATGACATAGCATTGCATCAAGGCCCAATTGGAGCAGAATTCATAAGTTATTTACAATTGTAGTGGGCCAAAAGATTTGTTTTAAAAGTTCAGGGGTGTAATTTGTTGGATATAAAAGGTGTAGCACAGACAAATGAAATCTGATTTTCCTGGGAACCCTCTCGTTGCTGCTCCGTGTTGTTTATGGACTTTGAAGAAGTTGAATTTGGACATTGAATATGTTCAGAACTTTGAAAACAGTATCCACAACAGTGCCTCTGTCAGTTGTGTGTCTATGTAAAATGCAAAGGTAGCCCTCATGACCTCAACTTGCTCACTATGATTGCGTGGAGTGTTTCTTGCAAGGGTATGATTATCTTTTCAACCGATGCCGTCTGACACTTTTGGCCTTGTTTGAACACACACTGGAGCCCTGTCTTGTAATGTTTCTAATATATTTTAAAGAAACTTGGGTTCATCAAAGATTTATTAATTAAGTAGCAACTAGAAAACTCGGTCAACATGTGCCTCCAGTTTGGTGTGTGTCTTTTACTAAAGAACCTGCTGGTAATTCTTCAAGATTGTAGGCCTACAGATCACAGGACATTTTTTTTTTTTAGCTAGTCGTTGCTGCCCTCTGGTGTTCGATAGTAATAACACCCCCAATCATTACACGTCTCTCCCCCTCTCTCTCTCTTTCACTTGTGCCAGTGTGCATACAGTTTTTTTCAATTGCTAAGAAGCGCTTACCCATACTTTGGATACTTAGAACATAAACTCTTAACACAATTAGAACAGCATTAGTCTTTTTTGGCCATACAATTCACATATTTCATGTCTTTTTCACACAATATGCTTTCAGTGAAGACATTTCCACAACGCTTACATTTTCTTAACAGACAACTTATACCTCCCAACAAAATGATGGATTTTTTGTGTAGTATTTACGAATGTTAACACACAACATCCCACAATAGCAAAAACAATTATCCAAACCTTAGATACAGTATAAAAACATCTGCTTCTGCAATGATATTAGTTCAAAAACAACATATCTCAGCAACAAACAAAAAAAAGACAATTGAAAAATGGACACACAGCTGATTTATGTTGGGTAAAGTGGGCCAACCACAGCTGATTCCAGTGTAGCTTAGACTCAGAGGCAGGGGTTATTTCCTTCAATTACTATAAAAGAAGGACTTTGAGGAGAGATGTTGTTGGATTTAGGAAACAGAAACAGACAAAAATAAACACTGTAATGTTTGGACGAGGAAGAGCAAGGGGCCCAGGGAGATTCGAGCAGGCCCAGTGAAAGATGGAGGGAGAGGTGCAGAAGCAGTGAGAGATGCAGAAGGAGGTGCAGGTACAGTGAGAGGAGCAGGGCTGGGGATAAGACCAGGCCCAATTAGAGGGCAAGGTAGAGGTGTAAGAATGCATGGTGGTGGCATTCCAAGGGCTGCAAGAACAGTAGTCAGTGATGAACTTCGTACCACTATCATTGACCATGTAATCAACCACGGTCTTTCATTACTGTAAGAGAGGCTGGTGAAAGAGTGCAACCCAAGTTGAGGCGGTCAATGGTTGCCTCCATTATACGCATCTTTCAACAAACCAATATTTTGTTCACTGTAAGCATTATTGTAAAACTTTTTCTGTTCTATTACTGTATACTGTGTTTCTACTGTACTTCCTTTACGTAGTAAACAGTAAGAAAAAAAAGAACTGATTTGCTTTTTACTGAAATGTGTTTGAATGTGAACATTATTGTATATGTGGACATACAGTTCCCAACCAAAAAATTTAGTGTAAAAGGTGGATTGCATGTTTTCCATGCAAATACCTGAAACATAAGTCTATGCAGTTTTTATAATGTCAACAATAGCCAGTATTTTGAAACCTGGTGTACTTTGATTGACTGCATGTACCTTGTGAAGTGAAAAAAAGTGTTATTCTTTGACAGAATATTTTCATTTTGAGTCAGATTTCCAGTGTTTTGGTAGTCAGTGTGTGCAGAGAAACATGTGTTCTGTCTTGAAATGGAGAGTTAGTATATATTTAACAAAATGTGTTTTTGAGAAGAAAATTATCCATTTGGCCAATTGTGTTTTGTAGGTGTCAGTCTGTGTTAAGAGTTTAGAAAAAGTATCCGAAGTATGGGTAAGCGCTTCTTAGCTATTGAAAAAAACTGTAATACGGCCGGTCAAACAAATGAGTAAATGTCTCGTTATACCGTTTGTGTTATATGAATGTTCCGTAATTCCAAAATGAAACAAAACAACGGAAACCAAGCCTTTACCCAAAATCTGGTTCTGACATCCAAAATGGACAAAACGATATTACGAGGCTATTATTCATTTTTTGCAGATATTAGCATAAAGGATATGGAATAATCAAAACAACGATTAATGGCTCGTTATACCATTTGTGTTGTATTGTTATTTCATTATTCCCAAAAAAACAAAACAACCAAAAACATGCCGTAATACTTAAATGTGTGTTTGAGTTACTAAAATGACAAAACGATATTACGGCCCTATTTTGCGTTTGTCAACACGGGTTGCAAAATAGAAAAACCAATGGCCACAAGGTACACGGACCCACACGTAACGGCTTTCTCAAAACTGTAATACGGCCACAAAACTGAAAACCTCACACACAAAATGCTAAACCTGACACTCCCTTTGCAAGATGACTCTGCCATCAAATCTCTTACGTGTTCACTACATGTAACTCATGTTCTCATTTGGTACACACAGCCATATTTTCTACAGATACACACTCACCATTCATAACAGTACACAAAACTAAGCGATTGCTGCACACTACCAAGCATTCACAGCACACAGTAGTGCAAAATTGAAAACACAATTATAGAACTGGAACACACCATATGAATGACAATGACTCTGGAGAATGAGCCATTTCTCCTTTTGTAAAATGTCTCAGTGTAGGTTGGCCTACGTTTTTCCTTGTCAAACATAAAACATCACACATATGCAGCAAAAAAGGTTTTATTTTGGAACTATAGAGTCAGTGGCGGATCGAAGGGGTGGCAAGGGGTGGCAGCTGCCACCCCAATAAAAAATACTGCCACCCCAATAAAATAAAAAATGAAGCGATTTCTAAGAGGGAGCTTTACAAAAGTGCATAGGTCTCTGATCATAACAACAAGATAGCCCCAAACATTGCGGGTAGCCAAAACATGAAGCATACATTGTGAAAAAACAGTCCCAAAGGGAAGAACCATAAGAGCATGTAGTGAAACAAGTTACAACTAGAGATGGTACAATTTCTGGGGAAATTGTAGGGTGTGCTTGCTTACTTGTGTTGGTTGCAGGGGTCCGTATTTAAATTACATTTCTGTATATTTTATATTAAAATGCAAAGCCTACTTATTATTTATAAAGATTACATAGATTTAAAAGCATATTTTTTTCTGCTCATTTACAACTCAAAATACTAAGAGTGAAGAGTAGAATGAAATAGTTGTCTTCTCATTTCCCCTGCAAGATGGAATGGTGATCAGCAACCTCATAGTTGAATCAAAACAAATACATTTGTCAGACCGGTGTAAAAATTTACCTAATCTCTATGACTTAAACGTCATTGTAAGTTTTTCCATTCTCGTGATATTTTCAGGCATTTAGCCTACTCATATTGCATTAATTCATTAATAAAGAACCCCCTTTGAAATTTATTTTAACAACAACGTTAGTGCTACCAGCAGTAGCTAGCTATCTCAGATGGAATCGCGATTCAAATAGTATCATCTGCTAAATGAAAATATGCCCCCAAAAACGTAAATAAGCTTGACATTTATTTAGGGGAAAATCACTCGTTCATAAGAATGTCAGTGGTAGCGATCATTGTCAGTAACAAGGCAAAATGCGATATAGCCCTGCTGTGTGGAGAAGCTGCCCCGGTAGATTGTAGGCTACAACTACAGTACTACTACTAGACTTTCTTGGTAGCGATTGCGTTGGTTGAATTCGATTTAACGTTACTTCCATTCAGAGTTCAGGTTAGTAGTCACTAGTCAGATAGTTTCACCAAAAACATGTGCCGCCGTTTGACTTAGCTACAGTACTGTAAACAGCTGTGGAGATGTTTTTGTTACCAGTGAGCTACACTGGTTTGAAACCACAGGTAATGATAATTTCACCCAAAAATTGTTTACTTGTAATATAATGTCATAATAAATCCGACAACGAAAATGTATTTGAGAAGAATGTTTATTTTAACGACTGAAAACAGATGCATCATAGACCGCTGTAGTATGTGTTGCCCGGGCAACAGAGGCTAATGTCATGCTGCTAATGCTTCAGTGAAATAGTAGACTACTGTCAGAGAATATCTAATAAAGAACAAAAAAACAGGCTCTGCTACTGTTTCCGAAAGTAGACGTAACTACTTCCTTATATCAGCTTATATTGTACATTAAACTTCACAATTGTGTTTCATATCACAAAGTAAAAGTATCTCAAAGTAAAATTAGTAAATACTTATCACCCTGGCCTATTTGCTTGTGGCGTTTCTGCAGCTCCCTTGCAGTAAAGCAGTTAGCCTAGCTATCTCCCAGAAGTTAACGAGCTGATAAACTAATGTTCTGCTAGAGGTAGTCACGCGATATTTCGTGACGTTGTTGAAGTCAGTAGCATCAGTGACTGTGGCGAGCAAGTTAGCCACCGTTAGCTTCACTTTTGCCACAAAAACTTAATTAAAACCTAAACCGTGCAACGGAACATAAATCCCAATAGAACCAACGCAATCGCGACCAAGACGAACCTTTTGACATGGACGTTGTCTATGTAGTCCAAATATTGACTGAGCCTTAGGGGCGCGAAAACAAACAATAAATAATAAATAATATATATGTGAGATAACAATGGTTTGTGCTCACCGAAGGCAGCACACCCCAATTAAACAATATGAACCTAAATTTTCCCATGGAAAAATATTATTTGTACATTACAGGATATTTCAAAAAATAATATTAATGTTACTGTTTAATTTAAACTACAATGTTCTAGCCTAATCATTTACCATAAGGAGTACTGTACCCCCCTACTTTGGGTTTGAATTGCCTCCAGGAGGCCATCCAACAACTTCCTTCTGCCACCCTATTGCCACCCCGAATGAAAATCTCTAGATCCGCCCCTGTACACAGTACTGTCAACGGGCCTGGTCAACCCATTGCAGTACACAAATTGATGTTCCCACCAGGCTGGCCGGCGACCTCAACAATGGCGCGCTAGCCAATTACATTTCTTCCCCGGTGCCTCCTCTTCACCAGGTTGAATCCAACCTCATCAATGAATATGTATTTATATAGCTCATTAGCTGTGTCATGCTCCTGGATCTGCTGAAACAGACGGCATGAAAATGCATGTTATAGTATTGACAGATAGGACAACACAGTGGGCTACAGTGAGACACTGTAGAAAAGGAACAATATTGGATTACAGGTACAATACATGCATGTGTCAGTCAGGGATGGAAATTATTTTTTTTGTCCACCGGCCACTGTGGCTGGTGGATTTCAAAATCTACGGGCCACTAAATGTTTTTACCAGCCACTTTCTTGTTTTTAACCGACAATGTGTAACTGCATGTGAAAAATAATACTACAAGATCTACAATACTTAAGCAGTTTATTTAATCTCAAGTCTCAATGAGACACTGACACTTTCTCTTTCTCTCTTATACAAACACAAACCACGAACTGATATACATTTCATTAAATGAGTAGGGCAGATTAAACAACAAACTAACATTCCTCCACCCATCCTCCCCACTCCCAGGACAATGTACTCCTGCTCATCAGAATCAGATTCTGACGTTTCAGATGTGCTTTCCTGAGCGTTCTTCTTCCAAGACAGGGCGATCAGCACCCACAAAGCGGAGGGGTGTAGCTTCGCTCTGAAGGGGGTTATTTTCCCGATAATGACAACAGCGTTCTATACATTATCCCGCTTGTAGAGCCTTTTATCGACTCCCACACTTGGCCAATGAGGTGGGACCAGGGGAGAACTTGCCCTGGACGGGTGTTCTGCGTGCCAATTAGGGCTGCAACAAACAATTATTTTGATAATCGATTAATCTAACGATTATTAGATCGATTAGTCGACTAATCATCTATTTTTTTCATTGATTAATCAGAAAGCTTAGAACAATTATTCAGCTTTTGCAATTTGTTAAAACATTGAGCTATAGTTATTCTAACTACATTTACATTTATGCATTTAGCTGACGCTTTTATCCAAAGCGACTTCCAAGAGAGAGCTTTACAAAAGAGCATAGGTCACTGATCATAACAACGAGGTAGTCCCAAACATTGCAAGCAGCCAAAACATGAAGCATACATTGCGAAAAAACTAAACAAGTGCCAAAAGGGAAGACCCATAAGAGCATGCAGTTATACAAGTTACAAATTAAAACAACATGAACCACAAAAAGTGCAGGACTGTACCTGTAGAAGAACAATCAACAGTAAAAATATTTCACAGCGAGTACAAGAGTTAACTTCGTTATAACTAACCTACAAGAGCAACAAGTCACTCAATAAGAGTCATTGTGATCCTGGAGGAAACTAACATCAGATCCAGCCAAGCATTCCTAAGTGCCGTTGTACTCCTGGAACAAGTGCGTCTTGAGCCTTTTCTTGAAGGTGGGGAAACAGTCAGTGTCCCTGATGGAGGTGGGGAGCTGGTTCCACCATTGGGGGGCCAGGCAGGAGAAGAGCTTGTGTTGGGACCGGGCGGTCTTGAGCGGTGGGACCACCAGGCGGTTGTCTGAAGAAGACCGTAGGTGACGGGCGGGGGTGTAAGGTTGCAGGAGAGACTTGATGTAGTCGGTTGCAGTCCCGTTCACTGCTCGGAAGGTCAGTACCAGGGTCTTGAATCTGATACGGGCGTTGATGGGTAGCCAGTGGAGAGAAATGAGGAGCGGGGTAACATGGGAGCGTCTGGGTAGATTGTAGACCAGACGGGCCGCTGCGTTCTGAATCCTCTGAAGAGGGCGGGTTGCACATGCTGGGAGACCAGCGAGCAGCGAGTTGCAGTAGTCCAACTTGGAGAGGACCAGTGCTTGGACTAGCAGCTGGGTGGAGTGCACAGACAGGTATCTCCTGATCTTCCAGATGTTGTAGAAGGTGAATCTACACGGCCGGGAGACTACGGCAATGTGGGCCGTGAGGGAGAGCTCGTCATCCATGGTAACCCCAAGGTTCCTGGCAGAGGATGAAGGGGTCACCGTCGCAGATCCCAGGCTGATTGACAGATCGTGGGAGATGGAGGGTTTAGCCGGGATGATGAGAAGTTCTGTTTTGGCGAGGTTCAGCTGGAGGTGGTGCTCGGTCATCCAGGCGGAGATGTCTGTGAGGCAGGCCTCAATCCTAGCTGAGATGATTACCAGAAACACTGGTGCCAAGATGCCTACAATCCATGTCACTAGAGAATTGCCCTTGAACAGGTTAGCTATGACGTCCAAGATCTGATTATTATGATATCCTCCTAACATTCTGGCATCCCGATTGGTCCTAACAATATTCTCCTGTATGTCTCTAATGTTGTCAATAGCTTTCGAAAAATGACCAAGACCTTCAGATTCTGATGGAAGATATGTGCAACATGAATCGTCACCTACAATAGCACAAACGCCTCCCTGAGCGGCGGTGATTGCGTCCAAAGCAATTCTATTGTTTATAGTAAATTCTCTAATTGCAGCAACTTCAGCTCCCAACGCCTGGAATCCCATAAGTGTAGCATTAGCCACTCTAGCCACATCATGACGAGTCAATGCTATCATGTAATGATTAGAATATTGAAGTTCAGTATTCCAAAAGATGGTTTTGAACACTAGCTGCGTACGTGTAAATATCCTGAAATCACGAGGTAGAGCACTATATCTAGTAGCCAAATCAGTTGCATCAGTGTTTTGCAAATGTACTTAACCCATAGTTTCAGTATTGGAACGCTTAGCTCTGAAACCAGTTCGATGATGTGTCATGAATTCAATAGGTTCGACCACATATAATAAATCGTTCAACATACACACTCCACAAAGTCCTCTGAATAATGGTGGTAAACTTGTCCATACATTCTCACCACAGCACCAATTAAAGCCTGGGGTGGGCGGAGTTCCCATTGTAGTAACGTAATATCCCAAACCCGGATATTCAAAGATGCTCTGACACTGAGTGATTCGCAAGAAACATACGTCCCTTGCACCAACAGAATCCCTCTCTACTCTTCTAATGAAAACTTCATAACTTGAGGTCGAATTGATATTAGCTGTAACTTTAGTATGTACAACAGACAAATCATGAGGCAAAGAAACCATATGTTTCTTGTAGAATATTGTGCATCCTACCAATGATGGCATATCCTTAGGTACAGAGAATATAGTAGCATGAGAATTCAGTAAATACGTCTCATTTCCCTGACTTATCTATTAGAGGACGTTCTGATACTTTTTACTTGGAAGGGTAAATAATGCAGGCCAAGTTGACAGTGCATGCAGGCGCTCCATTGAGCAGCATAGCAAACAGGTGGAGGAACACAGGTACATTCTCAGCCGGATCATAACATGTATTAGGAACATGTAGGAAGAACCACCGTGCCACCTGTGAGCCCTCAGCCTTGGTGAGTGAAAGCATATTTGATCATCCTGCCTTTGTGGTGCTGGTCCGTGCATTGGTCATATATTTGTGCTGGATCGATAGATCTAGATGGTGATGAGTGTCGACACTCAAGTGTGTCCACAAGTGTGTCCATGCTTATCTATTACAGTTTTTTTCAATCGCTAAGAAGTGCTTACCCATACTTCGGATACTTTTTCTAAACTCTTAACACAATTAGCAAAGCATCAGTCTTTTTTGGCCATACAATTCACATATTTCATGTCTTTTTCACACAATATGCTGTCAGTGAAGACATTTCCACAACGCTTACATTTTCTTAACAGACAACATATACCTCCCAACAAAATGATGGATTTTTTGTGTAGTATTTACGAATGTTAACACACAAAATCCCACAATAGCAAAAACAATTATCCAAACCTTAGATACAGTATAAAAACATCTGCTTCTGCAATGATATTAGTTCAAAAACAACATATCTCAGCAACAAACAAAAAAAAGACAATTGAAAAATGGACACACAGCTGATTTATGTTGGGTAAAGTGGGCCAACCACAGCTGATTCCAGTGTCCAGCTTAGACTCAGTGGCAGGGGTTATTTCCTTCAATTACTATAAAAGAAGGATTTTGAGGAGAGATGTTGTTGGATTTAGGAAACAGAAACAGACAAATACAAACACTGTAATGTTTGGACGAGGAAGAGCAAGGGGCCCAGGGAGATTTGAGCAGGCCCAGTGAGAGATGGAGGGAGAGGTGCAGGTACAGTGAGAGGAGCAGGGCTGGGGATAAGACCAGGCCCAATTAGAGGGCAATGTACAGGTGTAAGAATGCATGGTGGTGGCATTCCAAGGGCTGCAAGAACAGTAGTCAGTGATGAACTTCGTACCACTATCATTGACCATGTAATCAACCACGGTCTTTCACTAAGAGAGGCTGGTGAAAGAGTGCAACCCAAGTTGAGGCGGTCAATGGTTGCCTCCATTATACGCATCTTTCAACAAACCAATATTTTGTTCACTGTAAGCATTACTGTAAAACTTTTTTCTGTTCTATTACTGTATACTGTGTTTCTACTGTACTTCCTTTACGTAGTAAACAGTAAGAAAAAAAGAACTGATTTGCTTTTTACTGAAATGTGTTTGAATGTGAACATTATTGTATATGTGGACATACAGTTCCCAACCAAGAAATTTAGTGTAAAAGGTGGATTGCATGTTTTCCATGCAAATACTTGAAACATAAGTCTATGCAGTTTTTATAATGTCAACAATAGCCAGTATTTTGAAACCTGGTGTACTTTGATTGACTGCATGTACCTTGTGAAGTGAAAACAAGTGTTATTCTTTGACAGAATATTTTCATTTTGAGTCAGATTTCCAGTGTTTTGGTAAAGTCAGTGTGTGCAGAGAAACATGTGTTCTGTCTTGAAATGGAGAGTTAGTATATATTTAACAAAATGTGTTTTTGAGAAGAAAATGATCCATTTGGCCAATTGTGTTTTGTAGGTGTCAGTCTGTGTTAAGAGTTATCCGAAGTATGGGTAAGCGCTTCTTAGCGAATGAAAAAAACTGTAAGGTTGTTGTCATAGAATGGATCTTTATCTCTAAAAAGTAGTATTTCCGTTACATTGTGTCCTTCAGTGGTGTTGAACTCATTGCTGTTCGCGTATGGCCCTGTAGCGTATGGGTTCGCGTATGGCCCTGTAGCCCTAACCCTAACCCAATTCTGAGCTTGGTTGCATTCCTAATTTAGGTTTGTAAATGTGACAGTGGTAACTTTACGTGTGTGAGAGAGAAGGACAGCAATTACACAAGAAGGTCTCTCTCCAGTTTGTGTACTACAACACCTGGTAGAAGCAAGCCACTCTGTCGTTAAGTGTTTTGTGGAGCCATGCTGTTTGTTGATGTGTTAAATAAACACATCAGTAGCAAGAGGGAGTTTTGTAGCTTTACTGGTATGTAGCCTATATTTTGAAATGGTTTGTGCCCCACCAATTTTTTACATATAAAAACGCCACTGTGTATGAGCTGACAGGGTCAGGACCTTCTGATGGCCCCAGCCTCACTGTGGACCAATGACAGCACAGCTTTTAAGTAAGATAGCCTTGTGGATTACTTAAATGATGATGTGGGAGAATGTGTGTTTGTGTGTGTGATAGAGACAAATAGATCGACAAACTGAGACAAAAACAAATAGCACAAATATGTGTGGTTACTTTCATAAAATGGCAACCATTGAGGACTAGCATCAGGGTAAGGGTGAGGGGTCAGGGGTCAGGGTGAGGGTACTTGGGAGTCAGCGTTCAGCACCTTGATCCTCTGAGTGGAGATAAACAGGTCCACTTCTGTCATGGGCTGCAACTCTCCTTCTGTAGCCTGTTCTCTCTCACACACACACACACAAACACAGTCACATGTACACGTCATGAGTAAATAGTGATATGTTTCTCAATGTGTGTGTGTGTACATTTACACTGTCACATGTTAATAGTTATTGTGTTGAAGTGTAATCATGCACCCATTGTGTTCTTTGGTTCCTGATTGGACCATCAGAACAGTTAAAGTGCAGCTAGAAGCACACTGGTAGAGGTGTTTCATGTGTGTAGCAGAAAAGGATGAGGACCCTTCATGAGGACCCCCTCGAAAACGAGATGCTGCATCTCAAGGGGTTATCCTCCAAACAATAAATTTCAAATGTGTAGCAGAGAGAGAGAGAGGGCTGTGTTTCATGTGTGTAGCAGAGAGAGAGAGGGCTGTGTTTTATGTGTGTAGCAGAGAGAGAGGGGGCTGTGTTTCATGTGTGTACTAGATGGAGAAATGGCTGTGTTTCATGTGTGTAGCAGAGAGAGAGAGAGGGCTGTGTTTCAATGTGTGTAGCAGAGAGAGAGGGCTGTGTTTCATGTGTGTAGCAGAGAGAGAGGGCTGTGTTTCATGTGTGTAGCAGAGAGAGAGGGCTGTGTTTCATGTGTGTAGCAGAGAGAGAGGGCTGTGTTTCATGTGTGTAGCAGAGAGAGACAAAGCTGTGTTTTCACGTTAGCCACTGAGGAGAATTCTAGAAAAGTGCAAGTACTGCTATATGAGCCTCTGCTAAATGACTAAATGTATATTCCTTCTCAATGTCCAAAAGAAGTTAGTCTACATACATTTAATAGAGAACGTTCAAATGCAATGACTCCACAGCCTAATCTTAATTAGGAAAACTTCCAAAAATGACAAAATGTTTGCATTTGAAACTTGGTAAAGTGCTGACAAGGTGTCAACAGACGGCCATTTCAAAGCTGACAGGTTTGATTCTGTCTGACTGGCTCGACTAAGCCCTAGCCATGGGTACCCACAATGCCGTTTTGCACGCTGAAGCCCAGCTGGTAGCGGAGGTCTGGGCGGCGGATGAGGACCGTGGTCACCGGGGGACAGCGGACGATGTTAAGCTGGATACGAGCCTGGTTCTTCAGACCCTGCGGATCACAGCACAGCACTCACTGTTAGTAGTAGAGAACAGAGAGAGATCAAGAGAGAAAAACAGAGAGGGGGGTGTTACCTTGATGATGCTCCGGCAGGTGTTGAGGGGGAGACCCACCAGGCTGGTCCCATTGATGGACATAATCTGGTCCCCGATGTTCAGACGGACGGACTTTTCTGCCGGCCCAGCATGCATCATGTTGGCAATGATGACGGTGGGCAAGATGGAGCCCCACCCACTCTTCACGATCACAACGCCCAGAATCTCTCCCTTGGCCTTCTCTATGTACACCTGCGAGAGAGGACAGAAGAGATGGAGGATAGGAGAGGGAGGAGTTTGAAGCGTGATTAGTTCATGAATAGGATGTTTCCCAAGGCCTGTCTTCTGACAGAGTTCACGCAGCTGTGACACGACAGGTGTGACAGGACAGCTGTGACAGGACAGGTGTGACAGGACAGCTGTAACAGGACAGCTGTGACAGGACAGGTGTGACAGGTCAGGTGTGACAGGACAGGTGTGACAGGACAGGTGTGACAGGACAACTGTGACAGGACAGGTGTGACAGGACAGCTGTGACAGGACAGCTGTGACAGGACAGGTGTGACAGGACAGGCGTGAGGTTCTGGTCCCACACTCACATCTTTGCAGTTCTCAGATTTGGAGAAGTGGACCAGGTCATCGTTGTACATGTCCTGGGTGTTGAGCAGGTCACTGTACTCCTTCTGGCTCAGGTCCTCAGGGTTGATCCCATTGGCTATCAGGAACTAAAGGCTATCAGGAACTAAAGGGTTGGGCTTGTTAGGCGTGTTAGTACCTGGTTTCAAAATGGGATTAATAGGAGTTTTATTTGGGGACTGACCTTTACATATAACACCTTGCTGTAATAAACTGTCAATGACAGGTTTAATCCCCTCTTCTTTTTCTTTGGATAAAGGATACTGTTTGATGTAAACTGGATATTTACTCATGT
The DNA here is from genome assembly GCF_021917145.1 of Hypomesus transpacificus. Lineage (NCBI taxonomy): Eukaryota > Metazoa > Chordata > Actinopteri > Osmeriformes > Osmeridae > Hypomesus > Hypomesus transpacificus. Next base: position 13,683,344 of record NC_061067.1, on the reverse strand, counting down.
TAACCTTAGCTTCATAAGGTGGTACATCCAATAATCCTACATGGTTGGCATGTAGTGCCCATAGAGTAGAAGGTACCTCACGCAACACACATGGTGCACGTAATGATATTTTAATATTGCCATCATTACGAATCTGTGGTTTCACGTCAGTTTGTAAATCTTTAATAAAGAAGTCAGTAGGTTCCACGCCAAACGTCCAGATGACACAACTTTTATGAGTCTCCTCCTGATCAGGGGACTTCAATAAATATTGATTACAAGAATCAATCAAACGTGGTACATCCGAAAAATCTTTTCCTACTGCACACACAAAGGTCTAGATGTTACCAGAAGTAGTCTTCCACAATAACAGAATCCCATGTGGTGAGATAAATATGTTCCTTGGCACTTCCTGCAAGGTATCTGGATCTACAAGTTTATCTGAAAAAGGAAAATCAATTGATTTCAGATTAACAATCCTAGCAGCTGCAGCAACATTACAAGAAGCTAATTTTTTAATACCACTAATGGTAGATAGTGTTTTGATAAACTCAACTTGGTCTAAAACAGACCTAGCTATGTGGTATGTCTTAACCCAACCAGAGAAAAGCTGATAAGCATTATTTGGGGGTATGTGGACCTCGATCTCATCCTGTGAGCATAAGATGGTTGCATTCAATTTACTTAATAAGTCTCTTCCCAATAATGCCATTGGAGAAGTTGCGACACGTGGCCTTATTTACTTTAAATGGTCTTTGTCTATTCCTATTGAAGTTGGAACGACCTCTATTTGGGGTGGGATTGTTCATGTTAAAACGTACATTCCTTTGATCTTCAAAATGTTTCAGTATTTCAGTATTGTTAGTCAAAGGTCGGTCCATTTGCACTGCCTGAAATCGTGACGATTGAACATTAAACAATCCGACTGCCTCAAGTTCCTTTATTTTCCTCATCAGTCTAACTGGACTCAATGAAAACACATCTGGTGCAGACAATTTGAGTGTATAGGCCGACCTAGGATCCAATCCATTTAAGAACATACTAACAAAGAAAGTATCTTCAGTGTCGTTAATGTCTAATTTAGCGTCATCTTTCCACGTTTTTTGAAAGCGATTAGCATATGCAGAAACTGTTTCGTCAGATTTACGTTTACAATTTAGTACCTGAGTTACATCACGTTCTTGGAATGCGTGTTTCTGTAAGAATTCAGACACCTCAGCAATGTGGTCTTGTTTATGCGCATGCGTCAACCATGGGTGGGCACTGTCCTCATCTTCAGGGTTGTCAAATTCAACAGATAAAGTTGGACAAGCTTCTATTAATGTGTCTAACTTTACGTTTGGCATTAATGTAGTCAAAATATAACGGGAATCTTTACCACTTAAACCTGAATGCATCAATACAGCCGTGTACCAATTTATGAATGCTTTGGGATGTATAAACGGTTTTGGGGCGTCCTGCGCAATGCGAGAAATTTCAGATAAAGACAAAGGTCGATAAAAAAAATTATCCCCGAGGGTCAATAAAGGAGCCATAAAGGTATTTCGTCCACTATGTTGATGTTCTCCGGCTCTAGTCCGTAGCATGTCCAAAATCTCATATATACATTTCAGCAAAGCAGTATTTGTGATGCATGTCAACACACCATTTATATCTTTGGGGGAAACTGGAGAGTCTGGATCTAATCTGACATTATGCTTCTTTTGATATGCCTCTACTGCTTCAACAAAAGTGTCCATCAATACACCAGTAAAACGATCAATATAAACGTCAACAGTTTTCCTCTGTTTCAAAAGGTGAAATATCTTTTTGAATTCTGCCTGTAAACTTTCTTTGGTACATATCTTAATTGTTCATCCTCGATCCATCTCTTGTCACCTTTAAATTTCCTATTTGCAGTATCAAAAGCCCTGTTGCAGTTATCAAGCCACATGTTAGTACATTGATCTCGCCATTTTTCAGCTATTTGTCCTGAGATTCCCCTTGGGAAGACATACGTTGCAGTAGCGCGGGGACAAGTCTGTGTTTTAGGCCGTCCGACTAAGCCGGAATCTAAAAACAACCAGTCGTAAATATCGTTATCCATCTCATCGTCATAAACGGGAGGGCCGTTGAAATCGGATACTTGAGGATACAGGGAGTTAACAGCGCTTGCGGAGTTTGTGTTTGAACCAGGCTGAGCAGACAGCTCAGTTTGGAAAACTATTCTGCTCCATTGCAAAGTTTGTGAATTTCCTTAGCTTCTTTTTTACTTTTCTTTCTTTTTTAGCAATATTAGCCGGCCATTGTTCACCCATCAACTCCCATGCAATAAAAACCTCTCGCATGTAATCCGTATCCCAATCCGAATTGCTGACAGCTAGATTATCAATAAGATATTTTCGAGCAATCTGCAACGGGTGTCTATCAAATGTGCCCTCAAGCGGTATTTGTCCGTCTGTCCATTCATACAGATTAGTCAAATAAGGTTCTACGTCAAATAATCCGACTTTAGTGAGCATCTATTCTCTTGGGGATATTTCGGTTAAACTCTTATTTGGAACTTGCTTTAAAAGTGAATTGGTCTTCAAAAGTTTAGACATAACTTTAAGTTCTTTACGGGGCAAATCTTTCTCAGTCTTAAATGTAACTACTAATGGCAAATTGGACTTACTGGTTTGACACTCCATGTTTACATGCACTTTTATAAGATAATATTGTTAAATATTGTAATGACCAGCCTTGGTCCGAAAGCAACAGGCATGCAATGACGTTACAGAATCTATATCGTTTATTCAAGTTAACAAAGGCTACTGTTTGGCCGTAGCCTACGCCAAATCAACTAGCAGACTCGTACTCGTATTAGGACACACAGAACAATCGCGACCAGCTCTCTTGAAACCCAGGCATAAGAGAGAGCTCAAAAGGTTAAACCTGGTCCTAACAATGCCCAATCCCTTCAGCCCAACCCCCCTCCCATGTCCCTCCACCAACCACCAGGATGCCCTGCAACCGAACATTCTGTGCATTCCTGTGATTGGCAGATAGCAGGTTGATCGGCATGTTAGACCCCGCGAACACTGAACAATGGCCACAAAACTCAACAGCCCAACATGTCACACACATATATATGTGCGGGTCGCTACAATATATTAATATCCAAAGTCAAACCTTTTATTTTTCACGTTCATTTGTGTATTTAGCTTTAATCTTTAATCATCTTTTAAGAAGATATTGTAACGATGGCGCTAGGGGTCTATATTGGAGTGGATGCGTAATAATCGGACGCAGAGAAGAAGACCTTTTTATCCTGTGTCCCATACACCGCTCGACTACAGGTTTTATTACTACACCACCAATCACATGTGAATGCCAACAACAAGTCATTAACTCACATACAATTCACAGTTATGGCAACAACGAAAACTTATAGTTACTAATATCCATACATCATCCACTGACAAACCTAATTGACAGAACAACAACACTCAGCTCAAACATGCATACAACATTAACCAAACATGAAACAAGTATGTGAATTGCGCCACCCACAATCCTTTGCGCCAACAGCGCGAGTTAACACGCGACCAATCCGTGGGTCGCTACATAGCCCCCACCTGAGGGGTCAGTCGTCCCCGACAACCCCATCACCCAACAGGTAGTCTCTTAAGTGTCCTGGCCGTAACCGCCGCCGAGTTGGCCTCCTGGGACTGGTAGAAGGTGCCATAGGGGGGGGGTTACATTGTCCAGTGGGAATGGTGCCGCTGGTGTCGTTCTCTGCTCCACCCGTCTCTGGAGCAAGCGGGCGATATGGTGATAGTCTGTCCTGGTGCAGCACCACCACACGCCCCCGACCAGGCATGCGCACCCGATACACCACCTCAGAAACCCGTTCCATAACTTCACTGGGCCCCTGCCAGTGACTGCATAGCTTGGGTGACACCCCCTTCTTACGAGTAGGGCAATACACCCAGACCTTGTCACTGGGCTTGAAGGTCAGCTTCCGACACCGGGTGTCGTAGGCTCTTTTCTGCCGCACCCCAGAGTTAGCCTGGGCCTGACGAGCGTACTCATGGACTACTTGGAGGCGATCTATCAACCTCCGGTAGTAATCCATCTCCTTTCCTCCAGCAATCTCCGGCTCGGGCGGGGTCCCGAAAACCAAGTCCACCGGTGTCCGTAATTCCCGCCCAAACATGAGGGCAGCTGGTGTGCACTGGCTGGACTCTTGGACGGCCGTCCGGTACGACCACAGGACCAGGGGCAGGTGGCGATCCCAGTCCCGCTGATGTTGGCTGGTCAGGATGGCGAGCTGGGTAGCCAGGGTGCGGTTGAACCGCTCCACCAGCCCATCGCTCTGAGGGTGGAGAGGTGTCGTCCTCGTCTTGGATACTCCCAGCCGTCGGCAGACCTCGCTAAAGACCTGGGACTCGAAGTTCCGCCCCTGGTCACTATGGAGTTCCGCAGGGACCCCGAAGCGGGCAAACATCTCCTCTACCAGCCTTTCCGCAGTTGTGGTGGCACTCTGATCCGGCACCGCGTATGCCTCCGGCCATTTGGTGAAATAATCCATGGCCACGAGGACGTAGCGGTTGCCGGAATCAGTCGCTGGAAAGGGCCCAAGTATGTCCACCGCTACTCGCTCCATCGGAGCCCCCACCAGGTACTGCTGCAATGGGGCATGGGAGCGCTGCGTTGGCCCTTTCTTAGCAGTGCAAAGGTCACAGCAGTGCACATACAGCTCCACGTCCCGTCGACAACCTGGCCAATAGAATCGGCCCCTGAGGCGGCGGAGGGTCTTGGCGATGCCGTAGTGCCCCGCCCCCACCGAGCCATGGACGGTCTGAAGGACCTGTTGGCGGAGTTCACGGGGTACCAGCAGCTGTAGGAGGTCGCTTCCCCGGCCAGGAGCTTTCCACCTCCGGTGCACCAGCCCGTCATGGAGCTCCAAGTTGCCCCACTGTGATTGGTAAGCCTTAACCTCCGGTCCGTGGGCAGACACTTCTGTCCATTCGGGACGCCGCCCCGTCGCCAGCCAGTTGATTACCACCGCCAAGGTTGCATCGGCCTCCTGGCATTGTTGCAGCTGAGCGGAGGTCCATGGAGAACTCCCCTCGCAGTCAGCTGTCTGAATGGCTGCCACCGTCAGTGGTTGGTCCCGCTCCTCTTGTCGTTGGCAATACCGACATTCCAAGACTGCACAGGGGCGGCGGGAGAGGGCATCAGCATTAGCATGCAACCGCCCTGGTCGATGCTGGATCTCGAAGTCATACTCCTGTAGGGCCTCCAGCCAGCGAGCCACCTGGCCCTCCGGGTTCTTAAAGTTCAACAGCCAGGTAAGGGAAGCATGATCGGTGCGCACAAGGAAATGGCTGCCATGCAGGTACGGCCGGAATTGTCGCAGTGCCAGGACCACTGCCAGCAGCTCACGCCGGGTCACACAGTAGTTCCTTTCAGCTCGGTTCAGAGTGCGGCTAAAGTAGGCTACTGCGCGCTCCACCCCTCCAACACTCTGGGACAGTACGGCGCCAACTCCCACGTTGCTGGCATCAGTGTCCACGATGAAGGGCTGTTCCGCATCTGGGTAGGCCAAAATGGGAGCCTCGGTAAGGTCAGTTTTTAGCTGGGTGAAGGCTCCGGCACACACGTCGTCCCAGTCAAAGGGCTGTCCCTTGTCAGTCAGTCGATGGAGGGGTTTGGCAATCGTGGCGAAGCCCCGGACGAAACGCCGGTAATAGGACGCCAGGCCCAAGAAGCTCCGCAGTTCGGTGACGTTGGCAGGGGGTGGCCAATTCTGGACTGCGGCCACCTTAGCGGGGTCGGTAGCTACCCCGTGCGCGCTGACCACATGGCCCAAGAACTGCGTTTCTCTTGTCAGCAGGCGACACTTGGCAGGGTTCAACCGCAACCCAGCCTGACGAATGGCTTCAAAGACCTCTTGCAGGTTACCCAGGGCTTGGTCAAAGTCGCTGGCATGCACCAGCAGGTCATCCAGGTATACCACACAACGACTCCGTGGTATTTCAGCCAGTACCCTCTCCATCAGCCGTTCGAACGTCGCTGGTGCATTACAGAGTCCAAACGGCATAACACGAAACTGCCACAGTCCCTGTCCAATGGTAAAGGCAGTCTTTGGTCGTGCGTCAGGGGCCAACTCCACCTGCCAGTAGCCACTACGCAGATCAAGGGAACTGAACCAGCTGGAGCCTGTGATATGGTCGAGGGCGTCATCTATGCGAGGGAGGGGGTAAGAGTCCTTCTTGGTCACCGCGTTGAGACGTCGATAGTCCACGCAGAACCGCCAGCTGTCATTCTTTTTTCGAACCAGGACAGCTGGTGCGGCCCACGGACTGTCAGAGGGCTCAATTACCCCAGCAGCAGCCATCTCCCTAACTTTGTCTTCTGCCACCTGTCGCTTGCCGAGGGCCAGCCGGTGAGGCCGCAGGCGGATGGGTTGGGCGGTACTGGTGTCAATGGAATGCTGAACCAACCCCGTCCGCCTACAGTCCTCATCCTTTGCTGCAAAGATATCTGCATAGTCCTCTAGGAGGTGCCTCAACTGGCCGCACTGCTGTTGGTCAAGGCCATCACTGCTGCGGCGGCAGAGTTCCCTCACCGCCTCAGACGTCTCCGCCGATGTATGGTTGGTAGGCTGACCTGGCATGGAGTCGCTGGTGGCAGCTGTTTGGCAGCTGGCTTGCTGGTCTCTGACCTTTGTGTTCTTGTCCTGGCCGGCCTGGAGCGCCACAGTCTCCCCACCAAGGGTGATGGCTGCCCTCAGGACATCAACATAGGCACCCCAACGGGACAACAGGTCCAGGCCGATAATGCACGAGTCCTGAATATTGGCAAGCCAGAACTCGTGCTCCGCCTCCTGGTTCCCAGCCTGGATCCGCAGATGCTTCTTCCCCTTTGTAGCAGCCTTCTCCCCTGTCACCGTCACCAGGTTCGTGTCTGACTTTGCCCATGCGCCGGAGAGCGTCCCCATGGTTCCTGGAAGGACGCCAGGACGCACCAGTGAGACGGTAGACCCCGTGTCTACTAGAGCTTGGCAGGGTTGGCCATCAAGCCAGCAGTCCAAATACAGTCCCTTAGTGTTGCCTACACGACCAATCAACAGTTCTTGGCTTAAGGGAGGGGCCAACGATTGGGGTTGCGGGCCCCTCACTGCGCCACCCCCCCGTCGTTTCCCGTCTGCTGTGGTGCTCTGGAGACTGGTGCTGGGCAGTCACGGGCAATGTGACCAGGTTCGTCACAACGATAGCACCGAAGAGTGGATCGAGGTCGACGGTTCCCAGCTGGGGCTGGCCGCCGCCGAAACTGCACCTGACAAACTGGCTCGGCCTCCTCACCCTCACAGTCGATGGCCCGGACGTGTGGAAGGGACAGCCGTGGGGCAGCCTGAGTGCAGAGCACCGCCTCTGCCCGTACCGCTTCTTGAAGAGCCCCCTCCAGGGTTCTGGGCATGGTGAGACGCACATGCTGGCGTAGCTGCTCTGGCATAAGCCCCTTGAGGAATGCATGGAGAGCCAGCTCCCCTCTTGCAGCGGCGTCGAACATTGGATAGCCATGGCGGGCGTAGAGCTGGATATCTGCGGCGAAAGCGCCCAAACTCCCTCCCTCCTGGCGGCGACAGCTGGCTAGCCTGTCCCTACTCTGGTCAGGGAATGGTGGCTGCCCGAACCGCCTCTCCAAGGCCCCGGTCAAGGTCTCCAGGTTCCGCTGTTCTCCCGGGGTCAGATCCAGGAGCACCTGCAGCGCATTTCCCTCCAGCGCCAGGGCAAGATGAGTGGCGGCTTCCTCGCTGCTCCAACCACCATGCCACACTGCCAACTGGAACTGGGCAAGATATGGCTCCAGGAGCGTCTCTCCATTGAACTTGGGCACCTTCGCTGGTGTTCTTGGCATGGCAGTGGAACGGGGCAGGATGGCCCCAACATCCACCTGTGGGGACGCCCCAGGTAGGTCAGGTTGGATGTCCACAGCTATGGCTGTGTGTTCTGTGGTTCCACTCCCGGCCTCTAGGGGGCGACAAGGCCGTGGCACACTGGACCCATCAGCGTGGGACGACGTTCTTGCCCTGGAACGCTCCATCTTCAGCCTACGTTTCTCCAGGTGTAGCTGAGTCCTCTTAATGGTCTCTTCAAGAGCTGCGATTTCTTCCTCCATCCTGCGTGGTTGCGCCATCCCACTTCTGACACCAATGTAACGATGGCGCTAGGGGTCTATATTGGAGTGGATGCGTAATAATCGGACGCAGAGAAGAAGACCTTTTTATCCTGTGTCCCATACACCGCTCGACTACAGGTTTTATTACTACACCACCAATCACATGTGAATGCCAACAACAAGTCATTAACTCACATACAATTCACAGTTATGGCAACAACGATAACTTATAGTTACTAATATCCATACATCATCCACTGACAAACCTAATTGACAGAACAACAACACTCAGCTCAAACATGCATACAACATTAACCAAACATGAAACAAGTATGTGAATTGCGCCACCCACAATCCTTTGCGCCAACAGCGCGAGTTAACACGCGACCAATCCGTGGGTCGCTACAATATTCTCATACTCAGAAATTTTGCACTTGAATGACTTTGAATTCATTATAATATGTTTTCAGTCCTTGGTGTAGTCGGTGAATCGAAAGGCCAGAGACGCTTGGTGTTCGTCCCTGGCTTGGGAACCACAATTCACCTTAGGTTAGATTCTCAGGGAGATAATTGACTTGTTAATATCTGACTCCAATTTTAAGACACGTGCACAAGTGCGTTACCTGTAACCTCGAGCGCCAAACAGTTAATGACATGAAACTCTGACGTAGGTAAAAATCGTCTGCTTGATCAGAGCACCGATCCTAAAGTATGCGTGTTTACTAAACAGTCGTTTATCTCTACTATAATATAGATTTAACCATAGTCGACCTAGTAGGATATGTAATCGATCACTCAGAGGCCCCGGTAAATTCCTTCGGAGCGTGGAGATCCACTGTGACTCAGAGGCCTTAAGTTAAAACCTACTCAAAAGTCTATGTTTATAATCAGTTCGCCGCATCAACCAGACTAGATCTAAGTTTTCACCGCCGTAGCCTGATAGATACGTTTCAAAGAGAACAAGTAACGTCAAAATGCACAGTAATAGTTTATTATCTAAATAGTAAGATAATCAATACAATGATAATGAAATATCATCAAATACAAAACATACCTTCAGAGCAATGGTTAACAAGGGTATGTCACAATGAAGACTAGGCGCCTAACGCACCGGAGCTGTATCGTAAACCAAACTCGAAGTGATTGGTAACACTTCTTCCTATATACACCCAAACCTGACTAAAGTGGGGACACCGGTCACATGACTGAAAAGTAGTCTAAACGCATACAAATTCAAATTGGATCATTAATCAAGGCTACAGTAGACCAAGTGGTTCCCTTGCAAGACAGGGGAATATGTTAAACACATGTTGGTCTGCTGTAGGCACAAACTCTGTAAACCCTGTACATGTACATGTTACAGTATTACAATTATTACTAGCATGTAATACATAAAGTAAGATACAAAAGCATATCAAACATGACATTAAAAGCTGTTTATAACCTTATTTTCAAGAACACAACTTTTAATGATAATTTCAGAGTCTTCCTCTGTCCATCTTCCTCTTCAACTGTTGAGACCACCTCTCCAGAGGTGTGTCATTAAGGTGTGATTGTCATTTTAGCATTCATGTAAATCAACGACCAGTGACAAAGGGGCTGCCAAAACAGCCCTACAGTTTCCCCGTTTTGTTCCCATGGAACACAGGAAGGTTCAGGGGAACACGAATTAAAGTGGTGATCATGGCTGTTCGGAGAGAATTGATGAGATGCTTGAAATAGCAACACTGGAACAGGGTGACAGCTAAAATGAGGAGGCTGGCGATGACACACCCACGGAATACCCAGTCCCACCAGGTGTAGGCTTGCTGAGCATGGAGGGTTGACGCACTTGACAGGATCCTTGCCGTTTTCTTAGCCAGGTTAACCTCCACCTCCAGGCAGAAGGTGTGGTTAGTGAATAGCATCAGAATAACCATAAACATTGATCAAATTTTTTTTTTTTTTGTGTCATTAAAGGACACAAGCAGTAATGTGTTACATGTACAAATAACATAACTTGAAGTCTCATGACAGCAAGAACGAGTGGTAAAAAAAAATAAAAAAAACAACAACAAAAACGACATTACCCTTAACAGTCATATAGCCGGTAATATGGTCCCACTTAATAATTTGGTCTTTAACAATGACGCCCAGGGAGCGTATGGTAGTGGAATTTGGAAAAACTTGGTTGGGGTGTATAAATGGAAAAGTCACATTAAAACCAATACAACCTTCACATTCATTATTGTCATACATCGTTACAGTGGACAATAACTCAGCGTAATGAATATTTTTCATGTTGGTGGAGTTGAACCACCTGTTTAGGTCTAACAATTATAATTTTCATGTCACCTTCAGTGAAGAGTGTCTTGGACCCTGGGTCAAATACATACTTCCCATCTCGCAGTACAAGACCTTCAACCACTGTAACAAGAGCATTTTGCTGTAAATGTGGTGTCAACTCCCTGTCTGATGTCCAGAGTTCTTTCTGATACTCTTTCAGATCCACAGGAGCGGTCTTGATTGCACTGACATGTGTGGGCAAAGGTATGTTTCGATGCCAGAGCTGGCTTTTCAAAGCTGTTAGTTTACCAAGTTGATCAACGATGTGGTCGTTTTTGCCTTTGGCCCATAGTTTTTCGTGCCTAAGCATTAGCATTTGAACAGGGTCTGGAATGGAAATTGACACAACACTGGCTTTGTTTAAGGAGGAGCCTCTCCTTGTGTTTTTTCCTGTCATGACTTCAATTTGCCTCTCTGGGCAATCTATAACAAAACCATGTTTCTGCATGATGTCCATACCCAAAACGGTTCCCTCGCTATTGTCAGGTAAATACCAAAATGGTTTGTTGATCACAACTGAACCCAAGTCCAAACGTGCGGCTTTTGTGCGAGTTGCAGTCATTTTTGTATCGCCTATACCAACTATTTCCATTGTCTCGCGAGTTGGGGGTATAGGAATGTCTGTGCAGGAGCAAGCGGCACCAGTATCTACGAGCATATCACATAACCGGCCTCCGAGGTTGGCTCTAACTTTGATACGGTTCCCACTGTTAATCACGCTCCCTATTGAAATGGAGGCCACGCACCCCTATTGCGGACTTATATGCATTTTGTCATTGCTGATCTCATGCATCCTTTTGGTTAGTTGCGATATGGTTTTCCTAATATAGAGCATTTCATCCGACTCAACTCTATTCTCTTTTGGCGCAGACGGCTTACTAGGCGTGTAATTTGGTTCTTGTCTATAGTTAGGTTTGTTTAGCAGTTTAAGACAATCTTCAGTTTTATGGCCTGGTTTTTTACAATAATTGCATGAAGGAAAGTTAACTTCAGACCGAGTAGGCTTGTAATTCCTCACTGTTTGTTGCCCTTCAGTTACCCAGTTAGTGGCTGCAACCTGACCCTGCATGTTAATCTGGCAGCGTTCCATGTCTGTTACCCATCTAACAATGGCGTCAAAAGTATTTTGAGGTGGGCCTGATCCAACTGCGATTGCCTTTTGGACGTGAGTGCCTGCATTTTCTTTTAGAAGCTGAAGTAACACTGCATTGTCGTGGTCTGGGTTATTGATTCCTGAGTATTCATTAAACACGGTCCATAAACGCCTAGCAAATGTTTCAAACGGTTCTTCTCTTTCCTGTTTTAGGTTAAGTATCACTCCCCACGCGGTGTGTGTTGGCCCTCTAACTTCAATGAGAGCCTGTTTTAACCGTTCTAAAACGTCGCTGTCCTTCTCCAATGCTCTTTTATTCATGATTGTACCATCAGCTAAGTCGGGCGAAAGTTTGCATTTTAGCTCTCTCGGGATTGTGACCATAACAATTTGCCATACATCGCGCAATTCAAGGTTGAACGTGTTAGTCTGTGCTTGTAGAGCGTGCCAATACGGTTCAAACGGTTCCTTACGAGGTAGATCGCCTATAACGTTTTTGTGTGCATTACATTCATCACAAGTTAGTGTACGACTGACTGTCGTTCGTGTATCATTTGGCCCAACTATGGTTTTGATCACAGATACCTGAGCCGAATTATCACACGTTGTCTGTTTCTCGACTGATCTGGTACGCATTGGGCTACGATCCTGAACGTTAGATGCATGGCTAGTTGTCTGTTTCTTGACTGATTTAGTAGGCCTGCGCTTTGGGCTACGATCGCGAACATTAGAGGCAAGACTAAGCTGATCGCTTACATCACTGACTTTCCGTTCCCCGACATGTCTGCCCCTGGCCCTTCTGACTGCGGTGATATCTGCTGAAGCTATATCATCGTCGGAACTGTCCTGTTCATGGCGCATAGAATCCAAAATAGATTGTTTCAGCGAGGCTACCGGAAAACCTACATTGTTGCAACATTCTTCTAGCTTAGTTTTATAGCCCTTGTCGTTTTGGAGCTGATTCTGCAGCTCGGTTATTTCTTTGTGGAATGCAATACTTTGCCTAGCCCACGTTTGTTTGTCATAATCAAATCCTTCAACTTTTAGTCGTAGTTTTTGCATTTCGACAGAGCGTGCTGTTTCTAGCTGTAGAATATTTGTCAAAGTAGTTTGAATCCTATCGACGGTTTGGCACATATTACGATGCATTAAGTATCCCAGCGCAGATTTTATCTTTAGTTTTTCGAAGGTGGGTTTTTTGTCAAGTTTACAGCCCGTTTCCGCAAACCACTTCATGAGTGTATCATTATCCGCAGAATAAATGTGATGACCTTTTTCGGTTAAACGGACTAGCGTTTTGTGCACGCTGAGTGACCATAAGTTTAGGAAGGTCTTTTGTCCCTGTCCTACACTCATACTGTCATGTCCCTGAAAATCCATGTTCTTTGTCCTTGAGATGGAATAAAATGGAAAACAACAATACTAAACAGAAATTTCTATACGTATCCTGAGTGTCCCTCAATCCTTTGCTGATAGGAATTGTAGAAATATGCTTACCCCAGGAGAGACAACATAGAAAATACAATAATCCAATTAATTCCCAGTTCCGTTGATTCCGGAGCCAGCTCACAGGATCACGTCGGGGTCACCAAATTGTAGTCGGTGAATCGAAAGGCCAGAGACGCTTGGTGTTCGTCCCTGGCTTGGGAACCACAATTCACCTTAGGTTAGATTCTCAGGGAGATAATTGACTCGTTAATATCTGACTCCAATTTTAAGACACGTGCACAAGTGCGTTACCTGTAACCTCGAGCGCTAAACAGTTAATGACATGAAACTCTGACGTAGGTAAAAATCGTCTGCCTGATCAGAGCACCGACCCTAAAGTATGCGTGTTCACTAAACAGTCGTTTATCTCTACTATAATATAGATTTAACCATAGTCGACCTAGTAGGATATGTAATCGATCACTCAGAGGCCCCGGTAAATTCCTTCGGAGTGTGGAGATCCACTGTAAGTGACTCAGAGGCCTTAAGTTAAAAACTACTCAAAAGTCTATGTTTATAATCAGTTAGCCGCATCAACCAGACTAGATCTAAGTTTTCACCGCCGTAGCCTGATAGATACGTTTCAAAGAGAACAAGTAACGTCAAAATGCACAATAATAGTTTATTATCTAAATAGCAAGATAATCAATACAATGATAATGAAATATCATCAAATACAAAACATACCTTCAGAGCAATGGTTAACAAAGGTATGTCACAATGAAGACTAGGCGCCTAACGCACCGGAGCTGTATGTAAACAAAACTCGAAGTGATTGGTAACACTTCTTCCTATATACACCCAAACCTGACTAAAGTGGGGACACCGGTCACATGACTGAAAAGTAGTCTAAATGCATTCAAATTCAAATTGGATCATTAATCAAGGCTACAGTAGACCAAGTGGTTCCCTTGCAAGACAGGGGAATATGTTAAACACATGTTGGTCTGCTGTAGGCACAAACTCTGTAAACCCTGTACATGTACATGTTACAGTATTACAATTATTACTAGCATGTAATACATAAAGTAAGATACAAAAGCATATCAAACATGACATTAAAAGCTGTTTAGAACCTTATTTTCAAGAACACAACTTTTAATGATAATTTCAGAGTCTTCCTCTGTCCACCTTCTTCTTCAACTGTTGAGACCACCTCTCCAGAGGTGTGTCATTAAGGTGTGATTGTCATTTTAGCATTCATGTAAATCAACGACTGTCCCAGACGAGTGTCTGGGTGATCAGTGACAAAGGGGCTGCCAAAACAGCCCTACATTGGGGAACATTGCTCGAGTCTTACACATAAATAACGTGTTTTTCAACGCTTTACCAACCACGGGCGTATCTTCAACCATTAACCAAAGTTTTTATATCGTTTGAACCAGCAACGAGACTTGTTAAATGGACTTTACAGTACCGGGAATCCTGCCCTTAAATTCAGGGATGCAAACACATGTATGGTCAAAAAAGAGAGAAGTGATTGAAGCCCTCGCCCCGCGGAAAATATCCATATACTTACATTGCCACCAACCCCCTGACATCCCTGGCCCACCCCTATATGCACAGAGTGAAATGACATTCTAAAGATCAAAATACACCAAAACTAATTTGTAATATTCAATTTCATTTTTTTTTTCCGAGATATAAACTCTTATTAAACTATCTAGCACTTCTTCTGGTTTTACTCCTTCTTCCTGGCCACCTCTAAGAGTACTAAATGTTGATGATCCTAGCCAACTCCTTCAGCTGAGTAACAGCCTGGGCATGGCCCCTCACCACAGGATCAATGGAGGACCAGGCCTGTAGGTTCTTACTTTTGAGAGGTAGTTTGTTCTACTTGCCACAAGCTGTGTATGGTAACACTTGTGCACGTGTCTTAAAATTGGAGTCAGATATTAACGAGTCAATTATCTCCCTGAGAATCTAACCTAAGGTGAATTGTGGTTCCCAAGCCAGGGACGAACACCAAGCGTCTCTGGCCTTTCGATTCACCGACTACAATTTGGTGACCCCGACGTGATCCTGTGAGCTGGCTCCGGAATCAACGGAACTGGGAATTAATTGGATTATTGTATTTTCTATGTTGTCTCTCCTGGGGTAAGCATATTTCTACAATTCCTATCAGCAAAGGATTGAGGGACACTCAGGATACGTATAGAAATTTCTGTTTAGTATTGTTGTTTTCCATTTTATTCCATCTCAAGGACAAAGAACATGGATTTTCAGGGACATGACAGTATGAGTGTAGGACAGGGACAAAAGACCTTCCTAAACTTATGGTCACTCAGCGTGCACAAAACGCTAGTCCGTTTAACCGAAAAAGGTCATCACATTTATTCTGCGGATAATGATACACTCATGAAGTGGTTTGCGGAAACGGGCTGTAAACTTGACAAAAAACCCACCTTCGAAAAACTAAAGATAAAATCTGCGCTGGGATACTTAATGCATCGTAATATGTGCCAAACCGTCGATAGGATTCAAACTACTTTGACAAATATTCTACAGCTAGAAACAGCACGCTCTGTCGAAATGCAAAAACTACGACTAAAAGTTGAAGGATTTGATTATGACAAACAAACGTGGGCTAGGCAAAGTATTGCATTCCACAAAGAAATAACCGAGCTGCAGAATCAGCTCCAAAACGACAAGGGCTATAAAACTAAGCTAGAAGAATGTTGCAACAATGTAGGTTTTCCGGTAGCCTCGCTGAAACAATCTATTTTGGATTCTATGCGCCATGAACAGGACAGTTCCGACGATGATATAGCTTCAGCAGATATCACCGCAGTCAGAAGGGCCAGGGGCAGACATGTCGGGGAACGGAAAGTCAGTGATGTAAGCGATCAGCTTAGTCTTGCCTCTAATGTTCGCGATCGTAGCCCAAAGCGCAGGCCTACTAAATCAGTCAAGAAACAGACAACTAGCCATGCATCTAACGTTCAGGATCGTAGCCCAATGCGTACCAGATCAGTCGAGAAACAGACAACGTGTGATAATTCGGCTCAGGTATCTGTGATCAAAACCATAGTTGGGCCAAATGATACACGAACGACAGTCAGTCGTACACTAACTTGTGATGAATGTAATGCACACAAAAACGTTATAGGCGATCTACCTCGTAAGGAACCGTTTGAACCGTATTGGCACGCTCTACAAGCACAGACTAACACGTTCAACCTTGAATTGCGCGATGTATGGCAAATTGTTATGGTCACAATCCCGAGAGAGCTAAAATGCAAACTTTCGCCCGACTTAGCTGATGGTACAATCATGAATAAAAGAGCATTGGAGAAGGACAGCGACGTTTTAGAACGGTTAAAACAGGCTCTCATTGAAGTTAGAGGGCCAACACACACCGCGTGGGGAGTGATACTTAACCTAAAACAGGAAAGAGAAGAACCGTTTGAAACATTTGCTAGGCGTTTATGGACCGTGTTTAATGAATACTCAGGAATCAATAACCCAGACCACGACAATGCAGTGTTACTTCAGCTTCTAAAAGAAAATGCAGGCACTCACGTCCAAAAGGCAATCGCAGTTGGATCAGGCCCACCTCAAAATACTTTTGACGCCATTGTTAGATGGGTAACAGACATGGAACGCTGCCAGATTAACATGCAGGGTCAGGTTGCAGCCACTAACTGGGTAACTGAAGGGCAACAAACAGTGAGGAATTACAAGCCTACTCGGTCTGAAGTTAACTTTCCTTCATGCAATTATTGTAAAAAACCAGGCCATAAAACTGAAGATTGTCTTAAACTGCTAAACAAACCTAACTATAGACAAGAACCAAATTACACGCCTAGTAAGCCGTCTGCGCCAAAAGAGAATAGAGTTGAGTCGGATGAAATGCTCTATATTAGGAAAACCATATCGCAACTAACCAAAAGGATGCATGAGATCAGCAATGACAAAATGCATATAAGTCCGCAATAGGGGTGCGTGGCCTCCATTTCAATAGGGAGCGTGATTAACAGTGGGAACCGTATCAAAGTTAGAGCCAACCTCGGAGGCCGGTTATGTGATATGCTCGTAGATACTGGTGCCGCTTGCTCCTGCACAGACATTCCTATACCCCCAACTCGCGAGACAATGGAAATAGTTGGTATAGGCGATACAAAAATGACTGCAACTCGCACAAAAGCCGCACGTTTGGACTTGGGTTCAGTTGTGATCAACAAACCATTTTGGTATTTACCTGACAATAGCGAGGGAACCGTTTTGGGTATGGACATCATGCAGAAACATGGTTTTGTTATAGATTGCCCAGAGAGGCAAATTGAAGTCATGACAGGAAAAAACACAAGGAGAGGCTCCTCCTTAAACAAAGCCAGTGTTGTGTCAATTTCCATTCCAGACCCTGTTCAAATGCTAATGCTTAGGCACGAAAAACTATGGGCCAAAGGCAAAAACGACCACATCGTTGATCAACTTGGTAAACTAACAGCTTTGAAAAGCCAGCTCTGGCATCGAAACATACCTTTGCCCACACATGTCAGTGCAATCAAGACCGCTCCTGTGGATCTGAAAGAGTATCAGAAAGAACTCTGGACATCAGACAGGGAGTTGACACCACATTTACAGCAAAATGCTCTTGTTACAGTGGTTGAAGGTCTTGTACTGCGAGATGGGAAGTATGTATTTGACCCAGGGTCCAAGACACTCTTCACTGAAGGTGACATGAAAATTATAATTGTTAGACCTAAACAGGTGGTTCAACTCCACCAACATGAAAAATATTCATTACGCTGAGTTATTGTCCACTGTAACGATGTATGACAATAATGAATGTGAAGGTTGTATTGGTTTTAATGTGACTTTTCCATTTATACACCCCAACCAAGTTTTTCCAAATTCCACTACCATACGCTCCCTGGGCGTCATTGTTAAAGACCAAATTATTAAGTGGGACCATATTACCGGCTATATGACTGTTAAGGGTAATGTCGTTTTTGTTGTTGTTTTTTTTATTTTTTTTTACCACTCGTTCTTGCTGTCATGAGACTTCAAGTTATGTTATTTGTACATGTAACACATTACTGCTTGTGTCCTTTAATGACACAAAAAAAAAAAAAATTTGATCAATGTTTATGGTTATTCTGATGCTATTCACTAACCACACCTTCTGCCTGGAGGTGGAGGTTAACCTGGCTAAGAAAACGGCAAGGATCCTGTCAAGTGCGTCAACCCTCCATGCTCAGCAAGCCTACACCTGGTGGGACTGGGTATTCCGTGGGTGTGTCATCGCCAGCCTCCTCATTTTAGCTGTCACCCTGTTCCAGTGTTGCTATTTCAAGCATCTCATCAATTCTCTCCGAACAGCCATGATCACCACTTTAATTCGTGTTCCCCTGAACCTTCCTGTGTTCCATGGGAACAAAACGGGGAAACTGTAGGGCTGTTTTGGCAGCCCCTTTGTCACTGGTCGTTGATTTACATGAATGCTAAAATGACAATCACACCTTAATGACACACCTCTGGAGAGGTGGTCTCAACAGTTGAAGAGGAAGATGGACAGAGGAAGACTCTGAAATTATCATTAAAAGTTGTGTTCTTGAAAATAAGGTTATAAACAGCTTTTAATGTCATGTTTGATATGCTTTTGTATCTTACTTTATGTATTACATGCTAGTAATAATTGTAATACTGTAACATGTACATGTACAGGGTTTACAGAGTTTGTGCCTACAGCAGACCAACATGTGTTTAACATATTCCCCTGTCTTGCAAGGGAACCACTTGGTCTACTGTAGCCTTGATTAATGATCCAATTTGAATTTGTATGCGTTTAGACTACTTTTCAGTCATGTGACCGGTGTCCCCACTTTAGTCAGGTTTGGGTGTATATAGGAAGAAGTGTTACCAATCACTTCGAGTTTGGTTTACGATACAGCTCCGGTGCGTTAGGCGCCTAGTCTTCATTGTGACATACCCTTGTTAACCATTGCTCTGAAGGTATGTTTTGTATTTGATGATATTTCATTATCATTGTATTGATTATCTTACTATTTAGATAATAAACTATTACTGTGCATTTTGACGTTACTTGTTCTCTTTGAAACGTATCTATCAGGCTACGGCGGTGAAAACTTAGATCTAGTCTGGTTGATGCGGCTAACTGATTATAAACATAGACTTTTGAGTAGGTTTTAACTTAAGGCCTCTGAGTCACTTACAGTGGATCTCCACGCTCCGAAGGAATTTACCGGGGCCTCTGAGTGATCGATTACATATCCTACTAGGTCGACTATGGTTAAATCTATATTATAGTAGAGATAAACGACTGTTTAGTGAACACGCATACTTTAGGGTCGGTGCTCTGATCAGGCAGACGATTTTTACCTACGTCAGAGTTTCATGTCATTAACTGTTTAGCGCTCGAGGTTACAGGTAACGCACTTGTGCACGTGTCTTAAAATTGGAGTCAGATATTAACGAGTCAATTATCTCCCTGAGAATCTAACCTAAGGTGAATTGTGGTTCCCAAGCCAGGGACGAACACCAAGCGTCTCTGGCCTTTCGATTCACCGACTACAACGCCTATTGAGTCACCTCGCCATAGACAGTAAAAGATACGCAGCAAGAAGACACACGAGTAAGCTAGTTCACGCTTGCGCGCATACTGCTGATTTGCTTATTTCCTATTTACTTGTTTGGTGGAGGCAATCCAGAATTACTGTTGGTGCAATTATAATCAGACCCCCCCACCCCCTCCCCCTAAAAAAAAACTCTTCGGATCTGCACGATTCACACAAGTCACCCAAACTGACGTGGAAAAAGCGGGAGGCGCCGAAAAGCTCGCCGTTTGCATCCCTGTAAATTACCGACCTTTCTAACCAAGTATTGGGAAAAGGGTTTTACGGTCCATACGTCACCATGACAACAAACAAACGGCCTCTTACCGCATCATATAACCTACGCAGATACCAAACTTTAACCGATTTTTAAAGCCAAACGGATAAACCCTTGCTGACGGTCTCTGTCCTGTATCTGTCCCGTAGTCTTTCGCTCCCCAAGCAACTATTTAGGCCTTCTCATATTACAAATAATTAGCAGTCATCGAGTGAAATAAGATAGTTTTCCAATTTTCTATTAATTCACTAGACTAGAGATCTCAAAGTCGTGCTTCCCGCCTTTCTCCCGTACAGAAATCACCATGTCCCCTTTAAAAATTGCCCAGGTTTGTTATTACAGTCAGCCAGTCCTCACAAGTAAGCAGAAATTAACGCAACCATATAATAATGATAATCATAATATGCTCACCTGTGTTCTTAGCTGATGAAAATGATGTTCGCAACGCCAATTTGTTAGATGGTTTTCTGTCGGAGGATGGGCCAAGGAACGCACCACAATTAAAAAGAGTCGACTTCGTTTATTAATCGAGCTGCTCGGATCAGGTCACCACGACAGGCAAAGTGGTTGGCATGACTGACAAACAAGTCTCTCAGATGAACATTATATACATGAGCTGGACCATACAAATATAGTAACCACCAAAACATATCCTTAAACGGTAGACATTCCACAACTTAAGGCATAGGAAGAACAACACACAGGTGGTGCAGTCATCACTCATCGTTTATACTATTTTCTGCAGGTTGCTCTTTCCAAAGGTTAAAGTGCACATTCTCCTATCTCTGTGTATTGTCCGAGATTTGCTGCGTGACCTCTTGACCACAGCAAGAGACAACCTCACACATGTAGCTATAGAAAACCCGCGTATCAATAAGTCAGTTGTATTACAGACAAAAGAAGTAGGAATGTAAACAAATCTCTTGTATGACAACAGGGTTCTGTTCAATGAAAAACAGTGAGTGACTGTATAATTTCTGGACTGGCTTTTTGATTGTCTCATTACAATGGTCGTATTCACTGAACTGTGTAACTGCTGTCTGTGGACATGTGGCTACGGTGTTAATATCGGTGAAATACTGCGTAATTCGTTAATATCAACTGGGGCCAGTTTTTCAAAAGTAATCTGATCGGATTACGGCTATCGGATTGGATCAAATCTTGAAAATGGGTATTTCAAAAGAAAAAAAGGATTCAGAAATTGGATTGGATCATTTAATCTAATCTTGTTGTTGATCTGGATCAAACCTTGAGTTTGGGTTTTTCAAAACGTTTTGGTAGGATCGGGATCATTTTGATCCCAAAAATCTGGATTAAACTGATCCCAGCAGGAGGGTGGATTCATGGAGAATATCAGGTAACTAAACTTGGTTAGTTAAATAATACAACATTTATATCATGCATTTTAAAGTATTTATATTTATTTATCAATTTCACTTGAATTGTTCAACAGGAAGTACATAAAGTAGGTAGGCTATGTAGGCTAGCATCCTTTCAGTACAGCAAATGGGCTCAGGTGCATCAGGGACATCATCACAGAGAGGGACATTGCACCTGGTCGCGATGTTGTGTAGTACAATGCAAGCAAGTATTATGTTGCATGCTTTCTTTGGTTCCACTCTCAAGTAGTTAAGGCATGCAAAGCGCCTCTTCAGAACTCCAACTAAGCGCTCAATGGTGCATCTTGTTTTGCAATGAGCAGTGTTGAAGCGTGCCTGCTCAGGCGTGTGTTTAGCCAGAAAAGGGGTCATCAGCCATGGTAGAAGAGGGTAGGCACTGACTCCTAATATGA
This sequence comes from Hypomesus transpacificus, assembly GCF_021917145.1. NCBI lineage: Eukaryota > Metazoa > Chordata > Actinopteri > Osmeriformes > Osmeridae > Hypomesus > Hypomesus transpacificus. Next base: position 13,661,664 of record NC_061067.1, on the reverse strand, counting down.
TACCATTTGGTCGGTTGGTTTGGAGTTCTCTATATAGAGCGCTCTCCCTCAGGATGCGCGCATCATGGACAGACCCAGGCCACTTCACAACACAGTTTGTGATGAGGAGCTCAGTGTTGCCCACAAGTTGAACATTGATGCTGTGTCTCCCCTTTCGGTTTACAAACTCCCACTCATTCTCATGAGGTGCTTGTATGTGCACATGGGTGCAGTCGATTGCTCCAATAATATTGGGCATATTCCCTAAAATAAAAAAATTCTGCTTGGCCTGGATGATCTGGTCATCCTTCGGAAAAAAAAACAAAGAATGCCCATGAGGGTAAATCTCTGTGGGATTTTGGGGCTGACATAAAATAAAGGATCTTGAAAGCGATTTGCAGTCTAGAACTAGGAGTCTAGGACTGCAAAACCTTTAATTAGGATTATACCCAAGTTTAGGTATCTTAATCCATGATGTTCATCATACATATCTCTGACTACTGACTATTACCATAGAACGTCTGCTGCAGAAACCCATATTAATTACTATAACCCATACTGTCACAGTAAATTAATCTAAAATGTTATGATGATTTGACAAATTCATTAATCAGGCTGGCCAATGCAGTTGAAACACTTTTCAGAAAATCACAAACCGTTGATTTTTTCACAACCATGTATGAGTGGACTGCCTGTTTCCAAGACATGGACAATGGAGGGGGGATGTTTACATTGTTTGTTTGCTGTTCCGTTCAGTCCTATTTTCTGTTCAAATAAAGCATATTGGAGTGACCCCACACTATTCTACTTGTTGTTCTTTACATAGCTAAATTGTGATCGTCCCATTTAGACCACAGGTAATCCAGATTTGGTCCATTTCATTAGATCTGGTATGGTTTCGTTCCATTCATTTTCTTTTGTATTTGATCAATTGACACAGACCTGACACGGTGAAAAGCTGTATGCATTTCCCTTAGCCACACACCTGTGTATCCCTGGCTGTTACAGTTTTTCACAATTGTTAACACACGTTTCTCAAAACAATAACGTCTTTCTCAAAACTGCACACACAAAACTGAAAACCTCACACACAAAATGCTAAACCTGACACTCCCTTTGCAAGAGGACTCTTTGCCATCAAATATCTCACCTGTTCACAAAATGGAACTCGTGTTCTCATTTGGTACACACAGCCATATTTTCAAATGACACACACACCATTCATAACAGTACACACAAAAAGCATTGGCTGCACACTACCAAGCATTCACAGCACACAGTAATGCAAAATTGAAAACACAATTCTCAAAATGGAACACACCATATGAATGACAATGACTCTGGAGAATGAGCCATTTCAACTTTTGTAAAATGTCTCAGTGTAGGACAAATTTTTTCATAGTCAAACATAAAACAGCACACATATGCAGCAAAAGTTTTTAAGTTTTTTTTAAGTTTTATTTTTTGAACAGTACAGTACAGTCAACGGGCCTGCTCAACCTATTGCAGCACACAAAGTAATGTTCCCACCACGCTCGACAGGGACCTCAACAATGGTGCGCTGGCCAATGACATTTCTGCCCCGGCGCCTCCTCTTCACCAGGTTGAATCCAACATCATCAATGAATATGTATTCATGTATTCATATAGATCATTAGCTGTGTCATGATCCTGGATCTGCTGGAACAGACAGCATGATAATGCAAGTTACTGTAAAGTATGGACACAGATGGGTCAACACAGTGGGGTACAGTGAGACACATTACAGGTGCAATACATGCACGTGTCAGTGCTGAATGTATGGGACTTACAAACTCTTGCCGTAACTCCTTGATGTGTTCCGGTCGAATAGGACCCTGTACACTTGTTTCATCCGCATGGCATTCCTGCGGAGAACACGGTACAGTGTAGAGAGGGTAACGGTCTGGATGTTTCTGAATGTGGCATGGTCGTGGTTCTCTTTCAGTCCTGCAAAATACAAATACAGTGAGCACACTGTATTCTATTAATATGCAATATTTCAGTACACAAGGCAAATATAATTCATACCTGTTCTCCATTCTAAAGTTTCTAATGATGGCAGCAACTGTGAAGCGGCTGAGATTTGGTTGGACCCTCTGGCCAGCCTTCCTCATGCTCAAACCATGGTTGAGCACATGGTCAACCACGGTGGCCCGAATCTCATTAGAGATCACTGTTCTCCTTCTTCTTTCTCCTCCACCTCCATCTTCTCCTCTTCCTCCTCCTCCTCCTTGTCCTCTTCCTTGTCCTCTTCCTTGTCCTCTTTCTTGTCCTCTTTCTTGTCCTCTTCCTTGTCCTCCTCCTTGTCTTCTTCCTTGTCCTCTTCCTTGTCCTCTTCCTTGTCTTCTTCCTTGTCCTCTTCCTTGTCTCTTCCTTGTCCTCTTCCTTGTCCTCCTCTCACTCTTACCCCTCTCCTTCTCTGGTTGTTTATATGTTCTAAGTTTTCCATTGTTCACCAAACAAAACAGAGGCTCAAGGCCCTTTTTATGCTGCAGTCCTGATCGCAAATTGCTCACAAGACCTGAGTGTTTAGAGATTTGAATAGTTGTGTGTTGTAGGTTGATGCTATGAGACTTTACTTGAGAAGTGTGTGCAACAACTGAACATTGTGTGTAGTGTTTTGACAACAAGGTGATGTGTAATTGACTTAAGTGTGTAAACAAGGAAAGTCAGAGTCTAATGCAGATAAGGCAGTGTAAAGTAGTAATAAATTGGGTCGAGAAATTGGTACATGACGTTAAGGTTGTGAAAATGTTGCCAAAGTTTTGCTTTTTGTGTGTTAACAATTGTGAAAAATGTTAATTACTTATACCTTCCAAAAGGCAATGCTCTACCCAGTGCTCAAACATAAAACTACAGGCCCATAATTGTTAATGGCAGGAGGGCACAAACAATTCAATACAGATTTACATATTGGAGCCAAAGACAAATAAATAAAAAGAAAACATTTTTTTTTTTTTTTTTTTTCTCGGCTCAAATTGGGGTGCACTCTAAGTCCTGCTTCCCTCGTTGTCAATCCATGGACTATAACATGGTCAATGACTGTTGCTCTAATTTCATCCGATATTTCCACTCTTTGTCTTCCTCTTCCTCTTTGTCCTCCTCTTCCTCTTACTTGCCATCTTCCTCCTCGTCGCCCACCTCGAATACGCACTCGTCCTCGTCCTCTCACATTGTTTCTTCCATCCATTCTCAGACCTTCTCCTTCCCACCTTCAACAACCTGTTTGCTCTCAAGACTGCCTTATATTGGTTGTGTCACATCATTTGATACAAGTGAAATCAATTTTGAGTGGTTGTGTTTAATCAATGACATGTGTTCTCTATTTGTATTTGATTGTTGCCACTTGTGTTTACCAGTATGGATGACATGTGCATTACAGTGCAGAATGTGTTTTGAGAATAAGAATGTGTTTAGAGTTTTGCTGAAAAGTCTATGTGAGATTTGCAAATTGTGTTTTACCATGTGAAATGGTTTAAGGTATTGACCACAGACTGCACAAATAGCTACATGAGTTTAGTCAACTGATAACTTTGTTCAGCCAATGGGTTTTAGTGTTTAGCAATTCAGAAAAACTGTAACACCTCACAAGTCAGAGATCTCGCTGGTAGTATCCGTGCACAACAACTTATATTGCAGCCTCCTGAAGAAGACATAGTTTGGTCACTGGCCTGTCCACGACGTTGGTTTTTGTTCGTACTTGTACAGAACGCACCAGTCCCTTCCTGTCTGGATATGTCTGTAGAACTCTCCCAAGTAACCAGGAACTGCGCGGCGCTGCAGGATCTGCAATAAGTACGATGTCTCCAGACTTTAGACTTACTCCACCTTTGCCGCTGCTGTAGCAAAGGTAAGTATTCTTTTAGCCAGCGCTTCCAAAAAAGGTCAGATATGTACTGTACTTGTCTCCACCTCCTTTTAAAGTAGAGATCTGTCTTTTCAAACACTCCAGGAGGCTACACTGGTTTCCTTTTCATCGTAAGTAGATGGTTGGGCGTGAGAGCCTCCAGATCATTGGGGTCCTAAGATAACTTGGTGATGGGGCGATCGTTTAGAATGGCCTCAACACAGAACTGTATGGAATCCTTCATTCAGGGTTTGTTGACGTAAAACTGATGTCAGAATCCGTCGAACCATCCTTATGATGCGTTCCCACACACCTCCATGATGAGAAGCTGCCGGTGGGTTGAAGCTCCATTTGATCCCTTCTTGAAAGAACACCCCTTGTATTTTCTGGTGATTCAAAGCAGCGAGAGCCTTTCTCAGTTCCCTTTCAGCACCAACAAAGTTGGTTCCATTGTCGGAGCGTAGATTAGAAACTTGTCCTCTTCTACCAAACCTGCGCAGAGCGTTTATGCAGGAATCAGTATCCAAAGAGTAGGCAACCTTCAAGTGTACTGCTCTACATGCCATACAGGTCAAAATTACTCCATAGCGCTTTTCTAGGCTACGTCCTCGCTTGACCTCAATTGGTCCTAAATAATCAACCCCCACATTGGTGAATGGGGGAAGATCCAGAATTATCCTCTCTTTGGGCAGGTCGGACATTTTCTGTTCACCCAACTTCCCTCTATGGTGCCTACAGAAGCCACAGTTGGACAGGATTTTTCTTGTTGCTGCATTAGCACTGATAATCCAGTATTTGCACCGTAATCTGGAGTGCATGTGGTTTCTCCCACCATGGCGCACCTGTTTGTTAATGCTTTTTAGTAGTAAGGAGGAAACATTTTGGTCTTTGGATAGGATGACTGGATGTTTTGTCTCCCCAGGCATCGTAGCCCTACTCAATCTCCCTCCAACTCTAAGCAATGCACCCTCCAAATAGGGGTTCAGTTTGTAGATCGTACTCTCCTTTTTCACTCCACATTTGCCAGATAATAAAGCAGCAAACTCCTCTGAAAAACCTTCCTGTTGAGGAAGGTGCAGCTACCGCGTTGCACCTGAGCTGCTCCAAACTTTTCCCAAACTTTTTTGTCTTGTTTATTGCTATATTTTATATATTACTTCATTTATTCATTTATTGTGTCGTTACCGATGTAATCTATACATCTACTGTCTCAATTATAGGTTTACTCGGCACGGCTTTTTTCCTTGGAGCTCGACGCTACTGTTCCTGTTGAACTAGCCAATTCAACGTTCTGACGAATTATCTTGGCTGGCATAAACTATTAACGTAAGTTAACTATAATGTCTCACACCCACTCACATTGTCCTACATGTGTCATTTTGTTCGAAAAGTTGACTCTATTAGAGAGTCGCGTTCAGTCGCTTGAGGAAGAACGTATGCTAGTAACTTTAGATGCGACTGGCGCAACATCACAGACAGGGAGTCCTAGCGTGAGTGAGGACTCAAGTTTAGCCCCACCGGTTTCACCTTTGCAGCATGGTGGGAGTGGGACTCCGCAGACGTTAGTGATCGGTGACTCCATCACTCGTAACATTAGATTGGAGGGACCAGCGACAGTTTACTGTGTACCTGGGGCCAGAGCTACCGACATAGAAGCTAATCTTAGGGTGCTGGCTAGCACTAGGGCTAAGGCAAATGCCCAAGCTAAGGCACATGGCGCACGCACTGATGATAGGTATGAGAATATTGTCATTCATGTCGGCACCAATGATGTTAGGCTGAGGCAGTCAGAGGTCACGAAGGTTAATATTGCTCGGGCATGTGACCTTGCTCAAAAGATGAGTCGGCATCGAGTAATAGTCTCTGGCCCACTACCTGCTAGGGGGACTGACGAGATCTACAGCAGGCTTGTCTCTCTAAACCGCTGGTTGGCTCGCTTTTGCTCAGAACAGGGTTTAGGATTTGTAGATAATTGGTCTCGTTTCTGGGCCAAACCTGGCTTGTTGAAAAGTGACGGGCTCCATCCTAGCTTGAGAGGTGCTTTTCTTTTGTCTAGGAATATTGAAGCTATTCTAAAGCAGACCTGACACTCACTAGAACAAGCCGGGCTACAGTCTCTTAGAGAGTCTGATAGGTATGTTGATAGGCATGCTGTGAGCTGTTGGGGCCCCGATAGCTCAGCTTGTAGTGTAGCCAGGGTGGTTGCTGATGTTGTTTTTCCCATTGAGACGGTGTCGGCCCCCCGCCCTTTTTCCAAATTCCGGCCCTCAATTATTAGGAATTATACCAATTTAATATATATTCAGCCTTGCTCACCCGTTGCTCTTCCAACTCAGTTTCCTGATAACAGTGCCACCTTTTCAGAAGTATTATCTACGTCTAAAGCTGCCAAAAACCCATACTGGAATGTTGGGCTCCTAAACATCAGATCTCTATCCACAAAGGCCGTTTTGATTAATGATCTGATGTCTGACTGCAGCCTGGACCTGATTGGTCTCACCGAAACCTGGCTAAAACCTGATGAATATTTCCCCCTGAATGAAGCTTCGCCTCCTGATTTTGCGTATTCACACATCCCTCGTGTTTCAAAGAAAGGTGGTGGTGTTGCTATGTTATATAAAGCTAGCTTCAACCTCAGCCTAAAATCTGTCAATACCTTTAAATCATTTGAGATAATTTGTATGAAACCACCAACTACTTTAAAAAGGACTAATTCTACTACTGTTGCCCCCCCTCCTTCGTTTTGTATAGTTACTCTATACCGGCCCCCTGGCCCATACTCCCTCTTCCTTGAGGAATTTGCTGATTTTAGTGCTGATCTTGTGACATACACTGACAATATCTTAATTATGGGTGATTTTAACATTCATGTCGATGACCCAAAAGATCCTCTAAGTAAGGCCTTTACTGCTCTTATGGATTCCACAGGTCTCACTCAGGTGGTTTCTAAACCTACCCATCTTCACTCGCATACATTGGATTTAGTTCTCACGCGGGGAATCAAGATTAGTGATGTCATTGTTCATACCCACAATCCTATATTATCAGACCACTGCCTGGTAACCTTTAAAATGGATCTCTGCCAGAGCCTTGGAGGCACCCAGAATATTTCTATTAGCCGCTGCTTAACCCCAAATACAGCTCTGGAACTGGCTAGTATTCTACCCGCTGCACTAGAAGCACTTGATGTCCCAAATAAATCATTAAATGCTAAAACAAGGGATCTGAATTTGGTTCTTCAGCAATCCCTAGATTCTGTTGCTCCACTCAAACCAAGGAAAAGAATAGACAAGAAACTGGCTCCATGGTATTCAGAGGAAACCCGCACTCTCAAGAGGTCCACTAGAAAATTAGAGCGTAAGTGGCGTACCACTAAATTGGAGGTTTTCCGCCTGGCCTGGAAGGACAGCCAAATAGAGTACAAGCAAGTCCTCATCAGGTCCAGATCAGAATATTTCTCTAAGTTGATTAGTAAGAACAAACACAACGCTAAGTTCCTATTTGATACTGTTGCAAAACTCACTAAGAAAAGTACACTCTGTGTTAGTTCAGATCTCTCTCCCAATGATTTCTTAGATTTCTTTGACCAAAAAATCTATGCAATAAGGGACAAACTACAGACTAGTCCTGGAGGAGTGGCCATCAACACTGATTTTCCCTCTGTACCCAGCATTCTGCATGTTGAGACTCTCACTCACTTTAACCCTATTTCTATGGAAGCATTCATCAAGCTGATAGATTCCTCGAAACCCACTAGCTGCCTTCTCGATCCCCTCCCTGCCAAACTTTGTAGGGAACTTCTCCATATTATTGGACCGCCCATGCTTAGTATTATTAATGAATCTATTGTAACTGGACAAGTCCCTGACGATTTCAAACAAGCTATTATCAAGCCCCTTCTTAAAAAACCAAACCTGGATCCAGGTTGTCTTAGCAATTACAGGCCCATTTCAAATTTGCCATCTCTCTCCAAAATTTTGGAAAAAGCTGTGGCAAAACAGCTCACTGAGCACCTCTCCTCAAATCAGCTCTATGAACCTCTCCAGTCTGGATTTCGTCTTCACCACAGCACTGAAACTGCATTAGCCAAGGTAGTCAATGATCTATTATTAGCCTCTGACGCGGGCTTTAGCTCTGTCCTTGTTCTTCTAGACCTAAGTGCAGCTTTTGACACTGTAGATCATGAGATTCTCCTGGAACGTATGGAGAACTATGTTGGGATTTCTGGTACTTCACTTCAGTGGTTCAGATCGTATCTATCTGATAGATCACAATATGTCCACTATGATGGTTGCTCATCCAGGAGCTCCATTGTAAAATACGGAGTACCACAGGGTTCAGTTTTAGGCCCTCTGTTATTTTCACTCTATATGTTGCCTTTAGGAAACATAATTAGAAGTTTTGGGGTAGATTTTCACTGCTATGCAGATGATACTCAGCTATACATGTCTATAAAGCCGGGAGAATTTCCACATGCTATGGAAACCTGTGTTTCCGGGTTGAAAACTTGGATGACTGCAAATTTCCTTCTTCTTAATTCGGATAAAACCGAGGTTCAAATTTTTGGTCCGAAAAAACACCGAAATAATTTATCCCATCTAACCTTAGACTTAGACGGCGTCAAAGTATCTCAAAGCCAGCTGGTAAAAAATCTGGGAGTCACAATGGACCCAGACCTTTCGTTTGAGTACCATATTAAGCAAATCACCAGAACAGCATTTTTCCATCTACGTAATATTGCCAAAATACGAAAATTCCTCTCAAAGGATGATGCTGAAAAACTAATACATGCTTTTGTTACGTCCCGATTGGACTACTGCAATGTGTTGTTCTCTGGCCTCCCAATTACCTACCTAAAAAACTTACAGCGGGTGCAAAATGCTGCTGCTAGACTATTGACTAAAACTAGAAAGTTTGATCATATAACATCGACTCTTATCTCTTTACACTGGCTCCCTATCCAAGCCAGAGCTGATTTCAAAGTTCTACTACTAACTTACAAATCTCTGCATGGATTGGCACCACTGTACCTCTCCGGTCTCCTTGCACCCTATTGCCCCGCAAGGTCTCTAAGATCTCAAAATGCCGGCTATCTGGTAATACCCAAAGTTAAGAAAAGAAACTGCTGGAGGTAGGGCGTTCTCATATAGAGCACCTCTTCTTTGGAACAAATTACCCATCTCAATTAAGGAAGCTGATACTGTCTCGACATTTAAAACTAGATTAAAAACGTTCTTGTTTAGTCAATTCTATGATTGTTAAAGGGAAGTATGTGTGTACTTTCTATGTAAACCTGGGATGTGTGCTTGCCTATGTGTGTATCACATGTAACTTTTAAATTTTAATTATAGCTTATGTTCACATTGCCCAGCTAGATGTTACAAATAAAGTAAACCTGTTACTGTATATTGTTAGTATTATTATTATTATAGTTCCGTTGCTGTATATTGTTACTGTTATAGTTTTTATTACTAGTTGGAGACAACAGGGGACTGGCTGTTTTCATCCTTATTCGTATAAGTATAACCTACTTTAGAGTTCTTTCCCCTGGAACAGATTTCATGTTCCAACTGAGGGGGGCTGTCGTTGTTTTGGTGTGTGGGGCTGCATCAAATACCCTTTTTGCTCTGTTAAATTGCTGCACTAGTCCACACTTGACCGGTGGGGATCTCATTCTATTTTGACTATAACTGTTAGCTGCTCCTGGCATTCTCTAATCCCTGCTCTCCTCTCTGTCCCCCCCCCCACACATTCCCTGTGGTGTGGGGGGTTTGAGCTGTCAGGACCTGCTTGGTCGTCGGTCTGCCAACGCTGAACCAGGTCGTCACCCGGAATCCAGTCTCCATGAGGCCAACAGCGAGTTTCCCGGTCCCATCCAACGTCTATAAAGCCGAACAATGGATTTTGGTGTTTCAAAACCCATTGACACTGTATGACTATGTTTAGCTTGTGTTCTGCTCCTCTCTCTTACCAACCGTCTCTGGAGGAGGGGATCCCTCTCTGAATTGCTCCTCCCAAGGTTTCTTCCATTTTTTCTCCCGGTGGGAGTTTTTCTGGGAGTTTTTCCTTGTCTTCCTTGAGGGTTTAGGTTGGTTGAGGGGCAGTTCTATGGGCGCATGTGAAGCCCTCTGTGACATGCTTGCGTGTAAAAAGGGCTATACAAATAAATTTGATTTGATTTGATTTGTTGAGCAAAGCTAATGATAGATATTTCTGCTTCCTCAAGATCCTTTGGAGTCAAACTTGGTCCTTGAAATGTGGTTTTAAGGTGTTGCATTTCCTGTTCTACCGTGTTGTCATCAGGGCTGGACTGGCCATCGGGCGTACCGGGCAATGCCCGGTGGGCCGGCAGGCATTTTGGGCCGGGCCGGGTCCATTAAAAAAAAAATAAATAAATAAAAAAAAAAATTAAAATATAATTATTACAATTTATTTTTTTTAATGGACCCGGCCCGGCCTGGCCCGGCCCGGCCCGGCCAAGTCACACAGCCGAGGCCGAGGGCCGAGGTCCCCCATGGCACATAGGTGCGTGCAGGCCAGGCAGGCTGTCAACTTCACCTGAAAGTTTAAAAAAAATACTTTGTCCCTGGCGGTCTCAGGCAATTACTCATTATGATTAGTTCTATGCTGGGCCTGGCCCAATCACATACACAGCAGAGGGCCGAGGTCCCGCCCTTGGGTCTCGGCTGTCAATCAGTCACGTCACGTCACTTATTGACACTGACAGAAAAATGGAGAAAAAACGGAAAGGAGGCGCGGAGAAAGTCCGAGATAAAAAGAGAAAAGCCCTAGAGGCAAACTCTGCAACATGTGCTAAAATATCGGACATGTTTGCCGCGACAGCTGGCCCGGCTTCATTAGCACCTGCGACGGTGGAAATTGCGGCGGCGGAGGCTGAGGAGGATGTCGGTGATGATGGGGACGGAGAGGTGACTGAATGGCGGCCGAGGCCAAGCGCAGAGATGGGTGGCGCTGGCGGCGGCCCGGCCCCGGGGCCGAGCTCAGCCTCAGACGAAGTGGCGGCGGTAAGAAGTTGAAATTTAAGTTTGTGTTGATAAAGAAATATTTGTTAAGCTAGATTCCTAAACTTTAACACAGTATGTAGTTTCCTAACAGTTAGCTCCTGCGTTATAACAACATGTTGTACAGAGTAATCTAGACTGAGCCCGGTCAAAGTGGCTATTTTAGCTAACACAACAGTTAGCCCACTAAACATTTGCTAGCTTTTCTTTGGGGAGTTAAATAGCTCTGTTGACTGTGTATTGAAAGAGCATCACTTTGCTATTGCTATTTGAACAACATTAATGTGAGGAAGCTGTCAGTGTTTAATTGCTTTATTAATTTATTAGGCTTTATGGGTAAACAGCTTTTTTGGGACATGAAAACATAGATAAAACTTGTTCAAGTTCAAGTTCAAGTTCAAGTCTTTTATTTGTCAGGTGCACAGAGCAACACAAGGTTAGACTGGGCACTGAAATTCTTAAGACAAGACAACGCAAGCACTTGGCATAACATAACATATAAGTACACAGAACAAATTTACATCTATGCTGAGCTTAGATAAGTGAACTTCCTAAATATACAGATAGCAATAAATAAACGACTATACTAACCCTAACCCTGTTTGTGAGCCAGCTTAATAAACAAAATTTAGACAAACATGTATTCCCTGGAGAAAACATGTGTTCTAATATTTCTTTTGTGTGTGTGTGTGCGCTATGAGTAGACTTTGTGTCCAATTTACAGTGTTATTTTAGCTTGCTTGCTATTATGTTATAGTTTGCAGGTGTTATAGCTTACAGTTATTATTTATTATCATGTAATAGTGAAATATTGCTATTTCTAATTGCTAATAATTATTATTCATTAGTAGGTAACCAGAGAAATAACACTAGTGAAATTAATGCTCCTGTCTCTCTCTCTTTCTCTATGTTTAGTCAAGTCAGACTGTTGGAGTAGGAGTGGAGGAGTCACAGGAAGATCAGGCAGTTGTAGACTATTTTAGCCGCCCTCATTCCACAAAAAGGCAGGAATTCTTTAAGTTTCACCCACAGCAGAATGCCACAAACCCTGTCATCCAGAGGCTCTTCACAAGAACGGACGACATGGCATGGAAATGGCTGACTTATAGTGATGAACGTAATGCTTTATTTTGTTTTCTTTGCCTTGCTTTTAGCAAGCCCAATGACCCAAGTTCTTTCATTGGAGGCATGACAGACTGGAGGCATGTGCACCAAAGAATAGAGGAGCATGAGAGAGGCATGGCACATAGACAGTGTGCTGAGGCATATGTATTAAACTGCTCCAGAGCAAGTGTTGATCACCTCCTTGAGGGAAGACAGCTGAAAGGACACCGTGAGCAGGTGAAGAAGAGACGTCAGGTGTTGGAACGTGTGGTGGAGGTTGTGAGAGTCTTAGGGAAGAGAGGCTTAAGCTACAGGCAGGAGCACAATGAAGCTGCGTACACCTTGGACATCAACAGTCTCGACCATGGCAATTTCCTAGAACTCATTATATTGTTGGGGAAATATGATGTGTGTTTAAAGGAGCACCTCAGCAGTGTAATTGAGAAAAGCAAGCAGATCCATGCTTCAGGCACACAAGGCAGAGGCTCTCTCATTACCCTCCTGTCCAAAACAACTGTGGATGCAGTAATCGATGCTATCAAGCATTTAATTCAAGAGAGCATCTCAGCAGACATCAAAAAAGCCGGAATGTATTCTGTGCAGCTCGACACAACACAAGATGTTACAGGGAGAGAGCAGTGTTCTGTGATTTTGAGGTTTGTGACGGATGCAGTCCATGAAAGGCTGGTTGCAGTCGTACAATGCAGCACAACTACAGGACAGTCGTTCGTGACGCTGTTAACAGAAGTCCTTGAGAGTCTGCAATTGGACATAGGCCTGTGCATTGGAAACGCCACAGATGGAGCCTCTAATATGCAGGGTCAATACAGAGGTTTCTCTGCATTAATGGCATCCAAAAACCCCACCCATCAGCATGTGTGGTGCTATGCACATGTCTTGAACCTTGTATTGTCCGATACCACCCATAGCGTCATTGAAAGTGGATCACTATTTGACCTGCTGAACGACATTGCCGTATTCATCAGGGACTCATACACAAGAGTGAGTGTGTGGGAGACCGAGAGCCAGGACAAGAGGCACAAACGCATCTCAACAATTGGAGAGACGAGATGGTGGGCTAAACATCATGCCCTGAGGAAAGTTTTTGGAAACTTTGGCAGACCTGATGGCGGCCTTTTTGTTGAAGTGGTGTCCACACTTTCTGCCATAATGAAGCTGAAGTCACTTGCATCAAATGCAAGAAACAAAGCCAGAGGATACAGAGACGGCTTACTTCGATACGAAACTGTGCTCACAGCTCAGTTATTCCTCCGGGTATTTGAGTTCACCTCACCACTGTCAAAATACCTACAGACCGGAGGAATGGACATCCTCTCTGCACATAGGATGGTCACCACAACACACGATTCACTTACAAAGATAGCAAGAGATTTCCCGGCCGTCAAAGATGCAGCTGACTGTTTTGTCCATTGGGCAAATGAAAAGCTAGAGGAGCAGGATGATCTAGATTTGGAAGTGGAGGCAGCACTACCTCAGAAAAGGCTAAAGAAGAAGAAAGTCTTGCCAGGAGAGATGGCCCAGGATGAAAGCCTCAGTGATTCAGAGAAGGCCTATGAGGTCAATGTTCACCACCAGATCCTGGATACAGCTGTTGAGGCCATGCACCACAGATTCCTCACTCATGGCACTCTGTATGCAGATTTATCCCTCCTACATCCCAAAAACTTCCCCCTCATCCAGACCAGTGGCGGTGCACTCCCTGTATCTGCACTTCAAGAACTCAGCAAGTGTCTAGTTGTGTATGACAGCAGGGCAACTGTTACAGATCTACAGATTGAACTCAGAAACTTGGCACAGCAATGGGACAGGCTGGTACAATCACAATTGGATAACTACGCAACTAAAGCAGTTGAAGAGGAATCTGATGGCCAAGAAGAGATGGAAATAATAAGCAAAACCTGTGTGTCTTGCAAAGAGTGCCCCCTGTGCTGCTACAAAATCCTTCTCAGGTTTAACATGCTGACTCACGCATATCCGCTACTTGGGTTGGCATACAAGTTTCTGCTAACCCTGTCAATAACTCAGGTAGCCTGTGAGCGGTCATTTTCCACCCTTCGCTACATCAAAAACCGACTGAGGAGTTGCCTGTCTGCCAGCAAACTGGAAGCCTTCATGTTGATGGCCATTGAAAAGGATGTCCTTGTGTCCCTTGAAACTGACACAGTGATTGACAGAGTTGCAGAGAAGAGCGAATCAATGAAGAAACTGCTTTTATAAGGTGAGATTTATGATAAATAAATACATTTGTGTTAAATTAGTGGATTTAATAAAAAATGTTGACAGAAAATAATGTTGTTATTGCTTTGCTCTCTGCTCTCCTCCTCTCTCAGGGTGCCCTTGCTGTTTTCAGTTGCTCAAGTTCCTGCTCATCCAATTTCATTGCCTTGCTACATATTTGTTCTTGTGGACTATTGGAGGGCCATTCAACATTTTCTCAACCAGTATGTATATCAGACTGTTGTCTAGCTCTATTTATTTTTTTAGTCATCAGTCCTGTCCTGCTATAATGCAATTGGTTTGTATCACTCACTTTTTGTGTCTGTCAAACTCTTTTTTTTAAGGCTGCCCTGTCCCCCAGGGGTGTTCCAGGGATGTGCATTTCATTGGTGTGGACTTCACAGGCATTCTTCAAATTTGTAAGTTTACAATACTGTTGTTTTGTGTTCTTGCTGGCATCCACCTGGATGGTCATAAAGCCTACTACTTTTACAGAGTGACTGTAATGAATGCAACTATCCATTATTGTATTACTTTAAAGACACCAATACTATCAATGTAAATTTTTTGAAACATTCAAATTTTCACTGTTCTCTTGACCCACCTGGCCTCTCTTTCTCTCCCCTTAGGTAATTTTTGGAGTGAAGGATTGCCTTCCCCTGATGTGGAGTTCACGTGTGTTCTTTTTGTTTCATTGTGAGTTTACTAAATAGCTCTTATTTTGATTATAGAAGAGACAGTATCAGATGAATCTATCATATCTGACTGCTCCTTTCTGTCTCCCTCAGAGCACCAAGGTCCATGCAGCCTTTTGTCTCAGCATATGTAAGTACAAAATGAGCTATTATCTCTCTGTTCACCTAAAGATTATTTAAACTATACCTTAACTGATCTCTCTCTCTCTCTCTCTCTCTCTCTCTCTCTCTCTCTCTCTCTCTCTCATACTTTAGGGTGCCACTTTGACTTACTGTGTTATAATTTGGTGTGTTCTAGTTAGTGTAAATAAGATAATACATATATTGTGTATACTTCCTGTTGTTGTTGTTCTCTGTTCTTGCATTTTTTGCTGACTGTGAGACGGTTCAAACTGTACATATTATAAGCATTAGTCATTTCAGAGGAGATTTGACCTAGCTGCAAAACCTCCATTGTGCCCAAATACAAATGCAGAACCCTCTCTTCTTCAAAGTCCTGTAATCTGCCTTGTTTTTTTGAGTGTAAACATTTTGTAAGCGTCTAATCACGAGGATCTAATAGTTTTTTTAATCTCCACTCCTGTTTTTACATGTGGCCATTGAAAGAACAAAAGGTTATTTTGGGCTATTATATAAAAGATTAAAATTATGATCGTACCTAATTGTTTAATTTCTATTTTTATAAACAATGTACACGTTTGTATAAACAGTATTTTCATTAAACACTGAAAAGACATCTCTAGCAATGTTTCTTTGACAACCACTTTCACTTCAAGATGGGTATTGTGGCATTGTAGCCATCTCTCCAAAGATGAAAGTCTCTGTAAGTATAGTGAAAGAGTGTATGCATTTTTCAACATGGTTACTCTCATCCATGTAGGCTACTGCGCTTTATTTTAATTGTTGAAACAGCACAATATGCGCATATATCCTCTGGTATGTTGTGTGCCTCCGCATATCGTATAAATAATCTTGGTGGGCTGCCATGGCCAAAAATGCCAGGGCTGATTTCTTGTCCCAGTCCAGCCCTGGTTGTCATTGATGTTTGCATCCCTTTGTCTCAGGAGGTTCCTTTTTTGGCTCATATCCTGTAGAGCCTTCCTGATTTTCAGGATCCACGCAAATGTAGGCGGTGAATCGAAAGGCCAGAGACGCTTGGTGTTTGTCCCTGGCTTGGGAACCACAATTCACTTTAGGTTAGATTCTCAGGGAGATAACTGACTCGTTAATATCTGACTCCAATTTTAAGACATGTGCACAAGTGTGTTACCTGTAACCTCGAGCGCTAAACAGTTAATGACACGAAACTCTGACATAGGTAAAAATCGTCTGCTTGATCAGAGCACCGACCCTAAAGTATGCGTGTTCACTAAACAGTCGTTTATCTCTACTATAATATAGATTTAACCATAGTAGACCTAGTAGGATATGAAATCGATCACTCAGAGGCTCCGGTAGATTCCTTCGGAGCGTAGAGATCCACTGTAAGTGACTCAGAGGCCTTAAGTTAAAACCTACTCCAAAAGTCTATGTTTATAATCAGTTAGCCGCATCAACCAGACTAGGGCCGAATCCCAATACTCCCCCTTACCCCTTCCCCCTTCCCCTTAATTTACCCCTAGCCCTTGGCCCTCGAAAGTAAGGGGTATGGGCTACATAGCCCTAGGAAATGGGACGCCACTTGGTTACAGGTACGTCATCTAGCACGTATCGATATCTCCAAAGCAAGTAGTATTTTGCACTGATATTAAACAAAATTTGCTGCTAATGGAGTTTACTTAGAACTGTAGACATGCTAGTCAAAGAAATGCGGGACTGTTGTGCAATTCAGAACTGTAACATTAGTGTACCAAACTAGCGATTTTTAGAAACGTTTCAATTAGGAAAATGGTTGCAAATATATATGTTCATGACTGTATATAACACAAAACAAGACTGTCATAATTTTTTTATCAATTAATTAAGCCGAAAATATTACATTTATCGGACTCTGGATGATTTGGTCGTCTTTGTTGCCGGTCGCGCAGTTTTCACATAGCCCTAGGTTTCAAGTAAGCTCCCGATCTTACTTGGTTTTAAGGGGTGTATACCCCTTAGTCTTAGCCCTTCCCCTAGCTCCAAAAGAGTATTGGGACACCACTAGCTCTCACGGGAACGCGCAAAACTAAGGGGAAGGGGTAAGGGGGAGTATTGGGATTCAGCCAAAATCAAAGTTTTCACCGCCGTAGCTTGATAGATACGTTTCAAAGAGAACGTCAAAATGTAATGTCAAAATGCACAATAATAGTTTATTATCTAAATAGTAAGATAATCAATACAATGATAATGAAATATCATCAAATAAAAAACATACCTTCAGAGCAATGGTTAACAAATGTATTCACAATGAAGACTAGGCGCCTAACGCACCGGAGCTGTATCGTAAACAAAAATCGAAGTGATTGGTAAAACGTCTTCCTATATACACCCAAACCTGACTAAAATGGGGACACCGGTCACATGACTGAAAAGTTGTCTAACGGATACAAATTCAAATTTGATCATTAATCAAGGCTGCAGTAGACCAAGTGGTGCCCTTGCAAGACAAGGGAATATGTTAAACACATGTTGGTCTGCTGCAGGCACAAACTCTGTAAACCCTGTACATGTACATGTTACAGTATTAAAATTATTACTAGCATGTAATACATAAAATAAGAAACAAAAGCATATCAAACACGACATTAAAAGCTGTTAAGAACCTTATTTTCAAGAACACAACTTTTAATGATAATTTCAGAGTCTTCCTCTGTCCACCTTCCTCTTCAACTGTTGAGACCACCTCTCCAGGTGTGTCATTAAGGTGTGATTGTCATTTTAGCATTCATGCAAATCAACAACTGTCCCAG
This sequence comes from Hypomesus transpacificus, assembly GCF_021917145.1. NCBI lineage: Eukaryota > Metazoa > Chordata > Actinopteri > Osmeriformes > Osmeridae > Hypomesus > Hypomesus transpacificus. Next base: position 13,643,870 of record NC_061067.1, on the reverse strand, counting down.
ACGAGTGTCTGGGTGACCAGTGACAAAGGGGCTGCCAAAACAGCCCTACACAAATGACCTCTTCAACCTTCTCCAATCAGAAAAGTAGATGATCATTTGCCTAGTAGCATTTGGTGTGTCCTCAACAGTCACTGCATTAGCTGTGAGCTCCCTTTTTACCTCTGCATCATCCACAAGTATCTTGGAATCCAAGATGCTTACTGGCCACGCTTCCTCCGTTTGCCACAGAAATTCAGGGCCTTCCATCCATCTTCGGTTTGTCAAAAAAGGATCTATTGTTAACCCCCTTGAAGCTTCGTCTGCAGGATTCTGGCTGGTATGAAGGTACCTCAACTGAGAGACATCAGTTGCTCTGTGGATCGTAGACATCCCGTTCGCCACAAAGGTTTGAAATCTCCTGTTCTCATTCGTGATATACGTCAGAACTGAAGTAAAACATGATTTGCCAAGAGGAAGCTGTAATTCCGCTTTAAGCATCGTGTCCACACGAACAGCTGCAGTGAGTTCCAAACGAGGAATCGTCACTTGTTTTAACGGCGCCACTCTGGCCTTTCCTATTATGAAAGAGACATGGACACTTTTATGGTTGTTCTGCATTCTGAGATATGTCACAGTACCGTATCCACTTTCACTGGCATCGGAAAAGTGATGTAATTGACTATGAGTGAGTTGTCCAAAACCTGATGGCTAGAGGCATGTATCCACCTGAAATGCAGTCACCTTGTCTAGGTCTCGTAACCATTTGATCCATTGCTGTTGGAGAGCCTGGGGAATCTGGTCATCCCATCCATTGCTCTTTCTACACAGATCCTGTAGTATGAGCTTAGCTGGAAGTGTGAGTGGTGCAAGAAATCATAAAGGATCATAAACTGAGCTGAACACCGACAAGAGCCCACGCCTAGTATGGGGCTGTTCCTTGAGAGACATATTGAACTTGAAAGTGTCTGTTTCAACACACCAATGCAGGCCAAGGGCTCTCTCAACTGGCAATTGGTCTCTGTCCAAATTCAACTCGTGCAGAATCTTTGATCTCTGCTTTTCTGGAATGGATAGCAATACACCACCATAGTTGCTAACCCATTTTGTTAAACGGAAACCTCCCCTTTGACAAACATCTGTCAGATCCTGAACCATTTTCACAGCCCTCCTCCTCAGACAGCAAGCTTTTAAGACAGTCGTCCATGTAAAAGTTCTGATTGACTGTGCCGATGACCTCATCAGAGAAACTGTTCCGGTTGTCTTCTGCAGTCTTTCGTAGAGCGTAACAAGCACAGCTGGGAGATGACACTGCCCCGAACAGATGCACAGTCATCCTATACTCCACAAGTTCTTGATTTGAATTGCCTTCAGGCCACCACAAGAAACGTAGGAAATCTCGATCATCTTGGGCTACCTTGACTTGGTGGAACATTGATTGAATGTCAGCCATTATAGCCAAGGGTTCTTGTCTAAAACGTGTAAGGACTCCTAACAAGGAACTGGTAAGATAAGGACCCTGTAGAAGCTCACTGTTAAGAGAATGTCCTCTGAACTCGGCTCCACAGTCAAACACAACACAAAGATTTCCTTTCTTTGGATGGTACTCCATAGTGTGGAATGTACCATATTTTTCCTTCAGAACCTTCCAACTGATGTTCAGGCACACGTTCAGCATACCCCTCTCTGATGACATCACTGAGAAAGTTGGTGTATTCCTGATGGTACTCCTCATTTCTTTCAAACCTCCTCTTCAATCCAAGAATGCGCTGCTTGGCAACACAGCGATTGTTTGCCAGAGAGACATTTTCTTTCTAAAAGGGAAGTTTCAAGCTGTAATGTCCATTGTGAAGCTTAACCGACTCTGTCATGATTTCCATGAACTTTACATAATCTCTCGACATCTCCTCTTTGTCTCCTGCTGTAGGTTCATAAAAATTATGGTTGTGGTAATTATTCAGTAACTCCTCCAGCCTTGTTATGGAGATCCTGTTAACAGTAGCAATGTGGCCATTCTCACACCGCTCAACACTGCATCCTTGTATGGGGCCATTAATAACCCATCCCAATAGGGTCCTAACGGCGTAGGGTCCATTTCCATGGCTGAGGCATTGGTGCCTATCAACAACTCCACATCTGCTTGGATGCGAGGAATATCAACACCATCCAAGTATGGCCAGTTAGCCAGTTCCTCTTCTTTGATGATGTTGTCTGTTCCTACAGGCATCCTCTTCTGGGTGTAGACCTCTGGTAGGTCGTAGAACTGTTTTCCAGTAAGACTTGCAATCTCCAAACCAGTCAACCTGTAACTGGAAACTGATGAACTTGAGCCCATGGTTCGTAGACTGATTTGAGTTTTCCTTCCATTCATGTTTAACTTTGTCATCAGGTTTTCTGAGCAAAATGTGGCTGTACTGCCTGTATCAAGAAAGGCATATGTTTGTATGACTCTGTCTCCTTTGCTGGATTTTACCTTAACTGGTAGGATGGATAAATTCCCTTCACTAATCGCGGCCCCTGTATGACCAAATGTTTGCAAAGAGAGCAGTGCGCTGTTCACCGACGTTTCCTTGGGTTGTTTAGGATCTGTGTTGCTTGCTCTCACCTGATGGTTGATATTAAGGACGCTGGGATGGTTTTCGTTGCACATATTGCAAGTCAAGCGCTTATCGCAATCCCTACTCATATGCCCAATGCAGAGGCAACCTAAGCAAACTCCTTTAAGAAGTTTATCTTGTCCCTATGCGTTTCCTCCTTCAATCGTGGACACCGCTCCAAAGGGTGACCTTGAGAGCAACATACACACGTGTTGGTGTTCTTTGCAGATGAACCACCTTGACACTGAACCTGATTGTACTTTGTGGATTGTTCAGATGGAAATGGTTCATCAGTAGTAACAGTGGTTGCATAACTGTTTCCTTTAAACCTTGGCTTTGACTGTGCCGTCGTCCTGTTCACAATTTTGTTCACTGTAACAAGCTGTGTGTTCTGGATGTCCCTGAAGGTCGGGTCAGACACTATCTTGACTTCATGCTCGATGAATGCGACAAGATCCACGAATCTTGCCCTACGATCAAATTTATCCAGTCTTTCACAAGCAGAACCTCTCAATTTGTCCTTTAGTGTGTATGGAAGCTTTAGCATAATTGCTCTCATATTTGCCGGCATGTCCAATTCTCTCATGTAGAGTACATCCTCCATTGCGTTACAACATTCTCGTAAAAACAGTGCATACGCGTGAAGAGACTTGACGTCCTCCTGTTTTACTCCTGGCCAGCTGAGGACTTTCTCCATGTATGCTGCGGTGATCTTTTGTTAATTGCCAAAGTGTTCTTGTCGCAGATGTTTAGCCAAAGTATTACCCCTGTCTGGAGCCATATACTGACAGCTACGAACCAGCTCTTTTGGATGTCCTCTTGTGTATTTATCCAGGAAATACAAACGATCCCTTTTGTGGCTGGCATTTCTCTCCACACAGTGCTCGAATGCTCTTAAGGTTTTGTACTCCAGAGGATTTCCATCAAACAAGGTATTTCTCTTGGTGGTAGTAAATGAGCAGTTGTTGTACAAACAACGTTGACATTTCATTTTGCCTTTGCAGTAAGTCGTACAGCGCTGAGGAATCATCCTTTCTTTGCAGCTGTGGTCCAGACTTAATGACACTTGGATTTGTTAATTGCACATGAGGGTCTAAACGAGGTTAACTTCATAGGATTCCATGTTTTGCTGTTCCATGATAAACATCCTGACTGCGGTTTTGTGTTTCACTCCAATATGCACGTTGTTGCATGGGTGTAGGGTTTTGCTTATCCAGAAGGAAGGGTTATATTCCTCCGCTTGTGGATTTAGTGTGGCGAACGTTCTCTTTAACCTCGCTCCCTTGTCATGAACTTGGAAAATGGTGGAAGGGTCCTTTAATCTTGCGTAAGAGTCCATCCCATTTGACTGCGTGTGTCACAACGTGAGGTGGGGTTGGACCCAAATGCAGGGGAGTACCGAGGCATAGCGAGGAACACAGGTTTAATTCTCAAAACGGGAAACAGACAGGGTACACGCAGGGACAAAGGGTAATGCTAAGACAAAGACTGGACACAAAGCAGGAACCTAAAGACACAGAAACAAACAAGACACAGGTGAACACAATGAAACTAACGACAACTGAACGAGACAGGTGACGACAATGACAGGGAAACACTAGGGCAGGGCAAAAGCAAAAACAATAGGGGGGCACGGCTGTGGCCGTGACAGTACCCCCCTCTCAAGGGACGTCACCCGACGACCCACAAGGCAGGGCAGGGGGTCAGGGCAGGTCCGGGGGACGACCTGGAGGCAGGGCAGAGGGTCGGGGCAGGTCCGGGGGGCGGCCCGGAGGCAGGGCAGAGGGTCGGGGCAGGTCCGGGGGGCGGCCCGGAGGCAGGGCAGAGGGTCGGGGCAGGTCCGGGGGGCGACCCGGAGGCAGGGCAGAGGGTAGAGGCAGGTCCGGGGGGCGGCCCGGACGCCGGAGCACGGGCACGGGGGCACCTGGGAGCGTGGACGAGGAGGCGCCTGGGAGCGCGGACGAGGAGGCGCCTGGGAGCGCGGACGAGGAGGCGCCTGGGAGCGCGGACGAGTAGGCGCCTGGGAGCGCGGACGAGGAGGCGTCTGGGAGCGCGGACGAGGAGGCGTCTGGGAGCGCGGACGAGGGGAGCGCGGACGAGGAGGCGCCTGGGAGCGCGGACGAGGAGGCGCCTGGGAGCGCGGACGAGGAGGCGCCTGGGAGCGCGGACGAGGAGGCGCCTGGGAGCGCGGACGCCTGGGAGCGCGGACGAGGGGGCGCCTGGGAGCGCGGACGAGGAGGCGTCTGGGAGCGCGGGCACCGGGGCGCATGGGAGCGCGGGCACCGGGGCGCATGGGAGCGCGGGCACCGGGGCGCATGGGAGCGCGGGCACCGCGGCAGGCAGCAGCCAGAAGTCCTCGGGCGGAGGAGGAGGCCAGAAGTCCTCGGGCGGAGGAGGCGGCGACCAGGAGTCCTCGGGCGGAGGAGGAGGCGGCCAGGAGTCCTCGGGTGGAGGAGGAGGCGGCCAGGAGTCCTCGGGCGGAGGAGGAGGCGGCCAGGAGTCCTCGGGCGGAGGAGGAGGCGGCCAGGAGTCCTCGGGCAGAGGAGGAGGCGACCAGGAGTCCTCGGGCGGAGGAGGAGGCGACCAGGAGTCCTCGGGCGGAGGAGGAGGCGGCCAGGAGTCCTCGGATGGCCTGGCACTGGGCGGCACAACCTCGGGGCGAGGCAGGGGCTCAGGGCAGGAACGAGGCTGGGGCACAGGGCAGGAACGAGGCTGGGGCACAGGGCAGGAACGAGGCTGGGGCACAGGGCAGGAACAAGGCTGGGGCACCGGGCAGGAACGAGGCTGGGGTACAGGGTACGAACGAGGCTGGGGCACCGGGCAGGAACGAGGCTGGGGTACAGGGCAGGAACGAGGCTGGGGTACTGGGCAGGAACGAGGCTGGGGTACTGGGCAGGAACGAGGCTGGGGCACAGGGCAGGAACGAGGCTGGGCTACAGGACAGGAACGAGGCTGGGGCACAGGGCAGGAATGAGGCTGGGGCACAGGGCAGGAACGAGGCTGGGGCACAGGGAAGGAACGAGGCTGGGGCACAGGGAAGGAACGAGGCTGGGGCACAGGGCAGGAACGAGGCTGGGGTACAGGGCAGGAACGGGGCAGGGGTACAGGGCAGGAACGGGGCTGGGTTCTGGCGGCAGGCGGCCGACTCTCCCTGGCAGGAACAGCCTTGGTGGTCTGGGTGCTGGGCGGCGCAACCTTCCTCGTCCAGGCGCAGGGCGGCACAACCTCAGGATGAGGCAGGGGCACAGGGCAGGACCGAGGCTGGAGTCGGGGTTCCGGCTGGGGCTGGAACCAGGACTTGGGGTGGGCCTTGAGCTGCAGGCTTCGGGGTCCACCAAAGGCCAGGCGGGTCCCTAGGAAAGGGTTGGGTGAACTCTCTGCTGGGTCCCATCTTGGTCTTAGCATTCTGTCACAACGTGAGGTGGGGTTGGACCCAAATGCAGGGGAGTACCGAGGCATAGCGAGGAACACAGGTTTAATTCTCAAAACGGGAAACAGACAGGGTACACGCAGGGACAAAGGGTAATGCTAAGACAAAGACTGGACACAAAGCAGGAACCTAAATACACAGAAACAAACAAGACACAGGTGAACACAATGAAACTAACGACAACTGAACGAGACAGGTGACGACAATGACAGGGAAACACTAGGGCAGGGCAAAACCAAAAACAATAGGGGGGCACGGCTGTGGCCGTGACAGCGTGTTTGAGCGAGCTTGGTGACTGGAGGCCGATAATACTGCTAATTTAGCAGCATAAGCGGCCATCTCCGTACGGAGCTCCAGCCTTTCCTTTCTCCTATTAAGCTCCTCTGTCTGCACTTCCAGAGTGGGCTTCTCCTTTAAAGCTGTGGCGCGAGCTTCGAGTGCAGCGCTCTCTGCTTCAGCTTGAATGCGCACAGATGCAGTAGAAGATGAACTGCTTTTTGAGCTGGCGCGACATTTATGGCAAGATGGTTGTACAGAAACATTCATACAACATTGGAAATGCTGTCATCGGGTTTCACTTCACCCTCCTCCTCTACACCTTCAGCAGTTTTTGGAATTCCTGTATTTGCCAACCACTCGTTCACGTTTTCCATGAACTCAATAACACTCAGCATCTTTGCTTTGAACCATATATCATGTTTTTCCTTTTCTACAGGGGGTAAGTTTTGTAACAGAGACGTATGCGTTTCCTTTGCTTTATTGCACACTCGCACTTCCGTCTCGCATCCTCTGTCTGCATCAACTGTTTAATTGTTATTTGTAGAACAGATGCTTTTTTTAGTTTGGACTTTCTTGTTTTTTGTAGTGTTTTTAGTTTATTCCACAGTGCCTTTTTTGTTAATTTAACGGGACGTTTTCTGGCAGATTGTGTTTCCATTTCACCACTGGCTGCGCCTTCACTGAGCTGCGCGTCAGCCGTGGTGAACTCGTCAGCATTACTGCACTCATTTTGTACCTCTGTTTCGGAATCCATAATCAACCCACACAATAGAAAACACTGAAATAAAAAATGAAATTCACAGATAAACTCACAGTTATGTAAATACCAGTTCGAACCAATGCATTGGATTGTCAGTCTTTGTTGAAATGGCCATAGGCCTAGTTTGTATCGCTGCGCATACCTCCGGTCCGGTTGCACAGCAAACTGTCCCAATGGTGATCCGTCGTTCCCATTCGGTTCCTTTCCTTTCTGCATGACTAGAAGCTGTCGTGATTGTTATGTCGCACAAGAAAAAGTAGTTATCGTGACAGCCTTAATTACAAGCAATTTAATTCGACAGTACTCATGGCCCTGGTCGACAGCAACTATACATTTCTATATGTGGACATTGGATGCAATGGCAGAGTGTCAGACAAAGAAGTGTTCAAATAAAGTCCCGTTTTGAGGAATGTTTGATTTTGACTGCCTTTTTTTCATGTGGATCTCAAGAAACTTTAGTTTCTGCAAGATCCAGGACTGGCATGTTGTGACAAAGCCATCACTGTGTAGTCGGTGAATCGAAAGGCCAGAGATGCTTGGTGTTTGTCCCTGGCCTGGGAACCACAATTCACCTTAGGTTAGATTCTCAGGGAGATAATTGACTCGTTAATATCTGACTCCAATTTTAAGACACGTGCACAAGTGCGTTACCTGTAACCTCGAGCGCTAAACAGTTAATGACATGAAACTCTGACGTAGGTAAAAATTGTCTGCTTGATCAGAGCACCGACCCTAAAGTATGCGTGTTCACTAAACAGTCGTTTATCTCTACTATAATATAGATTTAACCATAGTCGACCTAGTAGGATATGTAATCGATCACTCAGAGGCCCCGGTAAATTCCTTCGGAGCGTGGAGATCCACTGTAAGTGACTCAGAGGCCTTAAGTTAAAACCTACTCAAAAGTCTATGTTTATAGTCAGTTAGCCGCATCAACCAGACTAGATCTAAGTTTTCACCGCCGTAGCCTGATAGATACGTTTCAAAGAGAACAAGTAACGTCAAAATGCACAATAATAGTTTATTATCTAAATAGCAAGATAATCAATACAATGATAATGAAATATCATCAAATACAAAACATACCTTCAGAGCATTGGTTAACAAAGGTATGTCACAATGAAGACTAGGCGCCTAACGCACCGGAGCTGTATCGTAAACCAAACTCGAAGTGATTGGTAACACTTCTTCCTATATACACCCAAACCTGACTAAAGTGGGGACACCGGTCACATGACTGAAAAGTAGTCTAAACGCATACAAATTCAAATTGGATCATTAATCAAGGCTACAGTAGACCAAGTGGTTCCCTTGCAAGACGGGAATATGTTAAACACATGTTGGTCTGCTGTAGGCACAAACTCTGTAAACCCTGTACATGTACATGTTACAGTATTAAAATTATTACAAGCATGTAATACATAAAATAAGAAACAAAAGCATATCAAACATGACATTAAAAGCTGTTTAGAACCTTATTTTCAAGAACACAACTTTTAATGATAATTTCAGAGTCTTCCTCTGTCCACCTTCCTCTTCAACTGTTGAGACCACCTCTCCAGAGGTGTGTCATTAAGGTGTGATGGTCATTTTAGCATTCATGCAAATCAACAACTGTCCCAGACGAGTGTCTGGGTGACCAGTGACAAAGGGGCTGCCAAAACGGCCCTACAACTGCCTGATGGCTTTGCCTAAAGGTATCTGTTGAACTGTATTGAGTCCTCATGGTCTCCATCTTTGCTTTTGCCATGGTCTCTGTTAAACAAGCAAGAGATCCAGCCACCATTAGAAAACAACATTTATATAATTGTAGATAATATGACAGAAGATCGTGTCTTAAAAAAATATAAGTTTTTTACTTTCTATCAATCGTTACTGGCTAATATATAGCCAGGTACATAGCTACATTTTGACCATTAAATATTCAACTGAAGTTCCAAGTAGCCTGGGTGTGAATGTTACAAATAACCATCTGGGATCAGATACAAGCACATAGGCCTAATTGCAAATGTTACAGTTTAGACTATTAGGCCGAGCTACATCTCAGAGCTACATCTCACATCCCCCCTCCCTCCCATGACTAAAATAAACTTTATGACATTTTAATTGAGACATTCGTAACGCTAATTAAATTGTTAACTGTTTTTACAATACAATGTTGTTAGCCCTAGCTAGCTAAAACAACAGGTTACAGTAGATAAATGTAGCTACTAACCACCCAGGTGAAAAGTATACTTAAGAGTATTCCAAGCATATTCACATTTTCAATAGTACATTTTAAATATACTAAGAAAAAGTGTACTATCTGTGAATATATAAAAAGTATACTACCATCATGCTTTTACCAATTTTACGTTAATACTTGATCACACTTAAAAAAATGTTTTACTACAGTACACTTTTAGTAAATATATTATAAAAAAATATACTTTCAGTAAAACTTATGTAATGTCTAAAGTGTACAACTGGAACTTTGTTTTTAAACATATTATTTGTATATTTTCAAATGTATGCTAAAAATAATCTTTGTAACAATGCACTTGAAGCTTACTTTAAAAATAAACATTTTAATATGCTGAAATGTTAGGATATTTTAAGTTACTTTCAAAGTCCCTTCATCAATTCTATGGAAAGCCGAGTTAGTCAAAATTAAATAAATAAATACATACATAATAAATATGGCTATGAAATAAACTCTGAAATAAAACAAAGATGGCAATAAATATATAAACATAGCATTATATAATTATATAGCTGAATCCATTTACCAACATCAAAAAATAAATACATTTATTTATTTCAAAATGACGTTTTTGTAAAGGCAACATTTATTTATTTCAATGCTGTATTTATTTCCGATCTCACATGCAAACGAGAGGGGCGTGGTTATCTTCAGACCAACGCAGCTGCACACCTAGATTCCTAGATAGCTATATACTACCTGTATGGGGGGTGACAGTGGCATCACACTGCCGAAAAGCATACAATGTAGACAAGCTTTTCCCTTTCTTTGTCTGTGTCGTCACTGCCTTTTTATCATTGGTTCCCAATGGGAGTGATGGCAGTGACCTAGTAGCCTACGTGTGGGGACGTGGGGTCTTTGATAGCTACGAGGTAGCGTTGAAGTTACCTTTGTAAGCATTGCTTTCGCTCGTGTGACGTGTAACTCGTCTGCAAAGTTAAAAATTACTGCCACCACTACGTCTTCCTAGGTGGTATGTTGACTATCACCGGTCTTTAAGTCGGCAACTGTAGGCCAAGTGGCTGGCTAGCCGGCAAGCTAGCTAGCGAAATAATAAAAGGACGACATCAGTTCGGCCATTTCAGCTAGAGCTAGCTACTGTAGAGCTAGTAGTGTTGTGCTGTATTGGCACAGACCTGAACAGCCAAACCCGTTTTGTCACTGATTGGTCATTAAAACGAGTTTAGTGGTCGTGGTTTGATTTAATAATGAATAATTCCATAAATTATTATATCTGGGTTTGGGTATTGTGTACCGTGTTGAATGGGTCTGGACACGTCTTGATTAGTTGCAACTTTAAATTGCCTATAATAACAAAGCGTTAAGAAAATCTACTATGTGTGCCAAAATAATATATCCTGACAAGCCATGCTGATCAATTTGATCTATAAGGCCAGCATGCGATCTCTGACACGGCTAATGTCTTCCATTATCTACTGAATCTAGGTGTCCCTATCTGCCTTCGATCTTGTGTGCAGCTGCGTTGGTCTGAAGATAACCACGCCACTCTCGTTTGCATGTGAAATCGGAAAGCCGTGGTGTGGAAATAAATGAGGTGTGGAAATATATGTGGAAATAAATGTGGTGCGTAAAAGTCTCAAAAATAAATAAATGTGGCATTAGGAAATAATAGTCCCATTAAATAAATAAATGTTGCCTTCACAAAAACGTCATTTGAAATAAATACATTTATTTATTTATTGATGTCGGTAAATGGATTCAGCTATATAATTATATAATGTTTGTTTTATTTCAGAGTTTATTTAATAGCCATATTTATGTATGTATTTATCTATTTATTTACTTTTTTAATTTTGACTAACTCGGCGTTCCTTACAATTCAGCCTTCAGTGTACTGGTTTACATTTGCTGTACTGTAGTGTGTAGTAGAACCTCATTTTTTTTTACAGTTTTCTTGTGCTTGTGCGGCTTCTGTTTAGAAGAAGCTTATAGTCCGGTTTTAGAACAAAAAAGTGGCTTCTTTCAAGATCTCTATTTAATGAACGGGGGCTTATTACTTGAGGAATTATTTTCTGTGTTGTCTCAGTTACACTATCAGGGCTTGGAAATACAGTGACTTGCTAAAGTAGGCAAATGGCTAGTAAAACATAACATTTAATAATAATTTCAGTTAATCAAACAGCTGCAAGACCCAATGAAATGTTATTGGCTAGCTAGCAAGCTAACACTAGCATCGCTAACATTACTAACATTACAACTTTGGTAGTGTAACCGAGCTCTTTGTAAGTTAGTTTTAGATATAATTGTATATTTTTCACGTGACCTGCATAGGCTCTGTACTGGTAGCTCGAGGAAACGAACGATTCGTTCATTTCCCGACCTGGTATTTCTACGAGTCTTTGGATAATTTTTCACGTGACCTGTATAGGCTCTGTACTGGTAGCTAGAAGAAACAAACGATTCGTTCATTTCCCGACTCTGTCTTTCTACGAGTCTTTGGATCATTTTTCACGTGACCTGCATTCTATTTTTTAGTAGAGGAAACAGTTTCCTCATTCCCTTTCACGTGGCCGCTGTTTTAGTAAGACGTGAATGATATTCGCTCAAGTCATCATACTGACTGGTTTTGTTATTTTCACTTTACATTTACACTTACAGTTTGCCGTGATAATTAAATGCTAGTGTGATAATACATGACCAAATCATACAAACTGTCATGATACATTATTTTAATGCAGGAATTTATTTTGAATTAGTATCTGCTGGTGCACATCACATGCACTAACCTACATGAGAATATGATACGTGTTTGCAGTGGACGTATAGCACACCCGCCCCCCCGTTGAAATGAACGAATGACTTGAAAAAAGATTCGTTCATTTTACTGAACGAGATTCAAAGAACCGAATCAGTAAAATGATCCGAACTTCCCATCACTACACGTAATGGTTTCAGCATCAAGCAAGCCTACGGCAAGTCCCGAGGGACCATTGTCCGTTAGATAGATATCCAAGCTGTCCGCTGCACACAAAGTGTGTTTGTAAGTCATCCATCGTAAGTATAAATTCGCTCATCGTTGGGTGCGCAATGGTAACGGTTGCATTGGAAGTGCGACTTGTATTCCAATTTAGACAAAGTGCCCGCTCTGGGGGCCCAGGTAAAAAATATATATTCTAAGTATACTAAAACTTAAAACGCTTGAGTATATTTGAAGACTGATTAATCATCAGTATACTTCAAGTTAATGAATGATTAGTTAATTTGAAGTGTGCTATTTTGAAACAACAAATGTTGTACTGAGTATATTTTAGTTGTAATTAAATTGTACTAAAGAACAATTTAAAGTGTATTTAGTGTACTTTTATGTTCTAAAGTGGAACAACTTTAAGTATACTTGGAAATACTTGGAGAGGGAGTTCCTTGATGGAGAGGGCATTCCCTGTGTGCGTCTCCATAAAAACGTATACATTGCTGCCGGTCGTGTAGATTCACCCTCTACAACATCTGGAAGATCAGGAGATACCTGTCTGAGCACTCCACCCAGCTGCTAGTCAAAGCACTGGTCCTCTCCAAGTTGGTGTAACAAAGTTGTTAACTATACTAAATGGAAAGAATAGGCCAATTGATCAGAAGAAATTAGATGTGAACAAGAGGTAGCAGCAGTACTGAGTTGCAACATGTATTATAATTTTTTTACTTGAAGACAAAGCAACGGTCGTACATGCATTAATAGAACAATCTCCCACAGATATTAATACAATCAATTACGTTCTGGGTGCACCCTTTGACTCCAATAGCATCAGTATTACACAAAATGGATCACACAGAAACATAAAAGAATATTCATTAATGTTGGTTCCAGCTCAATTAAATTATACCAAAGAAAACAAATCACCACCATTGGTGGTTTCGGAATCAGCTTGTTACCAGTCCAATATGAAAGAAGAGAATAGTTCGTCCTCAAAATGAAGGTTCCAAATCTTCCAGCTTTATCCTCGTGGGTTGGCTCGCCATCCAATTCAACGTATCCCAACAAAAAAACCTGACATCAAACTTGTGCGTGCATTGTGATATTCATGCTAGCATCGTAGTTCAACGAGTGAAGCTTACCAAGACAGTCAAAAGTGTGCAATTGCCGTTTCCCAATACCGATGGTTCCAGGCTCTGGAAAAAGGGAAAAGTTAAAAAGGGATCTATGTTAACCAACTGCTGAAAGGTTTTTGAAATTAACAAGTTGTGATCCTGAAGAAGTTAACGTTTACATTTAGTGCCTGTGACATATGAGCATTGTGTCTGTTTTGTGCCTGTTCTGTGTCTTGCGTCTGTGCAAAGCCCCCACCTTTTCCATGACTGGGACATGATTCTGTCTCGAGCATGAGTGGTGGGGGCCAAGCTTGGCGCTGGTCACTGAGAATGAGGCAATGTGAACTGAACAGAATAAAAGTAAAGAAATGGAGTCAGATAAATTAATAGAGTAAAAAAAAAAAAAAGAGAAAAATATGTTAAATATTTTATATTCTGAAGAGTTTTTACCAAAATCAACAGGATAGCAGCAAGGAGGCTACAATGCATCTAAATTCTTAGTCTAGGATTAAAAATGGTTGTACAGATGGAATAATTGATAAATTGGTTGAAGAAAAGTAAAAGTAGATTGTTATGAAAGTTGTAGAAAGTGACCAGAAAGGTTTCAAGGAGTTCATGTTTAATATAGGTTGTAAACTAGATATGAAAGTAAATTGCATGGTTAATAACAAGTTGTCTCACATTCTGTTCTCTCTGGAATTACAGACGGAGAGGCTAGGAGTTTTTGGACGAAGGAGGTTTTCACACCAGATCTCTCAGTGTTTATTTAGGAGTAATAAAGAAATAAAACGGGGTGTGTCGATGATTGCGTTTGCAAAGTGTTTCTCCCCGTTTAAGAAAAACCTCTGCCACACACATAAATGTAATGAACAAACACATAATATTAATTCATATCTCATTGGCAAGTCAGAACAACCCTTAACCTCTCTCCCTTTACCAACTATGATGTTAATAATATACCTGTATTTGAGATTAGATCACCAAGCCATTGTCCCAAAAGTAACCAGTCCTGAGACAACAATGGTCCATGACAGCAGAGGCAGCCCAGCCAGGCCCAGTGACCAGACCTCGGCTGCCGGAGTCCTGAACTTCCCCGTGGATGAGGTGCTTATCCACAAACGCCCCCTGCTTCGGGAACAAATTCTCAACATGAACAGGAAATGGGCCAAGGGAACCTCCAAGATGATTCCAGTGTGGTCGCTGCACGGGACTTTTGATCTGTGTCTTTGCAATGACATGAGTCCTCATTGCGAACCACAGGCATAAAGGACTGGAGAAAGAGAGACTCAGAAAGAGAGAAAAGGAATTTGGAATTCTCAAATTATATCCGTAACAAGGCAAGAACGAGACTTTGAAGGCTTGCACGCTCGCAGCCAAAACTGAACACGGGACATTAGCAGATAAGAACCCCCCACCGTACAGCCAAAGGGCGAATAGCTCTGCCCCACCCAGAAAGACTTTGTATGCGGGTGAGGCAGAGACAAGAAGAAATCCACAATTCCCTGTGGCAGCAAGCAGGGAGTGCGATAAGGAGAATCAACCTACCCCCCAAGCCCAGCTATGTCGCTAACTGAGCCACCGAATCCCCTGGTCCTGCCACTGACCCATGCCCAAAGTCCCGTCAACCCCCTCCCACTCTCAGGAGAAGACAAAGACCAGGCCAGGCCGGTCAGGCAGACCAAACCAACCTTTTATCAGGCCCCCATTCTGGTCCGAGGAGACCAAATGCACTATGTTCCATGGAAAACGATGGACATTACTGGACTGATTGCCCGCCTCTCCAATTTGTACAAGGGGGCTAGCAGATGGATCCAGGCCTTTGAGGAAGAGACTTTTTGGCACCTAATCGCAATAGGCGACATAACATTTTTGCTAGGGCGTGCTCCGGGGTCAGGAGGCCTGAGTGATGTAATGTACTCACAACACCTGGCCGACATCCTGAGCACCCATGCGGACGATGCCGACCAGTTCAACAATATCCGGACTGAAGTTTGGGACAGTCTTAGAAAGCTTTTTCCGGACAAAGTCCAACTGGACATGCCGGAGGGAAAACCGATAGGAGAGACAGAGGATCCCTCGACCTATGTACACAGGGTCTTGAGGCTATGGAGAGCCGAATTGAGAAAGAATCCAGAAGATGATGTCTTCCAGAAAGCAATGTTCCGACAGGGTGTCATTCAAAAGCTGCCCCCAGCTGTCAGAACCCGTTTGGGAGATGTGGTTGGACTAAGGTCTATGGATTTCACACAGTTCTGTGCACATGTTACACATGCAATAAGTAAGCACAGAGAGCACGAAGGAAGGAGATTGGAGAGAGACCGAAGTAACATGTGCAAGCTGACTCAGAAACAACTAAAAGCAGGTATATATAAAGACCACCCCCAACCGAGGAGAGGAAGGACAACGACACCTCCCTAGCCTGCAGAAAGACAGAAACAAAGTATTGATCTGTTGGGGATGTAGAGGTACAGGACATGTGAGATGACTCTGCCCTGCCCGAAGAACTAAGGGAGCCTCAGTGTCTAGGTACTGGGGACAGCAGCCCGGAGCACACTGTTCATTGGCCCCGTCACCAGTAGGTTTAGCGTTGCCCCCAGGCTATCAAGGTTTAGTCATGGTATCCCTTATGCTTGACAAGACATCCACATTCAAGAATGTGACAAAAGGTAGAAACCAAATACACTAACAGGGGCGGCTTTGTTGAACGATGGAAAATGTTTGCATAAACAATGAAAACATATTTGACTGGTTATGCTCTAAAAAGGGGAGTCAGATGGCTGAGCGGTGAGGGAGTCGGGCTAGTAATCAGAAGGTTACCGGATCGATTCCCCCCCAAAATGACGTAGTGTCCTTGGGCAAGGCACTTCACCCTACTTGCCTCGGGGGAATGTCCCTGTACTTACTGTAAGTCGCTCTGGATAAGAGCGTCTGCTAAATGACTAAATGTAAAAAGAAATACCTGCATACACCACTGTAAATTCAGCGAAACACAATTTTTTCCTGCCGCATGGGCCTAACCCATGATCGTGAAGTTAAGAACCAATTTGAAACTTAGCTATTGGAAGGACTGAACTAACTGTCGGTAGACAGAACCCAGTGGTTTGAAGGATTTGCTGTGGTGGTCAGGACTAAACAAGTAAAAACATTTGATGTCAGCTTAATATTCCCAAACTCTGTTAAGAAGTAGGAGATTCAAAACAAGAAAAGAGGTAAAAATATTGGATAATATGTGTGAAAAAATGAAGAATTGAGTGTCACTACTAACTAGATTTTTCTCTCTGTTTAGGTTAATGGAATTAATGATAGAAAGAGTTAATGATAGAACATTTGGACTATGGCCTCAGAGAGTACAAAGGCTATTTTAAATTGATAACTTAGTTAATACATAAGCAACAAGCACACCAAAAAGTATTAACATCTATAAATGTGATAGTCTAACCCTTTAGACAATGGTGAAGCTTTTGTTGGAGATGTTTTGTAGGAATACAAGAAAGGGATCAGAAAATGAAACTCTGTTTTGTAGGAATACAAGAAAGGGATCAGAAAATGAAACTCAACCTCCGAATAACAACAATCCCTTCCTGGTTGCGTTCCAACTGGGAAGAAGGGGGGTGAGTGAAACTGGGACACATGAGGTGGAGGCAACAACAATTTTGTCATTTGAAATGTGAAACTAAAGTAATTGTTAACAAAATGCCTAGGAGGTTTAGGTTGATAGAAGAGTTTATTGATGACATTAACAATGTTTTGAGCTAACACCTCCCAGCGTCCACTGCCATTGCATTGAGAACAACTGGCGAGTGGCAGAGGAACGCAGGTATGGTGATGAATATACTACACCCACATTATTCCTGATGAAGTTTCACAAAAGCTTTGACTAAACTAAACATCATAAGCTTGAAGCTGTTATGGCTATATACCCATCTCTCTGTCCCGGTTTCTATAAAACTCACCTCCACTATGGTGACAGACTGCAAACTAATGCACCATGATTATCTAACAAAATAAGACTCTCCCCTGTTCACAGAAGTATCCTGTTCCTGGAACTGTATCTAATTCCAGGAGAAAGAAAAAACAGATTCAAGGGCCGTGCCAGAGGGAAAGCAGGAGAGACTGAAACGGGTCTCTAAAATTCAGCAAACCATCCCCCTGCCAGAGGAGGGCAGAGCTGTTGCAGGAGAGACGGGCTCCAGACGTCATCAGAATCCAACCTGGTTGATACCCTGTCAGCACATTCGAACCAAAGCAATGATGTTCCAGCTAATAAATGAAAAATCTTCTGTTGTGTGTGGTCCTCATAAGCTTAGGAGGGACAATGGTGTTGGGAAACCCCCGGCCGGAGGTTCCCCAAAAGGAGGGGATAGACATTCTAGACCACAAACCAGATCCAAGGGTCGAGCCAGTGAAGGTTCACCAAGGAGGGCCAGTGCCAGAGGCCATCGAACCTCCAGCAGCCCCGCCAGTGAACCAAGCATCGCTAGTTGTGCAGCCGCTAAAAGAAGAGTGGCTGAGCAAGCAGAGGACGACCCTGGCAGACCCCATACCCGCACCGCAGAATCCCCCTCCGAGCAAAGCGCTCGGTGAGGGAGAGGTAGGTGGGTTGACACGGGATGTTTTAGGAAACGGGATGAGCAGAACTGACTTTAATATGTATAGCACAAATAATCGCCCATGCAATGCCAGTCTAAAACTTACCAGGAGGGTCAGTTGTTGGACAACTATGTGTCATGCTCAGTTACAACAACCAGGAGGGCTACTGATTGAGGGACAGCCAAAAGACGAGTTGCGAGATTCACTTAAGCTAATACAGGGAACCGCAACTATGCGGTATCACAACAGGACTAGAACCCGCCCCTGAGAGTGAAAGAGAGGGGAGGACCACTCCCCAGAGATACCCCCTTAGACAGTTCAAGGCCCCGATAGAAGGTGAACTACCTACTAACTGGGCACAGAGGTATATGGGAGACTGTGCTGTACAGATCTGGATGAATGCAGCCCCACACCACCTACCAGTGATAATGCACTGGCGAATGATGATCACAGCCAAGATAGAGGAGGATGACACATGGTGGGATATGACTATCCAACATTCCGGCTGGCAGCCATAGCCGACTCAGGCACATGTCCCCTCCGCAGTTTTAATAACTTTCATCTTCCCCTGTCTGTAGCATGTGAAGTAAATAGGTGTGCCCCGGTGCGCCAGGGAGGAGCTTGGATCGATAGGAACAAACTCCCCCACGGACGCACCAACTTACAAGGCTCTAGAATTTACAAAACCACAGGGCTAAAAGAGAGACCAGCTAACAGATACCAGGTAGATAGACTGTTCGGAGTTAGTCCCACCCCGGTGCCGCTAGCTCGACCATATCAGGTTGCTTTTTTTCCATCTAGAAGAACTGCATCACGGCAGGACTAACCTTATTGCTACCCTATCAGAATGCAAACCAGATCTGTGAGGTCAGGGGAACCTTCTCACAGACTGACGGAGCATCTTTCCTGTCAAAACAAACAATCAGGGCTAATGAGGTGGGCATCAGCAGTTCAAACCCCTTATTGTGTTGTGATGGCAGACACAGGGCCGGTGCATGTGACTGCAAGAATAGGGTGTTTTGAGAGTGAATGCATGGTTGATCGCACCCACGTACCGTGGATGTCTGACGCACAAGCTAGGGTATACTGGCCACTCCGTCTTAATGAGGGGGTGGGGAAAGTAGATATAAACGATGGGTGCCAGATACAGCTACCACCTCACCAGGAGGCCTCCAAGAGACGAAGACGACAGATGGACCCCAACGCACCACCCGCGGCGCCTGCTCCACAACGTTTAATTTTGTCAACTAAAATACCTTTTGTCACCCCAGGAGAAACTCGTTTCACCCGCCCCTTGACAGTAAAGGCAGGAGAGGATAGCTTAACTTCTATTCTCACTTGTTTCAATCGTAATTATTAATGTAATAATAATAACTAGAGGGTACAATTTCTAGAGAAATTGTACCCTCTTCTAGAGAAATTGTAGGGTGTGCTTGCTAGCGTCGGTTGTAGAAGGGTCAGTTTATTAACTGTAATTTTACAACTGATATTTCTGTATATTTTATATAAAAATGCATATGCCATTACTATTTATGGAGATTGCATAGATTTAAAAGCATACATTTGTTGCTGCTCATTTACAATTCAAAATACAAAAAGTGAAGCATAGAATAAAACGGTTTGGTCTTCTCATTTCCCCTGCAAGAGGGGATATTGATAAGCTACAGCAGCCTCAGTTGAAAAGTTGGATCAAACGAAAATATTGGGTTACTACTTGCGGAGTGCTACGAAAGACGTGAATCCGAGGCAAAAAGGCCACTTCCCTTGACAGAGGTCAAATATGCATAGCAACGGTCAAATATGAGAAAATTGTTCACTGCAGAATGTTGGGAAGCCCCATTCAAGTGAATGGAGCATTCCACAGTATTAAGAACAGCCGTGTAATAAGACATAATAAAGTTTAGCCATAGCTGTGGCATTGAAGAAAGTACTGTAGCCTACTACACTGCCAGTGGGCGAGCCGAGTCTGTGACTCTGTGGCTAATGTCAAAACAAGACGCAGTCTCACTCAAATTCCAAGTTTTACACAAATAACAAACTATGCTGACCCGCTGGCTGTCTTCGCAATCGCCATATCTTTAAAACACTGCTGTCCATTTAGATGTAGAATTGACCCTGGTACGAAATTAGTACTCACCAGACGCAGATCGACAGTTGACTGAGTGTCAACACTGTTGACGACATTGCTTCCGCAATCGTAAATGGAGGCTGACATGTCTCTCACGTAGCAAACAAATCAACGTTTTTACAGCAACCTATATTAAAATCTCACCACCTGGCTGTTTTCACAATAGTCATATCGTCATAACATTTCCCTCTTTCAGTTTTTTCGTATAAAATTTAACTATAAAATTAGCTACAAAAAATACTACTATGACGCTTTCTAGCATGGCTGCTGCCTAAAATATGAGGCGGTCTCACGGGTGACCTGCACTCGCTCAAATTTGAAAGACTGTCACGACCTAAATCAAAAATCCGAGATGGCAGTTCCACTCGAAATCGCTTTCTCTACAAAGCCAAATGGTTGTGATTTTTGGGGGTGGTATTTTTCACTCGTAATCCAAGCTCCAATTTGCGAGCTAGAAAGTCTATCACGTTGTATCCATACGTCGTTGCTAACGTGTGTTGACGTAGCTAGCACAGGTTACCTTTCGTCGACAAAAGGCACTTTGTCCCCACAAAAACGTTGTAACCTCCTAAACTGTGCAACGGAACGTAAATCCAAATACAAGCAACTCAATCGCTACCAAGACGATACATTTGACACCTAGGTTGTCTATGTAGTTCAAATATTGACAAAGTTTTAGGGGGGCAAAAATAATAATAACTAGAAAAGGCTGTTCCTGCGAAACAGCAGTGAGAATGCTGAAAACCTGAATGGGGATAGCTGACCATGCTAAAAAAGCTGAAAATAGTGAACATTTTGTAGAAAGTCATTAGCTGAAGCTTCAAAGCGACCGAAATGTATTTTAAATAGGGGCTGGAGCTGGACGAAGGTATAAAACTACAGGAAAGAGAAGAAAAATGCAAAACAAAAAGTGAAAAAAATCAGAAAGAAAAGAAACAATGCATACAAATTTGAATTTAGGGAAAAAATATTTGCTGTTATTTCAAAAGGCCTGAAATGTATGTTATAAAGGACCTGCAGCAAGATGAAGGCAGAAAAGTACAGAAAAGAGAACAAAATACCAAAAGCACTGGCAGTTGGAAGATACTGCTGTGAAAGGTATTTTTGAAAGGACCTGGAGCAAGATGAAGGCAGAAAACAGAAGAAAAGAAGAAGAAAAATGCAAAACAAAAAGGGGAACATTTCAGAAAGATGAGCTGCAGGAAAATGTGAAAATTTAGCAGAAAACCTGGAGCCGAGTGCACCAGCTGAGCGTAAAAAGTTGGTCTTAACTCTTACGTCGGTCTTAACTACGTCCGACTTTGTGATTTGAATTTACACCAAGTGCACCAAGCTTGACAGACCAAGGTCGTAGCTACGTCTGGTCTTAAGATGCGCGTCCTTGTGAAAATGCAAAAGCGTCGATCGTTGCCAAGCAACACATTTAAGAGCCTATCAGAGCCAGTCCACGGGCTTATTAGACATTCTCTGAGCCTATCCGAAGCGCACTTTATAGCTAGCCTATCTCCCTTCAAAACAAGCCATGGATAAAGAAAAACAAAAGAAAAGGAAAATACATTTTGATAGATAAATTAGAAAACATATGGTTTGTATACTGAGAATAGAAGCGTGTTCACGGGGAAATGTATAATAATATCAACACAAACAAACAGAAACAATCAGCTGGAAATCGATCAACAACAAAATTAACAGTGGATTTCTGCAACCACGGACGACTTTCTCGCCTTAATGCCCTTTCCATGTTGCCTGTTAACGATCAAACTAGTGTTAGCCCTAATTAGGCTACCATGGATAGGATATTGGTCCGATTTTCCAACTTACGCCTGCTCCCCACTAGGCGTAAAATGTACACCCAGGTGCAGCACATAAAGGGCTTAAATCTAACTGGTGCACTAGTCGTAATTTTAAATTAGTCGTAACTTTAAATTCTACGTCGGACGTAGCCTACCCCAGGCGTACGCCCAGCTGGTGCACTCGGCTCCAGTTGCTGAAGTCTGGGTTGAACGAATTTGAAGGTAAAGGACAACGCTGGAATGACTTGAACTTGCTGGAAAAAGGTAGCAACCGTTGGTCATTGGCAACAGACTGGCAACATTTCTAACCTATAATCTAGGTTTCAGGTTCAAGACGGAGGAGAAACTAATCATGCGTAACTGCACACCCAGTCCTGTTCAGACACATTAAGATGACATCAAAATAATAATTCATAGTGCAGGGTTGCCGATGTTGTCGTTGTCCCTGGTGAGTTTTTTATACGTAAATAACAAGATCATGATACATCTAAGCAGCGGATCATTTCTTGCAAGTGTGTCAAAGTGGTAGGCCTATGTATTAACACCGTAAGCTTGAATAATAACTGAAGCCGTGAAGCTAGAGAGGATGCAATGGAAGATTTCCTACATAAGCTAGATGTACAACTTCAAATTGAAAACGGAGAAGATATTTAGAGTAAAGACAACTTGACATATGTGTTCAATATCATCAAATAACAGTAAAAGTTTTCCAGTTACTTAGCGTTTGTTCGTAGGATTAACGCCAGCAGTGCAGCAAACACTTACCCAAAGCCTGGTTTTGCTGTTCGTGACGGTCAGCTATGACAGTGAGCCTCGATTTTTGCAGATTTCTGTAAAACTTGCTAAAATAAAAACGATCTAGCTAGATTATGTACACTTTAAGCTCAATGTACATATCTTGTTTGGTCGATTGTGGAAAAAAAGTCGAACCGTTATTAGTTATGGAGAGCCATCACGCTAGCTCGATTTTGAGAAATGTTGCTAGAATCCACACCTCAAACAAGTTAACCTAGACGCAAAACTGTACGTTCAATACAAAAAATAAGGATATTTTCCGAGACCCAAGACTCTACCGAAACCATTGATATCCTTTATGTGTGTCTGTGCGGTCAGAAATACAACTCTTTCTGCAGTTTCCAAAACGTCACCCAATTCTGCTTTCATGGTGCGTGTTTGTTTGGTTGCCACGGTGATGGCGCAGCTGTCATCGCTAACGAGCTGGGCAGAGAAAATCACAAATTTAGCTGGAATCCACACCTCAAACAATTTAACCTAGACGCAAAACTATACGTCCAATCCAAAAAATGAGGATATTTTCCGAGACCCAAGACTCTGCCAAAACCAGAGATGTCCTTTATATGTCTGTGCAGTCAGAAATACGGCTCTACCGGCAGTTTAAAAACACGTCTACTTTCGAAATTCTCTGACGAATTATACCCACCTCTCCATTGAAGTTAGTGAGAGAATTTGAAAGGCTGCTCTCGCTTCAAGGCTCAAAGCTGAAAATCTGTAAATGTGAGCTCTTTAGTAGTTAAATTGGCTGAACGAGGACAAGTTTTCCAACATTTTAAGGTAAAACTTGTTTCTGTAAGTTAAACTATATGAACGTCAGAGGAATTTGTTTGACAATTTAGTTGAATATCAGAAAAAGAGCAGCCAGCAGAGTGTGCCACTCTGCTGGCTGCTCAATCAGAAAAATCAAGGAGCTAAATGTTTCATGTATTTCAAACTGTCACGATTCAAAATTGGCTGAATATTTGAAAAAGCTGAATCATTTGGGAATAGCTGAAGGTCTTGTGAACATTTTAAAGGTTGAATGGTGTCTCTAGCTGAAAGTATGCTGAAGCAATTACGTTTGAAAGAGGAGGAATCGTTTTAATGATTTGAAAGGATTTACCATTACTTTTAATGGGTCAATAATTTGCACAAAAAACTTAATTATTTAAAAAGTATAAAAGTGAGAAATACCAGAAGTCATAGCCATCATCTCCTGAAGGAGCTGAACATGACATGTAATCAATAGACAAGTACTTTTATACAGTCCTACCCATGTCACACAAATATCTTGGCACCATTGAGACAACACATACTTGTTTAAGATAAACAGATGTATCCACTCTATTTGTTGGGCTCCTATGATACCAGGGTCGTTCTAACTAGGGGAACACGCTATCAGGTCATCCTGACCTGGCTTCCTGATGGTAAGAACATTCTAACGGGAGGGGTGAGTGAACCACAAAGAAGTTCTTGGCCCATAACTGAATATGGGACACCAACAATGTCTCAACTTTAGACTATTTCCTTACTGGGGCTGTTTCTCAGCCTTAGCTGACCTCTGTCCTGGGCTACTCCCTGCACGTACCACCTCACCCTCACATAGGCCCAAAAAAGACCCCAACATAGCCCAAAAAAGACCCCAACATTGGAATAATAATAAAGAGAAACAGAAAAACAATAGAGAGAATGCTGTTAAGCATTCTCACAATAATAATAATAATATATATGTGAGATAACAATGGTTTGTGCTCGTCGAAGGCAAGCACACCCCAATTAAGACCCCCTTGAAACAAGCTATTGTACAATATTGTCACCGGCAGTATTTCAGATGGAATCGCGATTCAAACAATACCATCTGCTGACTGAAAATATACCCCCCAAAACTTAAATAAGCTTGATATTTATTTAGGGGGAAATGGCTAATTTAAAAAAAGTTTGCTGGAGGCGATCATTGTCAGTAACAATGCAAAATTTGGTCTCAGTATAGAGACCTGCGTGGAGAAGCTGTCCCCGATAAATTGTGCAACGAGTAAGCTAGCCTACAGTAGCTGCTGTTGCTAGCCAAACTTCACTGAGCAGCACTTGTGCTAGCTACCGCATCATTGGATACCAGTAGAGAGAAAATGATGTTTCCTTCAGTAGTTTCAGTTTGGCAACTACTTGTTTACTCTCCTCTTTTGTCTTTTTCTTTTGTGCTCCACTCGGGGAGTTGCGTTTCATTTAGCAAATAGTTTTTTGCATTCACTTCACTCTTCTACTGTCTCGTATTTACCAACTGAAATGACGTGCTTTGCTGCGCAGTTGCTACAATCGATGGAATAGTCCACAGTAGAATGGGGTGGGAGGGGAAGCCTGTGTTGACACAAATAGAATAAACGCTCTGTTGGTACTTTATTGATACTTTTGGGGAAGGTTTTGACTTTTAATTGATTTGTATTTTTACTATAGTTATTATTGATCATATAGTATTTTTATGGAGTCTTTCAAGGGGTCCCCTGGCAGCTGGGGGCCCCAGGCGGTTGCCTACTTTGCCTAATGGGTAAATCCGCCCCTGCTTGCGGGCATGGGGCGAGTCCGAGTGCGCCTTCACCATCACCAGGGCAGTAAATGGCTGGGATGTGACTGTCCGGTTCGCGCCTCAGTGGACACGGGCCCAGGGAGTTGAGTATGAAATACAGGTTCAGGCCCCAGAGCAGATCAGCGAAGCAGCCGCCGTCCCCTCGCTAAATCCTTTAGACTGGGGAACGGGAGCAGGACCAGGGAAACGAACACACACCAGAGGGCTGCTCAAGGAGGCGCTGCACAATCACTCGTATTTATGGACAGAATTCACCGCGCAGGCTAATGGTTTAACCGATTGCTATGTGTGCTCCAAGCCTAGACCCGAGGAGCTGTACGTTACGTCCACTCACTTAGGTTGGGAGGAGTGTGAGTAAAAGACCAAGAGATGGCTGACCACACCTGAGAACATGGTGGGGAATAACATTCCCACCTGCGAAGCAGCATGCCTTGCCTACTTGGGGTCTCGTGAGTATACACAGGGGGTAGAACAGGATCTGGGAGAGAGAGCTAGAGAAGACATCCGGATCAATTGTCAATACCTAGACGGCATGTTGCCCCTGTTACAGGAAGAGATAGCAATACCAACAGGAGTGTCTCTAGTATTAGAGAAGTCGTTTGAGTGTTATGAGAAGCAGGGCAGCGTGGATGTAGGCACAGTACCAGAGGAGGACTGCAGCTACATCTGGAAAGTGGGTGGAGTCTGGACAAAATTGATAGATGGATAAAGGGAGAAAAAGAAAGGCGCCCAATTCCACCGTTCTGTCCCTACCACTTTCAGAACTGAGTAGTCGCTGATGTTTTTTTGGCTGTGTGACTATGCAAAGGGGTTAAGATCAACTCTACCAGTAGGGTAGGCAGGGAGATGTGCCAGGGTACATGCAGTCACCCATGTGATCCAATTCAAGTTAGCCCAAGCATCAGACAAACTCCAGGAGGCTCCTCGCACTCGGCGGGCCTTTACATCTGACGTAATGATCGATGCTATAGGTCAGCCAAGAGGGGTGCCCAATGACTCTAAAGCTAGAAATGAGGTGGCTCCAGGATTTGAATCCATCTTACCATGGATAACGGTAAATAAGAACACTGAATGGATCAACTACCTGTATTATAATCAGCAGCGTTTCATTAACTATACTGATGAGGCTCTCACCGCCCTGGGACAGCAGCTGTCAGCAACCTCGCCATGGCCTGGCAAAATCGACAGGTATTTGATTGGCTGCTGGCTGAGCGTGGGGGGAGGGTGTGCACTTTGATTGGACAGGTATGTTGCACGCTTATACCAAATAAACTGCCCCAACAGGAAGATTCACCCAAGGCATGTCTGACCTAAAAGCACTGAGAGATGAGGTGAAGGCTAATGCAGGACATGGAACGGAGTGGTTTGAGTTCTTAAAACTAAATTTGGAAGGTTGGGGGTTAAGCTTTGTCAAGATAGGAATCGCTGTGCTACTAACTTTATTGGCGTTAGTACTCCTTGGGCCCTATCTTGCACTCAGCGCAATTGACTTAGTCAACGACGCAAGTGTCATTCCTAGTTTGCACTCGACGCAAAGCCGACTTTTCCCTCCACAGACGCACGTCGAAATGACTTTGCGCTCCCGTGGGCGGTTCAGCGAAAAAGGAGGCGTGTTCTGGCGCAAACGTTCCCTGGTGCTGTCTTGCAGTTTCCGAAAAACAATTCCGCTACTGACCAGGAAAAACGTGGTCTAAAGTCAATGGCGCATTATTGAGATGCCATTTTAAGGGCGCAAGCTTGGTCCGTGCGCACTGCTGGCGAGGCCAGGGTCTTCTATCTGCGAAGCTACGTTACATTGTTTTGATTTATGGCGTGTTACATTTCTTCAACGATTATAAAAAGATTTTCATAAGAAATTTCTATGTATGTGAACTTGATTTGTAACAACTGTGGCAATTTCCTCCCATGACTGTTTAACCAAAGCTAATTTGGTTAGGTTTCTTCTCCCATGCCCATCAGAATCAGCATTCGGTTTATTCGCCATGTAGCCTATGTTACAAAAATACGCAATTTACTTTGGCAGGAAGGTGCAAACAATAAACATATACGGGTATAAATTAAGTACAAAAGTACATTAGTTGAACTAAACAATTTTTAAATATAACAATTAAAAAAATGTAATATATGTAAAAATAAGAATAATAATTTGAATGAGCAGCATGAGTTGGCAACTTAGTGCATGAGAAAACTGCTCTGCCTTTCCCATACAATGTCACTTCTCTATCTTTTACGGCCCTGACGAGAATGTCTGTCTCCTCGGCTGTGAACCGCTGGCGTGCGCCTGGCAAATTTGCCGTTATAATAGCAATTCGCCATGGAACAAGCGCTGCTCTTAAAGGGAATGTGAGATGATGCTCTGATTAGTTTATTGCACGTTACGCCCAAACCACACCCATTAGTAATGTAGCTACTTCAGACCAACCCTTTTTAGATTTGCGCCAGGCGCAAAGTCATTTATCCCGCCGGCAAAATAACAACCAAGCTGAAGTCACGCCCACAAAGTTACTTGCGCTTTGCGTTTTGATACCTGGGGTTCAGATCGTCAAAATAGGGGGGATTGTCTGCTGCTGCATACCCATTTTCCGGTCTCGTGTCAAAACCCACTTTGCCTCCCCAATTGCGGCTGTGAGGACCCTGAAAGAGGAGTCGGCTGACTCAAAAACCTCTTTTCTGCTCACAAACAGGGTCACCAGTCCAGACCATGGGCGGAAATCCCGGGGGGGACAGGGGGGACACGACCCCCCCTATCCTGGGAAAAATTTGATTTGTCCCCCCCAATAAATCACTGTAAACATAACTATCCCAGCTAACACATGACGTTGCGGCAACGTTGCCAGTAAGTGCTCAGTTGGTCCTCGCGACGTTATCTTCTGGCAACGTCATAGCAACGTTATAAAGGGAATGTTGCCAGTTGGTCCCATGGGCAACGTTGCCACGACGTCGTACCTTGGTCGGCTGGTTACGTTATTTTTAGACCAGTGGGCAACGTTGCCGCGACGACGTACCTTGGTCCGCTGGTTACGTTATTTTTAGACCAGTGGGCAACGTTGCCGCGACGTCGTACCTTGGTCCGCTGGTAACGTCATCTTTTGGTCCGTGGGCAACGTTGCCGCGACGTTGTACCTTGGTCAGCTGGTTACGTTATTTTTTGGTCCCATGGACAACGTTGCCGCGACGTTGTACCTTGGTCGGCTGGTTACGTTAATTTTTGATCCCGTGGACAACGTTGCCGCGACGTTGTACCTTGGTCGGCTGGTTACCTTATTTTTAGACCCGTGGACAACGTTGCCGCGACGTCGTCCCTTGGTCGGCTGGTTACCTTATTTTTGTCGCAGGACAGCGGTTCTTGACTGCAATATAGTGTAAATGTAGACACTGCATGTAATTCATGTGCTGCTCAGCCCCAGCAGGTCATTGGTCATCAATGTTCTCATATGCAGACACATAGTGTAAATTAAAAAAGACAGAATGTGGAATATAATTTAGTCTTTCATTCTTTACTATAAACATGTACAAAAGCAATCAATGTGTGATGAGTAACATGATTAAGCAAACATTATTTGTAGGCTATAGCACACCAAAGCTGTATGACACACAATGCAAATTTGTGCTCCAATAGTTTTGTAATACAAAATTGTTAAATGTGACCAAAAGGTAAGCGACTCTTAAGAGTTTCATTTTCAAAGACAAGTCATCACAGAATATTACAATTCTTCCTTAGCAAACCTGCCCCTCAGTCTGCCCCTGAGCAACAACTTTGCGCATGCCCATTTCAACGCATTGCTGAAACTGGGCTTCCTAAACAGTTTTTGCCGGGGTCCTACCGTCTTTCACACAATGGATTTTACCTGGAAATAAGTTACTTCAAAGGTGAGTTTCTTTACAGACATAGTTTTAAATATATAAACACATTTTTAGAAATTGGAGGGGGCATATAGGTTTGAAATTGAGTTGTTTATAGCGTTATATCAGATTCACATTGTTTACGTTAGGATTTCGCTAGCTAGGTTAAACCCTCCAGAAAGTTATTTTGAAATACTGAAAATGCAGACATGTTATCAAAGTTTAGCGTCTGATAAATCACCCTCAAAAGAATCAGTGAAAATAAACGTTCAGAACTGTTAGAAAACCCTGTCCCAAAATAGTTTATTTAGCTACAGTAGCTAGCCCTGAATTTTCAAAGACGCTAGCGCGTGGCTGATCACGTTCACAGTCGGTCATGGCATGCACAACAATGGCGTCTGTAAAAGTATCATGTCACTAATTCTTCCAATTTGTACATGACATTTGTTTTTGGATACGTTTATTCGTTTTAACCTTTAGAT
Source organism: Hypomesus transpacificus (assembly GCF_021917145.1). NCBI lineage: Eukaryota > Metazoa > Chordata > Actinopteri > Osmeriformes > Osmeridae > Hypomesus > Hypomesus transpacificus. The sequence goes on along the minus strand of NC_061067.1, from coordinate 13,614,351 downwards.
GCGTGAGTTCTAAATATTTCAGACACTTTCACCAGAGTACGTGAGTTATTTTTCCAAAACGGAAGCTATGTAGCTTTAATTAGCTTCCGTTACCTAGCAACCTAAGATAATACTCGTACCAATGCTACTACTTGCTAGTGTTACTTGTTAGCCTACTAATTGTACATTTTGAAGCCATACTGTAGTGTTTATCATATAGTTATTGCCCATCGGAAAATAGTTGGTTGGAATGTTCAGAATCACACATGTGCTACGCTGTGGGGCCCTGCTTTCGAACATATCACATATACGATGCTTCTTCAATATCAATACTAATAGGCTACTGTGTACGTAAACTACATTCCACTTTCATTTCTGTACAGGTGATCCGACCACCATCACAAGTACTGTGTCCCTTGGAAATTATGGTAAAGTAATGAATGACTGTTTATAACAGTGACAATAATTGTATGAGCCATGGCAACCCTAAAGGCTATGCTTTGAAGCAAAAGTATGACTTAAAACGTTTGCATCACCAGATGCCATACCTCTAGGTGTCAACTCTGGTCTGGTGGAGGAGAACCCATAGGGCGCCCCGGAAAACAGCTGGCAGCCAAGCAAGTGCAAATATAAGACACTCAAAAAAATATTCAAACCATTGCCATTGTAAGGCATACCTAATTGTAAGGCATACTTAAGTTGTTCTGATCGTGGGGGGAAACATATTTGTCAAAACAACAAATGTTGTCTTACTAATGCTTTGTATACCCCATTCAGCTGTACCATCTTGGGCAAAGACCAATCAAGGTAACATTTGTTATGTACATCAATGTTACAGCTAATCTAGAAGAACCACAGTGTATGCCAATCATGCAAACTCTTGTAAACTTGTTTTACTTGTCTTTAATTACAGACACATTACAGGTTATGCTCCGGAAGATGGAGACATTGGAAGAGAACCAGCGAGAGGCTCTCCTGTTCAGGCGACCACAGGGCAGACACACTGAAGAGGTGCCAGTGATGGACCTACAGGTGGCCCAAACACAGGCTGAACTTCAAGACCTTGAGGAGCGCCTTAAGGTGCTGGAGTTGCGAAAGAGAGCGGTAAGTGTTTGGAGATCCCACAAACTATGGCTTACACGCATTCAGCGTTCACATTGGTGCTGACAATAAGTTCATGACTTCTAATTCCAGACGCTGTGATGAAGTAGAAGACGGGACTGGGAGAGAAAGCTGTGGAGCTCCGCATAGAGGAAACACTCAAACACACCCCGGCAGCCCATTCAAAACCAGCCAGGTGAATGAATCATGTTTGCAACTTCCATATCCAATGTTTCACATGGCTATGACACAAATCTAGAATCACATAATATTTTAATTGATGACGTATATTATTTTAGATGTGATTTTTTTAATGACTTGTATAGCCCCTTTTCACACGTGCGATTATGTTAATCGAAAACTAACTTATTTTGTGCTTCCTTGTCAGGGCCAACAGACAGAACTCATAGCGGGAACTGGAAGAAGATTTTAATTCATTTTTTGCACTTTGTTTGTTTGGCACTTTTGTTTTGCAGTGTTTGTTTTGCAGTGTTTTTTTCTTTGCAGTTTTTGTTTTGCAGTGTTTGTTTTGCAGTGGCACTTTTTATCACGTATGTATATATTTTGGCCATTTTAGTTTTTTAATTGTAAATGTTACATGCATACTTTGTGCATTGTCATTTTAGCAGACGCTCTTATTTACAGTAAGTACAGGGATATTCCCTGGAGGAAAGTAAGGTGAAGTGCCTTGCCCAAGGACACATCATTTGGCAACCTTCTGATTTAATAGCCTGATTTCCCAACCGATCAGCCATCTGACTCCCCTTTAGTATAGGTAGACCACATATTTAGGATTCCTATATGGTGAATGTATATACCTTCCTGCCAAAGTAAATTCCTTGTCTGTGCAAACTTTCATGGCGATTAAAACACTTTCTGATTCTGAAATGCTGCCTCGTTTATGATTTAGCTTGAGTCAGGCTACACATCACACAAACATATTCCTCCTAAGGTTGGCTATCTATTATACCAAAACAAGTAGCCTTCTGGGCAAATGAGGTCTGCATATGAAGGTTACTTCATAATTAAGTAAATTGTTGACGTCGCAGTTACGGACTAGCAACGTCACAAAATTACGTTGCTAGGAGGTCGCGGTTACGGACTGGCAACGTCACAAAACAACGTTGCTAGGAGGTCGCGGTTACCGACTGGCAACGTCGGAAAATAACGTTGCCACGACGTCGCGGTTACGGATTGGCAACGTCCCAAAACAACGTTGCTAGGAGGTTGCGGTTACCGACTGGCAACGTCGGAAAATAACATTGCCACGACGTCGCGGTTACGGACTGGCAACGTCAGAAAATTACGTTGCTAGGAGGTTGCGGTTACGGACTGGCAACGTCGGAAAATAACGTTGCCACGACGTTGCGGTTACGGACTGGCAACGTCGGAAAATTAACGTTGCCACGACGTCGCGGTTACGGACTGGCAACGTCACAAGATGACGTTGCGGCAACCTACTGGCGCCCCACAGATGCACGGTCGCCAAAGACGTTGCGGCAACGTATGTTTGGTCATCGCGTGACGTTGCGACAACGTCAGGGCAACGTAAATGTGTTAGCTGGGATGTCATTTCAATAACATTAATAATATGCAAAGAAAGCGCTTTGCTGATTATGGACACAATGGTGCTTTTTTTTTTTTTCTGGTCCCACAATGGTTTGATCCACAGCCCCAGCCCTCAGCAGTGATGCAGGTGCATGTGTGAAAATCGGACAGTATCTGTTTGTGTTGTTGGTGGCTGATGTCCAGTAAGTAGTTGTAAGAAAGGATAGGTTTGACAATTTATTTCTACCACACTAATACAATAAAACATTCATAACTTTCACATTTTTCCCTGCATTGGTCACTATGTTTGCTAGCTAGCTAGGTAACATCACCAGCTGTTTGAATTAGAGTCAGAGTGAAGCTAGCAGTGCAGTAGTTGTGTTCCTTATCTGACAAGGTGACTTGAGTGTCTACTATCTGAAATGCAGGTAGGCCTAGCTTACGTGAAATTTAATCCAGTTAATCGCACCACAGTGAGTTCACTATGTTGGTAGGGTTCACACACACTAAGCTAGCTGCATTTGCATAGCTAGCAAACAAACCGATGGAGCAAACATTAGCTAGCAGCTATTCCATTTGGCATCGTCAAAAGATGGAAACTTTGCTATCGTCAATTTAATCCAATATCAGCACGGATATTGTAGTTCTTCAAATCCATTTGCCATGGTTAGCGATACTGAACAGAACTATACTATATTCTACCATTGTCATAATTATCTTAAATGGTCTCGTTGCAAAAGCTTAATCGTCTCTAGGGACTTTGAAGCACCTGTGCCGATCTGGAGTAAACTGGCGATAGCAAAGATGATGGCAAATACCACACAAACGGAATTGGGGCTCGCTCACTCTGCAAATTCTGATATTCTGGGAAGCCAGCCAATATAAAACCAAAACATGAATTATATTAATATGACAAAAGGTTGCAGTTTGCGTTAAGTAAAGGGTGAACTCATACAGCTGTCAATCCTTGTCAATGCAATCCGTTTCACCTTTCCGAACTGTCTAGCTACCTGATAGATCGAAGCCTATTCTAGAAGAATGGTAATAAATGATAGAAGCTCATCTCTTACTGTAAATAACCTGCACATTGCGTGTGCGGCCAGCATGGTAGAAAAATTGCAGAAAAAGACAGACATCAGAGCATTTCAGGACACCAGAACGCAAAGAAAGAACCCTAGTGGCCTAAACTCAAAGACTAGCGTTAGTTGATAACATTTTCATAAAAATGATGTGAAATGTGGTCATTGAATGTTTCATAATGATGCCATTAGGCCGAGGAGGCACCAGATGACAAACAGACAATCAGGTAGGCAGGAACAGACTGGCAGAGACAGGGGGTCTCGTGTAAGTTTGTTGAGTCTCTTGTTTGGCAACATGATGGGTTCTCTTCTTTAGACTTGTAAAATAGGGACATAATTGGACAATGCCATGGATACCCCCACTCTCTACTTAAACTGGTGACTGAACCAACATTAGTTTGAGGCAATGGTATTGTTGTTGTGAATAATTGTGTAGTATTGGGTACTGGTAGTTAGGAGGATGGCAAACACCTTATGTCTTTTCTAGGAGACAGACTGTGAGTCAGTGAGGGTGGTGAAAGGGAAAGAGCCAGGGAGAGACTTCAGATGACAGTGTCACAGCCATGGCAGGACCGGGGGTCAACCTTTTTGCCAGCAGCACCAGTATAGGAGACAGTGGCACAGCACTGTCTAGTCACCTCGGTGGTGGCACAGAACCATATTAGCCACACCCACAATTTATAGAACCGCAGACTCTTGCCAACAAAGTGTTGAGAAATGGTTTCGCGATTTTCCCAGACTTTATGATGGTTCAATTGAGATTATTGGGTGTGCTTTGCCTTCGGCAAGGGCACAACCATTGTTATCTCACATATATATTATTATTTTATTTATTTATTTTCCAACCCCTAAAACTTTGTCAATATTTGGACTATATAGACAACCTAAGTGTCAAAAGTTTCGTCTTGTTAGCAATTGAGTTGCTTGTATTTGGATTTACGTTCCGTTGCACGGTTTAGTAGAAATTCAGTTTTTGTGGCGAAAAGTGAAGCTAACGGAGGCTAACTTGCTAGCCACAGTCACTGACGCCACTAACGCCACTAACGTCACTAACGTCACGAAAACTCGCAAGACTATCTCTAGCAGAATATTAGTTTAGCAGCTCGTTAACTTCTGGGAGATGGCTACTGTAGGCTAACTTTTTTACAGCAAGGCAGCTGCACGCCACAAGCAAAGAGGCCTGGGTGATAACTATTTGCTCATTTTACATTGTGATATGACACACAATTGTGATGTGTAATGTACAATATAAGGTAATATTATTAAGGAAGTACATCTACTTTCGGAAACAGTAGTCTAATATTTCACTGAAGCATTAGCATCATGACATTAGCCTCTGTTGCCCGGCCAACACATACTACAGCGGTCTATGATGCATCTGTTTTCAATCGAAAAAATAAACATTCCTCACAAATACATTTTCGTTGTAGGATTTATTATGACAGTAATAAATAATAGTAAGTAATAATAATAATAATAAGTAATAAATGACAGTTAGTCTAGTAGCTAAAAAAACATCTCCACAGCTGTTTACAGTTCGTAGATTAGAATGTCAAACGGCGGCACATGTTCGGTACAGACCTTACTTCAATCAAAAGTCTTTCAATAGGTGAAACTATCTTACTAGTGACTATTAACCTGAACTCCATTGACACAGCCTAAACTTTGTCAATCTGTTCATGAAAATTTCAGCCTAGACCGTACAACGGAAGTAACGTTAAATCGAATTCAACCAATGCAATCGCTACCAAGACAGTCTAATAGTGGTAGTAGCCTACAATTTACCGGGGCAGCTTCTCAGCAAGGCTATATCGCATTTTGCCTTCTTACTGACAATGATCGCTACCACTGACATTTTTATGAATGAGTGATTTTCCCCTAAATAAATGTCAAGCGTTATTGGGGGCACATTTTCAGTTAGCAGTTGGTACTATTTGAATCGCGATTCCATTTGAGATAGCTACTGCTGCAGTGGTGTAGTCTATGTTTTTGTAGTGAGTATACTGTGATTTTCCCCTCCCAGCCTCATACTTGCCTGTCCCAGAGCGACACCCCATACAGTGGCGATTTTAGATCCTTTTAGGGGTGCTCAAGCACCCTTAAATTTAATCTCAGCACCCCTAAAAATAATAATAAATGTTTTTTATCATGCTGGTAGGTCATGAAGAAAGGGACATCCTTAGTTTTTTAATTCATTCAATATTTTGCATAATAATACATAAGTGTATTAATTGATATCCAGTGAAATTAGGGATTTATATTAGCAAGGGCGTTTAGCACTTTTGCAAGGCACTGTATTCATGTGCTGAGCACCCCTAAAGGTCTGATCGTAGAATCACCCCTGACACCATACACTAAGCACTGTGACGTTTCCATATACAAACTGCGTTTGTATGTCAGCATGCGTGCTGATATCTACTGTTCCTAACTCTCGGTCCCTCCACTCTAACCATCTCCCTGTACTTACTGTAAGTCGCTCTGGATAAGAGCGTCTGCTAAATGACTAAATGTAACCAAGGAGTTTTTAAACTCTAGCCTGACTTTTAGTCCACAATGCTGGCCAGGAGTTCTCACCATCTCTCTCATCATCTGAAACAAGGAAATATACACGTTGTATTCTGTTTACTGCTGTACTCAGGCACACGCACAGACATACGATATCATATGTAAGTTACTGACACTTAGCCTACAAGGTAACAGTAACGTTGTGGTAGAATTTTCTGGCTGGTTTTCTGTGGTAACGTAAATGATCGGGTCATCATGATATCAGACTGTGGGAGCTGTAGTATCACCCGACCCAACATACTTTTAAAAACACTGAAGTAGTGTTATTTGGGTCTGTTTACGTTTCATATCTCGTTATTTTAAAACGTAGTTCAAACTGTACGTAGTTGGGAGAAATGAAAGACCGCACAAAGAATGACAGCCAAACAACGTCTTTTTTTAAGGGAGCCGGAGCCAAACAACCTTGCTTAGTAACTTTAAGTGACGTCACGTCAGATCCAGGGCACGGCAACGAAAGCCCCAAATATCCAATTTTCACTGATTCACAATACAGACGGGGAGACTGTATGAATAAAAGCGAGAACGTTCTGTCACAAAACGATGTTGTTACGTATCATTGCGCCTTTGTAAGTGGGTATACGGAAATCCTTGGCTTTTCCGAGTGGGTATACGGCGTATACCTGCGTATCACGTAGATTACATCACTGTACTGCTGGTAACGTCGTTGTTAAAATAAGCTTCAAAGGGGGTTCTTTATTAATGAATGATTGCAATATGAGTAGGCTAAATGCCTGAAAATATCACAAGTTTAAGTTTTAAATCATAGAGATTAGGTCAATTTTTACACCGGTCTGCCGAATGTTTTCGTTTTGATTAAACTATGAGGTTGCTGATCACCATTCCCTCTTGCAGGGGAAATGAGATGACAACTATTTCTTTCTACTCTTCACTCTTAGTATTTTGAGTTGTAAATGAGCAGAAAAAATATATACTTATATATGTAGTCTTTATAAATAAGTAGGCTATGCATTTTCTATATAAAATATACAGAAATATCAGTTGTAAAATGTAATTTAAATACGGACCCCTGCAACCAACGAAAGTAAGCACACCCTACAATTTCCCCAGAAATTGTACCCTCTCTAGTTTTAGATGAGACTGCACCATTCCCATTGTAATTACATAAACTGCACCCATACAGTGCACAGTACATACTGGCCTTTCTTGGTATTGCTGGTTGTAAATACTGTACACCTGCATTCATACTTGACTGATAAGAAACACTACTATAACTACATTTGAACAAGTTGAGACAACCCTTCAGTTACTAACTAAAATTATCCAGGAGTATTAATTATGGTTCCTCAATATACATTTAACATATTACAATGTAGGCTGTATTACAGCAACCATTTTGGTGTCCCCCTCAGAAATTGCTCTTGAGAAAATGTCATATAATTGTCCCCCCCAAAGTTGATAGCAGATTTTCGCCACTGGTCCACACCTGTACCCATCGCCCGGGTGGGGCAAGGAGGGACATGGGACTGAGAGTCAGGATGTCTGAAAAGTATCCAGACCAGACCACACCAGGTCTCGACAAATCAATCGAGCCGCTTCAAGGTCGTGGACCCCCACTCAATTAGTATTTTAGGCTTGTATATTTGTTTATTTCTTTGATTTTGATTTTTGTTTTATTGATAATTTAATAATTATCAATTTAATTGATGTTTAATTTGATTCATTGAAACAATGTTGTAAAAGGTTTGAGAAGGACTGCCCTTCCAAATCAAACGTATATTAAAAGAACTGCTATCCATGGTTTCTCCCCAAAAAGAACATGGCCTAAAAAGCCAGGGGGAGATTTACTCCATGATCTTGCGCAGCAGCGGAACAAAGGCATTTCTGAACTAATACCTGGGCACTGCATTAGTTATTGTAACTATTGTATGTGGACTTAATGTTTGATCGAGTACAAACGTGTTTTTGGGAAACTGTGTTTGAGAATCTGGGGTATTTGTCAACCAAGGAGAGAAGGGAATTTTATATACTCACACATACTGTTTGCAAGCTTATAACCATACGAGTAGATTTCACCAAGGTACCCGCCAACTGGATACCTTGTCACACAACACTAAATTTGAACAGGTTCAAAAAGACAAACACTAGCATACTACTCAAACCATATATCCATATAGTCAAGAGTTTTTAAGATTTCTGTTTAAGTTTTTTTTTTTCAATGTTTAAACGTTTTGAAGTCTCTTAAATACAGATGTCTATACTACGAGGGTAATACCCTCGTAAGGAGGGATCTGTGGTGGTCTCCACAAATCTGTATTTAAACATAACATACTATGCTGAGGTTACCGTAGTACACCGCTCAAGCAGAGGCCATTTCAGGTCACAGTCGTTACTAGCAGCTCCTCGAATAACACCAGGCTGGGTCAGATGGCCACTTGAACAAAGAACTAGCTAAATCATTTTCCTGTGCAAGATATGCCCAGAACATTCCCTTATTTGGCCCCCCCTTCTGTGTCCTCGGGAACGTTATCTTTAACGAAATGTTCTCGGAGTTGTGTACAGGACAGGATGCCAGGTCATGCTGACACAGACGGTCCGCTTTAGAGCCTGACCGACGGGGCCAAGCAACGAGAGAAACAAACGCACAACACACTTCCATCTGGTAATCGTTAATCAAGACTGATTGGTAAGAGGAAATCTAATATTATCTGTATGACGTGTTCTGATCTGTATAAATATCTGTTGAATTCATGTCCAGTCGGACTGATCTCGGCTGATTTGGTCTAGCGAATGTTTCCCCAGCCTTGTTTGATACAATAAAGAGCCTTTGCATTTTGAACTGAACCCAACCTCTCCTGAGCCTTATTCTTACGAAGCAACCTGGGAAGTCCTAAAACCAACCTTCCACACTTTGGAAAACCGAGGTTGATTGGAACCTTTTCTTGCTGTTTCAGAAATCTGAGATCTCACCCAATTAATGTAATTTATTCTTACTGAGTAAAACTCTAACTACCATATTTATTTATTTTTGTCTGCTGGTAAAAGTTCAAGACAAATTGTACTTCGTCTTGAGTTTGTATATTTCGTTAATAATTATTTTCTCTGTGGTGTGACCGAGTACTTAAAACATATTGTCTTCTGGATATTTACTGTTTTGTCCTATAAAACCTGTTCTTGAGTTGTTAATAAATGAAATAAAAATGTTCTTGACATAACTGTACATAAGGTATACATTTCCATTGTTAATATATACCAACAGTTTGGTGTTTCTGTCATTTCTTCATGAGAATGAAATTATTAGCAGAGCAGATCTAGTTTTGGATAAAGGTGATGTTGTGTACAGACAGGCCAGAGAAAGGTTTCCTAACAGTGTCCATTTGGCATCTGATGAACTTCCAGATAAAGTTTGTGCACGCAGGTCAAAGTATCAGGTGGACTTGACTCAGCTGTCTGTGTATGGAACTTTTGGAGGGGGAGAGAGGCTTTTAAGCCTTGAACATGGACTGAGCTTTCTGTCATCAGATGTACAGTATGGGCTGCTTATCATGTCAGGGTTATGTATCGCAGTTTTCAGATACGGATCTGGTCCGTGCGGATAGTTTGACCCACACTCCAGGAACACAAATGGAATGCCACTGTCCTCCAGGATGTTGAACTTTGGTACTGCTGTGATGCTGAAATTCAAACATCTGAGTGACATGATTGACGGATCAAGTTGTGCCACACAATGTATGACATCCAGTCATCTTGTATGTATGAACTCAAGCCTCTTTCATTTCACTGTGTGAACACATCCAACCAGAGGAAATGCTTATTCAGACACAGGCTGCAGACACACAGCTGTTGATATACCTCCTCTGTTAGAGGAAGCTGTCAATGAATCAAACATGCAAACAGCCACTGATCAGTCTGAGAACATTTGACCAAAAATGTCAGCTGACACAAATGCTGTTCAACGAGAGGTTGATGTTACATTCCTACACAGGCTTCTCCTGCACATGAGTGTAACTTCACAGAAGAAGTGATGAACACTTTTGTAGATGATCTTTGTAATGATGTAATGGAAGGTTTGTCCACTGATATCAGTTTTACATCTGATGTTAACAAAATGTCTCATTCCCTCCTACCAGTGCTGACAAAGAAGCAACAAGAGAATCCAGTTTCCTTTCATCACATGATGCTCATTGTGAATCAAACGTTTCACCCTCAATAGGAAACAATGTGTCCACTAAGCTCTCTGATACTATACTGATAGGAATCTCCTGTAAACTGACAAAGTTTGGTAAACAGCGGAGGGAAAAACTGAAGGGGAGACTAAGGCTGAATCCCAATACTCCCCCTTACCCCTTCCCCTTAGTTTTGCGCGTTCCCGTGAGAGCTAGCGGTGTCCCAATACTCTTTTGGAGCTAGGGGTAGGGCTAAGACTAAGGGGTATACACCCCTTAAAAACAAGTAAGATCGGGAGCTTACTTGAAACCTAGAGCTATGTGAAAACTGCGCGACCGGCAACAATGGCGGCCAGATCATCCAGAGAGTCCGATAAATGTAATATTTTCGGCTTAATTAATTGATAAAAAAATTATGACAGTGTTGTTTTGTGTTATATACAGTCATGAACATATATATTTGCAACCATTTTCCTAATTGAAACGTTTCTAAAAATCGCTAGTTTGGTACGCTAATGTTACAGTCCCGCATTTCTTTGACTAGCATGTCTACAGTTTTAAGTAGACTCCATTAGCAGCGAATTTCGTTTAATATCAGTGCATAACACTACTTGCTTTGGAGATATCGATACGTGCTAGATGACATACCTGTAACCAAGTGGCGTCCCATTTCTTAGGGCTATGTAGCCCTTATCCCTAGGGCCAAGGGCTAGGGGTAAACTAAGCTAAACTAAACTTTTAGAGCAAAGAAAAGATCTAACTCAAACCAGACATCAAAATAATCTTGATATTAGACAGAAGAAAACCCTGCAAAATATTAATAAGTATAAACACAACTCTGAATTAAGGGAAAACATAAATCATACATCAGAGATTCTTACGGGAAAAATCTGAGTCAGAGAGAAAAAGAGAGAGAGCGTGAGGAATTCCTACAGGGAAAATGCTGAATTTAAACAGAAACGAAAACAGTATCTAAAGCAGTATGTTTCTAATAATTATAGAACAACTAATATGTATATCAGAAACCGTTACAGTCAAAGTGAAACTTTTCAACAGAAACAAATGATCTACATCAGAAACCGTTACAGTCAAAGTGAAGCTTTTCGACAGAAACAAATGATCTACATCAGAAACCGTTACAGTCAAAGTGAAGCTTTTCGACAGAAACAAATGAGCTACATTAGAATCCGTTACAGTCAAAGTGAAGCTTTTCGACAGAAACAGAAATCTTATGTCACTCATTGTTATGCAAATTACAGAGTATTCAGGCTCAGACACAGACAGTTTATGAAAGAACTAATGAGAAAAAAATATAACAATCATTCATTTAAGATGATGCATAACATCAGATGTACAGTGAGCATGAAAAGAAAATACTCGGAGTGAAACAGAGACCAGAGAAACACAGAGTCTGCAACACGAGACAGTTGAGAATAGATTGATGAATAAAACCATATCTGTGTTTAGATCTAATATTAAGGCTGGTCCCACTTATGTCAGCACTGTGTGCCAAAAAGGCCATGTTTCCCAAACAGGTACGAACCTGCACAAGGTCAAACTATGACAAAAATCCAAATGTGGTTGCACAATGTCTGACAGGAAAGTATGTTCATGTTTGTGATGAAGCCTGCAGAAGTGAACCATGCACAGTTCCTGATGAGACAAGGAAAGAGTAGATTTGTCACACATGCCAGGCTCATCTAAAGAAAGGATGCATGCCAAACCTCGTAGCAGATAATAAACAGAGAGTTGTCTGAAATTCCCAGCGAAGTGTTAGATCTGAATATTCTGGAAAGACATTTGATTGCTAAGTGCATACCGTTTGCAAAGATAATTCCTCTTCCAAGAGGCAGACAAAGACTGATCATGGGAAATGTGTGTGTGCCATCTGAGGTCCAAGAAACAGTCAAAGCATTACCCAGACTGAGGAGTGAGTCTCTGCATTACTGAAACTGAAGCGGATTCATCCACAGTATCAGGATGTTACTATTAGAGATGAAGCCGAACTCTGTGACCCAACACTTCCTGATGATGATGATGATGTTAGCATGGGGGAGGATGACTATGATGATGCAGCTTTGATGCAAATTGACATGTGTGAAAGAAATGCACCGTGTGAGGCAGAAAATGAGCCACCAATCCAAGGACTTGGTAACAAACTGGATGAAGTCAGATCCAAACTGTTTAATGTGTAAATCATCATAATTGATGAGATCTCGATGGTTTCGAAGCCTCTTTTTGTTATGTGGACGCACGACTGAAACAGATCAAAGGCAATCAGAGAGCGTTTGGTGCTATGTCAGTTTTAGCTGTTGGAGATTTTTATCAGCTGCCACCTGTGCGACAGTCTAAACCGCTCTGTGTACATGATCCAGCAGATATTGACCTGTGGCAGGAACATTTTCAGATGATCACTTTGACTGAGATCATGAGACAGAAAGATGATGTTGCCTTTGAAGACATGTTGAACAGGATTCGGGTGAAACATAAGGCAAACGAGCTGTCTCAGGCTGACAGAGATTTGTTGAGAGACCATCACTGAACAAGCTTGTTGTCCCACTGAGGTTCTGCACATTTTCCCCACAAATAAGTTGGTTGATGAACACAACTCAGCAACACTGTCTTTGTTCCATTCCAACATTATAACGATCGATGCAGATGACTTTCAGAAAGATCCCCGAAAAGGCAAAATGGCACGAAAAGACACACCATATAAGGGAGGTTGAAATGATTTAGCACACACTCTGAAAGTTGCTGAAGGGGCTTGTGCCATGCTCACCAGAACCTTTGATGTTCAGAAACGGTGCTTTTGCCATACTGATGAGCATTGTGACTTCTGAAGATGATCAACACATCACTAAGCTGGGCCCGAGGATGGACAATCAGACAGGTGTAACAAAAAACCAGAGTGGAGCTCCAGAATCTGCCAATCTTGTTTACATCGAGAGAGCAGAGGAGAAGCTGAAACAGAACGGAGTGGTACGTAGACAGTTTCCTGTGAGGCTGGTGTTCTCGTGCACTGTCCATAAAACCCAGGGCCTCACGACACATGCAGCTGTGGGTCACTGCAGAAAATCTTTGAAGCAGGTATGGCTTATGTAAGTCTCAGCAGAGTGACGTCTCTCAGTGGTCTTTATTTACTATATTTGGATGAAAAGAAAATATACGCCAATCCTGAAGTGACTGCAGCGCTCGAGACCATAAGACAAGCCGATGTGGATCACATGATGCCTTTTCTTCAGGTGACATCTCACATTGGTGACATCAAGAGACACCATGAGCTGAGGCTAGTAGATGTACTGTGTCTGAAAGAGACTCACCTGCATGGCTCTTTTGTTGCAGACAGTCTTCAGCCGGATGGCTACAACATGTTCAAACGCAACAGACACGTGTCCTACACTAGATATCCTCAGATGGCCAGCAAAGGAGGTGGTGAGGTTGCTGTTTATGTGAGAAACCACATTCAGGTGCGTGAAAGACAGTATTTGCATAATGTGACTGATCTTGAGTTTGTGGCTTTAAAGGTTGAGGCTCCATTCTGTGCAGTGATTGCAGCTGTGTACAGATCTCCTGACTAGAGTTTGAGACCGTTCCTGGAAAACCTGGTAAGCCTTTTGGATGCACTTGAGGTGTTGGACTATCACCCTGTTATTGTGTGTGGAGACTTCAATGAGAATCAGGTACTCGGGTCAACAAAGCCAATTCTAGATCTGTTTCAGTCTAAAGGATATGTACAGCTGATCACCTCTTCCACCACAGACAAGAACACACTGCTTGATTTAATTTTTATTTCCCAGCCACAGAGATGTCTCCAGTCAGGGGTCATGAGGACGTATTACAGCTATCACAACCCAGCGTTTTGTGTCCTGTCCACCAGTAAACCATGAAGAGGTCGGTGAGTCTTAAAAATCATGAACAATTTAAAGAATTACTGCCTGAGGTTTGTATTTTTGGGGAAGAGATAATAATGTTTTCTTTAGATAAGTATTAAGAAAAGTTTTATCACAATATGCTATTGATATTTAACAGAATCAGATAATGAATTTTTCCCAGATACTGTAAGTTTTCTCAATATTGAGCGTTTCTCCTCATAAAAGATTATTTACAGCTGTTATAATACTTATAATTTAAATAATATGACACATGTAAGTTATAAAGAATCAAATGATGATAATATATTAAAATGATAATAGGTATAATATAAATACATTTATATTACCTCTATATTCAACACGTTGTGGCCTGTGCATTTATCTGGGTGGGTTGGGTCAGGATTGATAAATGCACAGGCCACCACTGTCAGCAGTTCTATAAAAGCTGCTACATTTACCATCAGAAAGCATGAGCTCTAGGTGCAGCACATGCTTTCTGATGTACCAATAACACCAGCTGATACCCCACTGGGGTGGAGGGCAAAGTGGGTTGAGGGTGGGGTGGCCGGTCAAAGAACTATAACTCTACTATAACTACAACTGTTTAGATGTTTAGCTTTGTTTCCTCCAGACAGGAGACATGTTCTCCTGTATCCTTCATGACAACATCCTTCAGCACCAACCAGCGGCGTAACAATGACTTGGCGGCCCGAGTGTAGATCTCACCAACGGGCCCCTTGACCGACCTATCGTCAGGCGAAATTATTGAGTGTTGGGCTTAGCGAGGCGCATGGAAATGTACTTATTATCAGTGTTGCGTCTGAACACGTTCATAAACTCGTTCATAATTTTGGTGAACGTGAACTGAACGTAGCCTACTGAATTAGGATACTGCCTGATGAACATACTGTGCAGTGGACGCATTCATTCTGGTGTCTGTGAATGGCGCGTTCACTCTTTTTATTTCGTTTAATAAGGTGCCAGATTTCTAGAGACTTCCAGACACACCGTTAACAGTCTTGTGTCCAGGGTTGCCCAACCTGTCAATCGCTGCGTGTGCTTTCTTTCTTTCTTCTACTGTCTATGCCTGGCAAGTGTGAGAACGCCGAATTGCGTAGAGGCAGAGAGCGGTATTGCAGACGGCAGCCACATAATGAAAAAAAGAACTGAACTAACCTAGTTCATTATTTGGAGCTTTGAACTTAGTTCAACATTTTGAATTATTAACTATGAACTGAACTAGTTAATGTAGAAAGTGAACTTTCCCAACACTGCTTATTACAATACACATTGTGAATTGATTGGTGAATGTTTGATTTTATTTTTGTTAGCTAGATATGCTAGCTTAACGTTTAGCCTATCTAGTTTTAGCTATTTTACAACAACATCCTGCACATTGTTTTCAATATCTAACCTGGCTGTTGCTTTATGCCTATACGTGCATTTTAATGCATTTAATGACGTTTGATAGCCATGTCTAAATGCATTCAATGGGCTATACCAGACAGTAAACGTTAGCCTACCCTGGTGGCTGAGTTTCACTCATTGCTGTTGGGCCGGGGGTCAGACGTAGCGTCCTCTTGAACACCTCGCCACAAATCCAAATGAAGATAATTTTGCCAGTTTTGCCACCCTTTCATCCTGCTCTTTGCGTTCGTGCCGCTTCCACTTTTGTGTTTTTGAATGAAGGGCATGGGGTAGCCTACTTACCGCAATTACTCAACACGCAACGCAATGCAACACAACAGGATGACAAACGATCACAACGTGTGGGTGGGCTATAGAATCTTTGACAACATATTACCCAGACAATATTACTTGATAAAAACGAAATTCGTTTCATTAAGCAAAAGGCAAATGAGGCAAAGAGAATTATTTGCTGTTGTTAAGACTGACTATTGTTAAAATGTTTATTAGGAAGCTGAAAATAACCAACACTATAATTGAGAAATGTTTGCGAATTGATCGGACTGGATCATATGTTAAACTTTCTGTGATTTACGCGGAGCGAGGGGCCCGGTCAGTTCTTCAGGTAGAGTTCTCACTTGAGATCGAGGACGGGCCCCCTTTCGCCACGGGCCCTAGTGCAGCTGCACTCCCTGCACTCCCTATAGTTACGCCACTGGCACCAACTCCAGCACAACCACACACACTTCAACATCATCTTCATGAACTGTCATCCCAAACCAGACCCATCACAGAGAAATCTTCTGCATCCTGCCATCCCAGTCTTCCTTCAAAGCAGAGCATAAAATGGACCCTGTTAACCCTCACCTGACCACCTGGCTGACCCTGAGAAAAACCACACATCATGCTGCCTCAGACCACCAGCAACAGTGAACTCAGCACTGCTGCATCATACAGAGACATGTCCTCTTCCAGCCTTGCCAGTGACCAGGGTTCCTCTCAGCTTTCAGAAGGTAGAGTGGAGATCTTGTCTTTGGAAATACAAAATATTAACTTAATTACTCTGAGTATGCTAATTCCCAGTTCCATTGTCTTTCTGTAGGCCTTCCTCTCCTGTGAATCCTTCATAGCTGAGACCCTCACAGATAAACAGAAAGTTATCATCAACACTTCTGAAACATCCACATGTTAAATCTCACTGGCAGGAAATGGTTTGTGCTCTGCATCACTATTCAAGGTATAAACTTATCATGCATCATGTGACCTTTCAGCTTATGATTTTAAAGACTAAAGTTCATGACTATATTTGTCTCCTCAGGATCAGTTCCACCTTCATGCTTGCATCATCTTCCTCTTCAGTAGAGACAAGCTGCTGTTGACTCTTTGGTTGGTGGTCACATGTCTGTCCCCCGTCTTCACACACATCCAAAAAGGATGTGAAGGGGACCAAGGGCCTCCTCACGATGGAGGGGAAAGTTGTGCAAGTATGTTGATTCTGTTCATCACAGTAACACACTGATACACTAACTTTAATCAACATTCCCAGTAATTACAATGTGTGCACTGATCTCCTGTAGGTTTATTGTTTAATCAAACCAGTATTATAAATGTTTTACTAAATAAAAGCTGTCACTGTGACACGTTTCATTCTAACTACATTAATAAGTGCTTTACTGTGTTATTTAGCTGTCATCTGTGAGGATGATTTGCATCAGGAGAGAGGAGGTCCCACTGTGTCAGCTAAAGCTGCAGCAGGTCCTCTGTGCAGCATCAGGCCTTCATAAAGAGGCTCAAAGGTAAAAATACTCCTGGTTTCCTCTTGAAGGACTGTACCCATCTTTCCAGTGGATTGGATGGATTTAGTAGTAATTATAAAACGAATAAAATAAAACAGGACCCACACTCATGTGCTGACATTTGGGAATGCTCTCCATCACGGCCACATGTATTGATGATCAGGTTATCTTTTAATAAGTAAAAATGTTATCAACTGTCCACCATATGGAAACTGATGATAGCAGAACAGTTTATAGAACATTTTATTTGGCCATTCTAAAGACCTCCAAAAATAGCAAATTTATGAAGAAACACACTTAATTGAGTGAAATCCTGTCTTAGTTTGGGGTATCAGCTGGTATTTTGGTTTGGTAACACATTTCAATATAACTAATATTCATAATAGTAGTTTCAGTATTTCCCCTAGGATTTTTTTTTGCAGGGGAGGCAGGTCTGTCCGCCCCCTCCCCCCCCCCCCCCCCCCCCCCCTCGGCCGAAATAAAGTTCTAACCCTATATTTTGGAGTAAGTTAATGATATAGTCTAATAACAAATGTAATATTGCATATATTTTTGTCCTATTTTCCGTAAAGCAATACAGTTAGGCTACTTAAAGTATGTTCTAAATGGCAGAAATGTGCTGCCAATTAATAATTGACGTAAAAACTTATTGTAAATGGTCAGTAGCCTAGCCTATCGATCAAGGTACTCGAAAGCATGTACACTGTCGGCTTCATTTGATCTTGATAGGCTAAGCATTCTGTAGCAAATAATAACAGTATACCTACTATTAATAAAAACTACTTCAGCATAATAATGCACCTAAAATACAAATGTGAGCAAGGGTAGCAAGCTCTATCGAATCAACAGACATGCAATTATGCTAGCAGGGGAAGAATACAAACAACAAAAATCACCAGTTAACTTAAATTTGCAATAACTGTAGACTAATACAATAACAGGCTTTAATGAACTGAAAACATAAGTTATATGACTTACAGTTCTCAAGGACGCACACACGCAATCTCAACTGCGCTGTGAAGCACGTTTCCGTGCTATTCTCCGACATGCACTCTACCTGCTGATAAACGGCCTAAAATCTTGTACAGCCCTATTTCTGATACAGTGGCGGCAGAAATGTAGCCGTGGCGGGCCGCCACAACAAAATCAACGTAGGGGAAACACTGAGTTTTGTTTTTTACAAAAAAGTTTTCTTTTTTGTAAAATGATTAACATAAGAATATACAGTTGATTAATAATATTATTGTTGAAATATAATATAACATATCACATAATAATGGACATTATTTGAAATCCATAACAGAACATGGGGTCAGATGGCTGAGCGGTTAGGGATTCGGGCTATTAATCAGAAGGTTGTTGGATTCCCGGCTGCGCAAAATGATGTTGTGTCCTTGGGCAAGGCCCCTACTTGCCTCGTGTCCCTGTACGTACTGTAAGCCGCTCTGGATAAGAGCGTCTGCAAAATGACAAAGAATGTAACAAAAAAAAAGGTGAACATGACTGAACCTTGTAATTTCAGTTTTTCCAACTACTTCAAGTGTTTTTGAGGTTTTTGTAATAATCAAAAAATACACCTCTCATTTAAAAATCTGTTGTATTGTTAATATTTTATTAAAATGTTTCTAATGCTTTAAAAAACTTATTGTGTCGCCTTCATAAAAACTGAACATTCATTATTCTTACTGGACTTGTCCAGTTTAAGCTTTCATTTATTCCTTTCCTTCTAATATCAGTGTACATACCAATGGTCATATTGGCTTCTTTAAATATATATTTGTTTAACAGTTGAACTTCTTTATACTGTATTGTTCAGCACTGTTCTTTTTTACATGTTTTACAGTAGTTTTTTTTTCAATGCTAATTCAGCTCCACATCCTTCCACAAGTACTTTCCAGCTCTGAAAAGAGTTCCAGCAACTACATTTCTGATTTTTTTCCTTTTCTCAACTTATTTAGGATCTTTAGTTGACTTCATTTTATAAGGATTGAAAAATAAATCAAAATATGAACAGAATTAATCTCCCATCTCCTTCTTTAAACCTTCAACTTTTTCTGCTAGCACTTTTTTTCAGCCATTTAATCAATTCTGCCTTTTTTTTTCCAGCAAGTTCAAGTAATTCCAGTGTTGTCCTTTTACCTTCAAATTCGTTCAACCCAGACTTCAGCAACTGGTTTTCTGCAAGATTTTCACATTTTCCTACAGTTCATCTTTCAGAATTTTTCCCCTTTTTGTTTTGCATTTGTCTTCATATTTTCTTCTCTTTTCTGCTTCCATCTTGCTCCAGGTCCTTTCAAAAATACCTTTCACTGCAGTACCTTCCAACTGCCAGTACTTTAGCATTTTTCCTTCTCTTTTCTGTACTTTTCTTCCTTCATCTTGCTGCAGGTCCTTTCTAACATACATTTCAGGCCTTTTGAAACCTGAGGAAATGACTTTCTACTATATTTTCAAATTCTTCTGAATTATTTATCTTTTTGCATTTTTCTTCTCTTTTCTGTAGTTTTATGCCTTCGTCCAGCTCCAGCCCCTTTCAAAAATACCTTTTGGTTGCTTTGAAGCTTCAGATTATAACTTTCTACTACATTTTCACTATTTTCAGCTCTTTTAGCATGGTCAGCTATCCCCATTCAGGTTTTCAGCATTCTCACTGCTGTTTCACAGGAACAGCCTTTTGTAGTTATTGTTTTGCAACTTCTGAGTTCTTCCGCCGCTTTTTTGCCCTTTAACTAGCAGGGCTCTAGATTGTGACCAAATGGTTGCATTTTGCTACCAGTTTTTGAGACAGTGCAAGCATTTTTTACAAGCACTCGCGCATGTGCGACCTACAAATTTTGAATTAATTGGGTGTGCACAATGTCAGCACACGTTAGGAACGATGCATCGATACGACGTTCTAGTATGACAGCAATATCAGCGTTTCTTCTGCATTAGTACCGTAGCTAAAAGTCTTTGAAAGTTGAGGCTATTTTTCGGTAGGTTCCTACGAACATGTCTTAATCTGCCAGACAAGTGGGTTCCTCTTCGTTCTTTTGGTGAGCAGTTTCACGAACCCTTCTTACCCGGCGTCATGGAGCCTAGCAGCTAAATATTTATTTAGCAATAGCGTTGCTACTGTATCCCTGCCTGTGTTTGAGCTGTTGCGCTGTCATACTCAGCAAGTATCGTGTTGTGGTGTCGGAGGACTGATCGAAAAGTGCATCATACATTTAGGTCATTTAGCTAAGACTTGCATGTACAGTACGTAATGTCACATTAAACAATGTATTTAAACTCAAGCTTATATGGTGCGTCGCTGTATATCAGTTGTAAAAATGACAATAAAAAATTGACCCATCTGCAACCGACGCAGGCACACCCCACAATTTCCCCCGAAATTGTCCCAGGGGCGATTCTATGATCAGACCTTTAGGGGTGCTCAGCCCCCAATGAGAATGTGACATGAATACAGTACCTTGCAAAAGTGCTAAACATAAACCCCCTTGCTAATATAAATCCCTAATTTCAGTGGATAACAATTCATACATTTATGTATTATAATGCAAAATATTGAATGAAAAAACTAAGGATGTCCCTTTCTTCATGAACTACCAGCATCAAATGATAATAAACAATTAATAAAATTAAAAAAAAAATGTTGGGGTGCTGAGATAAAATTTAGGGGTGTTTGAGCACT
The DNA here is from genome assembly GCF_021917145.1 of Hypomesus transpacificus. Classification (NCBI taxonomy): domain Eukaryota; kingdom Metazoa; phylum Chordata; class Actinopteri; order Osmeriformes; family Osmeridae; genus Hypomesus; species Hypomesus transpacificus. The sequence continues at coordinate 13,593,204 of NC_061067.1, read as the reverse complement.
CCAAAAAATGGCACCCTCTCTATTAACATGAATAAATGCATTGCAGGTCAATATAAGGTGTGCCCCTAAACTTTCTGCTTGCGCTCCAAAAAATTTCAGTCAGGGGCTACTGTGCTCCTAGTAAAAAAAGTTGGTCAGGAGCCATGGGGCCTCATGTATAAAGGATTGCGCAGCTTTCATACCAGAAGATGGCGTACGGGCAAAATTCGAAAAGTACCTACGCACAGAAATATTGTAAATAAAAAAAATATGTAAAAAACGGTCGTACGCCAGGTCCTGCGCACCTTTCCCTTTATAAATCACAATCAACGTGAGATTGACCGCACGTGATTGAGCCACTGACCCCGCCTTGCCTCTTCCCATAAATAAATATGCAGATGGACAGTAAATGCACTCCTGAGGCCATTTCTTGTCTAAATTACCGTATTTCATCGAATAAACGCCGCCTTCAAATGAACACTGCACAAAAAATGAACGTTAAACTCCGCTGCGTTTATTCGAAGAAATACGGTGACTGGGAGATCGAGGCTCTGACAACCGAGTGTGGAGTCGAGAAACTGTGTCCTGTTTGGCGGCCTGTCATCAGGTATTAGCGACAAAAGAAAGTCGGCGGAGTGGAAAACTGTCACTATTTGCGCCCTTTCTTGTTTTAAACCTGTATCACTTTGAGATTTAGCTAAATGTAAAGTGCATTACAAATACAATTATAATTATTTTTATAGGGCCATAAATGCTGTGGGTTCAGTGAACCGGACCATGGCAGAAATTAAGAAGAAATGGTCCGATGTAAAACTTTAAATGAAGAAACGAGTGGTGGCGCATCGTAACAGCATGGCAGCTATAGGGTTAGCGTGACATGCATTTCCTGAGTGATTTTGTCATTTTTTTGACACCCTCAAGTTTAACAGAAGTTATTAAGTGGTGGCGGATTAAACAGAAGGCTATATAGCATTTCCCGTTTTGGGTTTTGGCATTTTGATTTGATCATCCACATTAATGATCAAACTTTAATTTTTTTGACTTTTGAATTGTGAACGTCAGAAACGTAGTAGTGGAAACTTTATTCAGTAATATTTGGTGAGTTTCGTCACTTTTCAGTTCGAATTTGCCACATTACAGAGCCAGACAAGACTTTACAGACCGTCCGCACATTCTCACGTCAAGTAAATCTTTACACATCACAGAGTGTTCGTGAAAACCAGCGTACGCAAGCTTTTTGTGCGTACGCAACGTTTATGCATGAGGCCCCTGATCTTTAAGAGCTCATCTCTGGATAGAGAATTCAGGGTATCCTGGCAGAACACCGATGGACAAAACAAAACAGTTTGCACCAACCGGCCGAGGCAGCCATCTGTGGCGCCATCTTGGAAATACAATGTACAGAAAAGAGACAGAAGTTATGTAAGGCTAATATCTGCTTTTGGTGCCCTCAGGCCAAGCAAAGGAGTAGTTAATCGAGGTGAAACTTGAAGAGGAGTCTTGAGGCGACGTTGCAAAGGCAGTAAGGGATGAAGAAGTGCATAGCTGGGAGGTGCATAGCTGGGAGGTCATTCCACCTAATAAGCAGCACTGCATGGTGGGAGTGCAAGGACCCCCTTCTTTCTCTGTACCTGGGTCATGAGAATAGGCTCTACATCAAGCGTCCCCAAACTACGGCCCGTGGGCCGAATACGGCCCGCCAACGCATTTGGACCGGCCCTCTGAAAAATGCCAGAGACTTTACCAGAGGTTTACACTGATTAATATGCATAAGTAAGTAAATGTTTTGATTTCAATAGCAATGAATATGAAAAAAGGTCATTACGATAGTAATAATGCTCTTTTAATAGGCTATATATCTCTTGATATGTACCAACGTACGGTGCATAGCAAAATAATTAACTAATCTAGCATAATTAATACATTTAAAATCATAATAAAATCTCCACAATAATACTGGTAGTCAGTCCCGCCCAGAGCCGTAATCATAATATATATTTGGGGGGGACACATTTTAGTTTTAATTAAATGAACTAGTGCACAGTGCCCGCGATGAAGTGGGTGACAGACACACACACACAGATTCATGGAATTATAGATAGGACATAGTTCTTGTGATGCTGTCGCTGAGTAAAATGTTGGTGACACACAGATTTCTGTAATTATAGATAGTACAGTGCCCGTGATGCAGCTGGTGATGACAGTTTTTCTCAGTGGCTTTGGTACCTACCTCAAATCACAGTTGAAACAATCTAAAGTACTTGTTCAACCTCCACATCATCTAGTCACTTATGCACATCATTATCTTTTTCGTTTTACATTTATAATAACATATTATAAATGTGTTATACTGGTTCTCTGTTAAATAAATGTTAGTTTATTTTATAAATATGTTTTTCCTTTTATGCTATTCAGTTCTGTAAAATAGTCTTGTATTTTCTTCACAAAGTAATGGAAATCAGATTCCTGTTGTCCATATATAGGCTAACCCATAGTGAGTTGTTTGTGTAATCTACACAGCAACAATTGTTGGCTAATAAACTTCCCAAATTTGGCCAACTCACTTTAGCTAATTTGATTCGGGGGGTGTGGACACTGCTGGCCTGTTGTAGTTTTCGCAATATTTCGCAGTCTGCTTGTCTTTAATGAGTATGTCTTAGAAAGTTGTGGACTATATAGGACTATATAATTTTCATAAAACACTCATCAGAGCAATACATCCACAGCATTTCAACTTCACACAGCGTGTGAATGTTTGAATGACTGGTTTGCACAAAAATTTACTATTCGCGTCTTACTGGGTGAGCAGTTTGCAAGCTCCACAGCTATATCCCTTGGTGCTATGCAGTCACATTTATAAACCTATGTATTTTTCTCAAATGTGAAAAAAGTATTACAAAATGGCTTGTGACATTGGGTCCTGAGATGGACACCAGCAAAAGTACAACTTTGCACTGTGCCCGGTTCTCAAGCTGACCGTTTCACCAAAACTTTAAAACACACAAACACACACAGATTCCTTGCATTATAGTATATATGCTTATTATGTATGTAACAGACTGCAAACTCCTCAGAGTAAAAAAGGTGACAGTGTCGCGGGAGGTGGGGGTGGCGTGCCCCCCGCTCAATTTTTTTGTGATTTTAATATGCAAATGACACATTTCTGGGCGTGACTTAAAGGCCATATTGCAGGTTAAACATCACTGTTGATAAATGGGTACATGAAGCACTCAAGATATGTATATAATAAAAAAAAACTCAAAATGGTGTTTCTAAATGGTGTTAAAGACCAGTTTTTGTCGTTTTTTGGTGTTAGCATTAGCATAATAGCGCAATTTGGTGATGACGTCACGTTGGGGAGAAGTGGAGGAGACTAGGCATAGATATCCATAGACATAATATAGATATCTATGGAGACTAGCCTCAGATTAGTTCTAGAACTATGGCGAATGACTGCAATTCACCAGGGCGCTTTACAGGGGTGGATCTAGAGATTTTCATTAGGGGTGGCAACGGGGTGGCAGAAGGAAGTTGTTGGGTGGCCTCCTGGAGGCGAATCAAACCCAAAGTAGGGGGGTACAGTACTCCCTATGGTAAATGATTAGGCTAGAACATTGTAGTTTAAATTAAACACTAACATTAATATTATTTATTGATATGTTCTGTAATGTACAAATAATATTTTTCCATAAGAAGATTGAGGTTCATGTTGTTTAATTGTAACTTGTTTCACTATATGCTCTTATGGTTCTTCCCTTTAGGACTGTTTTTTCACAATGTATGCTTCATGTTTTGGCTACCCGCAATGTTTGGGGCTATCTCGTTGTTATGATCAGAGACCTATGCACTTTTGTAAAGCTCTCTCTTGGAAGTCACTTTGGATAAGAATGAAACACTTTCTGTTATGTACGCTATTGCAGCTTTGTCCCAAGATCTCTGAAGACCATGCAGCTAATTTAATGCTCACCACTTGAACACAGGGGCTTATTACTTGAAAGAGGAACTAGAGATGGTACAATTTCTGTGGGAAATTGTAGGGCGTGCGTCGGTTGTGTCCCTTTGAAACTAGCTATTCTAACAACGTTGTCACCAGCAGTATTTTTCAGATGGAATCGCGATTCAAACAGTACCATCTGCTACCTGAAAATATGCCCCCAAACACGTAAATAAGCTTGATATTTATCTAGGGGGAAATGGCAAATTCAAAAGAAGTTTGCTGGAAGCGATCATTGTCAGTAAAAAAAAAGCTGACCATTTGGTCTCAGTCTAGAGCCCTGCATGGAGAAACTGCATGAAGAAGCTACGAGCCAGCTAGCCTAGCTGATGCTACTAGCCAAACTTCACTGAATGTGCCGGAAATGAAAAACGTTTGTTTTGACTTAACATAGTTTAGCCTGTAGCATTGAAGACAGCGACGCACCACACAAGCTTGAATTTAAATACATTAGTTAATGTGACAACAGTGACGTGCAGTCAGGGTAGGCAAGGTAGGCACTGCCTACCCTGCCAAAATTCAAACGTAAAAATGTTTATTAAATAATTGTATTTAATAAACTTGTATTTGTATTTTTACTGATTATTCTTGTGATTTATTTATGAAATATGTGTGTTATTCCAATTGTTTAGACGTTACGATGATAAATGTAGCAGTTACGCATAATCAAATACAACAAAATGGTAGAATAAGCAGTGCTTTTACTGTCCATTCATTGCGGACGACAACGAAAAACTCATGTTGCGCATGCGCACTTCGATCCTGTGTTCTTTAACATGCACGTCGAAAGGCACAACTCTGCTGTGCCTTTGCACGTAAATATGTTATGCCAGTAATCATCAACGTTACGTATCAAACATGGACCAATTAAAATCGAGATATTACAGGACATTTGCGCAGCTGACGTCATTACACCAGCTAAGCGTAATCCCCGCGAAATTCAAAGTAAAAATGAAGGCAGCAGTATCTCCCCATATCGTAGAACTAAGAAATGTTTCAAAGCTCGATTTAATGGCAAAAATGAGTTGCTAGCAAAAGGGAGGCCCTATGCCAACCTTGCCTGAACTACACCAGCAAAAGGGACCAAAAATTGTCCGCTCGTTTCAAACGGACTGGTATGACGTTTGGTGAGTCAGAAACTATTTTGGGTTTAATTTTGAATTGGTTGAATTAATGCCGACTGCAAGCCATTTGCCTTCATATTCAATTGAGCAGTGTGTGTTCTCATTGTTGCTGACTGACAAACATAATTGGCCGCTGTGCAATAGTTAAGGATAAAGATTGTTGCATTCTGATGCTGGAAATTGGTGTGTGTGCGTGCGTGCGTGTGCGAGAGAGAGAGACTACGATATGTCATGTCATGAGAGTAAGATATGTCATCCTGATTGAACATTTCTTGATATCAACCGTGCATGTGTGCCGCGCTTGTGCGTACTGTTTTGACGTAGCCTATTAGCCTAAACAATAAATTAGGTAATCTGGCTTTCATAACTCAGTGCCTACCCTCTTACTGACATCACCGCACGTCACTGTGTGACAATACTTACAGCACATGCAAGTCTTGAATTGCTTAAATGTATGATGCTGCCATACACCACGGCACGATAGATAGTACTTAAGCTACTAGTACCAAAGCCTGTTTAAGGAGAGCCTGCCCACTCCTTATTAAGCCCCATTGTACCGAACCAGTCAGCTGTGTTGTTAGAAAAGTGGAGGTAACCAGAGCTTGCCGTCAAGCAGTAGCTCTGGTCGTACGATGTGTATGACGTCAATGCCATTTTTAAAGGCTTTTTAGAACAGAAAGGCTATAAAAAAAAAATCTAACACCCAGTGGTGTGTATTTTTTTTGCCTCCCCTTTCGATTTCAGAATTCAAATTACTAGACAAAAAATTATATCCTGAGAAAAGTGGATTTTGAGGGGTATAGCTCCATAGACCTCCATTTATTCTGCACTTGACCGTTAGCGCCCTCATATGGAACTTGAGTGGAACTGCAACCAGTTCAGAACCCGGAAGTTTCCCGAGAGTGGGAGTTCTCCCTTTATTAGACATTCTCTGCTAGTACTGTGCAACAGTCTATCCCATGTAGTGCTAGTTCTATCCAGCCTAGCACATATATGCACATCGTATCTACTGTGTCATCTCAGTTAAACTATCAGGGCTTGGAAATACTGCGACTTGCTAAACACACAGCTGCAAGCCCCAGTGAAATGTTATATACAGGTAGCAAACTAACGTTAGCTAGCATCGCTAGCGACATTGGCTAACTCAACTTCGGTAGGCAAGCTGGCCAGTGCAAGTTGACGCTGTGTGCTTGAAAATTCTGACGCAAGTGCTAAGATTCCGATTGGCCAAGAGAAAAACTGCTAAGATTCCGTTTTGCAATTGCAAGCCCGCATGGCATGCAGAAGAAGGGGAGCCTACACCCCCCCCCCCCCCCCTAAATAATCCAATTGACCATGAAAACGGTGATTGTCGCCGAAAAGCAACAAGTTTGCAGGACTGTTTCACTCACCTATTTCGGTGGACCTTTTCCTTGTTTGTGCTCTCCTCTCCGATTCACATATGGTTTCCCAGCATCCCTCAAAGACTTCGTTGCTCTGTCCTTCCATTCATTTATGTTTAATCTTCTTTTTTTGCCGAGGTTTTGTCTTTTAATCGCCGCAGCGGACATGAAAGCAACCGGCGTCTCCATTTTTCGTTAGTGGACATAAACAGGGTTTCCGCGTGAGACTATTTTAAAGTTTAAAATACTGAGTTTTGGTCGCGCGAACACAACCCCAAAGTGATTCTGTATAGAAAGTGGCACACATACATTCAAGTCACATGGTTATTTTCGTTTTTTTGGACTTATACAGTTGTTGTTTTCAGTTTTGCACTACTGTGTGCTGTGACTGCTTGGTAGTGTGCAACAAATGCTTATTGTGTGTACTGGTATGAATGGTATGTGTGTGTCATTTGAAAATATGGCTGTGTGTACCAAATGAGAACACAAGTTCTATTTTGTGAACAGGTAAGACATTTCATGGCAAAGAGTCATCTTGCAAAGGGAGTGTCAGGTTTAGCATTTTGTGTGTGAGGTTTTCAGTTGTGTGTGTGCAGTTTTGAGAATGACGTTATTGTTTTGAGAAACGTGTGTTAACAATTGTGAAAAACTGTAAGGACCCGCGGCCACCCTGTGACTACAGACCCGTCGCCCTGACTTCTCTGGTAATGAAGTTTTTTGAGTGCCTGGTGCTGGCACACCTCAAAGCCATCACGGACCCTCTTCTGGACCCCCTGCAGTTTGCCTACAGAGCCAACAGGTCTGTAGACGACGCAGTTAACATGGCCCTCCACTTCACCCTCTACCACCTGGACTCCCCAGCATCCTATGGCAGGATCCTGTTTGTGGACTTAAGATCTGCCTTCAATACCATCATCCTGGCTCTGCTTCAGGACAAGCTCTCCCAGCTGAACGTGCCTGACTCCACCTGAAGATGGATCACAGACTTCCTGTCTGACAGGAAGCAGTGCGTTAAGCTGGGAACACACGTCTCTGACTCCCCGTGCAACGCCCGTCATCACCGTCCTTCCGCTTTCTGGGCACGATCCTCTCCCAGGACCTCAGGTGGGGAACTGAACATCAGCTCTTCTACTCAGCCATCATTCCATCAGTCCATCCTCACCTCATTCATCACTATCTGTTAAGCTGCAGCCACTGCCAAGGACAATAACAGACTACAGCGTATCATCCGCGCTGCTGAGAAGGTGATCGGCTGAAATCTGACTTTCCTTGAGGACCTGTACACCTCTAGGACAATGAGGCGAGCAAAGAAGATTGTGGCCGACTATTCCCACCCTGGACACTGTTTCAGCCACTCCCCTCTGGCAGGAGGCTGCGGTCCGCCAGGACCAAACCTTACGCCATAAGAACGGTTCCTTCCATTCCGCTACTAGCCTTATCAACAAGGCCCCCAACTGATACTGAGGGCCTCATTTATCAAGCCGTTTTCTGCCTGTTTCCAGGCCTTAATTGTTCGCAAAAACTGATTTAACGATGCGGGCTATTTACAAACAGGGCGCACTTGGGTAAAATCGCAGATTGCCTGCCACATTAGCGAGAACAGGCAAGTTGCGCTTTCATTATGCATTTGTGAGAGGGTCATGGGGAAAGTGGGAGGGTCGTGGGGAAAGTGGGAGTTCCACCCAAAAAGGTGGGAGGACATGCGTAAAGTGTGCCTACTTATATATTCCGCGGTATTTACAAAGACTGCCAGTAAGAGTGCGCCTCTATTCTGCAGGGGAAATCCTCTGCCTCTTAAAAGCAGGTCTTAACCAGGAGCGCATTTTCCTTTGTGTACAAATGTACGTACCTTATTCAATGGCTGCAGTGATCCAAGCAAGGCGAAGACATATGCCAATTTTTTTCCGAGGGTGTGGATATTCTTCATGTTCGTATGCTTCATGTTTTGTTTACCCGCAATGTTTTTGGGGCTATCGCGTTGTTTATGATCATTGACCTATGCACTTTTGTAAAGCTCTCTTTTGGAAGTCACTTTGGATAAAAGCGTCTGCTAAATAAATACTTGTAAAAGTTCTGCCCTGTAATATGTTCCGGTTTGCTGTTACTTCATGCACGTCACTACATTTAAGCTGGTGCTTTTCTTTTTCCCGTAGGAAGATCCATGATAGGAGCCCATTGTTCTTTTAGAGGCACGCAAATTACGCTTGAGGGCGGAGTATGCGCTGATTGCCTGATGGGTGTCAAATTTGATAAATACTACGCAAAATGAGGAAGCATAGCGGGGGCTCTTACCAAACTCGCCAAAATAGACGCAGCGTAAACTGCGCCATTGTTAGTAAATGAGGCCCTGACACTCTGTCACTTATCACATACTGCACTCTCAAATTGTTAGTTTTATTTGATATTGTATGGTTCTGTCAGCATTTTTATATACATTTAAAAAAAATGTATATTTATATTTAGGATAAGCATGCTCACTCACTTGAAGATTTTAAGATTCAATTTGTTTATTATATGTTAATTGTATGCACCTGCCCAACACAGCAAATTCCTTGTTTGTGAACACTTACTTGGCAAATAGACACAACTCTGATTCTGGTCATAACACTGGCCTGATGTGCTGCAATGTCCTTTGTGGCCTTCAGCCAAAGTTGCACCATTTCTTTGACAGTGCACACCTTAGCACCCAGATAATTTACTGCATTCATTTTGTATTGTAATAATATTGTATTTTATTCAGTCTTATGTTTTTTTTTATTTGATCCACCTGACATGAATAATTTCTTGGCCAAGTTTGATGTATTCTTTATTTCTTGTCTTGTAAGTTTTTTCTCTCCAAAATCCCTTATAATCTGTTGTTTTTTTCTTTTGATTTGAAAAACTGTAACAAAGGATCTTTCATGCATTTCAGCTCCTCCAGCTTCCTTCCTCTTGCGCTTGGCAACGCAATTTGCCGAGTTGCAAATCCTGAATCCAGACAGAGACACAGAGACAAACCGTCGCTCAATCTTTGTAGACGGATTAGAGTCACAACAGTTAGTTCTAACTAAGCAATTTGACTGAATCTGAATTCATGAATTCAAGACTGAAGGATACACTTCAAAGTACGAAGCCCCTGAAGGAACCTGTGGGAAAAAAAACGAAACAACACTTTGTAGTTCAGTTGAGAAAATAATTTGAAAATAACTGGTTATTTGCACAAAATATATTAGATCGTTTCAAGTTTACTTTCCATGTATATTTACATATATGGCTACTGCTCCTCTACATAACCCTTTATTAAACATGTGTTTTCAACGCTACAAATTGTGATGTGTGCGTATAAATAAAAGAATGCCAGCATGTTTAACAAGTCCCATTTACCAAAACAGTTAGGCCTAAATGTATCTCTGCTTTACTAAGGCCTATATTATCGCCTAGTGTTACAGTGCGTATCCACTGCAGCCACGCGAATCGCTTGCTATCGCTCGCCATCCCACAGTTCACCACGCTCAGGGGCGTTTCAAACAGATTAATGTAGAATGTAGTTTTCTAAAGTCACTGTTGTAGTTGTCATGGCCAAATGTGTAGACTTGGGTTTACGTAGTTGCAACATCGATCAAAATACAACTTGTATACAAAATTCTAAACTGTTTAATAGACATACACGTTGACATGTGTAAAAAACGTTTTACTATATTCCTCAGTCTCTGCTAATCTGTCGTCACGATAGGGAGTTCCAGCCGGGCTACCTAGCTAGTTACCACAGAACGAAGTTACGTAATGTGACTAAACTGAATTTGAAAGTACAAGCACCCATAACTTCGGCAAACCTTTCGCCATGCATCTTTTTTTATATTAACATCTCTGTACGAATACAGCTACGTATCTTACAGGACTGGGTAAGCGGCCTCACAAACGATTAGCAGAGAATGTCTTCTCCTCCACCTTGAAACCTAGAAATATTTACCATGGTTGCTACGTTACGAGAAACAAGAAAACACTCGATTGGCCATCGCTAGCGAAAATCGCACCTCATTTGCATAAAGTTGAGAAAATCTCAACTCTGTCATGTCGCGTCGCTACCCACAATGCACCACGCAAGCGATTCACCTGGCTCGATAGAAAATAAATGGAAAACATGTCGCTCGCATCGCGTCGCTGCAGTGGACACGCACTGTTAGGCTTATAATATTTGGATAACACTTTAGATGAGCTCACCAAATTCATAATTTATTAACCAATTTGTTACCTATTAGTTAACGGTTTGTTCACCATTAGTTATTTATTGTTTATACAAAATGTATCATTAGTAAAGCATTTGTTCACACAGTTAGGGTTAGGGTTCGGGTTTAGGGCTAGGGTTTAGGTTTAGGGTTTAAGTGTTGGTTAGGGTTTAGCTTTACTAATGCTTTACTAATGATACATTTTGTATGAACAACAAATAACTAATGGTGAACAAACCGTTAACTAGTAAGTAACAAATTGGTTAATAAATTATGAATTTGGTGAGCTCATCTAAAGTGTTACCAATATTTGTATAAATAGGCTATAAATCAATAATAAAACAGTAGCAGACAAGTAAACGATACAAGTGTCTTGAATGAAGGCAATAAACATTTTACATTTACATTTATTCATTCAGCAGACACTTTTATCCAAAGCGACTTCCAAGAGAGAGCTTTACAAAGTGCATAGATCACTGATAACAACAAGATAGCCCCCAAAACATTGCGGGTAGCCAAAACATGAAGCACATATTGTGAACAACCAAAATAAGTGCCAAAGGAAAGAACCATAAGAGCATGTAGTAAATACAGCTTATGCTATCCACACACCGGAAACTGTAACACGTCCGGACGAGAACGTTTCTTTTTTTTCTCTTTTCACAGGTCCCTTCAGGAGCTCCGTACAGAAGTGCCTGGACAGCTCCACAAGAAGTTGCAAGAGTATGAGTACTAAAACATGAGTACTAATACAGAGTATAATAGCACTGGGACTTTTAACTATACATGTATCCCTTCGCTTTGCAGTATTCAGGGGTGCAAACTCATCAGGGATGAAAAAGGTGACAAGGATCCGAACCCTCTCGGGGGTGTACTCCTGGAACAAGTGTGTCTTGAGCCTTTTCTTGAAGGTGGGGAGACAGTCAGTGTCCCTGATGGAGGTGGGGAGCTGGTTCCACCATTGGGGGGCCAGGCAGGAGAGGAGCTTGTGTTGGGACAGGGCGGTCTTGAGCGGTGGGACCACCAGGCGATTGTCTGAAGAAGACCGTAGGTGACGGGTGGGGGTGTAAGGTTGCAGAAGAGCCTGATGTAGTCGGGGTGCAGTCCCGTTCACTGCTCGGAAGGTCAGTACCAGGGTCTTGAATCTGATACGGGCGTTGATGGGTAGCCAGTGGAGAGAGTTGAGGAGCGGGGTAACATGGGAGCGTCTGGGTAGATTGTAGACCAGGCGGGCCGCTGCGTTTTGAATCCTCTGAAGAGGGCGGGTTTCACATGCTGGGAGACCAGCGAGCAGCGAGTCGCAGTAATTTGTAATAACTTGAGATGATAATGAACAAAATAAAGGCTTTGCAGCATGAATGCATACATCTTCAACAGTTTAACATTATTTTGACGCTCCTAGTTCATGTTGTTGAGAAGCTATTGACTTTTGAAACGTGTAATTTGTTGATGGTCCCTAAACATATGCGTTGTTTAGGCAGCCGAAAGCATTGGCTAAGCGGCCGGTCGTAGCGGTGCTAACACCGGTTAAAATAATGCAATACTGGGCGTCCGAATGTCTGTTGAATATCAAACTTCAAACCAACTTTACCACGGTCATTCACCAGCCTAAAATACAATACAATCAAATCATCTCTGTCCATGACTGCACCTATAGCTTGCTCTGGGTAGCCTATATGTGCCCCACACAGGTATAGCAGAGCTGCCCGCAATATAGTTAGGCTATGGTGTTATCCCCAAAATAGCATTTCGTGACCACGAATTTCAGATGTCTGGGGCTCTGGGAGTTACAGACCCTGAACACTCGAAATAAAAAGCGTGCGTGTCATTTTGACATTGGTAGGCCAAACAAGCTTGAAAAAAATATTAATGACAGCTTGCGTTCGCAGATTAGGATACTTGAAGGACCCCCCCCCCCCCCCCTAAAATATTTTGATTGCTAGGGCTGCCGACTTTTTCAAAAACCTTGGTGTGAGATTTGGTGCGAGGGGCAAGCTTTTGCGAGCTGCACCACCACCGCAGTAATGTTTGGTGCTACATGTTGCAGGACATTTTTGGCTAGGTGTTGTTTGACAACAAACATTTTTAAATTAATTAACAACTCATTCTTGCTTCTTTAAATGACTAAATGGCACTTGTAGTCTGACATGCTTGGTTGGAACTGTTGTGAAGTGACTCTAATCCTTCTACTATAATCTTTGTACTTTAATTGGGCGACTGCCCAAACAGTAATGGGATTAATGAGTCATAATCCAAGATAAAGCAGATGCGGAGATCCAGGGATAAAGGTCCAACAAAATTGCATTTATTATGCATAAAGGTACAACAAAAATATTCTCTGTTGCTTTTCAGCTCAATTTTTTATATATATATATATCCAAAATAATCCTTTGCTTAAAGCAAAATGTATGTTTGTGTTTCAAACTGTTTTTACAGCAAACTTGTCATATTAGCCTGTTTTCCCAAAATACATTACAAGCTTATGTAATTTTTTTGAGGGCATTGGAGGGTAAGCAGATACTAATGTTTGTAGAGCTATCTCAATCCCAGCTAAAATACGGCCATAGAGTGACAACGTTTGCGTAGTTGTTTAAATAATCTCGTTTTGAAGGGGTTTCTTTATTAAAGGCACGTTTTGCAAACCTAGCAATTATATATCGAGATTGAAAGGATTCAAACCAAAATGTCCCACCCCTTAATCCCCTTTAAAGCCACTCACGCAGTCTGAATGCCGTACAATCATTAGTGCTGGTCTGACCTTAATGATTGCTCGTTTTTATTAGTCCTGTGACGCCTTCATATCAAACTGATTATATTTTACTGTCAAACCTTTAGATTTATTGACTGCTATAATAAAGTGAACTTTATTTCCCCAAATATGTAAGAAAATGCTTCTCAACAACATGACCTGCTCTTCCTCTAATTTAATGCAATATGACTGGATGCTTTCAAACATCAGTAGAAGGGGGACATTTTATGGGCAAGTGTGAGTCATAATTTAGTTTAATAAAACTTAATAAAAAAAATTTGGGATGCAACTGTATCAACTATGTGAACCACACATTGCCTCAACCTCTTGCACTCAGGAAGATTAGAAGAGAACCCGGTTTAATTTTATACTTTCACTCTCAATACTTTTAAGTGTAAACAAGAAGCCACAAATGTATGTTGTATACTTGTGAATTTGTGCAATTTTCTTAAATAATAAGTACACATATTTATTTAAAAGATACAGGACTATCAGTAGTACAATGTATACCCATGAAAACGTGTCTTTCTACAAATATCTGGATATTTGATATTAGTTTAAACAGTGGGTTTGGATATGATATAGTTAAACAAACTACCCCAGCCAGGGCAACCACAAGCCCACATACAAATTTCCCCAGAAATTGTACCCTCTCTCGTTCAGTAATCATTTAGTATTTAAAGTAACAGCTTATCCTACGTATGTTTTTGTTTTCTAGAAGTATCTACAATTGGTTGGTGAGCATGTGCATTATTATTACAACACATGAACGATGAACAGTTAAGAGTTGAAGGATGCTATATAGCGTGGAAGCACTACATCGTTTGGTTGTAATTCTGTGTGTTGTAAGTGAAACAGTTATTCTACTGGAGTAAACTTGTCTTCAAAAAAAAAGGATTACTTTTACCATTTTGTTTGAACTGCTACTTGTATTGAACACAATTTTAGGAGTTAACAGCAGTGAGTAGCCTGGTAGCTGTTAGTTAAAGCATGACAATTCAGAATTGTGCAAACCCATGATAAGTAAAACACATGGACACATGTCAAAACATCAGAAGTTCTAACCATTCAGCAATGAAAGAGCTTAGGAAAAAACAATTGCTTAGAAAAAGGAAAATTTGTCACTATGATATGCAATAGTAAAAAAAAAAGGGCAATATTACCAGCCACATTACACACACCTCACTACAAAGTAAAACAGAATGTGAGCTTGAAAGCATAGAAATCCATTAGGTAGTCCCAAAATAATTAAAAGTCCAAGACAAACATAAATAAATAGTTCATAAAAATATAGTTCTGTTAACTGTATGATTATATATCCTACAAGGCTGAAATAACCTACCCACCTCAGTGTATGTGTCCTCCAGCAGTAAATCACTGGATACAGCATAGAACTCCATTGTCTCCTCACCTTTTTCCATCTGCACTGACAGCCTATGATAAGAAAGCCAGCATACACTGCATGACTAAATGGAACCACTTGTGTAATGCCTCTTGAACTGTGCCTATCTATATTATTTGGCAAGACTTGAAAATGACAGATGAACAAACTATTAACCTCAGGTGATATGCAACAGCTGTTAGCTGAGTTGGTTAGCTCAGTGTTTAAGAATGAATCACGTTGCAGCTTTTCAACACGATCAGTTGATAGTATGACTGAATGCATTGACTTACACTGCAGGTCTGACAGAGGCTTGAAGATTCAGTCTCAGAGGTTTCAGATCCCGGCCCTGTGCTCGCTGGACTTTTCCTGAGACACAGGAAGCCACCTGAGGTATGTCAGCATATAGCAAAAGTAGGCTTATTGGTTGACATTTTGTATTTTTCTAGTAATAGGGCCTCAAATAGTCTACCACAAAAACATGATACAATATCACAATGTTATCAAAAGAAATTATTACATTATGTGAGACACTGAATTATGACTTTGGGAATGTTGGCATTGTGTGAACTTTTTAACATGTTTAATGCATTTCGGCAATATGTAAGGTTTTCCTTCATAGAATTTGTATTGATCCAAGTATCAACCTAAAAGACAAGCAGGCCTTTAAAGGTACCTTAAAGTCCAGACTCATAAATCCCAGAGCAAAGCCCACACAATCTGGATTGCTATACGGTCCTGTAATAGTCAGAGGAGTGAAGGACACATGGATAGTGATACTACCACCTGCTGGAACCACCTAGAACAACAATTAGAACAGTGTCAGTTTGTTTGGCACAACATTTTGCATTGCAAACAGAAACTAAAAAGATTTGCTCAATTTCAAGCAGAAGATGCTTTAAAAGTTTTAAATTCAAAAGATTTATATTTAAACATAAAGATTTGCATTAAAAATGATTGTATTTTTCTGAGACCAACAAAGGTAAAATGTTTTACACAAAAAATAAAAAAGGTTGCAATAAAATATAACATGTCAAGATTAAAACAATATAAAAAACAATACCAAATATAGCTGCAAGCAGCGCTGCGGGTTCCTCCGCAAAATGGAAAAATATTATAAAAATGTACATTGTAGAAGGTCAAGAGTTGGACAACAAGAGAGCAAAACTACATGTTTGGCCAATAACAATAGGCTGAATGGAGATTTGAACTCATGAGCATCAGGTTACAAGTCAGTCTCTCTATCCCCTCTGCAACACACTAACTGTTGAAATGTTTTTAATAGAAAGGGGCAGAGTATTAACTTTTTATAGGATATTGAAAGTCTTCTTGAGTTGATCTCTTTCCAGACTCTCAGTCAATGCACAACTAACAGTTACCATGTGGGTAACGGGGCTGGGCTGGGCAGGGCAGGGCAGAGCTCATGTTCAAGACTAGATTGTGGAGGTACAGCAGCCGACTCTCTGGTGCGATTAAAATACACAACATGCACAATCAGGGTGACCAACAAGATTATATTAACTAACAAACAATAACATTACAAACATTTAACTGAACGAACACAACAACTGAAATCCCTCGCAAGACTGTTGAAACCAAACTATTTTCCACAAGTCTTTGCGTTTTTTGACATGCTGCACTGCATGCTGGGTACCCAAGGGTGCTGACGCTGATTACCTAGCTGTGCTCCGACTGCGTGATATGAGTAATAGCTTTGGTCAGCTTTGGGACTAAAGTTAAGAAATGGTTGACATTTCAAGGTGAAATGGTTAAGCATTAAATTGTGCATGATATTTCAGAATGATGTCTGCCTGTTTAACTAAACAAGTAATCAAAATTAAGACAGGCCAAAAGATTGTGCCTGGATTCAAACCTGTGACCTTGCACTGTGCAGGACAATGTTTCAACCCATTGAGCTACCTGCAAGGCTGAGAGAATATGGTCAGCTACTGTATAAAAAAAGAAAGCCATTTCTCCTGGGGCACGGATTGTTCGATTTGGCCAAAGTTTAAACAGCTGTAATTCAATGATCTTTTGACATATTAAGGTGAAATTATGCATTGGAACTTCCGAACGATGTCATCCTGTTTAACTTAACAGATGTCCAAATTTTAGACGAGCTTAACGGCAGTGGCTGGATTTGAACCTACGACCTTATACTTTGCAGATCACCGTCCCAGCTCGTTGAGCTATTCTTAGTGTTGAATGTTATCAGGTTCAGTTACTGTATAAAAAAGTAAGCTGTTTCTCCTGTGGTAAGCGTTGTTAGATTCAGCCAAGGTTGAAACAGCTTTAATTAAATAATATTTTGACGTACAAAGGTGAAATTGTTTATGGTACTTCAGAGAGATGTGTTCTTAAACCCTATTAGGTTTGAAAAACGATCAGTCAAAATGATTTTCGATTTATTGACACAAAGAAATTGATGCAATGTGCACATTTACATAAATACACCTCTTTCAGCCAAATACAGTTTGTATTTGATGCAATTGCCAATTGAGCCATTCCCAGGCATGGAATACACAAAGTTCAGTAACTGGATAATAAAAAAAGCTGTTTCTCCAATGGCGAACATTGTAAGATTTGGTCCAAGTTCAAACAGCTGTAATTCAGTCATATTTTCACATGTCAAGGTAAAATTGTTTATGGTACTTCAGGGGCGTGTCACCTTAAAGCCTATTAGGTTTGAAAAACCATCATTCAAAATGCCATTTGATTTAGTGGCACAAACATATTGAGGCAATGTGGACATTTACATAAATACACCCCTTTCAGCCGTTTTGTATTTGATTCAATTGCCTTAAGTTACGTTTTTAAATACGTCAATGATACAAATCTGTACAAATTTCAAGTCAATTAGACCTTTGGTTCAAGAGAAGAGGAATTTTGAAGGTTTTCCCAAATGATCACTGTACAGGAAAATCCATCATGGCAGACTTTATGGGTCCTTGAGGCTTTTTTGTTCCTCATGAGAAATGCACACCAAGTTTCAGAAGAAGACCGTCCCAGCTCGTTGAGCTATTCTTAGTGTTGAATATTATCAGGTTCAGTTACTGTATGAAAAAGTAAGCTGTTTTTCCAGTGATAAGCGTTGTTAGATTCAGCCAAGGTTGAAACAGCTCTAATTCAATCATATTTTGACATACCAAGGTGAAATTGTTTGTGGTACTTCAGAATGATGTCATCCTGTTGAACTAAACAGATAATCAAAATTATGACAGGCCAAAAGACTATGGCTGGATTCCAACGTACGACGTTATCAGCCATTTTGTATTTGATTCAATTGATTCTTAAGTAACGTTTTTAAATACTTCAATTAGACCTTTGGTTCAAGGGAAGAGGAATTTTGAAGGTTTTCCAAAATTATCACTGTACAAAGAAAATCCATCATGGTGAACCTTATGGGCCCTTGAAGCTTTTTTGTTCCTCATGAAAAATGAGGCATGCACAACACGTTTCAGACAAATTGGAGCCATGGGGTGGAAATGCCATCACTTTGAAAATTTGACTTTTGGGCGTGGCCTGTGGCACATATTTGGTGTGGGGTACTCACTTGGATGTAGTATCAATGTGCCAAATTAGAAAATTTATGACCAGGGACTTTTTGAGATATTGGGGCGCAAGGAGAAAAATAATAATAATAAGAAGAATACCAACAATAACAATAGGTTCCCTCCTACCGAAGGAACCCTAATAATAATAATAATAATAATAAAACTAACGAAAACAATAGGTTTCCTCCAACCTGAGGAACACTAATTACAAATAATTATATTTCATACAAAAACAGAAACAAATTTAAAGGTTGCAGTTCCTCTCATGCTGTCTAATGGTTTTCTCTCTGTGACTTTTGTTGTTTTAGCACATTTTGGTCTATTGTTTGCACTTCTGATGTCATACAAGTGGGCGGGCTTTAGAGGGATCTGTCAAAAGTAGTTTTTGAGTATGTTGTCAAATTGAATGCAAAAGTATTGTCTGCCTTAGAAAATAAAATTGCATGAGTAAAAATAAAAATCTTAGGCGTAGATGTAAAATTGTTTCTTGTGATCAAAATATTTTATAATCAAACAAAAAAATTATTTTTATTGCCAATGTTTTTTGTAACTTGTTTATGATATAATTTTCTACGCAAATTTTTTGTACATGTGATTTCATTTCCCGGGCAGACAATACTTTTCGCATCAATTTGACTGCATATGTAAGTGCCAACAACCAATTAAGTCAAATGTTTTTATTGTGAGTGTGGATACCAAGGAAAAAGGACTGGCATGTTCTCAGGTAAAACAGTTCTGAAGCTTCTTCTGCTAGACAGCTAGTTAGATCCTAAGAGTTAATGCTGATTTATCAGTGTCCTCCTCTCCACCACCTTTTCCAGACTGTCCAGTTTGCAGCCAATGATAACAAGTTTGTTAAGTCGGTTGGTGTCTCCAGCTCCAATGCTGCTCCCCCAGCACACCACAGCGAAGTACAGTGCACTGGCCACAACAGACTGGTAGAACATCTCCAACATCTTGCTGCACACATTAAAGGATCGAAGTTTCCTCAAGAAAAAGACTCGACTCATCCCCTTTTTGTAGACAGCATTGATGTTGGTCTTCCAGTTCAGTCTGTTGTCGATGGAGACACCCAGGTACTTGTACTCCTCAACCATCTCCACATCCTCTCTCAGAACATTTAGCGGTTGTGGTGCCGTCGTCTTCCTCCTGAAGTCGACCACCATCTCTCTGGTCTTGACCACGTTCAGGAGCAGGTGGTTTCTACCCACCTACTCCACAAAGTCCTCCACTACTACCCTGTACTCCTCCTCCCGTCCATCCCTTAAACACACAACCACTGCAGAGTCATCCAAAACTGAGTTATACTGGAAGCCAGTGGTGTATAAGGTGAACAGGAAGGGAGACAGAACAGTTCCCTGTGGAGCTCCAGTACCCCTGACCACCGTATCAGACAGCACAATCCCTAGTCGGACAAACTGTGGTCTGCCTGTGAGGTAGTCAGTGATCCGGGAGACAGTGGATGTGTCCACCCCCACCACTTCTCACTCAGCAGCAGTGGTTGGATGGTATTAAACTCACAGAGCCACTGGTTCCGTCAATGTGCGACTGAGCTCGTTATAGCAGGTAGATGAGGGCGTTGTCCACTCCCACATGAGGCTGGTATGCAAATTGCAGCGGGTCCAGGGAAGATCTCACCAGCGGCCTGAGGTGGGCCAAGACCAGCCTCTCCAGCACCTTCATCACATGCGAAGTAAGGGCAACAGGTCGGTAGTCTTTGAGGCCAGATGGAGTCATCTTCTTAGGAACTGGTACCAGGCACAACGTCTTCCACAGTACTAGGACCTCCTCCTGCTTCAGGGCTGATGCCGTCAGGTCCTGAAGCCTTGCACTGGTGGAGTCTCTCCAGCTGTCTCCGAACCTGGCCAGTCGTTACAGAGAGGGGAGGAAGGGGGGTCATGGCGTCACTGGTGGAAGAGCCCTTTGATGTAGAGGGCTCTCTCTCCATGCAGCTCACCAGGGGGGACAGAGGGGAGAGGGGGGAAGGCAGCGGAGGTGTTTGGAAGGTGTGGTGTGGGGAGGAGACCGATGAGGGTTGTGAGCTAAACCTTTCCCAGGCCCTCTCCAGGGAGCCACCTGGTTGTCTCACTCTCCCCTTGAAGCCTGTGATCTCCTTCATGCTGGCCCACACCTCCCTCACGTTGTTCTGCTGGATTTTGGACTCCAGCTTCCTCCTACAGTCCTGCTCAGCATTATTGGCACCCATGAAGTTTATGTACATATTGTGGAATGTCTACTGAAGAAAATACATAAAAAAGGAACGATTGATCTTCGTGAAAGAGAACCTGGACAAACCTCAAGCCTTCTTGGACAATGTTTTATGGACAGTTGAAACAAAAGTGGAGCTTTTTGGTAATGCACACAAACAGTATGTACGGCGCAATGAAGCCTTTAAGGAAAAGAACACCATACCAACAGTCAAGCATGGTGGAGGATCCATAATGCTGTGGGGCTGCTTTGCTGCATCCTGTACTGGAGGCCTTGACCGTATCACAGGCATCATGAAATCAGAAGATTATCAATCAATTCTAGAGGGAAATGTCTTGCCCAGTGTAAGGAAACTTGGTTTGAGGCGAAGATCATGGGTCCTCCAGCAAGATACAGACCCAAAGCACACCTCCATAAGCACGCAGGAATGGTTGAAAGGGAAAAAATTGACTGTTTTAAAATGATCAGCAATGAGTCCTGATCTCAATCCAATTGAAAATCTTTGGGGGGAGTTGAAATCTGCCATTGGAGAAAGGAACCCTGCAAATGTTTAAAAGCTTGAGCATTTTGCAAAGGAAGTGTGGGAGAAAATACCACCCGAGAAGTGGAAGAACCTTATAGATGGATATAAGAAACATTTGGAGGCTGTCATCGCTGCCAAAGGGTGTGCAACCAAATATTAAGGAGGGGTGCCAATATTAGTGCACATGCTGGTTTTCAGTTTTTTCCTTTGGAATTACAATATGTATGTTGAAATAACAATTGTCTTTGTTAAATTTCTTTGGACCTCCAATTAAAAGATACTGCTGGTATAAATTTGGTACATTTCCATTTATTTCTGAAGACATTCACTCAGTTATGCAAAACATAAAGGGGTGCTAATAATGGTGAGCAGGACTGTATAGGAGTCCTTATACTCCCTGAGCTTCACCTTCAGGTCGCGCTGAACTCTCCTGAGCTCCTCCTTGTCCCCAAACCTGAAAGCTGCTTTCTTCTTATTACTGTAAGAAGCACTTTCAGGTCACTTGTGATCCATGGCTTGTTATCGGGGAAGCAGTGAACAGTCCGGGATGGTACGGTGGTGTGTTCACAGAATTTAATGTATTCTGTGATACAGTCGATCATGCTGTTGATGTCCTCCCCATGTGGTCCACACAGCGCATACCAGTCCGTGGACTTAAAGCAGTCCTGCAGTGCATCATTAGCGTGATGTGTTTACCTCCTCACCATCCTGGTGGTCACAGACTGCCTCTGCACCAGAGGAACATACTTGGGAGTCAGCAGGATCCGGTTGTGATCCGACCTACCAAGGGGGGGAAGGGCAGTAGCACTGTATGCATCTGTGACATTGGCATACAGGAGATCCAGGGTTTTATTGTTCCATGTGGGGCAGTTCACATAATGGTGTGAGTTTTCAGTACTTTATCCAGAGTAGTGTGGTTAAAGTCTCCAGTAACTGCTAAAAATGCACCGGGATGCTGAGTCTGCAGTTTGGACACAGTGGAGTGGATGGTGTCCACTGCTGCCTCAGTGTCAGCTGATGGAGGAACGTACACAGCGATGACAATGGCTGACGAGAATTCCCTCGGCAAGTAATACGGACGCATCCCCACTGCTAGAAGTTCAATGTCCGGTTCGAATTGCACCACCTCTCGTTCACATAGACAGCAATCCCTCCACCTTTCTTCTTACCGCTCTGAATGACGTCCCTGTCTGCCCCAACAATCCTAAAGCCGGGTACGGCTGCGCTGTGGTCCGGGGAAATGTGAGTTCAGCCATGTCTCCATGAAACATATAACGCTGCTCTCCCGGTACTCCCTCTGAGTCTTTACCAGCACGACAAGCTTGTCCGTCTTATTGGCCAAAGACCTCACGTTCCCCATTAAAATCGCCGGTACCGATGGTTTGTGTTTCCTCCTCTTCGCCTTCAGCTTAGCTCCAGCTCTGCAACTCTGACGTCTTCTCCAAAATTCTTTGGGGATTTCAGGATTTGCTCTGGGCAGTAGTAAAGGTTTACTTAGCGCAATCAGCTGATTGCGCGAGTGAACAAAGGCACCAGTCCACTGTGCTTGGCTTTCCGTTGCAAGAAGGGAAAAAAGTAACAGAAAGCACACCAAAAAAAAGGAAAAAAGGTAACGGTCCATATCTTGCCCGTCAAATAACAAAACATAAAAGAAGACAACAACGATCGTTGTCAATTTTTTTCTTCAGAAGAAGGAAAAGTGATAAAATCTTAAAAACTAAAACACACACCGTGAGCTGCTGCAACAGGCAGCCACTGAAACAGCGCCATTAGCGCCAAAAGATCATTACTGGGGCCGGTTACACAAAACACCTGAAGTTTTTTCCTAAACTATGACACTTAAGGGTACATTTTTCCTTAGCTAAGGGATTTACTTAAGGGGTTTGCACAGAATCCCTTAAATGGTTTCCTTAGCTAAGGTGAAACGTTAAGGGATTTATTACATTGAACATAATTTCACAGGAGCAAAATTTGACTGTTTCCACGGAGACCGTGTTTCTTCAGTTGTATCGCTAGTGCATCACCTTGGTAGCTCTAGCTTAGATCTACCTAGGTTATAGACCTACAAAAAGAAGGCAAGAAAACCCTATTGGTCAGAGGAGGAAAATATTGTGTTTCTACAGGAATACAAAAAAAGAAAGCACTAAAACGTAAATTTGATCCACAAATAACTGCAAACAAAAAACAACGAATGTAGGATGAAATTGCATCCAAAATAAACTCAAGAAATTTGGTGAAGCGGTCAATTCAAGATTTTTTTTTTATAGCTATATGATAACTTGTCTGTTATGTCCAAAAAAGAGAACACATTTCAGGAGGGAGTCCAATAAAACTGGTGATATCAACTTTACTTGTAGGTCTTGTTGCTACACAGTAATGTTTAAGTGAGAGCTAGCTTATTTCTTAGGTAGATCAAAATGAGATCAACAGCACCGATGTTAGTCTAGGCTAGCTACTTTATTTACAGCGGTAGCCTACGCATAAATAGCCTTCATGTTTACACTGCAGCATAGTACCCTAACAGAGTGCTATAGGTGTGGGATGGGTTAATTTATTTCCATACACTCAGCCATGTTGCAGTAAGTTTTCTTCCTTAATTGTTTGCCAAGGTCTTTCGTGCAACGCTTTAACAAACTTTAAAGGAATCTTTAAGTATACATTTACATTTAGCAGACGCTCTTATCCAGAGCGACTTACATTAAGTACAGGGACATTCCCCCCGAGGCAAGTAGGGTGAAGTGCCTTGCCCAAGGACGCAATGTCATTTTGCACGGCAGGGAATCGATCCTACAACCTTCTGATTACTAGCCCGACTCCCTCACCGCTCAGCCATCTGACTAAAGTCTCCCTTTCATACGACCAAGATAAGGAGAAAACCTTAAATACTTAAGGGAACATTTAAGGAAACCTTAAGGAGAAGACTTAAGGGTGCTTTGTGCAACCAATTATATTTTAAGGAAACCGTAACTCTGACTTTAGGGAAAATCTTAACTTGAGGTGTTTTGTGCAATCGGCCCCTGGTCTTTTGTCAAGAAATGTTACACTACTTCTTACAGTTCAGTACATTGCAATTGTTTGATGTGATTATGACATATCAGTGTGATAATAAATGAAAACCCATTCAGAAAACATCCCATGACAATAGTCCTACATAAATACTCGACGAGTACAAATGAACACTGTTAGCTCTGAATAAAATACGTTGTACACGTAATACCAGTGGGATCCCCATTGACTTGCATCCCACTAGCTGGAGATGAAGGTTCTTACTATTTGCTGTGGTGTGATGCAGTATGGATAGTCTGCAGCGTTGCCCTCATGCGGTATAATGAAGACAGAGAACAGTTTTTTGTTTTCAGCCGTTCGATAAAGTCTCCCTTTCATATCGACAGTCTCATCTTCATCACTTGTAATTATTTCCTCTCTCTGTAGGTCCCATAAAAGATATGAATCAGTGATTGCATGTTAAACAAACACATGATCATTCATCTTATTGGTAATAAAACATTGTACATGTGTATTCCTTTTTCAAGCACTTACAAACTGGCTGCTAAGAGATGAGCTTTTTCCATCAGAGCTAGGAGTGTGGCTCCAATTCCAAGTGGGTGGGGCAATGTAATCAGTCCTGTCCACCACTTCATTACCATCAGCATCCTTCAGAGGAAACGCATCCCCACAAGCCACCACCACGTCAAGCAGCTTCATGTCCCACTGCATCAGATTGTAGCTCTCCCAGTCCATGCGGATATCTAACAAGCACACATACGTGACAAATTAAAGAAACAACCTGAATAAATTAGTGTAGAAACATAACAAATGCAGATGATTCCATAGAGATTATTCCAGAGGAGTATTAGCTACATGATACAACTATGCAATTAACATTATGTCGCATGGAATGTATAGAAATGCTGAACAGGTCCAGTTGACCTTGATTTTGGATCTAGGTGACTTTGAAATTATTGGGGCACGAATAGCAGGAGCTTCAAACACAAAATCTACTCAACTTAGTAATGTTTCAATAGAAACAGTGACTAAAGTGCATCCATCGAAAAGACAGACATAAATAGTGTTGGGGGAACTGTCAGGGCCCTCTAGGCCCTCAAATGCTATACAGCTCTGTGATTGGTGGTCCAGCTATGAATTTACATGACAGTGAAATTGACCAATCATATCTTCCCTCTAAATGGGTGGGCTTTGTTATTCATAGTTTTCTCGTGACGTTACATTCCATGGCAGGGCAAAAAAGAGGGCAAAAAAGACTCAGTTGCTTTTGTGTTGCCAAAATGCCAGATAGTTGTTGTTCTATTAGATGCAGTAATCGAAGAGGAGACAAGCCTGGCGGCCTGTGTTTCTTTCGAATTTCGTCAAATAAAGAAAACCCAGTGGAGGAGATTTTGGATTTGTGCCATTAAACCTATGTTCCCTCCGTCTCCGGGGAGGGCAAACAATGCCAGCCGTCCAAATATACACGTATTTGCAGCTAACACTTCATCAAGCTCAAGTACAGTTAAACACAAGAATATACAGTTATATTAATTAGGGTCTTCTTTACCATGAAACACATCTTTATGTAATCGGTTTGACATAGTTTGTTATGTATCGAGGCGACCAACTGCAGTGGTCGTAGTGAGTTAAAGTTAGCTAGTTAGCTAACGTCACTGTGTCCGACCGCTGTAAACTACTATTGTCCAAACCCGAATGGGGTTTGGACACCCAGTTTCCGGTCTTTTTGCCACCATTTTCTTTTGCAATCGCTAGCAAAGTGTAAGTAGTATTATTTTAGGCATACCAAACAATCTACGTGTCAAATTTCATGAACATATATGGACATTTACATATCTAAATAATTTAGGAAAGTTACATTGATGAGAGAAAGCCGAAAGACCACTCGAGCGTCGATCTTTACTCTGGAAAGTGTTTCTGTATTGTCATCGTTCTGCTACTATGGGTTATTATACAAGTGTCTCAGGGCAATAGCCATATTAACCACAATATCACAGACTCTTAGGCTAACGACACCACATATTGCGAAGTAATACTTAAATCGTCGCTGCATGATATAGAAACGTGGGCACAGACATGATCATACTTCTGATAATCATGGCAAGGTAACCCTAACAGGTAACCAGCTGTTTTGGGTGAACTCCAGTAGCCTAACCCCTAAAGATAGGTGGTTAATATGGCTATTGCCTTGAGACAACTCCAAATATGAGTGATGATGTTGCCTGAAGGCCAACATACTTAGAAAATTTGGGACCAGGTCATGCATGTGCTTCAGTGGCTCGCGGTATAATGCAATGGTTTGTAATAATGCAGGTGTTATTGCTAATGGGATCGAATCCAACTCGAATCTTTTAGTTTCTTAGCTTCCATTTATTATGGTGTGCTTGGCTATAATGTAGCGCTCACTACATTTGTTCAGTATATTCAATTATGAAATGAATTGATTTCAAAAGATATAGTGAAGAAACACTCAGCCATAGGCTACACAAATCGCATAGGAAACAAATGTTTCCATGTTGTGTTAAGCCTATTTTGATCGTATTGTCTGGGTTAGCAGCGACGTTCTTAGTATGAATTTTTTATTATTATTATATTTTTTATATGTGGTGTCAGAAGGAGCTTTGATGTCGTGGTAAATACGGCTTTTGCCTCCAAACAACCCCAAATACGTGATTATTAGCCTACATTCGGGTAGTGTCTATGGGAACCAGTTGATTCAGAAGAAGCCAAATCAAAATGTTACCTGAAGGCCAACGTAGTTAACAATCATATTACCCACATCTCAGAGCTGGTATGGCGCGCGGTGTAAATCAACGGACTTTCGTGTACACGTATTTTTGTTCTAGTGGGATCAAATCCCACTTCATGCGAGCCTGCAAATGTTTTATTTTGTCTCCATTTATTTTGTTGTGAATGGTAGCCTAATGTAGTGCGCACGTAGCCTATTGGCCTACTTTCATATTTGCCGCAGCAAATATGAGATCCGACTTGAAAATCGCCAGTAATATATGTTTGCAAATTTGTGACGAATCTGGTGATGGAGGCAGACTGATAGGTGCACGCACAGCTGGGGAACCAGTTGAATTGGGAACCAGTTGGGACGTAACAGGGGGCAAGGGACGGACATGAGAAGAGTTCAACAAAACATCCAGCAGGTAGTAGTATACAGTCAAATTGAGATTTGATCGCATAGTTTGGAGATGTTGAAGCGTGATATCTTATTGTGGTGGGCATTGATGGTCAGTTTGGTGACCCTGGATCAAGTTAATATCCCCGAAAAAACAGCAGTGGCGAGTGTTTACTTCGAGGATAAGTGAGGTCGGGTTTGGACAAGGGTAGCGCACGGCTAATTTACCGGCGCCAGCGTCTTTTTACCGGCTCTAGTAAAGGATAAGCTAACTCTAATTTGTTTTATAATATTTAGCTCGAAAAGTAAGAAATTAAAGCTTAACGTGAAATCAGTAAATCAGCTGAAAACATGATACAATCATTTTGATCAATATTTGGAAAAGTGGCATTTTATCAGATTGTTAGCTAAAAACCGGTTGGGATTGGACACAGTGACGTTAAATAGTTGGGTTGTTGTGTTAGACACAACTAAACTCAAAATGCATTTAAAATTAAATGATTTGGAAATCCCTATAAACCGATATTCAACTGAATGTAAAACAAAGACTCACTGCGTTTACATGGATTCAAATTACTGGCTTATTTGGACTGAAATCCGTTTCTTGTAAACACCTTTGTTCGAATAATTGCGGTCCGACTACGATCCGATCGACACCCTGAGATAACTCGATCCGAGTCGGTTGATAATTCGGACATTGCATGCTTGTAAACGGTGAATTGGACTATGAACTGGACTCTGCGTTTGCGCATGCTTGAGATCCCGCCGCCCTCCATCCCAGGTCGTGACCTGGAAGTCGAAAAAGACGATAAGTTGTCACTGCCGGGAGCCGGCCCGGCAGAAACAAACAAACAACGGGAGCCAATAGCGCCAATAGCGCAGTTTGCATTCGCAGTACTCCTATAGACAAGTTTACGCGCCAAAACTAGGGGGCTGCCATAACTCTACAAATATGCAATTCATTTCCGCCGGAAGTGGTTTGCACAGCGTCTGCCGGTGTAAACACAGCGATTTGTCTATGCTAGCTTGGGATCACGGTTCTACTACTTTGACATACTTGTCGTTTGACATTTACTACTGGATAAAGTCAACATTGTGGCATGTACTTGTGGATAACGTCATCGCCATACTTTTAAGTACATTTAGAGTAGATTTATAGTTATAAAGCTTTTGCCAGTCCATCATTTTGGAGCTTTTAGCATGGAGCAAAGGCAATGTCAGAAGATGACTTTTAGTCGGTGATTCATTAGAACATTTGTTGTCTAGCTCTTCAATCTCTCAGCAAAATGTAGGCTAATTATTTGGCTAAAGGATGCCACACGTATCAGACAGAAGTTGTTCAATAAATTCGTAGCCCGACATTAATAAAACCATTTATGGTCGGTTGACTGATCGCGTTGCTGTACCCAGTCAAAGGAATAAACAAACAGGAACATCATGAACATTCAATGGTCTTGCCAGTTGTCTTGGCAAAACATGTAGCATAATGTTCTTTATTTATTGCCAGGACACGGTACAAGTAGCCTAGGCATAGGTAAAATTGAAAGCTAACGCTATTTCGTTGGGAATTTTTAGGCTATACTTGATGTTACATGTTGATGTTCAGCCTATACAATTTAACAACTTCAGAAGGACAAGACAGGCAGTACACTGTTATCCTTATTTATGTGGCAATTGTCACTGCCTGAAGTGCCAACGTATCTATTCTTCCTATGAACCCGGTTATGACTGCTTTAAACAAGCACCGGTTGGCTACACACCTCATGCCGGGCTTATATAGATGTGTGTATTGGCACTTTGAAAGGTTTGAATTATTATATCCACATATCAATGTATAATTATTAAATCCACTGCAACAATAGGACAAAGGAACACCAACAAAATGTGAATAGCCTACAAACAATACTGTAGTATAGCCTAACAGTAACAGGCTAGAGGCGATTCTAGAGGCGATTCTAGGTTTTAAAACTGGTCGTAGCACTCGTTCATCCAACCACTCGTTCAGGTGCTTTCTCGAGTGTTTGCAACCAACTACCGCACACGTCGTTCCCGAACCACTTTTCTTCATGTTGTAAATGTTATATCCTCTTTGTCACTGCGATATCAGTGCTTTGTCGGCACAACGGATCTAGCTAGCAAAACAAACCCAGCCCGCCAGAACGGAAGTGGATTGCATATAGGGGAGCAGTTCAGGAAGTAGAGCGGAAACGTCTCATGAACTTGTCTATTGTCATCAAGCACTAAATGTAGAGGGACGTAGCTTCACCTTGCTCTCCGTTCGCCGTCTTTCTCGAAATGATGATGTTGTTGTTGGCATTTGGTCCTTTGTTTTTATTTACGTTTTTCACAGCATCCCAACCTTTTTGGAATTGAGGTTGTAATAAGTAAAAATTTAAGGAAAAGTTGACTTTCCGTTTGAATAGTTAGCAGTTGTTTAAGAGAGAGAGGGTTAGCTAGTTTACAGTAGCTAATGATATCACAGTCAGAGACCTACGGTCTCAGTTAACAAACAAATCGTCAAATCTCTGCTTATAAAGGCGTTTGCTGACCTGTCAAAGAGTAAGCATTTGCAGTTTGTACCCCCCCCCCCTTTTTCTCCTCTGTGAAGCACATTGTGGTGCCTTCTGGCGCTATATAAATAAAGTTTGATTGATTGATTTAATATTTAACCGATATAAGTAATTGCATGGTGCCCAGTGTGAGGTGCTTCAGAGTTATTAAACAAGGGCTGTGTCTCTTTACTAATTTTGTGTTAACACATTCAGGTGCAAAGAGGCTTACCAAATGGACTGGTGTTGATGAGCCGAAGGGAGCGAGACACTGTGTCTCCTCCAGATACATGGTTGCCAAACCTATTGATTAACATCCAGAGGGGAACAAGATCAATACAACATATTATTTCACCGTAATCATAGTCCTTGTTTGACAAATACGCATGAACTCTAGTTCCAATATTGTGCCCAGTAAACTCACCGTATGATTGGCCCTTCATTTTGGTTTTCTGGCTGTGGCCCTATCATCTGGAAATACAGAGGACACCCCCTCACTGTTATCTGCATAGAAATATGCTTAGCAGGGAGGTCACCAACCTAGGATAAAGGAGAGTAAACAGGAAGAAAACCCACTCTTGAATCTCGTATTTGGAGCTGAACCTCAAGGCTGGGATACCTATGAATTTTAAGGCTAACAAAAACCTTACTTTGCTAATGAGTTGATCTTGATATTCCCCCCACATGTTGGTAAAGGCAGTGATGTCTATTGTCTGGGTCTCAAAGGGCCCCAGCATCCCAGAGTCAGGCTGGACAAAGAATGCCAAACCTTTCCCATCAGCAAGGAGCCTGCTCACAAATTCTGCAGAACAATTAAAATACTCAAATTAGCACTGAAATAACAGACTGTAAGGCAATACAAAACCTGGTTCAACAATGTACACATTATGTTAAGTTTTAAGTGTGATGAAATAGTTTGACTTACTTTCATGTTCTTTCTCCTCAACCTTCATGGTTTTTACAATGGAGTGTAGTGGTCTCCTCATGTGTGAAGCTCTGAAGTACGAAATGGATGCAAATAAACTCAGAATTTAGTCAACATGCAAGGACAAAAATGTATGAGATTAGTAAAATTATAGAAATATTAAAGTCTCAGGGAGCCATTACCTCTTATGTGATTGGCCAGCTAATTTTGAGGGGTTGTATCCTGTGAAGTATTCAACCTCCACATTGAATGGAGCAGGTATAGCTGTGTGATTAGTTATGATCAACTGCTTGGTGACTGCTCTTCTCAAGTTAACATCTCCAAAGTCAAGCACCAAGGGAGAAGTGACCATATCATCAGACATCGAGCTGAAAAGTATAACATCCAATAAATACTTCTGAAGAGGAATTATCTTTACATTATTCAAATACTTGTCAACACTATATTTAGTTAAATGTACAGTAGTTAATGTTGAAGTAGTAAAAAGGTAACTGAACAATGTTATTCTTTTTAAAACCCCACAGAAATAAGAGAACAGGATGAAAAGAAGATTCACCAATCTCCGGGTAGACAGTGGGACACGTAGAGTTTCTTGGCTTTAGATAAAAAGCCCAGAATCAAAAGCTCTTTCATCCCCTTAACCTCACAGACTGCTGCTACCTCAGTCAGCTCCAACTGCAAACACATCAACATAAACAATGGAACTATGAAATATATAGTATAAATAGAAAACCAATTGCAATGTACAGTTTTAGGTAATGGTTTTGTGGAATATGTTAGTGTGTATAGGTTTTGGGTAAGGTTTATTTGCATTAATTCAACAGCTAATTCATACCTGACAATGGGATTTTCCTCTACACAGTTATATTTGAATAACTACTTTGCTTCATATCAGGTACCATATCTTTCAGTCCATGTGATCATTAATACTGAATCTAAACTTTCAATCAGCCAGCAGCATCCCACAAAATATGTGTCTGCCCGTTCCTAGCAACCAATGTTTCAACCAATGACGTTCTGAACATAAGCAAAGTGCATGATGCATCTCTGGCTTTCCTTACTGTGTGTGCGTGCCATAAACAAAACAAACTGCAGAACTAAATGAGGGACTATGACCATCTATATCCTGTTCATTTGACTTCTTAAAACTAGGACTGCAAAAAAAAAAAACACTCTCTCCCACCGGGTGGCTGCCTACTTATGCTGCTATCAAAGAAGCAGAAGGGTTTTTGGCAACAATATGCTGGCTAGCATGTGAACTTTCCAATTGCAAAGTGATTTTTGGGTAAAGTTGAGTTAAGTCAACCCCAAAAAACTGTTACCACAACATTATTATTTGTGTATTCATGATACCCTCTTGTGATTTAATGTCACTTGTCATTTTACGCTTTAAGTTTAAATTCTAGCATGTCATTGTATATAATTGAGTATCCCTATGTCATGCTCTGATAAAACTGTACATACTTCTGTGTGAGCTGTGAAGGTCACTGTAATCTCCATCTTGGCATTTGGGCCCAGAGTACCAGTTGAGGGGTTGAAAGTGGCCGAGCATAGAGATGCCTGTCTACCATGGAGTGGAGACTACGAAACAAACATGAAACAATAGAAAAACTGTAGCTTTTCTAATTTTCGAAAAAATTATGTACAAAAGGCGCAGTGTGAAAAATATAATAATTCTCCTCAAGACTGAAAACATCTGAAATAATTATGTCAATAAAAACAATGACAAAAAGGTGGACAAACCAACTGATACATAAACAAGCACCTTCTTAGGCTACATGTTCTGATACCTTTATTAAGTAGATATATAAAATAGAACAAGGGGTCTAAAAAGAAAGATATATGTTTAACTATATTTAACCCTCCCTTGACCCTGCCGTCCTCCAGAACTACAGACCAGTATCACTGTTACCCTTATTTTCAAAAACTATTGAACGTGCTGTACCTAACCAACTGTCAAACTTTGTCTCTCAGAACAACCAGCTTGACCCCAACCTATCGGGCTCCAAGACTGGCCACTCCACAGAGACTGCCCTCCTTTCAGTCACCACTGCCCTCCAGGACGCCAGAGCGGCTTCCAGGTCATCCGTCATCATTCTGCTGGACCTTTCTGCAGTGTTTGATATAGTTAACCACCAGATCCTGCTCTCCTGACTTTCTGAGATGGTTATCACTGGCACTGCACTCAAGTGGATCTCATCCTACCTGTCGGGAAGATCCTACCAGGTCTCCTGGGGAGGCAAACTGTCTGGCCCTCGCCAGCTCTCCAATGGTGTCCCACAGGGCTCTGTCCTTGGACCCCTCCTCTTCTCTCTGTACACCACCTAACTTGGACCAATCATCACCTCCCATGGCTTCTCCTACCACTGCTACGCTGACGCAGCTGTACCTGTCGTTCCCCCCCCCGACTGATCCGGGGATCTCAGCTAGGATTGAGGCCTGCCTCACTGACATCTCCGCCTGGATGACCGAGCACCATCTCCAGCTGAACCTCGCCAAAACAGAAATTTTCATCATCCCGGCTAAACCCTCCATCTCCCACGATCTCTCAATCACCCTGGGATCTGTGACGGCGACCCCTTCATCCTCTGCCAGGAACCTTGGGGTTACCATGGATGACAAGCTCTTCCTCACGGCCCACATTGCCGCAGTCTCCCGGTCGTGTAGATTCACCCTCTACAACATCCGGAAGATCAGGAGATACCTGTCTGAGCACTCCACCCAGCTGCTAGTCCAAGCACTTGTCTTCTCCAAGTTGGACTACTGCAGTGTTTCTCAAACATTTTCAGACCAAGGACCACTTGGCCAATAAATAAAAACTTGCGGACCATCTAACTAAATAGTAGGCTATATCCCCGGAACAACAGGCCTCCAGACCTGGCGCCATACAATTGTTAGTGGCACATGATTTTCTAACGGATAATGTAGGCTATTCCGCTAATTACAATTTCCGCTAAGAAAAAAATACAGGTTTTGAGACTGCTTAACGATCCGAGTGTTAATCAAGCACGCAGCCAGACGTTGTAATTATTGTAGCCCAAACCTGGGACATATGGGTTTGATGTGATGCAGATAGGGACTTCCACTCAAAATGTTTGGCCGTTATTTGAGCGCAAAATCGTTTTGGGAGATTTATGTAAAATAAACAGCAGTTTTTCAATTGGTAAAACCTTGTCTAGTGATGCCATCGGAGTGGCCCTGCTCCCATCCATCCTCCCTAACGCGTATCGTTACAGTATCGCCTATCTGAGAAAACTTAAAAAAAAAAGATGGGCTATGGACCCAACCAACTCTATTTGGGAGGGGGGAACTCCCTCACATGCTCTGGTACAACCCATGCAGAGGCTACGATGTCAGAATGCGGAACGCGTGTAGCCCTAATAGGCTACTACTGACTGTGTTTTCTTCGTTATGAGTTGTATGTTAGAAATGTCGCAATAATTTACTTGTGGCCGTCGCGGACCACTACGGGGGCAGTGCGGACAACCAGTGGTCCGCGGACCACACTTTGAGAACGACTGCTGCAACTCGCTACTCACTGGTCTCCCAGCATGCGCAACCCGCCCTCTCCAGAGGATTCAGAGCGCAGCGGCCAGCCTGGTCTACAATCTACCCAGAAGCTCCCATGTTACCCCGCTCCTCATCTCTCTCCACTGGCTACCCATCACGGCCCGTATCAGATTCAAGACCCTGGTACTGACCTTCCAAGCAGTGAACGGGACTGCACCCGACTACATCAAGTCTCTCCTGCAGCCTTACACCCCCACCCGCCACCTACGGTCTTTTTCAGACAACCGCCTGGTGGTCCCACCGCTCACGACTGCCCGGTCCCAACACAAGCTCTTCTCCTGTCTGGCCCCCCAGTCGTGGAATCTACTCCCCACCTCCATCAGAGACACTTATTGTCTCTCCACCTTCAAGAAAAAGGCTCAAGACGCACTTGTTCCGGGAGTACAACGGTACTTAGGAACGGTTTGCTTGACCCGATGTTAGTTTCCTCAAGGATCACAATGACTATTGCTTAGAGACTTGATGCTCTGAGGTTAGTGGTAACTGATTTAAAATGTTTGTACCCGCTGTGATATATAGTTTTTATTGTTGCTTGTTTTTCTACAGGTACACTTGCACTTATAGCGGTCCATGTTGTTTAATTGTAACTCGTTTAACTACATGCTCTTATGATTCTTCCCTTTGGCACTTATTTTAGTTGTTCACAATATGTGCTTCATGTTTTGGCTACCCGCAATGTTTTTGGGGGTATCTTGTTGTTATTATCAGTGACCTATGCACTTTGTAAAGCTCTCTCTTGGAAGTCGCTTTGGATAAAAGCATTTGCTAAATGAATAAATGTAAATGTAAAGATATACCAGACTTCTATGTGACTTTACTATATGTGAACCTAAAATATGCCTAAAAACAATGCATTAATCTAGCATTCAAATATATATTTTTTAAACATCACAATGACTCAGATGTAACAAACACATTGAGACAGAAAACAACCTGTAGGCATAGGGAGGCGACAATCTCGTCCACCGGTGTAAACTCCAACATAGCGGTACTCAGACAGGGGCTTGTGAGTATCCCCACACCTGTCCATTGCCTCACACCTTGGTCAACTCCAGAGAAGAAGAGTCCATTCCCTATCCAGGGGTATGGAGCCTGAGTCAAGACTGTGCGTAGAGGTAAGCCCCACCAGATCCAACCGGTAGCGCTCCACCTCCTGCACCAGTTCCGGCTCCATCCCCCCCAGCAAGGTGACGTTCAATATCCCCAGAGCCAGCCTCTGCCGCCTGTGTCTGGTCCATTTTCCCTGGCCTAGCAGCACACCCGGCTCCCACGGTTTTTCCCATGGGTGGTGGGCCCAAAGGAGGGGGTGCCACATTGCTTCTTTGGGCTGTGCCTGGCCGGGCTCCATGGGCAACCGAGCCACCAAGTGCTCGCCGGAGAGCCCTCCTTCTGGGCCTGGCTCCAGATGGGGGCCTCGGGATTTCTCCGGGCAGGGTAACTCCTCCTCTAAGATTTATTTCCATGTAAGTCTTCTTGAACCATTCTTAGTCAGGCTCCTCACCTGAGACCACTTTGCCTGGGAGACTCTACCAGGAGCACCAGGTTCCAGACAACACAGCCCTCAGATTCACGAGGACCCACAAACCTCTCCACCACGGTATGGTGATGGTTCCCGGAGAGGTGACCAGAGACAATGCTATTGAATTGTAACCACTACGTTTTTGATGTACATTGCGTACATGATGCATGATGATATTGATAGTTACTGACCTCTATCCAGGTGAACTGTGCAGGAAGCAAGGTTTGGTTTAACATTGTCACAGTTGTCTTGGCAGGGACCTCCACATAGAGCTCTAAGAAGATCAGCTCACAGCTCAGCAGACACACTTGGGGGGATTGGACATCCGCCTGCACCAAGAGGTGGCTGCGTGGAGGCAAGACAACAAGTGATAGCTAGATATTTTCATTCGCATCTAAAATATGTAAAATAGATATTCTGTTATCCAATACATTTCTTAACATTTATAAGGGTTCGATTTATTTTTTGAACATCTAATATTTCTGGAAAGATCAAACAATGTCATGTTCACACATTGACAAATGACACAATGAGAAATGACAAAGACAAATGACTCTAAGGAGTCTTAGATAAAGCAGCACAGAAAACTTAAGTCTATTAATTCCCTGGTGCATGAAGCCTTGAGCCGTCAAAGCTATCTAGTTTAGAGATTTGTTTCAAGGACTAATGCAATTTAATTTAGGGGGGGGGGATATCATGCATTGTTGCTAATGGCTTATAAAGTGGATATTTTATTTCAGTATACATCCGAGAATTTTGTTACATCAATTAATTAGTTAACTGATGCAAAAACTCTGCCTGGACATTGCAAATGTGCACAGCCTCCTTGGTCCTTTTTTTTGAAGCAGGCATGCGAGCCACATTTTGCCTTCTCAGTCGGTTGTCAGTGTCTTATTTATGTATATAAAAAACACGTCTACTGTATTTTTCAGCACTGCATAGCTCAAAGGAAAAAATATGTTAACATAAACATAGCAAACGTCCCTCAGGCAGAACTGTAGATCAATGGTTACCAAACGGTGTGCCCCAGTATGCCGTGAGGCAAGGCCAGGTGTGCCGTGGGATTTTGTGACAGCCATACAAATTTTGCAATAAAATATCTGAATTGATGGCTTAGCGCCAGTAAGATTTGTAATAAAATATCAGCCTTGGTGGCACATACAGCGTACAAGTTAATGAACTTGGTGGCGCATTCGAACAGCTCTCGCGCAAAGAGCAGGAGCCGCAACACACAGACGCGCAAAGAATGTTACCTCAGAATGTCCTGTCAAACAACAATAACGGCTTGCGGTTAGCTAGTTTTGCTCAAACGTCATTAAGAAAGACAGAAAATGTATTGCGTTATTGTGAGGAGCAAACCAAAGATAGTCAGCGTAGAAGAACCACCTAAAGAGAAGAAAAGAAAAACTGTCAGTAGACAGTATCATGAAAGCTACCTGTCTTATGGCTTCAGCTGGACCGGGGATGTCAACTGCCCCCATCCCGAGTGCGTCATCTGTCGGGAGAAGTTGGCTAATGCTAACATGGTGCCAAGTAAACTGAAGAGGCACTTGGAAACCAAACATCCCTTTCATGTTGAGAGAAACTTGGCCTTCTTTAAAAGAGTGAGGGATCGTTTGTTGGATTATGTAAAAGTGTCTGATAAGGCTATGCAGGCAAGTTATATGCTAGCGTAGCTTATCGCAAAGCAGAAAAAAACACACAATAGCGGAGACGCTCATCCTCCCCGCTTAAAATAAATTGCAGGTGTCATGCTGGGTCCAGATGCCGTAAATGCCTTATCAAAAGTTCCTTTGTCAGATAATACAGTTAAAAGAAGGATCAACACCATGTCAGATGGTGTTTTCCGCCGCAACCTCCGCTCCCTGTCTCCCTGTCTCCCTCCCATTTCTCCTCTCTTGTAACATCCTCCCTCCCTCCCATTGACGAGTTCTCGTCCCACCCCACTAACACTGCCACCGACTCCTTGTTAACCACTTTAACTGCATCACTTGACTCTCTCTGTCCCCTGTCAACCAGGCCTGCGCGATCTTCTCCCTCCTGCCCGTGGCTTAAGGATGTTATTCGTGAAGAGCGGTCCACCCTTCGAGCAGCTGAGAGGAAATGGCGCAAGTCCAAAGACGGTCTGGACCTTGATAAGTATCACTCCCTCCTTAAATCCTTCTCTTCTCACATAACTGGTACTAAAACCCTCTACTTTCTTAACAAAATTAACTCTGCTTCAAACCCCCACAAACTTTTCTCTACCTTCTCCACCCTTCTTAACCCACCTCCCCCACCCCCTCCCTCCACCCTGACAGCAGATGACTTCTCCTCCTTCTTTGAGAAAAAAGTCGCCGACATTAGCAGTCGGTTCCCTAAACCCACCTTTCCTACCCCCTCACCCTCCATGACTGACCCTACTAAACGTCTAAACTCTTTCTCTCCCCTGTCCGAGGCAGAGCTCTCTGACCTAATTCTCTCTCATCGCCCCACTTCCTGTCCCCTTGATCCTATCCCCTCCCCTCTCTTTCAAACCATCTCCCCCTACATCATAACTTTTCTTCTCCATGTCCTAAACTCCTCCCTTACCTCCGGCACCTTTCCCTCTGCCTTCAAACAGGCCAGAGTCACCCCTCTACTCAAAAAACCCTCCCTTAACCCTGCCATCCTCCAGAACTACAGACCGGTATCACTGCTACCCTTCTTTTCAAAAACAATTGAACGTGCTGTATCTAACCAACTGTCTCACTTTCTCTCTCAGAACAACCTGCTTGACCCCAACCTATCGGGCTTCAAGACTGGCCACTCCACAGAGACTGCCCTTCTTTCAGTCACCACTGCCCTCCAGTCTGCCAGAGCGGCTTCCCGGTCATCCGTCATCATTCTGCTGGACCTTTCTGCAGCGTTTGACACGGTTAACCACCAGATCCTGCTCTCCAGACTTTCTGAGATGGGCATCACTGGCACTGCACTCCAGTGGATCTCATCCTACCTGTCGGAAAGATCCTACCAGGTCTCCTGGGGAGGCAAACTGTAAGGCCCTCGCCAGCTCTCCGCTGGTGTCCCACAGGGCTCCGTCTTTGGCCCCCTCCTCTTCTCTCTGTACACCACCTCACTTGGACCAATCATCAACTCCCATGGCTTCTCCTACCACTGCTACGCTGACGACACGCAGCTGTACCTGTCGTTCCCCACGACTGATCCGGGGATCTCAGCTAGGATTGAGGCCTGCCTCGCAGACATCTCTGCCTGGATGACCGAGCACCACCTCCAGCTGAACCTCGCCAAAACAGAACTTCTCATCATCCCGGCTAAACCCTCCATCTCCCATGATCTGTCAATCACCCTGGGATCTGCGACGGTGACCCCTTCATCCTCTGCCAGGAACCTTGGGGTTACCATGGATGACGAGCTCTCCCTCACGGCCCACATTGCCGCAGTCTCCCGGTCTTGTAGATTCACCCTCTACAACATCCGGAAGATCAGGAGATACCTATCTGAGCACTCCACCCAGCTGCTAGTCCAAGCAATGGTCCTCTCCAAGTTGGACTACTGCAACTCGCTGCTCGCTGGTCTTCCAGCATATGCAACCCGCCCTCTTCAGAGAATTCAGAACGCAGCGGTCCGCCTGGTCTACAATCTACCCAGACGCTCCCATGTTACCCCGCTCCTCATCTCTCTCCACTGGCTACCCATCAACGCCCGTATCAGATTCAAGACCCTGGTACTGACCTTCCGAGCAGTGAACGGGACTGCACCCGACTACATCAAGTCTCTCCTGCAACCTTACACCCCCACCCGTCACCTACGGTCTTCCTCAGACAACCGCCTGGTGGTCCCACCGCTCAAGACTGCCAGGTCCCAACACAAGCTCTTCTCCTGCCTGGCCCCCCAATGGTGGAACCAGCTGCCCACCTCCATCAGGGACACCGACTGTCTCCCCACCTTCAAGAAAAGGCTCAAGACACACTTGTTCCGGGAGTACAACGGCACTTAGGAAAGCTTGGCTAGACCTGTTGCTAGTTTCCTCCAGGATCACAATTACTATTATTGAGTGACTTGTTGCTCTTATAGGTTAGTTATAACGAAGTTAAGTCTTGTACTCGCTGTGAAATATTTTACTATTGATTGTCCTTCCACAGGTACCAGTCCTGCACTTTTTGTGGTTCATGTTGTTTTAATTTGCACTTTTTGTGGTTCATGTTGTTTTAATTTGTAAACTTGTATAACTGCATGCTCTTATGGGTCTTCCCTTTTGGCACTTGTTGTTTAGTTTTCCACAATGTATGCTTCATGTTTTGGCTGCTTGCAATGTTTGGGAATACATCGTTGTTATGATCAGTGACCTATGCTCTTTTGTAAAGCTCTCTCTTGGAAGTTGCTTTGGATAAAAGCGTCTGCTAAATGCATAAATGTAAATGTAGATGACATAGAACAACAGTTCACAGAGAAACTGCAGGTCAGCGGCACATTGTCTCTACAGGCAGACGAGTCAACTGACATGAGTGGGTCTGCATAACTTCTGGGAAACGTCAGATGTTGATAGGGTTGCCAACTTTCTCAACCCCAAATGCGGGACACTTTCCAATTGGTAAAACATTGTCTAGTGGAGATAATTACGTTTACGTTTCTTAGCCTGGTTCTTTATATTGTCTCAAATTAGCTTTCAATCTGTCAGTGTCACTGTTGTGAGTAAGCGGCACCAAGAGCTGCATACGTTCATTTGCAATTTTCCACCGGAGCTTTAGCTAGCTGGCTAATGTTGCGTTCTCTCCTCCTGTGTTGAATGACTCAATTCATCAAGCTGTAGCTAACGTTAGCTAAGTCTATGTCAACAGAGCTCCTGGGTAATTCCTGGGTAGCACAAATCGGATAGATGCCCCCCACCCAGACTCGGCGCCCTCTGCTGTGCAACTAGCGTGTCCCATCGCAACGTTTACAT
The DNA here is from genome assembly GCF_021917145.1 of Hypomesus transpacificus. Classification (NCBI taxonomy): domain Eukaryota; kingdom Metazoa; phylum Chordata; class Actinopteri; order Osmeriformes; family Osmeridae; genus Hypomesus; species Hypomesus transpacificus. Next base: position 13,552,485 of record NC_061067.1, on the reverse strand, counting down.
GATTTTTGGTGCGTTTACAGTAGCATATTATTGGCCGGCGAGGCTATGATTGGAAAACGGGACTGGAGCTGTCCCGGACGGGACAAATCAAAATCACCCATAAATCGGGATGTCCCGGACAAATCGGGACGGTTGGCAACCCTAGATGTTGATGATAATTCAATCAGATTGCTTTTTTTCTTCTGTAAAGAAATGGAAAGCCACACAACAGGGGAAGAGATATTCAGGGTAACTAATGACTATTTAAAAGAGAAAAGTCTGACCTGGGAAATGTGTGTCAGTCTTTGTACAGATGGTGCGGCATGCATGACGGGGAGAGTGAGAGGTTTTTATTGCCAAGGTTAAAGCACAAAACCTAAATATTGAGACAAACCACTGTATTTCACATCCAGAGGCATTAGATGCCAAAACCATGCCCCCGGAGTTGGCTGAGGTGCTGGATCAGTCTGTGCAGGTGGTGAATTACATAAAATCAAGGCCACTAAAGTCACGGCTATTCCCCCAACTGTGCGCTGAGATGGGAGCTGACCACCAAAGCCTACTCCTCCACATAGAGGTACGTTGGCTGTCACGGGGGAAAGTCCTGTCCCTTCTTTATGAGTTGCAAAAGAGGATTTGGAGTTTTCGAATGAACACCAGTGTTTCCCTCACAGACTAATTTGTGGCGGTGTACCACAGAATCAACACTGGCCGCCTCATATTGCGTTTTGTAAAAAAAAAAAAAAAATGTTTTTGATGGCAATTTTTTATGTTTTAACACTATTTAGGTTAAAACACGTAGCGTATTTGTTCAGCTGCATTTCCTTTCCCTGCTCTCCCTCCATCTCTCTGTCACTCACGCGTCTTTCTCACATACGCACAGTCACAACGTCAGCACACGTTAGCAACGATGCATACCTACGGGGTTTTAGTAAGACCGACAGCTATGTCAGCGAGCCTTCAGCATTAGTGCCGTAGTTAAATGTCTAGGAAAGTTGAGGCAACTTTTTGCTTGGTACCTACGAACATGTCTTAATCGAAGGTTCCCCCTCGTTCTTTTGGTGAGAAGTCTCAGGAGCTAGCAACTTAACTGGCGTCATGGAGCCGACCAGTTAAATAGTCATTTAGCACTAGCGTTGCTACCTGCATATGCAGAAATGACTTGCTTGTTGCTGTTGATTTTGTGATGGTGTGTATCATTTTGGAATAATATTTAATATAATAAAGTTGTGTAACCAATTATTAACGAAGGAATTTATTATTTTGACCCCCCCGTCTGACATAAAACACTTACTGGATTCGAGTCCCATTCAATCAGGAATCCTCAACAGAAAAGCTCATTTTGAGGGAGAGAGAGGAATGTGCAGAGCTCCAGATGGACCGCACAATGAAACTCAAATTTAACGAGCTCCCATTGGACAAAAAAAACTGTAATAAGGACTAATCACAGCCAAGGGGTATCCGTAAAATGACGGACGGATAGTCAGGAAAATCAGGAGGTGCACGTAGAGCTCTCCGAGGGGCATTCCCTGTGTCCGTCTCCGTAAAAATGGAGAAGTATAAATCGGCCTTTAGTCGCTCTGGATAAGAGCGTCTGCTAAATGACTAAATGTAAATGTACTCATATTTACTCATATTTCATGAAATATAATAGGATGCGCCATGTTCGCCCACACACCACATTGTGGCACAATACCGCACACTGCTCCGGTTATTGGTTCTATGTTGGTTTCATTTTGTAGTTTTATTACAGCGTGATCAATAATAAAACAAAAAAATTCACCTTACCATCCAGTACCATGTTCCACAGCCAGTTCCAGTATTGTCTCAAAGTGTTGACAGGCCTTTGGTCTGAAGAGCACATGAACACTGTGGGATGCTAGGGGAGGCAGCACACCCCTGTATGGCTCCACTGTGATCTACACACACACACACACAGTACAAGGGTCAAATATATAACGGCATGTATGCCTTAAATGACCTCCAAACATGTGTACGGCAGTTTCTACACAAATCCCAGTTTCTACACAAATCCCAGTTTCAAATGTATAAAGAAATCTGCGTACCTGTGATATGGCTACACTGTGGCCATTAGCAAACAAAGAAACTGCATGCATAAACCATGTCAGTTTTCTTGGCATTCAATGGTGCAGCAGGGTTTGCTCGTTTAAGAATAAATGCTTCAGCTCAGCCCACAGGTTTTCATAGGGTTTAGATCAAGTGACTGTGATTGCTATGGCAGTAGACTAAAGTTACTAAACATAACTTTTTGCCAGTGTGTAGATATAATCTCTCCACCTACTCCTGGGTCCAGCTGGACGTGCCCGGAACACCTCCCTAGGGAGGCGCCCAGGGGGCATCCTTACCAGGTGCCCAAACCACCTCAATTTGATGCAAAGGAGCAGCGGCTCTACTCTGAGCTCCTCAGGGATGACTGATCTCTTCACCCTATCTCTAAGGGAGAAGCCAGCCACCCTCCAGCGGAAACCCATTTCGGACATTTAGTTTGTTGCCAAGATCCACGATTATGTTTAATCTGACCATAGAACACTGTTCAGGTCAAAGTTCAGTAGTGTCTAGCAAACACCAGGGGCCTCATGTATAAAGGATTGCGCAGCTTTCATACCAGAAGATGGCGTACGGCCAAAACTTGAAAAGTACCTACGCACAGAAATATTTACATGTATAAAACCAGTCGTACGCCAGGTCCTGCGCACCTTTGCTTTATAAATCACATTCAACGTAAGACCCCACGTGAACGAGCCACTGACCCCGCCTTGTCTCCTCCCATAAATGAATAAGCAGATAAACTAACTTCGAATTAACGTCGCCCTCTAATAAACGCTGCACCAAAAATGAATGTTTTTTTATAAACGCTGCAGCGTTTATTTGAAGAAACACGGTAAAATGGCTAAACACGCACAAAAGAAAAAAATCACAGACTGTGAGATCGAGGTTCTGACAACAGAGGTGGAGGCGAGAAAATGTGTCCTGTTTGGCGGCCTGTCATCAGGTATTAGCGACAAAAGAAAGTCGGCGGACTGGAAAACTGGCACTACTTGCGCCCTTTCTTGTTTTTAACCTGTAGCACTTTAAAGGGGCAATTGACTGCAAAACCGATTTTACCTTGTCATTGTTGAAAAACGACAGTTCGGAGGGTAAACTGAACATACCGTGAATATCAAAGTCCATTGACACCTCTTTCCTATTCAAATCTCAAAAAGAATTTTTTTTGCTGTAAAACGCTAGCTTTTCAACAAAGCCACCGGTCCTACGTAGGACCGGTGATCGCCCTCTTATTGGCTCTGGTCTGTTTCTTTGTCACGCCCCAGAATTTACATCCAGACCAGCCTGAGGTAGCGTCTATCTCATACTAGTTTAGCTGCGCGCTGCTCTGTGTAGGCTACTTATAAGGAATTACAAAGAAGAACGTTTTGAATTATAACAAGGATATTGAAAATGGACCACGATCGTAAATGCTGTGTTCCAGGCTGTACAGGGAAGGCTAACACTCACAGTCTTCCCAAGGAGCCAAACATTCAACAGGCATGGCTACTGTTGTCTATGAGAAGATCCCGGCGAAGTTCGACACTCAATCATTCATTTGCTCTGAACATTTCACCCAAGACAGTTTTGACAACCTTGGACAATTTCAAGCAGGATATGCTAGGAAGCTGAACCTGGAAAGAGGTGCTGTTCCAACCGTATGCTCATTGCAACCGCAAGCTATGAGGACAGTATGATGTTGTGCTAACAGTTATTAGCAATGCTAACGTTTCCTGTATATAGCATACCAGGTAGAATGCTAAATACGTTTCTACACACATCAAATGACTCTAGCTAGACTAGCTGTAGTCGGCATTAGAAGGGAAGCTTCCGAAAAATAGCCAGAAAACGAACTGCAGTCTGGCTTATTGCTAACGCCTGTCTAGATAATCTATTTGAAAGAACTGGAGAAAGGCAGGTTCTAGATACAGGATACGTTAGCATTGCTAGTAACTGTTACTAGTAACACCTAGACTGTAGGCATGATGTAAACAAGTTTAGCTTGCTAGTTAACGCAAGAGCATAGGTAGAATGTGTGATAATTTAGCCTAGTTTATTGGCAATGGGGCTAACGTTGATTCATGTTCCTGACTGTGTTTCATTCAAATAAATAACCTGTGTAATGAAAATCTACAATTCACGATGCATGTTTGTCCAGATCTTTGTCATGTTATTTTACAGCAACATATGTAGAGCTAGCCTAGCTAGCTAACTGAAGCCGAGTAGAATCACGATATGGTTTGGTTGCTAAGCTGTAGCCTAACCTTCTACCCACCTAAGTCAATCCAGTTTGCTTCAACAACAGAAGTGGAAACAAGTAATGTTATCATTTCAAATGATATATAGTCAATCTGTTGAAAACAGTGTTGTGTAGACACAATAGATTTATTTGCCCGTTTTTATTTCAAGGAGTGCTGCTGTTGGCCGTGTTGCGTTTTTGCTCCCAGCTTCACTCGTTGATAACCAACCAATCAGCGCGCATCTTATCTAAATATTAATGAGCATACCATAAAAGGAGAAAAGCTAGTGTTTTTTCCCGGGAACATTTCAGAGGATCTGTCAGAGGGCATAGAACAGCACCCGGGCCATTTTCAACCCAACCAATGTTACATACCCTATTCGGAGACCTTAAGGAACAGTGTGAAATACCCAAAAAACCCAGTCAATTGCCACTTTAAGATTTAGCTCAATGTAAAGTGCATTACAAATCAAATAATTATTATTATTATAGGGCCATAAATGCTGTGGGTTCGGAGAACCGGACCATGGCAGAAATTAAGAAGAAATGGTCCGATGTAAAACTTTAAATTAAGAAATGAGTGGTGGCGCATCGTAACAGTGATTTTGTCGTTTGTTTGACACCCTCAAGTTTAACATAAGTTATTAAGTGCTAGCGGATTAAACAGAAGGCTATATAGCATTTCCTTTTTTGGGTTTTGGCATTTTGATGTGATCATCTACATTAATGATCAAACTTTTATTTTTATGTTTTTTGAATAGTCATATTCGTCATAAACGTAGTAGTGGTAACTTTATTTTGTAATGTTTGGTGAGTTTCGCACTTTTCAGTTAGAATTCGCCATGTTACAGCGCCAGACAAGACTTTGTGGACGGTCCGCACATTCTCACGTCTGCTCAAAACTTTCCGTGACGGCCCGCACATTCTCACGTCAAGTAAATCTTTATACATCACAAAGTGTGTGTGAAAACCAGCGTATGCAAGTTTTTTGTGCGTACGCGTAGGCTTTTTTGACTCCAAAGGTGGGTTTGGCATAAAAAGAAGGATGGTTATACCAAAAATATCCTGGGGCTGGTTGCACAAGACACCTTAAAGGGGACTGCAAATCCGAGTTTACCTTGTCATAGTTAAATAACGTCAGTTCGGTGGGTAAAATGGACATACAGTGAATTTCAAAGTCCATTGACACCTCTTTCCTATCTAAATCTCACATTTTGAAACTGCTACTGTAAAACGAGCGGTTTCATTTGTGACGTCACAAATGTGGCTCCACCTTTTTTGGCTCTGGTTTGTACCTTTGTCACGCCCAAAAATTTGCTGCGCGCTGCTCTGTGTACTTCCACAGAATTACAAAGAAAATCGTTTTTCAAGGATATTGAAAATGGACTACGGTCGTAAATGCAGTGTTCCATGCTGTACAGGGAATGCTGACACTTTTCAGAGTCTTCCCATGGAACCAAACACTCGACGGGCTGTGATGTTTGTCTATGAGAAGATCCCTGTGCTGTTCGACCCTTAATTACACGTTTGCTCAAACCATTTCACCGGGGACAGTTTTGAAAACCTGGGACAATGTAAAGCAGGATTTGCTATGAAGCTGTTGCTGAAAAGAGGTTCTGTAGAATGATTTTGTCGCTAACAGGCATCTAGCATAGGTAGAATGTGTGATGATTTAGTTTATTGGCAATGGGCCTAACGTTATTTCATGTTCCTGACTGTGTTTCATTCAAATAAATAACCTGTGTTGTCATGTACAATTCACGATACATGTTTGTCCAGGTCTTTGTCAGGTTATTTTTTATTAATTAGCAAGATAGCTAACTGAAGCTGAGTTGAATCACGATAGTTTGGTTGTCAAGCTGTAACGTTACCCACCTAAGTCGATCCAGTTTGCTTCGACAACAGATGTGGAAACAACTAACGTTATCATTTCAAATGATATCTAGTCAATCCAGGGTAGGAAATTAGCATATTTTTTAGGGGGCAAGTTTTGCCCCCACTAACTGAAATCCAGGGACATAAAAAAAGGGCAAACTTTTTTTTTTTTTTAAACTTAAAATGAAATAACATTTACATTTTGTTCAAGATTATAAATATAGTTATTTAGGCTTACAGTATATGAGCAATTGTCATCAAATGGCAATAATAAGACTATTAAGCAGTAGTCTACAGATTCAAAGTGTTTTCTTAGATTTTTTACAAAAAACTGAAAACATAAATCAGACAATCGTATTCAATTAGATTGGTTGTCAACCACAAGATAGCAGTAGGCCTAACTTATGAGGATAGGGGGAAAATCCATCACTGGTTGCACTCTGTCAAACGTTTGCTAAGTTAGCTAACTTGCAAGAAAGCCTTTGTGGCTAACTAGCTAAAGCAAACTAAATAATTACAAAATAATTATTACTAGTTATCACCGTAGGCGCTGACGTGTTGCTTGGTTGCCAGGTGACGAAAGGCCACGATTTCTTAATGTTTTTGCTCCCCTTGATGAAGCAGAAAATTCATCTGTGCTGGATGGACAACGACTTTGGCAAATCGTTGTCCACAAGTTAGACATGTTTTGCATTTTTATTTGTCTATTTCTCGTCGTTGTGTCCCTCTACCCCAAGCCAATCTAGCTTCAATTTTTTTGAAGTGAGTGAATTTCATCTTTGGAACTTGAGATGGTGACGGAGACTGTGTTTGCTTATCCTCATTTCTCCTCACACTCGCAGTCACAGGTCTGATTAAGAAGATTTTTTTTTGTATATATTTTTTTTTAACGTTCGGTGTTAAGCACACGCAACATCAGTTAAGGCGAATTTCAAAACCATTATACGGCAACTGGACCGGGTTATATAGGCTACGATGTTTTTGACAAGTTAATTATCCTTAACTATCCTTATTATGAGAGGAAATTATGGGGGCATTTTTTGCCCCTCGCCTAGTGATATCAGGGGCAAAATCATATTTCTTAGGGGCAGTTTTGCCCTTTGCCCTCGTGTATTTCCGACGCTGAGTCAATTTGTTGAAAACAGTGTTATTTGTACTTTTTATTTCAAGTCTCCAGCTTTGATGTTTCACTGAGTGCTGTTGGCCGTGTTGCGTCTTTGCTCCGTCACTTCATTCATTGTAAACCAACCAATCAGCGCGCAGCTTATCTATATATTCATGAGCATACCATAAAAGGGAGAAAACCTCTCATTTTATTCCAGGGCTATTTCACAGGGTACTTTAGGGCGCATAGAACACTACCCGGGCCATTTTCAGCCCAACCAATGTTACATACCCTATTTGAAGACCTTAAGGAAAAGTGTGAAATACCCTATAAAATCAGTTAATGACCCCTTTAAGTTAATATTTTACTGAAAATCAGAGTTATGGTTTTCTTTATATAAAATCGGTGGCACAAAACACCCTTAAGTCTTCTCATAAAGGTTTTAGGTAACATGTTCCTTTAACTATTAAAGGTTTTCTCCTTATCTTGGTCATAAGGAATCTCTTAAACTGTTGCACAAAAGACCTTATCAACCAAAGTAAGGAAACCTCTGAATTGACCTTGCCCTAATTTTTCTCATTAAATCCATAGTGGCAGCCTGCCCCAGTTTTGTAATTTAGCGTACATGTTTAGAAGATAATAAAAAGATCTCCGTTGTGTTTTGCACCCTTGCAAAGCATCTCTCACTCCCACATTGACTCGTTAGCTAAAGACGATCCTGTAGCTGTTAGCTTTATCTAAATAGCTAAAGTTAGCTCTAGTGCTAAACAAACATTGATCAACCAGTAGTTTATGGTTGACTGTTCCAAGGACACAGCCTTCTCATTGGCTGCTCCACAACTCTGGAATAATTTGCCACTCTTTATAAAAACTGCATTATGATGGTTTTAAATCTCTGTAAGGTAAAATTTTGATTTATAAAGGCAAATGTGCGGAACATAGTACGCAGTACTGTACGCACGCTTTAAATCACAGAAAACATAAGAATTGAAGGTACCTGTGTATCTTTGTCTGAAAGGTTGTTGGCCAGTTCTCTCAGGGTCCAGCAGGCCTCCAGCTGGCTGGGGTTGAGTATGGTCACCTTGGACTGGGCCTGATCCCCCAGACTCAACAGGCCCAGATCCACACTGGGAACACTCAGAGACAGATGAGGGCCCTGGTGTAAATCAACACAACAGTAACACCACAGTTGCTTGACATATAAACAAAAAAAAGGCCAGTGTATTACAGTCTTTAACAGCATGTGCTATAGTGGATGTTTTGGAGAATATCTAATTTGTTACCTTGAAAGTGGCTGTTATGTTGAGAGTGACAGGCTTGTTGTGATTCTTAATTTGACACTGCAAGCTGGTCGCAACTTTACCTGCTCTCCCTCCAGTAAGAACCAGTTCCAGGTCAAAACACTCATTCGCCTCTGGACCACAAAAAGAGACATTACAAGAGATGAGATGGTAAAACCTATTAAGACGTAAAAAATTTCACCCCATGACCAAATAAAAAAGTATTACAACCTAATAATATTATGTGATGGAAAGAGTCACAATTGTTCCTGATATTATGCCTTATCATACCCAATTCTCCATTAGGAGGTATTACTTCCATAATGTGGTAATCAATCTTCCTCTCCCATTTAAAGCTGATCAAGGATTTGCTGTTGTTCCACATCTAACACAAAAAAGTAATAGCAGGATAAAATATATTAGACAACCAAGTAAAATTGTGATGTCCTCAATGTCATTTCTTTTTTTATAAAGATACATTTCTCATTTTCTAAAGGCAATTTTTCTCTTAATGACTAAATCTAGCACACACACGTGCATGCAAATCAACCCCAAAATGGACTTTGGTACAGACAGCGTTTGGCTACCTTAAACTTTCTGTTGATGGTAGTACCAATGAAGAGCTCTCCTGGGATGTGAATTGAATATGGCTCCAAAAAGATTTTAAATGGTTCTGTTGTCCCCTTGACCTCTATCTCCATCACAATGACATCTTTCATTTCAGCTGTTGTATTTAGAGTGCGTGGGGCCCTATAAAACAAGATTTCCTCAAAATACATGTGTATATAAGACAAGCAAACGCTGGCACAATGTTTCTACAGCTAAAAATGATTATATTAGTTTTGCATTAAAGAGAGTCCTGTGTTTTGGTATTTACCAATCATTACTGGGCTCCTTGGACGGATCTGGGATGTCTTTCAAGACCAGGTGGCACACACTATTGTAGTCCTTCAACTGGGAAAAGTACAGAGTCATGACAGAGAAACCTCCCACATGAAGATAAAATCGCTGCTTGTTTTATAATTAACAAGGAAAGTACATCAGATTTGACTTTAGAGTCAATATTCGTATGGATCTGTATTTATATTTTCAGTCCTTTGGAGTTGTCTACCTCTTGAGGGTTGTAGCTTAGCAGGAACTCATGCTCTTGGAGAGGGGCCAGAATACCTGTGGTGGGGCTGACATAAAACCCCAGATCTGTGGCCAGGTGGTAGTGGATGTTGGAGGTGTCAGGGTTCTCCCCAGGAAGCAAAGACTGCAGATTAGGCTTCATTATCTGCCAGTAAAACGGCAGCTCTAGACAACTAGAAGACAGAGACCGAGAGGGAGGGGAGAGAGCCAAACAAGAGAACAAAGCTTTATTCAAACCTTACTCTGTATTTGAATTAGCATACCAGTAAATAAAAGACAAGCATCCTTTTCATACAGAACTCTACTAAAGTGCATCTTGTTTACGTGTTGTTCTTAATGACAAGCTTCTTCTGCTGGACAGAGTGAGGGTTGGCGGGACCGAAGCGAACATGGTGCTCAGCAGTGAGATCACACAGCTCCCCTTGAGCAGGACAATCCTCCTCACCCAGGTCAGACACCAGCTCTAGGAGAACCAGCTGACCCTCACCTGGGACACACACAAAGAGTCAATAACCAGCACTGACACATGGCATACAATAATGATTGACAATGCACACAACAAGAGTTCAAAGATGCAGTTCACCTTCGATGGTGATGTCTTTGACCTGACAGTTGTCACACACAATGGTGAACACTTGGGAGCAGCTCTCCGCAGTGGTGGGAAAGAAAACCACCTGTGACATGACAAACTAGTATTTGAGTGATCAGACACGAGTCTCGGCAGACAAAAATACAACAACCGTGTCTAAGTGGTGGTCACCACCATTATAAACAGTCCAGCGTCACCTCCACCACTGCAGTTTGACCAGGCTGCAGTTCAAAGAGAGAGGGGGTCACTCCAAAGGGGGGCTGCTCAGCAAAGCTGTTTTTTACTACCGACTGGATGAAGAAAAGTGTAAGAAACACAAAGAAATTCTACAGTATACTGTATAATTCAATATGTAATGCCTACATTGACAACATATGTATAGCTCCTGTTGTGCCCTTAATTACATTTGTACAGTATAATTTGGTCTTACTGTATACGGTATAATACAGAGTGAAAGCATACTTTTGAATGTACAGTAGGGGTGTCACGATACCAAAAATTCAGTAGTCGGTGCCAATACCATTAAAATAACACGATTCTCGATGCCAATTTCGATACCATGTTAAAAAAAAAGAGGATTGTCTAAGATTCCATGTAGGCTACTTGAACCATGAACTTCTTTAAAATATTTGAAAAATAGCAAAATGTCCTACAAAGACATACAAAACATGTGCAATAGAGCATCTAGCACAACATAATAAAGTGCAATTAAGCCATTCAGCTAACAAGATGAACATGACATGAGTTTACCTTCTAAGCTATGGGCTAACGTTAAAATTACAGCTAACCTAAACTATGTAGCCTACATAAGCCATTGTAACACACGTGCCCACCATCTCAAACATCATGTAACGTGTATTTTAGTATGACAGATTAAACTAACAGAAAAAGAGAATTCTTTGGATGTATTCAGAATTTTGCCGCGACTTCAACGAACATTGATTTATTTTGTATGATGCCAGATGTTAGCATCGGTGCTGCGCCTCTTCTGGAACTGAATCAGAACTTGCCTTGAATTCTTTAAACAAATCCAGATGACGATCTTTCAGGTGTTTAGCTAAATTGGAAGTATTCCCCCTTGGTCTGAAGACTGCGGTAGCATTTTTTGCATAATGGCTTCTGCGGATTAATTATAACGCCACGGTCATCCGCCTCAAACGCAAACTTTTTTTCATACTTTTTTTGCCTTTCTTGTCAACAAGTCGAAGCGGGGCGATCGCTAAAGCAGCAGTTGTTATCTTGTTTTTCTTTATGTAAACGTCGACTGGAACACTCCTGAAGGCGCAGCACCGATGCTAACATCTGGCATCGGCGCTCACGGTACTTACAGTGCTTAAAAAAAATGGGCATCGTCGGTGTTTTGTTATTTTAGCATCGGAAGGTACCGTAAGTATCGGTTCTCGTGACATCCCTAATGTACAGTATGCCATAACTAAGTAGATTTGATACATTATTATACAACGGTAAGAACAAATTATGGCAAAACATTTACCCGGAGGTTAGAGGTTGGCCATTGGCTCTTGGGCATTATGCAGAAGGTCCCAGCACTGAGCCCCTCGTTGCAGCACAGAAACTCAGCAAACTTCACACCTCCCACCAGACAATAGCCACATTCCAGAACACTGGGCACTAGTCACACACACAAATCAGCAGGATTTATCAATATGCATGAGAAAGTACATTTATGTAAGGAAAATGGCCGACGAGGTGTACAATATCATACAATAATTGAGGAGGCGTTCGCGGAGTACATTATTGTATGATATTGTACACCTCGAAGGGTATTATCCCGCTTATACCATGGACTCTGATATTTCTAGTCCGCTCAGCTCAGAACCAACACCGACTTTTTTTTGGGCTACACTATTAGCCAAAAAGCTAACGTTATGCTAGCAAGATTAGAAGGAAATACCATTGTATACGATTGACAATTAGTAAATATAATTTGATACTATGTTTGACAAAAAGACTAGCTACTTAACCGGCCATGTCATGTCACTGTCCCCAAATCAATATCAATATTTTCACTAACAAATTATCGGCCATAGTCTACTGTCGGCCGCAGCCTGAAGTACGTATTTATAGCAAATGCGATGTGAGATGATCGCTGTGACACAAAGTAGAAGTACATTTAGAGGGGTGGTGTAGCTTACTTCCTGCAGCTTTTTCATGTATTTCTAATGTGGTGTCCGCAGCCAGCTGATGCCAATGCTTGTGGCCCATACTAGATGTAGTATTGCAACAATGCAGCTGATTAACAGGATCTTTTTAATATGGCATGTTTTTATTGCAAAGAAACGTGAATTAATTGCACTCCACAGATTGGCACCAATCAGTGGCGGATCTAGAACATTTTACATGGGGTGGCAAAGGGGGGGCAAGAGGTCTTGGCAGGGTGGCATGGGTAAACGGTACATGGGAATCCCTATATGTGAATGGCTTTAACAAAACAAAAACAAGACCAAGGAGTTTAATGGCCCCAACCAGCCCACCCCCACCAGGGGCCGAGCCATATGTTGAACATTCGGGGCTTAACCCGCACCTAGGACCTAGGTGCTGTTGATGTTATTTAAAATCAGAACTTCACAGTAATGGAAGCGCGCATGGCGCGCAATAATTTGGGGGGGCATTAATTTCAGTTCAAAATAGTTTTTTTTTGCTTTATGTAATATGAACATTACGTTGGACTCATATTGTTATATTTCCGGAAACTACAACCAAAATGTTTACCTTAAAGATTCGGGGCTTTTGAGAAAAACATATTTTTCCCAACCTTGCAGGAACCTAGATTTATGAAGTGACAGATCTTTCTTTTTTTACCTGGCTTTTTCAGTTCCTCCTGGCATCTTTTTCCCGTCCATTTTATTATTTTCGCGTCATCTTCATCTTGCTAAATCCCTCCGAAAGTAAGGGGTAAGGGCTACATAGCCCTAGGACAGAGGTCGCCAACCTGTCGATCGCGATCGACGTGTCGATCTCGGAGACTTTCCCTGTCGATCTCCAAAATAATTTCAGAAATACTGATCTCCGACTAATTCATGAACGCGGAGGATTCTTAAACTGAACGCGCGTTCTCTTGTACCTGGATTTGCATATTGGCCTGTGCGTGTTGCAAAGCAATTCACCGACAGAATAAATGGGCGTTTTTTCCCGAAGACGACCTTTGAGAGACCTGCTATCCCAGGATACCTGTGGGCGTGGTTGCCGTTGGTTTGTTTATTTACCCGGCCGTGTTGTCCACATAGTGTTAGCAAGCATGGCAGAGGCACCACGAAAGAGGGCGAAAAACTACAGTTTCCATCATGAATGGGAGGAGGAATTCATCTTTACCTTGGTAAAAGACAAGAGTGTGTGTATGTTGTGCCACCAGCCACAGGCACTGTCTAAGCGAGGGAATTTGGAGCGGCACCACAACACTAACCATCCGAAATTCAAAGACTGCTATCCACCAAAGAGCGCAATCCGCGCCAAAAAAGTTCAGGAGCTGAAAGTGGAGTTGAAGGCTCAACAGTCGCTTTTCTCACAACCTACGTCTCAAAGTAAGGCTGCAACTGAGGCGTCATTTCGTATTAGCCACATTTTGGCCAAACACAAGAGACCTTTTACAGATGGGGATTTGTTTAAGGAACTATTGACCGTCACCGCAGAGACTGTTTGCAGCACCTTCAAAAACAAAGAGGACATAAAAGCTGCATTCCGTGCTGTGCCTCTTGGTCCTACAACAGTGACACGAAGGATCGAGTTACTGTCGGATAACGTTGGTCAACAGGTGTTGGAGGACTTGTCACTCTGTGAATATTTTTCACTGCAGTTTGATAAATCGCTGGATGTAATGGACACGGCTCAGCTTGTTGTATTTGTCAGAATGGCTTTCCAGGACTTTACAACAAAGGAGGACTTCCTCACTCTTCTCCAATTAAAAGAGAGAACGAGAGGTGAGGATATTTACAACGTTTTTAAAAGCTATGTCCGTGAAAAGAACATCCCCATTCAGAAACTGGTGGCAATCACTACCGATGGGGCACCGGCAATGTGCGGTGTGCACGCTGGTTTTATAGCACTGTGCCGTAATGATCCGGATTTCCCCGACTTCATGAAGTATCACTGTGTGATTCATCAGCAAGCCTTGGCTGGGAAAGTTGTGGACTTTTCTCATGTCATGTCACTGGTGGTCAAAGTGGTAAACTCGATTCGAGCAAAAGCGCTTCAGCATCGCTTATTCAAGGCGTTATTGGATGAGCTCGATTCGGCGTATGGAGACCTGCTTCTGCATGCTGATGTCAGGTGGTTGAGTCGCGGAAAAGTGCTGCAGCGATTTGTTGACTTGCTGCCTGAGATTAAGACGTTTCTGTCGAAAAGGAACGAGGAGCACGAGGAACTTTCAACGGATGCGTGGCTACTGGACCTGGGGTTTCTGACGGACCTAACCGGAAAACTGAACTCGCTCAACCACGAACTCCAGGGAAAAGACCGGCACCTCCTCCACATGATCAGCGCAGTGAATGCGTTCAAGGCCAAACTCTGTGTCTGGACCACGAATCTGAGGAAAGGGACGCTGACACACTTTACAAACCTGGAAAAAATGTCACAGTCCATCAAAGACTCTTCTGACTTTCACCCTGAGCAGTACTGTGTGCACCTGGACAAACTGGCAGCGGAGTTCAGTCGACGTTTTGGTGAGTTAGAAATCATGAAGGATATTGCTGCATTTCTTTCAAACCCATTCCTGCCTATTAATACAGAGGAGGTTGCAGACCAATTCGAGAAAGCATTTGCTTTGCCAAGTGGAGTGGACATGGAGATGCTTGATTTGCAAAATGACATTGAGCTGAAAGCCAGGTCAAGGGACAGTGACTTTTGGGGACTTGTCAGCCGAGAGAAGTTTCCTCTCCTCAGTGCATGTGCACTAAAAGTGAGTGCCTACTTTGGATCGACCTACCTCTGTGAAATGGCATTTTCACAGATGAAAATCACCAAATCCAAGTACAGGAGCCGGCTTACTGACAGACACCTCACAGACTGCCTCAGACTGGCTGTCTCTGCTTATGAGCCAAACTACAAGGCACTCACAGACAGTGTTCAGTCACAGCCATCACACTGACTTGTCACATGAGAAATTTGTCAGTGTTGTGTTGTAACTTCAGTTTATAAATAAAACCGTTCATATCCAGCCTGCTCATTGCAAAAGTGTTTTTTCTTGTTCATATTGTTCACAAAGTGTTTGATTTCATTCAATTACAATAAGGCCAAATATAAAGTTAAGTTGTAAGTTCAGTCTGGAGTCTGTTCTGTCTCTCAACGCCTCAATAGGTAGATCTTCGGGTCACCAAGGCAAAGGTCGGTGATCTTTGGCCTAAAGAGGTTGGTGACCACTGCCCTAGGAAATGGGACGCCACTTGGTTACAGGTACGTCATCTAGAACGTATCGATATCTCCAAAGCAAGTAGTGTTATGCACTGATATTAAACGAAATTCGCTGCTAATGGAGTTTACTTAGAACTGTAGACATGCTAGTTAAAGAAATGCGGGACTGTTGTGCAATTCAGAACTGTAACATTAGCGTACCAAACTAGCGATTTTTAGAAACGTTTCAATTAGGAAAATGGTTGCAAATATATATGTTCATGACTGTATATAACACAAAACAACACTGTCATAATTTTTTTATCAATTAATTAAGCCGATAATATAACATTTATCGGACTCTCTGGATGATTTGGTCGCCATTGTTGCCGGTCGCGCAGTATTCACATAGCCCTAGGTTTCAAGTAAGCTCCCGATCTTACTTGGTTTTAAGGGGTGTATACCCCTTAGTCTTAGCCCTTCCCCTAGCTCCAAAAGAGTATTGGGACACCACTAGCTCTCACGGGAACGCGCAAAACTAAGGGGAAGGGGTAAGGGGAAGGGGTAAGGGGGAGTATTGGGATTCGGTCTAAATCTGCTGTGCCCCAGTAAAATCTAAAGTTTGAGTTTCAACAATTTACTTTATTAGTTAGTGCATTAATTTACATTTACATGTAGTCATTTAGCAGACGCTCTATCCAGAGCGACTTACAGTAAGTACAGGGACAAGTAGGGTGAAGTGCCTTGCCCAAGGACCTTGCCCAAGGACACAATGTAATTTGCCACGGCCGGGAATCGATCTAGCAACCTTCAGATTACTAGTCCGATTCCCTAACCGCTTAGCCATCTGACTCCCTGTTGAGTGATAATCTGACTCCTGACTAAACTGACTCCTAGATTGACGATCCCGGAAAAAATTAACGCAGTATCCCAATCAACGCTTGTAAAAGTGTTTAACCGAAAACACAAACTGATGCACGCAGAATTCCATGTCGCTCTTCTGAGCTTGCCAAATAGCCACTGCAGCACGCACACAGAGGTCCAGGCGTCGGACTCGGCACACAAGTCAGAATTGAGGTAGGCTAAGAAAACATTACTAAACTAAAGATAATTTCTAAATGAAAGGCCTACCAATCATCTTATTTTGACAAACACATTATTATATGAAGCTAAAAAACAGTATTTGCACTCAAATTAATGTCCAAAAAATTTGCGCGCTCGCATTAACTATTGATGTCCCTGCCAAAGCTGATATCAAACATGCGTCCCTGAACTGTTGTACAGTGGGTAAAGCAATGGGGGTTTCTATAGCCTCGTAGTGCATTGTGCGCAGCAAACTTGAAAGAAAAAAGGGATATGAATAGGGGCCTGTGCCCCAGTAGAGTTTTATGTCTAACAATGCCTCTGGTTTAGGGTTGTCTCCATGGCAACAACCTTGGTACACGCACTTGTGTTTGAGAAAGAGAGCATGCGCGACAACTGAAAACTGCACTTTTTAATGCACGGTCTGATCATGCGTTTATTTAAATTAAAACCTAGTGTAGCTTATTAGCGGACTTATCAGTCACATAGCAGTTACAAACTTAACACATATCGTTTTATTCTGTGTGTGAAAAAAACAAAGAGAAAGCAGGCGATCTGCTGGTCCAATTTATGAGCGGGCAGAGCGGCCCATTGGGAATTCTCCCGATTCTCCCAATGGCCACTCTGGGCCTGAGCCCAGTGTTCAAATGAAACAAAACTGTGCATCTTGCAAAAGTCAAAGTATAAAAAGCTAAATGAAAATTCAAAGTACAATATTTGTGTCCGATGCAGTGCAGTATAAGTATACAACAGCAGACAATACTCAAATAGGCCTACTTATTATAGCCTAATTAAAAAACGTATCAATACAGTCCACAAATGACCCATGATCACCCATCTTTTTTAGGAAAGCTTAAGGTGACAGTTGCTTTGCAGCTAACATTTCACAAGCATGTGAGAGTAAGTTGATTTTATAGGGCTGCTTAATCATATAAATGATCAATCTCCCAACTGGCACTGTATTATTGTGTGTTGTAACGTAAGGTCGGCAAAACAGCAACCATCAGTAAACATTATGGATACAAACAAGAGTTTATATTATATATTAAGCTGTTCTTTTGTGGTAGAAATTTTGGTCATATGCATAGATGTATGTGTTGGAAATCTATAAGCTTCTATGTTCATTGGTAAGAGACAGGAAGCGAAGATAATTAAGTTGAGTTCAAAGGAATGTGAGGTGCTGATGGCTCTGTGGGCATTTTATTCTGGGGGGTGGGTGAAGCATCTTATATGGCCTTCTGTCCCCTAGTCAGTGTAAGGGGCTATTGAGGTAGTTGCTCTGAACTTTGGCTAGAAGGACTTTGTCCTGTTTCATTGTTTGTGTTAATTAAAAGTATTGTTTGAAGATGACCACACAAAGGACAGTTGACCATTTGGCTGGCCAACTCCTAGGGCTTTATTATCTACTGCCCTGGAGAGAGACGCCACATCAAAGAACTGTGAGACAATTGGTATGGAAATGTATTGTTTCAAACTGTCACTGAGTTAGTTAGCCAATCACAGAGTTTGCTACATTGATTGATTGACCTTATAGAATGCCATTTGATCTTAAGTTTATATAAGGCAGTGCATGTGTGATAGTTCTCTATCACTCTTGCGAACGATTTGTGACTAGCGCACCCTTCGTAATGACTGATCACAAAGTACTTTGTTTAATCTTATGTAATTGTATAATCTAAATAAGTTGTATTAAAACCGCCATCTTAGACTATTCAAATCTACACAGTCCAGCTAGAATTTTCTTTCACACTTGTCTTTACTAAAATCAAAACTAATCAAATGACAGAGTGCTCCTGCAAATGAAGCTATTTGAATTTAGGCTAACGTAATAGACTCGCTGTTTTTGTTGATGCTGAATCGTCTTTTGCATACATTACATTCTTTACCATTATGTAAATTTAAGATAAACGTGTGTTTAAATTTCACCTGGGGAAACTGACTTCAACTTCAGAGGCTCTGGGACAGCTCAGTTGCTCCAGTCTTTGGCGGGCTGCAGTGCTGAGTCTCACTCAGATTGCCAGTTTAAACAAATCAGAAAAATATTCGGACCAGCTGGCTAAAAGCAGAATTCCCATATTTCTTGAAAGCTGCCCTGCTCTACTTTTTAGATGTAGAATTGACTGTAAAACTCAAAATTATGAACTTTGTGACATGACGTGAAGACATGTTTGCCGGTGTTGCGTCTCAACTGGTTCCCAATTTAACTAATTCCCCAGCTGTGCGTGCACCTATCAGTCTGTCTCTTTTACCAGATTCGTCACAAATTCACCACTCATATTTGCTGCGAAAAATATGAAAGTAGGCCTATGGGCTATGTGCGCTCTACATTAGACAACCATTCGCGACAAAATAAAACATTCGCAGGTTCGCATGAAGTGGGATTCGCACTAGAGCAAAAATACGTGCACACGGGAGTCCGTTGATTTACACCGCAAGCTATACCAGCTCTGAAAAGTTGGCTGAATGGTTAGGTATTTGTTAACTACGTTGGCCTTCAGGTAACATTTTGATTTGGCTTCTTCTGAATCAACTGGTTCCCATAGACACTACCCGAATGTAGGCTACTAATCACGTATTTGGGGTTGTTTGGAGGCAATAGCCGTATTTACCACGACATCAAAGCTCCTTTGACACCACATATTAAATATTCATACTAAGAACGTCGCTGCTACCCCAGACAATACGATCAAAATACGCGTGACACAACATGGAAACATTCGTTTCCTATGCGATTTGTGTAGCCTATGGCTGAGTGTTTCTTCGCTATAGACCTTTTTTGAAACGTAAACAATAACAGATCAGTTTAGAACATAAGGCGCTGAACTACATCCGGCTAGCGCGTTTCCTGCATTATCGCTAGCTACTTTACCATCGAGTTAAACAGATATAGCGCATATTACCATCAATTAACTGGCTGTGAATAGCAGCGATACATCGAATAGTGTCCCCTAACCGACCCACTGGATCGGAACGTTATTTATTTTAGGCTATAATTTATTTTAGGCTGATCTAAAATTGATAGCCTACCTAAGGTAGAGTTAGACGCTTATCTATTCCGATGTCTACATTAGCCTACCAAATAGTATTTGGTAGAGTGCGTTTACAGTCAGCAAAGAGGTTATTGGAGCCTATAAAACTACAACTATTTTTTTATGGCAGTCAACTAACAATGTAGCCTACATATTAAGACAGACACTGCTTAAAAAGACCTAGACCAGCTGTTATGCCTGCATACTAAAAGCAACTGTCGAGGAGGTGTGCAGCGGGTAGGCTATCTGCTGGTTACTTGTTTAACTGCTGTGAAATTGTAGTAATTAATAAACGCACCGATAAATGTTCAACATGATCTGCTGTTTTTACATCACCCACCTGTCATTTCTGAACCCAGTGTATGTCGAGGGTTAAAAAACATTCGCAAAAATACATGCATTGTTATAATGGGTTGCATTACACCGCGAGCTACTGAAGCACATGAATGGAACAGTCACAAATGTATTAAGTACGTTGGCCTTCAGGCAACATGTTGTTTTGGTTCTTCTGGATCAACTAGTTACCGTAGACACTACCCGAATGTAGGCTACTCATCACATATTTGGAGTTGTCTCAAGGCAATAGCCATATTGACCACGATATCACAGACCCTTAAAGACACCACGTATCTTTTGGGGTTACTTGGTTTGGGGTTCATCCAAAACAGCTGGTTACCTGTTAGGGTTACAAATTAGTTCTAGTTATTGGTGTTCGTTGGCATACAAGGTTAGTCTTCTTCAATCTAATTGCATATTAAGGGGTCCCCTATCGTCCAGCTAGCTCAACGCTCGGCAGGAATTTCAGGTCCACTCACTAGCTATAGCTCAACTAGATAACATGGCTAGTTTGCATCTAGCAATCACCGGATCACTACAAACAAAAGGAGTGGAAGAATAATGGACATATTGTACAATAAATATTTTATTGAATGCTGTTGGTTGTCTTGTATATTCTGTTCTATTTACCAAAATCCTTTCTTGTCTTAAATTGAGCAGTTGATGGTGATAATGGTTAGATTTAACTTGCATCAAGTACTACAAATATAAGTGTTGTTAATGTGGTAAATTGTAAGTGGGCTGATGAATAAAAAAACAAGTCTCATTTACTTCAACAGTTGAAGGTTAAACGTTAAGTGGAACAATATAGTCCTCATTAGTCTGCTGTTTGGTATGTACGGGGGGAATGTCCCTGTACTTACTGTAAGTCGCTCTGGATAAGAGCGTCTGCTAAATGACTAAATGTAAATGACTAAATGCAGCCAATCAGAATCAAGTATGCGACGGTCGATTAATTGATCATTAAGAATTTCGTCGATGACATATTTTTTAATCGATAAAACTAATGCGTGTTCTGTTGCGTAGTGTGAGTCTTGAAGGAATGCAATGGATTTCGCTATGTGGCAGCAATTAAACATTTTACCACACAAAGTAAATGTTTGGGAAAAAACACCTTAGGCCCACCTCCATCAGGGACACTGACTGTCTCCCCAACTTCAAGAAAAGGCTCAAGACGCACTTGTTCCGGGAGTACAACGGCACTTAGGAATGCTTGGCTGGACCTGTTGTTAGTTTCCTCCAGGATCACAATGACTCTTATTGAGTGACTTGTTGCTCTTGTAGGTTAGTTATAACGAAGTTAAGTCTGCTGTTAAATATTTTACTATTGATTGTTCTTCTACAGGTACAGTCCTGCACTTTTTTGTGGTTCATGTTGTTTTAATTTGTAACTTGTATAACTGCATACTCTTATGGGTCTTCCCTTTTGGCACTTGTTTAGTTTTTTCACAATGTATGCTTCATGTTTTGGCTGCTTGCAATGTTTGGGACTACCTCGTTGTCATGATCAGTGACCTATGCTCTTTTGTAAAGCTCTCTCTTGGAAGTCGCTTTGGATAAAAGAGTCTGCTAAATGCATAAATGTAAATGTAATGTAAATGTACTCAGTTACCGGTGAGTTTCCATGTATTTCAAAAGTACACATGGAAGAGGTCACAGCGAAGTGTAGCGTGAGACCTTTTTACTTAAAAATGACTTTGTTCACTGCCAACACTGCAAAGCTGAGTATAAATACAACTCCATGACTCAAATGAGGTACCACTTGAAGAACATACAGCCGACCCTGGTTAGTGGCGGTGTATCCTGCTCTCGGTGTTAGCACGGATGCACAACGAGCAGAGAAAATTATCCAACGGATCTGCAAGTCCATCGAGATGGATATGCTACCCTGAAGTATTGTTGAGGGCAAATATTTTCATGAAGCTTTGTTAATTAGCCGGAAAACAAACGAGGGTCAGTTGTGTTTGAGCACCAGCTTCTAGCTGTCGGCTCCGATGCTAGGAGTACAGAAAGAGTTGTTCTTCTTGTAATACAGATCTCAATGCGGAAACACGCTGTGTTTTTTCTATTTTCACTGTATTTTAATATAGCCTATAAATAGTGATTTTTAATATAAAAATGTTAATGATTAATCGAAAATCGATCGTTAATTCTCCCAATGATCGATTAAGACAATTTAATCAAATGCCCATTCCTAGTACTTATGCCACTAATACTCCAAGGCATGTGTCTATATAGCATGCCAGCATTTTTTTCTTACTTGTTCCTAACAAGTGCTGCACCAATGCGTCTTTAATCAGAGGGACCCTGCTTTTTTTGTGTGTGCTTTGAGTATACATTTCTGAACTTTTCAGAAAGGCATTGGTGTCATCACTTGGACTTTTTTCAGTTAACCAATCATGTTGGACAGAGCTAGCTGGCAAACCAAGGTAGCAAACATAATTACATAGCAATAGGATTTTTCTATCCATCCTCTGTGAAATATGGCCAAATGGAAGGACACACTGAAGAAGCATAGCTAGATGTGCCTCCAACCATATAGAAGATATTTACTCAAAACATTGAGAATGCACACTCAACTCCTTTTTTTAAGTGTTTCACTCTTGAGTGGAATACTTTGTTAAGATATTGTTGTCATGCGCTGGGAGTGCTTTTTTGATCAAAAAAAGGATGAAGAGCTCCCCAGTGTCCCACCAAATATTTTCAGCCAGAAAAAAGCTAAATGTGGACACAAGCCTTTAACTGGCAAATCCACTATAGTACTGAAAATGCTGCATTATAATGGTTACTTCTTGTATTTCCTTTACACAAAAGATGTATGTGCCTGATTCTGCAAATTACAGACCAAATATAAATATTTTCCCACTCTGTCATGATTATGTGCCTTAAATGCAATGGATATTGAGTACACTTATATTTAGTGATATTACAGAAACATTTTAGATCAGATGTGTGTAGTGACACTCACATGTGAGTATAGGTGGGGGCCTGCGAGCCTCTATAGGTACCAGGAGTGGGTACTGTGCTTGAGTCTCCACCACCAGGAAGTCTTCAAAGTCTGCCAATGAGTCTGGAGCAAAGCGCACTGTGTACTGGCAGCTCATACCAGGGGCAACAATACCCCCCTCACCAGGAAACCTTCCTGAGGGCAGATAATTAATAGTAAAACATATTTTCATAGATTACTCAAATATGCATAATTTCCTAAACATAATAAGGTTTAGTGTCCTATAGTATTGGATTTTTTTTATGCAGAAAGAACAATACAACTGTAATGAATTTCATTCCAGACAGAGTGCCTCATGTACTAACGCTTTAGCGCCCACTTCAGGCGTATTTGTTTTGCAATTTGCGCGTAAAAGCATGGCGAGGTATGTAGAAACATGCCGCACTGAGGTAACAGCGCAGACTGCCTGTCGCGGGAACTGAAAATGGCAAATTGCGCTTTTCCGTGTTATGCATATGCTTTCACGGGAGCGTCAAGGGGAAAGTGGGAGTTCCCATAAAGGGATGGGAGGGGAAGTGTAAAGTGCGCCTAATTATGTATTCGCGGTTTGTACAAAAAACGCCCGTGAAAGTGCGCCTCTATTTTGCGGTGAAAATTCTGCGCCTCTGAAAAGCTGGTGTAAACCTGGATGCACGCGGGTTCCCTCGCATAAGCCTCCTGGTGAAATGACAGCAGTAATCCGAGCAAGACGAAGACATAGGCCGAAGAGACAATCTGAAAGGATTTTCGCCACAAGCATCACACTTTTTTAGTTGAGTGAACACAAAATCATTATGCGTTACAGATTAAGCAGCCATGCAATACTACAGTTACTGGAATTTGTCATTTTGGTCCAGATTACATTTTGTTTTGTGTCGGTGTGAATTTCCAGCCTTGTATAATATTTAAATTAGCTGTTAACAAGCACATCAATTTTGTTATCACTAACAAAATTGATGTTGAAATTATCTTTGTTTTCGCTGTTTTGACTTTGGTGGCTGATCCATGATAGAAAGGAGGCCCATTCAATTGCGCGTTTAAATGTTCGCAATTTACGGTATAGTGGGCGGAGAAAGGCGCTGATTACCTGATGAACTGCAGGTTTCGTAAATACGACGTAAACTCAAGTATCACAGCGTGCGCAATCTGCGGGTTGGCCATGGCGCCAATAACGCTACGTTTGCAAATGTACGTACATGAGGCCCAGAATGTTTTTAATGACCTAGTCAATATTGTAATTTTTGCGCAACTAATGAGCTACAGGTACCTGTGATATATAAAAACACATTCAATCAGTCTGAATATAGAAAATAAGTCATTCTCCTGTTTTGTGTCACTGTGTGTATGGGTTAAGAGCTACAGTAGGAAAGATTAATCATCATCTGAGGTGAGAAGGACACAAGAATGCAGCCAAGCATGGAACATTTTCCTGTAATGTTTCATTGTTACTGTTATGTATGCAATTGATAGTGTCAATTGCATGCTTTGTGATTCCAATGCATTAGGTGGTGCTCTACTGCACTGGTCCATGGCATTGTTACTGTTGTTCTACTGGCTAGTAAAAAGCAGTTAAAATGGCTACCCATGTCTCTACCTGCGTTCTTGTGTCACTCAGTTAATCACTAGTGTATCATTATATTATATGACAAACATAATAGTTACTAGTAAGTTTAAGACCTATGGCATTGTAGCCAAACTCCCTGGAAGTGGCTAGAAGGTAAAACCTGGTCTTCGATTGTTGCGAAGGATTATTTGAATACTACCATACATTCAGCCAGAACTTTACATACAAAGTAAGACATTTTTAAATAGCACCATTCATCGGCAACTCAATTACTGTTCTGATCTTCTATTCTAAAATAAGTTATCCCATAAGGACCCCACTGCTGAGAGTCAAGAAAACCTCATTGATTCGAAATAAGTTAATAATTGCTTATTAATTATATGATATACGAGTTTGCTTAAATGTACATCACATTTTAGTGACTATTATCAAAAGCCTTTTAAAGCACACTAAAGAGAGAATGAGGAGCCACCAAAATCATTCTGGAGTGTCAGATCTTACAGTCCCAAGATATGGGGGGGTTGCGGAAATCCTACTCCCCTTATACAGTAAGCGACCTTCTGTACAAAATAAATACTGATTGGCTGCATCGTTAAATAGTTGATTCAAGTAGCAGTTGGTGGAGCATAGTTTTTTGGATTGTGAAATTGGTGCAATAGATAATTGGTGCGAGATAATGAGAAACTAGAGAGGGACATTTCTGGGGAAATTGTACCCTATTTTTGTACTCCCTTCGACTGGTTAGCTCCTGCGATTCCCACACAGCAGAAGTGTAGTAGTTAGCTAGCTCTACAATTTACTGAGGCTAGGTCTGAATCTAGGAGCAAAACGGAGCACAGCTGCCAGCTGTAGGTATGCAGGTAGCAATGCTAGTGCTAATTAAAGGGGCGATTTTTTGGGGGGGTATTTCACACTTTTCCTTAAGGTCTCCTAATAGGGTACGTAACATTGGTTGAGTTGAAAATGACCCGGGTGTTGTTCTATGCCCCCTGACAGATCCTCTGAAAAGTTCCCGGGAAAAAACACTAGCTTTTCTCCTTTTATAGTATGCTTATTAATATTTAAATGAGCTGCGGACTGATTGGTTGGTTTTCAACAAGTGAAGTTGAGGAGCAAAAACGCAACACGGCCAACAGCAGCGCTCACTCAAACACCGAAGGTGGAGACTTAAAAAAAAAAAAAACGAGCAAATAAATCTATTGTGTCTACACAACACAGTTTTCAACAGATTCACTACATATCATTTGAAATGATAACGTTAGTTGTTTCCACTTCTGTTGTTGAAGCAAACTGGATTGACTTAGGTGGATAGAACGTTAGGCTACAGCTTAGCAACCAAACCATATCGTTATTCAACTCGGCTTCAGTTAGCTAGCTCTAGATATCTTGCTGAAAAATAACCTGACAAAGATCTGGACAAACATGCATCGTGAATTGTAGATTTACATAACACAGGTTATTTATTTGAATGAAACACAGTCAGGAACATGAAACAACGTTAGCCCCATTGCCAATAAACTAGGCTAAATCATCACACATTCTACCTATGCTCTTATGTTAGCAAGCTAGCATGGCTGATGTTTGTCTATACCGTAGCGTAGAAGATCCCTGTGCAGTTCGACCCTCGACACATTTGCGAGAACCATTTCACCAAGGACGGGTTTGAAAACCTGGGACAATGTAAAGCAGGATATGCTATGAAGCTGTTGCTGAAAAGAGGTGCATTCCGACCTTATGTTCATCACAACCGCAAGTTGTAGTATGATTTTGTCGGTTAAAGTTATTAGCAATGTTAACGTATCCTGTATCTAGCAACTGCCTTTGTCCAGTTCTTTCAAATAGATAATCTGGACAGGCGTTAGCAATAGTCGGTAGAATAGCAAGACTCCTATTCGTTTTCTGGCTACTTTACGGCAGCTTTCCTTCTAATGCCAACTACAGCTAGTCTAGCTAGAGTAATTTGCTAAGTAAGGTATGTTGATGTGTTTAGAAACAGCATTCTACCTATGCTAGATACAGGAGAAGTTAGCATTGCTAATAGGCTAACTGTTAGCGACAAAATCATACTTACAGCTTGCGTTTGTGATGACCATACGGTTGGAACAGCACCTCTTTTACATTTTCCAAGGTTTTCATTCAAAACTGTCATTGGTGAATTGGTTCGAGCAAATGAATAAATGAGTGTTGACATTCACAGTGATCTTCTCATAGACAAACATCAACCATGTCCGTCAAGTTTTTGTTCCGTGGGAAGACTATGACTGTCAGCATTCCCTGTACAGCCTGGAACACTGCATTTACGACCGTGGCCCATTTTCAATATCCTAGAAAAACTTGGAAAACTTTCTTCTTTCAATTTCTGTGGAAGTAGGCTACACAGCCGCACGCAGATAAACTAGTATCTGAGATCTACGCGACCTCCATTTATGTTCCTGGGCCAGGTCCAGGTAAATGTTGGGGCGTGACAAAGAGCCAAAAAAGGTGGAGCCCCGTTGGGACGTCACAGCGGGGAATGTTTTTGAAAGCTATCGTTTCACAGCAGCAGTTACAAATTGTGGAAATATATAGGAAAGAGGCGTCAATGGACTTTGAGGTTCACTGTATGTCTATTTTACACACCAAACTGTCCTTTTTCAATTATGACAAGGTCAAATCGGTTTTGCAATCAATCGCCCTTTTAAAGGCCATATGGCAGGTTTACCACCACTGTCGATTAATGGGTACATAAAGCACTCAAGATATGTATATTGTACAACAAATTAGGGCTGCACGATAAATCGAATTTAATCACGATCACGATTTCGGCTTCCCACGATCAAATCGAGCGATATTTAAAATGCGTCATTCCGTTAATAGAACGCTCCGTATCAAAGTAATTTTTCGCAAAGCCAATCTAGCGCTCCGTAAACCAATAGGTGTGTTCGACATCGGCTGCGGGTGCATGAAACGACCAGCGAGAGTTGCCGCTTGCAGTCGGGGAGGAGTTATAAACGGCTCTGTAAAGTCGGAAAATTTGTCATTTTATGTATTGTGCTACAATGTTAATTTCGTTGACGAAAACTATGACGAAAAATGTTCGTTAACAACCTTTTTCCCATGACTAAAACGAGACTAAGACGTGACGAAAACGGATCTTTGAAAATAAAAACTATGATTAAATATATTATGACTTTCGTTAACGAGACGAGACGAAAATGTTGGTGGTTGACGAAGTCACAATACTTATCTCCTTTTCCCCCCTAAATTTGCATGCACACAACATCATTGCTTGAATGTTGCCGGGTCCTGTACAGTTAGTATCCATAGGCCTACTCTATGGACTGGTTCAATGACTGGTTCAACACTGTATGATGATGGCTCAAGGACAAGGTCAAGCGTCGGTCAAGCGTCGGAAAAAAAGAATGGACATTTGGACATACTTCAAATATATTGAGACGGAAAAGAAAACCCAATGCACCGTGATAACTGGAGATAAATCATGCGGTTTTAAAATCAGTGGGAAAAACACGACGAACCTCAAAAGGCATCTGAAAGCCCACCATCCTGAAGTTCATGCCACGGTAAGTTCGCTAGTAACTCTCAATGATAGCTAGCTAATATTAGCTAGTTATAAGCATATATTAGCAAACGTTGTCAATTTCGAAAGGGGCAGTAGAGTGTATAGGATGTTAACTTGGATAGCTAGCTATTAATTATCGATTGAAGCCTAGCAGCAGTACCCATGCACACCTGTTAGCCTTGGCAATCTTTTTTAAATAACTAACCACGAGCCTCGTGACGAGGTAGCATAGCTAACTTAAACTAGCTATCGATAACTACCTGGCAAGGTTAATCGCATTAATCAAGAAAAAATCAATTAATATGCGATTGGTTTACATATCCTTGTCTATTTGGGCAATTGTTATTATCATTGGCACCACTTTCCACTGTCAAATCTGGCCGTGTAGCTAAATCGGTTGTTTCAGATTGCACAGCAATTCGTATGGAGGATATGTGGTTGATTTAGCTCTAAAGCCAGGAACGCATAGAAGTTGTATTGTTCTATCACATCATTTACATCTTCAAGATCTAGACTTGTTATTCTCTTATATTTTCATAATACTGTTAATTAAGTATTGCCGTAAAATGATTATTTACATCTAATTAATTGGAATACAGCGGTAGGCATATACTAGTGTTTTATGATCAGATTCAACAACTCCAGCTTGAGTAATCCAGATTCAGCTTTAATGCAGGCTTCTCATTTAGACATTTTAGAGTTTACATACGAACTCCTCGTGCTCGCTCTGGTGTTCCCAGCATACATTAGGCTACATACAACATCTCACTAGAGTGCCACATAGTGGCACAACTTAATTGTAACAACTAGGAGATCTGTATATCCTAGACTAATTGTATCCTCATTTTTTTCACCTAGATCCCAGACACAACAAGACCGGAAAGACCAGAAAAACAGCAGCCTGATCCAGAGAATATGGGGTAATCTATTCAAGCGTTTTTCTCCTCAACAGTTAAGTGTAAAGCCGACTCAGCTGAACAACAAAGCAAAGAAGAAGCTATTGCCCAGTGGATTGGACGCACTGGCCTACCTGCCCGTTCGGTTAAGGACGAAGATTTTGTTCAAATGATGCTGACCATTGATAAGAGGTTGACCGTTCCCAAGAAAGCAAAAATAACAAATTTAGTTGATAAACTTTACACTGCCGAAAAGGATAAATTTAAAGACAGACTCGTCACAGCACGCAAAATCACAATTGGGCTGGACATATAGACAAAAAAAGGGCTCACAGCAGCATTCCTTGCCATTAGTGCATGCTACTATTGCACTCAGCAAAACAGGGCAAAACACATACTGCTGAGGCTTGAGCAGATCTCCCACCCACACACTGCAGAGTGTATAAAAACATGTGTTGACCGATGCACAGAGGACTGGGGAATTTCAAAAGAAAAGATTCTGACTGTAATAACAGATAACGGCAGCAACAAGGTTGCAGCATTCAAAAATGAAGATGATGATGAGCCCAGCTCTGAGGATGAAGAACTCCAGAACAGTGATGACGAATCTGAGGAGGGTGATGAAGAGCAAAGGTAAATTATTTTTGTTTGTAGCTGTTTTAGTAGTAGGCTAGATAATGTCTGTCATTGAGCTATGTTTGGTTATAAATGATATGGTGTTATGATGATGTGTGTTAATACATTGTATATTGTGATTGCATTGTGTTGCTCATGGCAATTTCATTTCCCTTGGATGATTAATAAATTGTCTGTCTTATCTATCTAGGCACGGAGCTATAAAGAAGACACCCTGCGTTGTACATACGCTGCAACTCGTGGTGAACATGACCCAGAAGGAACAAAGTGTAAAACGACTCTTTGACAAAGTAAGAGGACTTGTCAGGCTCTTCCGCAAGTCGTCTGTAGCAACTGAGCGACTGCTCCAGCTTTGTGGACTTACTCTGGTCAAAGACTGCGTCACTAGATGGTCCAGCTCATACCAGATGATCTCCCGCCTTCTTGAAGTGAAGGACTCAATTGTCCAGGTTGCTGATGGGATGGACTGGGACTGTCTCCTGCCCAGTGAGTGGCAGAAGCTGGCTGCTCTCAGAGACCTGCTCCTCCCCTTCGCAGAGCATACCAAGATGCTACAGAGCGACACCATGTCCCTATCCCTGGTGGTGCCCGCCCTCTTGGACCTGACTGCTCACATGTCCCAGTTCCACCAGAGCACTGGCTACAGGGACCTAGCTGGCCTGGCACAAAAAATGAAGGCAAACATGGAGCAGCAGCGCTTCAGCTGCTTCCTTGATCCCATGGATTCAAAGTTCTCGCCCCTCGCCACTGCTGCATGCTTCCTTGATCCAACTGTTTCTCCTGAAACCCTCATTGAAAATGAGGACAGCCAAATTCAGGAGCTTCTGAGAAGAGCAGATTACATAGTTCAAACTTTATCACCACAGGAAGAGGAAGATGATGCTCATGAGGAGGAAGAAGAGAGAAGGGAGGCACCAGAGACAGCCCCATCTTCAAAGCGTCCAAGATTTCAGTTCTTCTCAAAAGCAAGTACAAGCCGGCCATTAAGACCAAAGCCCTCTGTCATGCAAGAGTTACAAAAGTGCAAGGAGCAGCTTTCTCAGCCCATACATGAAGAGAGCACTATTGACCTTTGGGCCGCACAGGGTTCTACTGTTTAGCAGACCCTACAACCATTTGCCTTTGACCTTCTGGCAATGCCTGCATCCCAAGCGCTTGCTGAGCGGGTTTTTAGTATAACAGGAGACCTCACCCGTGGTCGGCGAAATAGAGCAAGGCTCATTTTAGAGAGAAGTGCTTTCCTCAAACTGAATAGAGATGGGTAACCTCCTTCTGTTGACTCAAGGTGGGGGGGTTCTTGTCGCTGTTAAGAATGCCCCATCTAATTGTTAAAGCGTGTGTGTTTTTTTGTGTGGTTGTTACACTGATCTGTTTAACAACTTATTTCTTGTACACACACATCCATGCACACATATACAAACAACAAACGCACACATACACACACAAAACTTGTTTTTTGTACGCACGCAGTCACGCACACATGAACACTGTTCATGCGCACAAGCACATGCAATTTGATAAAAAGTTTGAGATATGTATGATGTGTTTTATGTATAGATTTGATGTTTTATTTGTCAGAAAATAAATAGACTGACTGTAGACAAAGAAAGACTGTTTTGTTTCTTTTTGTTGGAAACGGAGATACAGACAGATATTTGCCCATTTATGTGATAACTCATCCCCTCCTCCTACATACGTCACATCCTATAGACCTATCCTAGGAGGGATATCTAATAGACAACTTAAGTACTGCAAGCTAGACTATTATGCAGTTGTAGACACAAGGGGGTCCCTGGGCCTGAGAAGGGAAGAAAAGGAGTTTAATATGGCTATTAAATGTGACTAAAACTAGACTAAAACTAGACTAAAATGTTAATAGTTTTCGTCGACTAAAACTACACTAAAATGTTTTGAGTTTTCGTCAACGAAAACTAGATTAAAACTAAGAAGGATTAAAATGACTAAATGTGACTAAAACTAATATGCATTTTCGTCTAAAGACTAAATCAAAAATAGCTGCCAAAATTAACACTGTTGTGCTATGATAAACTCTTTCTACAATCTGCAGGCTGCAACCGGCTGCGGCGCTGCATGGAGTCGAATACACCTAATGTCTGATCACGAGATGTTCCCTGCATCACGCAGATTAGTTTCTAGATGTTGACGGTTAGGACAGAGGCCCCGTCCACACTAGCCCAAGTAAATTTAGAAACGCATACATATGTCTGCGTTTGCACCTCCCGTCCACACTAATATGGCGTATTCGGACACTGAAAACTGAGCTTTTCGAATACGGTCCCGTAGGCGGAGACATTTGAAAACGCCGGGTTTGCGTAGTATTGTGGAGGGAGTCAACGGAGCTTTTCAGATACAATGACGTTCAGTTGCTATGGCATTGGGGGCAGCTTTCGCTCTATAGCTATAATGTCAAGATGAACATGGAAGGTGAAAGAAATATGCTGCTCCATTTCTATAATTTATTTACCAGTTTAGTTAGTGTACTTCAGGTACAAGTATTATCACTTAATAGATAGGCTACGCGTTACTCCTACGCAGAAAGCGAGTGTTGTACTCGGTGTGCCTGAACGATAGGGCAACAAGGCAGAGAAGACGGTTTAAACCAAACATAGAGCAGCGATTCTGGGTGAGACCTGGCTGAACAGCTAGCTGGTGGGACAATTTTAAAACACCAAATAGTGTTGCCAGAGGAGTATGTAAACAGGGCACCGTGGCGGGAGGGAGGGGCAGGAGTGGCGTAACCATGACAACGATTGTCATGTACCCGTGTTAGTGTGGACGGCAAACATTTGGAAAACGATATGAAAACGCTAGTGTGGACGGAGATCGTGTGTTTTTTATTGATTGTATATTTTGAGTTTTATTCACATCCATTCTGCAGGTACAATGCATTGTGACAATCACATTTGATTTAGTTTAAATCAACAAATAATCGTGATAATTAATCGTGATCTCAATATTGATCAAAATAACCGTGATTATCATTTTGGCCATAATCGTGCAGCCCTACAAGAAATCTCCAAATGGTGTCTCAAAATGGTGTTTAAGACCAGTTTTTTTTTTTTTTTTTACTAGCATTAGCATATTAGCGCAATTCGTTGGGGTGTCGTGGAGCAGAGTAGCCTCAGTCTAGTACTAGAACTATGGCGACTGACCGGGATGAAGAAGAGGTGGCAAGAACCACTAATGTATATGATGGCCCGCAACCGGCCGTCAAAGCCAAATAAATGATTCATATATCATTTATTAAATGATTCATTTATTAAACGGTTAATTGTACCGAGGAGAATGAGTGGAGGGTTGATGAAGTGTCCTCCTGGTGAGTTGCTATCATTTAGCAACGCAGCAACGACCTCTGGAGCTCGTCTACGAACAGCAGTGCACACATGCAATTTATTTTTACTGTCAGTGAATAGCACCGAGTGGAAGTCAACGTTTTCTTTATATCTAGTATATAAATATCTATCATTCAGTGCCTGACATTACTTTTTGAGGCACTACACTAGCCTACATTTACGTTTCACTTTTCCATGCATAAAAGTCACGTCCGGGTAAACATTGTGCCTTTGACCAACGAAGATGAGCTGTAATATTATACAAATGATAACAATTGAGGTGTTATAAAAAACGGTATTTGTTACATTAAACATTTAAACAATTTCTGCAAAGAAAAACTTTCTGTTATGTACTGTATTGCAGCTCCGTCCCAATATCTCTACAGACCGTGCAGCTAATTTGACTTGAAAGGAGACTTATTACTTGAAAGAGGAATCATTTACTGAGTCTTCTCAGTTACAATAGGTCATCGCCATCAAACTACCGTAAGATTGATTCGAGATTTGCCGGCTGTGGAGCCGAGCGCATTTTCTCAAGAGCAACTGCACGGGTTTAAGTGACAACACAGCTATTTCATGATTGGCCAGACTCACACATGACAACTTTGACGCGTGTTTTGTAATATTCGGACACCTTCAGTTTCGCCAATGCTCAAGTCCGGACCAAACAGTTGAATTGAATAAAGAATTTATGGAAGAAAGGGTTTTACTCCGCCTCTTCACTAACGGAAAGACTACGTTTAATTATAAATAGTAAAGTGAGCAAACAGTGCTTAATCGGCCGTGACTGACGTCAACGCAGCAAACCACGAGGAGCTGAAATGTCCGACTGTGAAGAGCCGTTTTCAACTCCTCCCCGGCTGCAAGCGGCCACTCTCGCCGGTCGTTTCATGCAGCCGCAGTCCATGTCAAACATACCTATTATCAGGGCTTGGAAATACTGTGACTTGCTGAAGTGGGCAAATAGTTAGCAGTAGAACATAACATTTGATAATAATTGCAGTTAATCAAACAGCTGCAAGACCCAGTGAAATGTTATAAATAACTAGCAAACTAACGTCGTTAGCTAACATCGCTAACAACATTGGCTAACTCAACTTTGGTAGGCTATCCTCAGTATTTGCAAGCTGGCCAGTGCAAATAACATGCCATTTTATTTTGTTTGAGTTTAAACTTAGCCAGTGGGACACGCACATTCTCTTCCACTTGCCCTACAAATCCACTTATCCCGGACAATCATGTTCTTGTAGTTCAGATAGACTACCGGGTAAACGTAGCTCTATCTAGGTCTAGAAGACATCATGCTAGCTATGGGCTAGCTATGGGCTAACTTGCCAGTCCCACCTGTAAAATCCCCCCAAGATCATCCCAAATTAAATATTTTCCCCAACAATGTAAAAATCTTTCCAATTAGATGTCCCACGTTTTGATGGTACTAGCAGAGCCCATATTAGACATTCTCTGGTACTAGCCTAGTGTTTTTTCTAATCGATTTCAATGGTCTCAAAGCTGACGTTTGTCTGTTGTCTCCCCAACGTGACGTCATGCAATGCATTGTGGGGGAAAGACAAATCTTTGCAAAAAGTAGCTACTTTTTCGTATTATATTGCGTTTTGTGACACCCAACAACATGAAATACAATGGATAACAGTTTAAATGTTTATTACCAACAAGCAAATGGCGCAAATTGTTTGGAAAAATTAACCTGCCATATGGTCTTTAAGTATTTAGCTGGTCGCCTCCATGACGCTGGGTAAGTAGGGCTTGTGAGACTGCTCACCAAAAGAACGAAGGGGATCCCACTTACCTACAACGAAGGGGAACCCACTTGTCTAGCAGATGTAAGACATGTTCGTAGGTACCTAGCGAAAAGTAGCCTCAACTTTCCTTGACTTTTAGCTACGGTACTAATGCTTAGGGCTCGCTTATATTGCTGTCTGTCTTACTAGAACGTCGTATGTATGCATCGTTGCTAACGTACTGTTAGGCTAGCACTGAGTTCCCTTGTGCGACACAGGGCACTTTTTGCCACACAAACGTAATTCAGGCCTAAACCATCAAACGGAACGTTAGTGCGAATACAAGCAACTCAATAGGGACCAAGAACTACCCCTATTTCCCAACTCCATTCAGATATCTTTCTAGCAAAGTTCCCATAGAAGCCTATCGCCTAATAGCTGTAATGTTTAATATCGTTAGCCTCATAGCATAATTGCCTAAGTCATTTTTTGGCCAAATTGTGATATCTGCCTAACTTTACTGTTCTACCACTGCTGCATCATCCTGCCTTTCTGCCTAAAGCCGCTTGCACACTGCTCAGACAATCCCCAACTAGCCCCAACATTCTAAGTTGGCAGTAGTTGGTTGCAGTCTTTAGTATGTTCAGAAAACCAACTGCCAGTTTCACACTGCCCAGACTGTATCCAATTGTAAACAACAAGACACTTTTGTTGCCTATTTTTTTTAAAGACAAGTTAACAGGTTTCCTTGTTTGACATGGACGAAGTAGAGGGATTAATCAATGTTGTTAAAGTAGTCATGGTCTACCTAACTTTCAAAGCTGTTGGGCGTGTACAGGAGAGGCAGCGATCAAGACGAGACTGTGGAGTAAACCATGGCTAATGCGACGTGAAAAACAGGGGGCATATCCTAATTTATGCAAAGAGCTCAACTCAGAAGATGCCCCAGCTTTTGCAAACTTTGCCCGTTTTGCGCCTCCAGCTTTTAAGCATCTACTAACCATGGTTACTCCACTCATTGCTAGAAAAAATACAAATTTCAGAGACTGCATTTCTCCTGGTGAACGCCTTATGGTTACTTTAAGATTCTTGGCAACAGGTGAGGGTCTACAAAGTGTCAATATAGGCTAATTTATTTGTACAAATTACAATACACTTTAAATAGGAAAAAATGAATGCCTAACATGGCTTTGTTTTACAAGGTGAAACCTTCCAGAGCCTTTCATACCAATTTCGTATTGGTTGCTCAACAATTCGTTCGTTTGTTCCTGAAACCTGTGTGGCCATCTATCAAGTTCTCTGTGAAAAATATCTCAAGGTAAGCATTAACAATTTCTCATATTATTATCTCATATACTAAGTCTGATAACTGCTTATTCATTTGAATCAGGTGTGTTGGAAGCGTGAAACAACTACAAAATGCAGAGCAGTTGGTCACCAGGACCAGGGTTGAGAAACACTGGCTTACAGGCACCGTTCAGCAAAATATGTAATCAAAATAATGTAAATGATGCATAAACACACAAAGCCATGAAAATATACTTGACAGTGTCAGTTTAATAAACAGAAAAAGGTTATGAATAAATATATTAATATATGAATGGTAGCCTATAATTGATAAAGTAAGCAGATATTATTGCAAGAAGAAAGGATTAATTAAATGCAAAAGGGTTGTCATGCTGCGACAAATGGTTTTGAGGGCTTGGCACATTATAGATGAGCTGACCTATCTGAGCTTGTACATATCTAAACTCTTGAATGGCTCTAAATTCATGCTCTAAATATTGACAGTATGCTGTTATGTTGTCAGAACGTTTGGCAACTGCACTCCAAGTAAGTGTGTCCTTAGCCAATCACAACACTTATTAGAATCCAAAAACACTATCTGCCTTAGTCATCTCTTTGACCTAAGCAGTTTTGATACAAACAAAATGGCAGAAAACATGAGAAGACGTTCTTCAATTTTCTAGACACTAAATGTAATTTCATTCAATCAAACGTATTATAAACTGTGTATTTAAATGTGAAATCAAATTTTTTGCTACAAGATGTGATGAAGTAGCTAGCCAACACTAGCAAAATATTTACACTTCTTTACACTTAAATCTTTACACTTAAGAAACATCACCATAAAAAGTATTTAGGCAATTTAAGGCAAGTGAAGTATTTTTTCAAGCATTTACTTACTTATTTTAAGGGCAAATAGATTAGTTCGAGAAATTAGACATTTTGACTAGACATAAGAAATATTTTGTAAGATTTAGATTCGTTTTACAGTGAACCTATGAATTTAACATGGTGTACTGTGTTAAAATACTCAATAGCACTTCATTTTCTTCTTAATTGTCAGGAAATAAAGTTGATAACTATGCAGTGGAGTTAGAGGATCTAGATGAGAGTAGACCTGAGAAAGAAGGCAATGACGTAGACATGGGGCAACAGATAGAAGACGAAACAGCCAGTAAAGCCTCCATAGCTGAATCAGATCCTGATTTATCATCAAATATTGAATTAGATGACACTGTCTCTCCTGCCACCCTCAAGCACTGCGCTGACCAACTGTCTCCTGTGTTTACAAACATCTTCAACACCTCCCTGGAGACATGCCATGTGCCAGCCTGTCTCAAGTCCTCCACCATCATCCCTGTGCCCACAAAGCCAAGGCCAACAGGACTTAATGACTACAGACCCGTCGCCCTGACCTCTGTGGTAATGAAGTCTTTTGAGCGCCTTGTGCTGGCACACCTCAAATCCATCACAGACCCCTTCCTGGACCCACTGCAGTTTGCCTACAGAGCCAACAGGTCGGTGGATGATGCCATTAACATGGCCCTCCACTTCACCCTACAGCATCTGGACTCCCCAGCATCCTACGCCAGGATCCTGTTGGTGGACTTCAGTTCTGCCTTCAACACCATCATCCCCGCCCTGCTCCAGGACAAGCTCTCCCAGCTGAACGTGCCCGACTCCATCTGCAGGTGGATCACAGACTTCCTGTCTGACAGGAAGCAGTG
Source organism: Hypomesus transpacificus (assembly GCF_021917145.1). Lineage (NCBI taxonomy): Eukaryota > Metazoa > Chordata > Actinopteri > Osmeriformes > Osmeridae > Hypomesus > Hypomesus transpacificus. The sequence goes on along the minus strand of NC_061067.1, from coordinate 13,514,703 downwards.
CGTTAAGCTGGGAACACAAGTCTCTGACTCCCGGTCCATCAGCACCGGATCTCCTCAGGGCTGCGTCCTTTCTCCTCTGCTCTTCTCCCTGTACACCAACAGCTGCACCTCGAGTCATCCGTCTGTCAAACTCTTGAAGTTTGCGGACGACACCACCCTTATTGGGCTCATCTCTGACGGGGACGAGTCTGACTACAGGTGGGAAGCGGACAACCTGGTGACCTGGTGTAGCCAGTACAACTTAGAGCTCAATGCTCTTAAGACAGTGGAGATGGTTGTGGACTTCAGGAAGAACACAGCCCCACTCACCCCCATCACCCTGAGTGACTCCCCAGTCAACACTGTGGAGTCCTTCCGCTTCCTGGGCGCCATCCTCTCCCAGGACCTCAAGTGGGAACTGAGCATCAGCTCCCTCACCAAAAAAGCACAACAGAGGATGTACTTCCTACGGCAGCTGAAGAAATTCAACCTGCCAAAGACAATAATGGTGCACTTCTACACAGCCATCATTGAGTCCATCCTCACTTCTTCTATCACCATCTGGTACGCTGCTGCCACTGCCAAGGACAAGAGCAGACTGCAGCATATCATCCGCACTGCTGAGAAGGGGATTGGCTGCAATCTGCCTTCCCTCGAGGACCTGCACACCTCGAGGTCCCTGAGGCGAGCGAGGAAGATTGTGGCCGACCCCTCCCACCCTGGACACTCCCTGTTCCAGCTACTCCCCTCCGGCAGAAGGCTGCGGTCCATCAAGACCAAAACCTCACGCCACAAGAACAGTTTCTTCCCATCCGCTGTCGCCATCCTCTTTAACAAAGCCAAGGACTCACACTGACTTTAAATCACAATCTGCACAATGACACCCTGCACATTTCAATTTGCACTATTGTATCGTTTGCACTATCTGTATTTTTAGGTTAGATTGTAAATTAGGGCTACTTATATTAGCTAGACCCCCCTTAGTATTAGCTAGACTTTGCTCCTTTTGTATAGTTAGTCCACATATTTAAATTTCAATATTCCTATGTTTAATGTATGCACCTCCCTGCCAAAGTAAATTCCTTGTTTGTGCAAACATTCATTGCGAATAAAATCCTTCTGATTCTGTCTTGGATGAGGACTATAGACCTGAGAAAGATGACAACCCAGATGGTAGTGATACAGACACAGCTCAACACAGTGAAGGAAATCAAGGAGATGTACTTGAAACTTCTGCTGTTCAACGTCATAGGTGCCCAAGGCCGGATATGTGGAAGCGAGAGGTGATAAAGGAGAAGCGTCCTAAGGGGGAGAGTTACAATAATACAAAGGGACAGGAGAGACCACCAAAGACCATGGGCCCACCCTGCACATCACATCACTGCTTAAAGTCAAAGAAACAAAGTTGTGAACTACTGACTGAAGAGGAGAGAAGAAATATCTTCAACAATTTCTGGTCCATGCTCTCCTGGGAGATACGCAAGCTGTATATCCAGACTCTTGTCGAAAATGTGCCCATAAAACAGAAGAAAGGTGGTGTTGCATCAAGGAGAACAACGTCCCTATTATACCACCTGCAACTGGCAGATAGATGTAAACTACCTGTGTGTAAGAATCTTTTCTGTTCAACACTTGGCATCGCCCCCAGAACCATCGGATCATGGTTAACTGTGGACATGAAATCCAAAACGGATCCGTGTAAACCCAAGATCAACAAGACTGGCCCACGTGTGCCCATATCAGATGTTGACCAGACCTTCCTCAAAGAATGGCTCTCTGGACTGCCTACAGTCCCATCCCATTACTGCCGTCAGGTTCCCTCCTATCAGGATAAGAAGTTCCTGGAGCCGGAAACAGTTCTAAGTGATCTTCACAAGGAATATCAGAAAGCTGCTGGTGAAAATGGAGCGCGTGCTGTGAGTGAGACATACTTTCGAAAAGTATTCAGTGAGCAGAATTACTCTGTGTTCATACCAAAAAAAGACCAGTGTGATGTATGTGTCAGCGCCAAGGTAGGAAATACAGATCAGGATACCCTTACTACTCACTTGAAATTAAAGGCTCAGGCTCAAGCTGAAAAAGCTAAGGATAAAAAGGAATCCAGTGACAAACTTTCAGTGTGGACAATGGACCTTCAATGCGTTCTTCTGTGCCCCCAGACGAATGCAAGTACAATGTATTACAAAACTAAATTACAGATGCACAACTTTACTTGCTTCAACATGAACAACAAAGATGGATATTGTTATGCTTGGAAAGAGCATGAAGGCTCCCTCAGCAGTGAGGTCTTTGCCCATCTGCAGTCTAAACACTTCGAATCAATCCTGGAGGCCAACGGAAACATTGAGAAAGTCATTGTCTGGAGTGATGGCTGTGGATATCAAAATCGGTGTTGTGCCATCAGCAACACCTACCTTCATCTGGCTATGAAGCATGGTGTCATCATAGAGCAAAGGTTTCTGGTTGCTGGGCACACACAAATGGAGTGTGACTCCATGCATAGCCTCATTGAGCAGCGCATCATCAAAGATATTCACACTCCACGTGATTACATTGTCATCTTTGAGACTGCACGAATGCATCCATCCCCATACAAGGTGACTCAGCTATACCACAATGACTTCATGAAGTTGTCTGGGGCCTATGTCACCAATATTCGACCAGGTAAAAAAGTTGGTGACCCAACAGTCAATGGCCTCCGGGCTCTCCAGTACTTGGCTGATGGTCAAATCCGGTACAAGTTGGATTTTGAGTCTGAATGGGAGGACCTGCCTCATCGAATCAACAACCCCAAAGAACCCTTCCACTGGGTCCCACTCTTTCCTGCCTGTTGTGTCTGAGTGAGGGCACGCATTTAAGAAATTAGAAGCATTAAAAAAAACCTTATTGTAACTGGTATTATTTATTAGTTTCTCATTACTGGCTACCCTGGCTCATCCGGAGCGCAAAGTGGAGTGAAGGTCACGTCAATTAACAGAGAGTGAAAGTGGGAAGCGCAGCCCCTTTATAGTTCCCCATGACAGAGGATCATGGGAGCTGTAGTAATAATGAATACACAACATTCCTCCCCGGAAAACTTTAACCTGTTTAACCACAGTGTTCTTCTTTACTTAATAACATTTTTCTTTTAGATGAACGATAACAGAAATAAATCACATCAGGAAAGACTAATTTCCTAGTTCTCAAACAATATAATTCATTCCTACATAGAAAGTTAACCGTTCCGGTGCTCGCTGGACTCTCTGTGGTCTGGTGCTTGATGGTTCATTCACACTTTCATTAATTCTGTCATCAGAAATATCATCTCCTTCCAGTTCAATACTGGGTACAATCTCATACTCTGTGTTGTCATACAAATGTTCAGCAATTTAAACATTTTCTGTATCTCTGCACAACTCAGAAGATTTAGTAGCAATCAACTGGTGTATGTGTTTCTTACATGTTTGTCCATCCACATTTTCAAATCAAATAACATTTATTTGTATAGCCCTTTTTACACGCAAGCATGTCACAGAGGGCTTCACATGCGCCCATAGAACTGCCCCTCAACCAACCTAAACCCTCAAGGAAGACAAGGAAAAAATCCCAGAAAAACTCCCAATGGGAGAAAAAATGGAAGAATCCTTGGGAGGAGCAATTCAGAGAGGGATCCCCTCCTCCAGAGATGGTTGGTAGGAGAGAGGAGCAGAATACAAGCTAAACATAGTCATACAGTGTCAATGGGTTTTGAAACGCCAAAACCCATTGTTCGCCTTTATAGACGTTGGATGGGACCGGGAAACTCGCTGTTGGCCGTCATGGAGACTGGATTCCGGGTGACGACCTGGTCCAGCGTTGGCAGACCGACGACCAAGGTAATTTACCTTAACTTATCTTGTAATTATTTACAAGGTAAGTTACAGGACCTAGTACTCTCATCTTCCAAATAAACGTACCGGTACGTTTATTTTTTTTACCCGAAAAATCCACCCGGTACATTCTTATTTTGGATGGTACGTTTATTTTTGGGGGGGGAAATCGAGACAATTTTTGAAAATTACATGAATTTTTTTTCGGAATTTGAACTCTTTGATGTGAAAACGTTAGCTACCGTAGCTAGCTAGCGACTGGCAAGTAGCTTACATTAGCCAACGACATTAGCTACCAACTGGTTGTCAGTGCAAGCTACTAAATGTTAGCCAGAGCCTCATTATGGCTCGGATGTTAGCTCTGGCTACTGTACACTCACATAACGGTTCCCATTCAGCACACCAGCTTGACAGTCACAACCTATAGACAACGACCCTCTCATCGTCAAATAGAAATCCCAGGGCATTTACTTTTTTATATTTTGCAAACTCAAGTACAGTAGATACTTTGAAGGTGTAACTAGTACTAGAGCAAGTTCAGGATTGTATGCCGCACAAGACGCGGAATATGAGGTGCTGCGAGATGTCATTAGAAATATCACAGCACCTGCAATTGTGCTGTGCGGCAGTCGTGTCTACTATAAGTTTGTTGAGGTACCGTATACCAGTAGTCATGGCATGTTTGTTATTTGACAGATTTGTAACTATGTATTTCCAAGCTACAGGCATTGAAGTATTTTCCTAATGCTTTATTTGGTAGTGGTTGTCATGTTGACTGTAAGCTGTTTAAGGAAAAGTGATACTACTAGTACATGTAGGCCTATGTTTGTAACTAGACAGCCTCTTTTTTACTTTGTAATAACTAAGTATGTCCAGTGGTTTTCATGTTATGTTGCAGTCATGTTGACTGTAAGTTTTTGAGGAAAAGTACTACCATATATTTGTAACTGCCTCTTTTTTGAAAATTGCAAATAATGATTATGTATTTCCAAACTACAAGTGTTAAAGTTTTTTCATAGCAATGGTATATTTGCTGTCGATTTCTACTCCTGATTGCAAGTGACAGTAAAAGGTTACTTACACTGATAGGAACACATTTTGATCGCATATGGACACAGTTTGCGTGCTGACTTGGCAATTTTCCGGGGGGTACTTTTATTAGATTTTGAGGATTTGTCCGGGGGGTACTTTTATTCCGGGGGGTACTTTTATTCGGAAGATAAGAGTACTTGTTCAATTACCCCAGATTTCCATTTCTTTCCATGCCCTCCCTGGAAATTCTTAACCAGAACTGACTGATTTGGCTGTAAGACTCTCACACGGTTTTGGATTTCTTACCCTTTCTTCTTTGTCTTGCATCTGCACAGAAAACTTGGTGTAACTTGGGACAACCTAGTCCTGACAAATTTCTCCTAAGAAACAGCTCAGAAGGAGTTTTTCCTGTGGCTGATGATGGCGTGTTCCTATAACTAAACAGGAAACTATCAATACAATGTTGCAAGGTATGGCCATTACCCTTTTACTTGTCTAGCGACTGTTTAAATGACTGCACCCGCCTTTCGGCCAATCCGTTAGAGGCTGGACTGTAAGGTGCGGACTTAATATGTTTAATCCCATTACCTCCAAGAATGTTTCAAACTCTTTCGAAACTAGCTGTGGACCATTGTCCGAAACAACCACTTGGGGAAGGCCATAAGATGCAAATAGACCCCTCATAGCTTCAACCGTAGCGGTAGCTGTGGTATTACTCATTAATTTGACCTCTGGCCAGCGTGAATAAGCATCATTGACCAGCAAGAACTGATGTTTTCCCTTTTCTGCTAAATCAATATGTATACGCTCCCATGGCTGCTCTGGCCATTTCCAAGGGTTCACTGGTGCCTTGTTAGGTGCATGTCTATTTTGTTGACAGGTCAGACAACGTTTTACCATTTCTTCAATTTCTGCATCTAGACTGGGCCACCAAAAATGGCTCCTGGCTAATGCCTTTGTACTAACAATGCCCAAGTGGTCTTCATGTAGTTCCTTTAACATCTGGTGTCTTAGTGTGGTAGGTATTATTACTCTTAACCCCCATAGAACACAATCTGCTTCTACACTAAGTTCCTCACGTCTGTTCCAGTATGGTTTCAATATATCATCAAACATGTTAAGGCCAATCACTCTGTGTTAAATGTCTTACTCTGGTAAGTAACTTGTCTTTATCTGTCTCTTTCATTATGTCTTTGGCTGACACAGGAATTGACTCTAACCATGACCCTCTGAATTCAGGGTTGCTTAGTGGTGCCTCTTTCTGTAATGGTAATCTTGATAACCCATCTGCATTGGCATGTTCTAATGATGCTTTGTAGACTGTCATACTGATAAGCTGCCAATAATAGAGCCCATCTCTGAAGACGTGCAGCAGCTAATGCTGGTACTCCTGTTGTTGGTCCCAGAATCTTAACAAGTGGCTTATGGTCGGTGACCAACAGAAATTTCCATCCATAAGTAATCTCTGAATTTCTGAACACCAAATATGATGCCTAAAGCTTTCTTCTCGATTTGTGAGTAATTGATCTCTGTTTTGCTCAAGGTACGTGAGGCATAAGCTACGGGCCTTTCACTACCATCAGGCATCTTGTGTGCTATCACTGCCCCTAATCCATATGCACTAGCATCACAGGCCAACAATATTTGTAATTCAGGATCAAAATGTGTCAGAACAACTGAAGATGACAACTGTGCTTTTGCCTTCTGAAAGGCTGCTTGACAACTAGTGGACCAGTTCCATGGGCTATCCTTCTGGAGCAACACTGTCATTGGTTTTATGAGGGTGGACAGGTTCTCCATGAATTTCCTATAGTATGTCAATAACGCTAAGAAAGCACAAAGCTCAGTGACATTCTTTGGAACTGGAGCATTGGCTATTGCTTCCTCTTTCTCTTGGATAGGGTGTAACCCTTCTTTGTCAATTTTGTGCCCCAAGTATGTTACACTCGATTGGCAGAAGCTGCATTTGTCACTGTTTACCCTAATACCTCTTTCTTGCAAACGCTTTAACACCTGTTCCACATTTTCCCAATGTTCACTTTCAGACTTCCCTGTTATCAAAATGTCATCTAAGTAGCAGACAACACTTGAAAGGCCTTGAAGTATCTGATCCATAATACGCTGAAATATGGCTGGTGAACTGGCGATGCCATAGGGTAACCTATTCATCTGATACAGCCCTTTTTGTGTGTTAATAGTCAAAAACTGCTTAGATTCATCATCTAGCTCTACCTGCTGGTAAGCCTGCGTAAGATCTAACTTAGTAAAGTATTTTCCACCAGCTAAATTGGCAAACAGATCCTGTGTTTTAGGCAGAGGGTATTTGTCCACGTCTAACCAGGGATTTATGGTTACCTTGTATTCACCACAAATTCTGACCTCACCATTAGTTTTTGGAATACACACAATTGGAGTAGCCCATTCACTATATTGTACCGGACTACAGGCTCCTTTCTCCAGTAGTTTGTCTAACTGCTTGTCAACAGCTGCACTCAAAGCATACGGTACTGATCTAGCCTTACAGAATTTCGGCTTAGCATTCTCCATGACTCGCAGTTTTGCTTTTACCCCTGAGATAACACCTCGATCAGTATTGAACACTTAAGAGTATTTCTCACGTAATTCTGTCACTGGATCTGCTACTGGTACGTGGTACTCTTGACCCGTCTAAGTGAAAGTACTGAATCCAATTCCTACCCATTAGAGTTGGACCACTTACATTTACATTTATTCATTTAGCAGACGCTTTTATCCAAAGCAACTTCCAAGAGAGAACTTTACAAAGTGCATAGGTCACTGATAATAACAACAAGATAGCCCCACAGCATTGCGGGTAGTCAAAAACAAGAAGTACATATTGTGAACAACCAAAAAATAGTGCTAAAGGGAAGAAACCATAAGAGCATGTAGTTAAACAAGTTAAAATTACACAACATTAATCTCTAAGTGCAGGTGTACCTGTAGGAAAGCAATAAAAATAGGATTAACTAAAATAGAATACAACAGTTTAAATCAGCTACCACTAACCAACAAGAGCAACAGTCTAAGCAAGAGTCATTGTGATCCTTGAGGAAACTAGCGTTGGGTTCAGCAAACCATTCCTAAGTACCATTGTACTCCCGGAACAAGTGCGTCTTGAGCCTTCTCTTGAAGGTGGAGAGACAGTCCGTGTCTCTGATGGGGGTGGGGAGTTGATTCCACCACTGGGGTGCCAGGCAGGAGAAGAGCTTGTGCTGGGACCGGGCGGTCTTGAGAGGTGGGACCACCAGGCGGTTGTCTGAAGAAGACCGTAGGTGGCGGGTGGGGGTGTAAGGCTGCAGGAGAGACTTGATGTAGTCGGGCGCAGTCCCGTTCACTGCTCGGAAGGTCAGTACCAGGGTCTTGAATCTGATGCGGGCCGTTATGGGTAGCCAGTGGAGGGAGATGAGGAGCGGGGTAACGTGGGAGCGTCTGGGTAGATTGTAGACCAGGCGGGCCGCTGCGTTCTGAATCCTCTGAAGAGCGCGGGTTGCGCATGATGGGAGACCGGCGAGCAGCGAGTTGCAGTAGTCCAACTTGGAGAGGACAAGTGCTTGGACAAGCAGCTGGGTGGAGTGCTCAGACAGGTATCTCCTGATCTTCCGGATGTTGTAGAGGGTGAATCTACACGACCGGGAGACCGCAGCAATGTGGGTCGTGAGGGAGAGCTCGTCATCCATGGTAACCCCAAGGTTCCTGGCAGAGGATGAGGGGGTCACCGTCGCAGATCCCAGGGTGATTGAGAGGTCATGGGAGATGGAGGGTTTGGCCGGAATGATGAGAAGTTCCGTTTTGGCAAGGTTCAGCTGGAGGTGGTGCTCAGTCATAGCCTGGCTGCCAGCCCAACTTCTCCCCACCCAAAAGAAATTTGTTCGGGAAATTGGGTCTGGAGGGTCTCGTATTGGGGACCAACTACAGAAAACCAGAATCTGGCCGAACCAATGAAATTGCCAGGGCGGGCTTTATACGATGATGGACAGATGATCAACAGTAACGTAATCACCCACGTCACAAAAGAGCGCTTAAGTTGAATTTGTTTTGAACAAACATGGCTACCGCTGGAGATCTGGGATGTTGTGATTCTGCCATCGAGTCTGTTTTAGAAGACATCGACAGCGCATTAATTTTGAAAGAGGAACAGAGAGACGCAATCAAGGCATTTGTCGATGGAAAATATGTTTTTGCCGTCCTTCCTACGGGATTCGGTAAAAGTTTAATTTATCAGCTGGCCCCGATGGAGTTGTAATCCTAAACGGAGAACTTCGTATATGCATTGCCCTTTATTGTTTCGCTCAAAAAGGTTGACCGTGTGAACAAGTACTCTCCCTACCCTTAAATTAATTTTACAACACCGGCAAAAATCGTTTGTATTCATTCTTGAAGCATACTTCAAGTCTGCTTGTAGTTTAGTTCTGTTGACAACAACTATGTGGTGCTTAACATACGTCACATACTCTGTTGCTCTGATGGAGGTGATCACTTCCCTTTGACACTAACAAAGTTAGCCTTTCTGTCTGATTTCTACAACACAATTGGCTCTGAAGAGTATTTTTTCAGACTAACATTATGTTATTATTATGTTATGAATTATGCTATGAGGCTAACGATATGTAGGCTGTATTTGTATTGTGCAACCCAAGAGTGCAGCACCATAGACCGCGTCACCGGAACGCCCGGGATCAGGTGATTTGAGGCATGTATGGGGTGCCACTCCCAAGAGAGCCATCTATGCTGCCAATTCAATGCTGCTGTTTCATATGTTCTATGTCTCTGTTGAATAAATGACAATCAATAACTCAGATATACAAAATGTGTAATGACAATGCTGAACATACAATCCAAATATAATTAATGCTTCCAATAATCAAGTGGGGCTTATATTCAGGGCTCTAGAGTGCGAAAAAAAATTGTACCGGATTAGTGATGTGTCGTTCGTGAACGATTCGTTCATTTTGAACGAATCCTTACAAGGACTCGGGAGTAACGAGTCCTCTCAAAGAGTGATTCGTTCATTTGCCGACTCGGTCTTTCTACGAGTCTTTGGATAATTTTTCACGTGACCTGCATAGGCTCTGTAGCTAGAGGAAACGAACAATTCGTTCATTTCCCAACTCTGTCTTTCTACGAGTCTTTGGATCCTTTTTTCACATGACCCGCATTGTATTTTTTGGTAGAGGAAACAGTTTCCTAATTCCCTTTCGCGTGACCGCTGTTTTAGTAAGATGTGAATGATATTCGCTCAAGTCATCATACTGACTGGTTTTGTTATTTTCACTTCACATTTACACTTGCAGTTTAGTGCAGTGTAATTGTTTGATTTTAGTTTTTACTGATACTTCGATAGTCTTTTCCTAGTTGACCAACATGTAAAATATTTATATAAAAATTTACAGAATATCCTTATTCTTCTGATAACCAGTAGCAGCTAATCAAAATATATACTTTACTCCAAAGGGGGAAATGAATAGTGAGCAGAATTATCAAGTTATTGTTGATGTAGCCCTCCAACACATTTCAAGCTTCTCATGTGGCACCTTGTCAAAATTAATTGTCTACCCCTGAGTTACAGAGCTGGGCCATGGAGCTAACCCATGGAGCTTGGTTTTGATGCTAGGGAGAGTGTGGCAAGCTGGTTTAGCCAAGGCCAAGGGGCAATAAAGCCAAATTACAGGTGTGGGCCATCTGAAGGGCATGCGACAGCAAGGGGGGACCCGCTATAAGACTTTGAGCCATGACATTTTAGGTCAGCAGCACCTTCTATTTTGAAATGTTTTATTTGGCTTGCAAGATTTTAGTTTGGCAGCTCAGTGAAGCACTGATCACAAGATTTTTATTTTTATATACAGTTTAATTGTGCTTCAAATAAAACCAATATTTACCTACACCTTATTCTTAGAAAATGGAAATAGAAAATTTGGACATCAAGGCCGGTGAGAGGTACTGAAGGGGGAGGCGAGATGGCCACACCATGGGACAAGGAGGGGGTATGGGCCTCACAACTCTTGAGAGTTAAGAGTCAACACCAGGAGATAAGAAGAAGATTCATTAGACTGTGGAGAATGTATCATTTTGCATTTGGAGATCATCAGACCTTTGGGTCTGGTCTGCCCCCCCCTGGATACTCTGCCCCCTCTTGGGACATCATCAGACCTTTGACTGCCCATCTTGACTGCCCACACACTCCTTTTGAGACCTAATAGGATGAGGACATTCCCTCCCCATTGTCTTCTGACCAATCCCCTGACAAACGCCTCCCTCTCAGGAGGGGTACAAGACCTGTGTGCCCTGCACAGGTCAGGTAGAATTGGACTGGGCAGAACTCTCTGTCTGATTTCTGTCAAGACTATTCTGACAAGGGCCTTTGTCCTGAACTGCACCTCCCCACCCAAGAGGCCTCCCCCCCACCACAGATGACTCTCCCCATTCAGGAGAAAGAAGTTAAAAGACTTTTCAAGAGGCAGAACCCCCGCAAAGGAGCTGGGCCTGACTCTGTCTCTCCAGCCACCCTCAAGCACTGCGCTGACCAGCTGTATCCGGTGTTCACCAACATGTTCAACACCTCCCTTCAGACATGCCATGTGACAGCCTGTCTCAAGTCTTCCACCATCATCCCTGTGCCCAAAAAGCCAAGGCCAACAGGACATAATGACTACAGACCCGTCGCCCTGACATCTGTGGTAATGAAGTCTTTTGAGCGCCTGGTGCTGGCACACTTCAAATCCATCACAGACCCCCTCCTGGACCCCCTGCAGTTTGCCTACAGAGCCAACAAGTCTGTGGACGACGCAGTTAACAACTTCATCCTACAGCACCTGGAGCCGAGTGCACCAGCTGGGCGTACACCTGGGTGTAACGCTACGTCCTACATAGAACTGAAAGTTACGACTAACTTAAAGTGACGACTAGTGCACCAGTTAGACTTAAGCCCTTTATGTGCTGCACCTGGGTGTCCATTTTACGGCTAGTGGGGAGTAGGTGTAAGTTGGAAAATCGGACTAATATCCATGGTAATTATAATGTACAACAGTTTGATCGCACATGCAGCGCGTCTTGTTTGAAGGCAACATATGGAAAAGGAATTAAGGCGAGAAAAAGTCGTCCTTGATCGCACAAATCCACTGTTAATTTTATTGTTGAGCGATTTCCAAGCTGATCGTTTCTGTTTGTTTGTGTTGATATTATTACATTTCCCCCGGGAGCACGCTTCTATTCTGAGTAAACAACTCTGCGTTTTCTAATTTCTCTATCAGTAAAATGTATTTTCATTGTCTTTTTTATTTATTTTTATCCATGGCTTGTTTTGAAGGGAGATAGGCTAGCTATAGAGTGCGCTTTGGATAGGCTCTTAAATGTGTTGCTTGGCAACGATCGACGCTTTCGCATTTTCACATCATCTTACGCATCAAACCAGGCGTAGCTACGGCCGTGGTCTGCCAAGCTTGGTGCACTTGGTGTAAATTCAAATCACAAAGTCGGACGTAGCTAAGACCGACGTAGGAATTAAGACCAACTTTTTTACGCCCAACTGGTGCACTCGGCAGCTGGACTCACCAGCATCTTATGCCAGGATCCTGTTTGTGGACTTCAGCTCTGCCTTCAACACCATCATCCCCGCCCTGCTTCAGGACAAGCTCTCCCAGCTGAACGTACCGGACACCACCTGCAGGTGGATCACAGACTTCCTGTCTGACAGGAAGCAGTGTGTTAAGCTGGGAATACACGTCTCTGACTCCCGGTCCATCAGCACCGGATCTCCTCAGGGATGCGTTCTTTCCCCTCGGCACTTGTCCCTGTACACCAACAGCTGCACCTCCAGACATCCATCCATCAAACTCATCTCTGACCGGGACGAGTCTGATTACAGGTGGGAAGCTGACAACCTGGTGACCTGGTGCAGCCAGAACAACTTAGAGCTCAATGGGTCTCATTCTCAAACATTTTCTTAAGTTTCTTCTGAAATGTTTCTTACGGGCTTCGGAAAAACAACGTAAGAAAAACACATCCGCTTGAAAATGTGTTCCTACGCAGCAGAAGTTTTCTGAGCTGTGCTCCCCGGGAAGAATTTTCTTAAGTTGAAAGCGCGTCCTCGTGCTCCTGAATTTGCATAAATACACGCCCTGACAGCTCCTTATAAGGGCACGCAACAGCAGTTACGTGTGCAGTCAGAATCGACACAATTAGGAAAGCAACAGGAACTTTAAATTATGTGCAAGCGAAAAGCAACCGGTGCACAGGTGCATCGGTGCAACAGCATACCAGTAAGATGAGCAGTGGAATTGTTCTCCACTGGATCTAACAGTGTGCAAATTAAGCAAGGTTAATTATTATAATTTTTAAATCCGAGGATGTCTGTAATGGCAAGCCGTTTTATCATTTAACCAATGAATTCTTGATATCCAAAATTGCAATAATTTTGGATATCAAGAATTCATTGGTTGAATGATAAAACGCTTGCCATAGTCTGTAGAGTTGAACGCAATCACCAACAATTTCTTATAACTTCATTAACACTTCAAACACGGAGAATTTTCTTAAATGCGATTCCTTTGATACTAGTGTTTTTTAAGGAATCGCATTTGAAACAACTCTGGCCGATTTACGACTGCTATTTTAAGTTCGGAAAGTCTTTTGAAGTTCAGAACAAATCACAGATGAGAAAACTTTCATGAATGCAAAATATTCAAGAAATTCCTTCTTAAATTCTTCTTAACTGCGTTTGAGAATGAGGCCCAATGCTCTTAAGCCAGTGGAGATAGTTGTGGACTTCAGGAAGAATACAGCCCCACTCACCCCCATCACCCTGTGCGACTCCCCAGTCAACACTGTGGAGTCCTTCCGCTTCCTGGGCACTATCCTCTTCCAGGACCTCAAGTGGGAACTGAACAGCTACCTCACCAAGAAACCACAACAGAGGATGTACTTCCTACGGCAGCTGAAGAAATTCAACCTGCCAAAGACAATGATGATGCACTTCTACTCAGCCATCATTGAGTCCATCCTCACCTCCTCCATGACCATCTGGTACGCTGCTGCCACTGCCAAGGACAAGAGCAGACTGCAGCATATCATCCGTGCTGCTGAGAAGTTGATTGGCTGCAATCTGCCTACCCTCGAGGACCTGCACACCTTGAGGAACCTGAGGCGAGCGAGGAAGATTTTGGCCAACTCCTCCCACCCTGGACACTCAGTTCCAGCTACTCCCCTCCAGCAGAAGGCTGCGGTCCATCAGGACCAAAACTTCACGCCACAAGAACAGGGGCCGGTTGCCCAAAACACCTTAAATTAAGATTTTCCTTAAAGTCAGAGTTAAGGTTTCCTTAAAATATAATCGGTTGCACACAGCACCCTTAAGTCTTCTCCTTAAGGTTTCCTTAAATGTTCCCTTAAGTAGTTAAGGTTTTCTGCTTATCTTGGTCGTATACTTAAGGGTTCCCTTAAAGTTTGTTAAAGAATTGCACGAAAGACTTTAGCAAAAAAAGTAAGGTAGAAAACCTAAGGTACCTCTGACTTATTCTTTACCGCAACATGGCTGAGTTTATGGAGATAAATTAACCCATCCCACAGCACTCTGTTAGGCTACTGTGCTGCAGTCTAAACATGAAGGCTATTTATGCGTTGGCATATATCACGGGTATCTACCCCAATCTCGCTAATATTCTTGTTATCATTAGAACTACAATGTTATATTCATTAATGGTGGTATCGGGTCACCCCTTTTCTAACGGTGTGGTTCATGTCCATTTTCTCGACTTTGAGGTGGCAATAGCAAACTTCCACTTGGTGGCAGTAATGCGCAACTTATTTTGAGTACCAACCGGCAGTTAAAGATACCCTAATCTGGAAGAAGATGAACATTCAAAGTTGCAACCGCCAAGAGCAAATCAATTTGTTCAATCGTGCAGCAGCAGCGTATTTAAGGTGATTAAATAATTGTTCCCTCCAAGCATACTCATGAAAGCATAATTAAGTGTACACTTGACCGTGTATTGGCCGTGCTTGCCCCAGTTCAGCAGGGCTTGACATTAACTAACTTTTTGAGGCACTTGTTCTTTTGACAAGTACATTAACGTTTCAATTGTCAATGCACAAAAGTCACTTGTCTTGGCGACTGGCTATAGATTAATAATTTTTTTGTTGTTCTTAGAGCCGTTCAAGGAGATATTCAGTGAGCTTTATTGTTTATGCGTAATGGCTGTTCTTTTACCAGTCAGTAGTGCTGGGTGTGAGCGCAGCTTCTCAACATTAAAACTTTTTTTTAATCACCTGCGCTCAACGATGGAGGAGGAGCGATTAAGTAACTTAGCTCTTCTGAGTATTGAGAGCAAGTGTGCAAAAGCACTGGACTTGGACACATTTGTTCAACATTTTTCTCAACTGCATAACAGCAACCGCCAAATTATTTTGGTTTGAGAATGTTGAACAGTGAGAATCTAAATCTTTTCAAGAGCAGTACGACAAACTGTTATATCTGTATCCCTGATTTTGACCCTAAAATCTTTAGTTGTCATGTCGGACGCCAAAATAAAAATACATTGTAGAGCAGGGGTGCCCAACCAGTCGATCGCGGGCTGAGTTGCAGTCGATCGCGAGAAATGTTGTGTCACTCGTTGTGTGTAGCCTATTTCTACTGTTGTGTAAAATACTTTAAAACTTCCAATTTAAAACAGCTTAAATAGGCACAATGAATTGCCGATCGTGTGAAGCAGCAGTGTGTAGATGTGTAGCCTACAATAGTAGGCTATATGAGGCATAATGAAAAACAAATCTCGCGCTTCTTTATATCTGTGCATGCAGGGTATGGTTACTAGGTTGTAACTAAGGACTCGAAAGGGCGCGAGAAGCTAGACTAGAGCAAGTAGATAGGCGCTACTACCATGGCAGAAGCTAAAAAATCTAAAACTTATCATTTTCATTCAGAGTGGGAGGAGGATAATCTTTTTGTGTATTCGAATGCAAAGTCCATCTGTCTTATCTGCAATGCAAACGTGGCTTTACCAAATGAAAGGGAATTTGGAGAGGCATTTCAAGACGGTCCACAAGAGCTACGATACAAACTTCCCAGCTAAATCACCTCTGCGGGCCCGAAAAGTCTTGTTTCCCGCTCCAGAACACCTGTTTCAAATGAATGGACATGCAGGACAGTGGCCCTCGAGGACCAGGACTGGAGAACCCTGGTCGACACTCTACAACAGGGGTCCCCAACCTTTTTTGAACCAAGATCTACTTTTAAAGTTGATACTGTATTGAGATCTACCAAGCCATAACGAAAGCCATAGCGTAGCCACAATTTATTGTTTGACACCGTTTTCTGACACATAGATAAAGTTTTACAATGATAATACATTTACTGAATTAAATGTAAATGTGCAGGGTGCAAAGAATAACCACAAGTAGGCCTAGGACTGGACCGTAACAACACAACATACAAACAACCCAAATAATTCAATGCCTAATTCAAGTTGGAAAAGTGGTATTTCGCTACCTTAGTGGGATTTCTGGCACTGAGAGGAGGAAGCTAGTCTCTCATAGTCCGGACAGTAGGAGCTGAGTGCCAGCCTTAAGCAAACTGCAAGGTGGTCATCAGTCATGGTGGATCTGTGTTTCGACTTGATGATTTTCATATGTGAAAAGGCAGACTCACACAAATATGTTGATACAAAAAGTGCAGTCAAATTGTGTGCAGTTTTTCTTAGGTTGGGGTACTTCTCTTTCTGCATTAGATTCCAGAATTAGACATTCATGTCAGTTGTTGCACTGGATTTGAGCTCAATGTCATTTTTCAGTGTGAGGATCTCATTCTCAATAGCACAGCTATCCAGGTTGAAGAGTGAAGCCACTTTGGACGTCACACAATCCACATTTATATTTTCTCCAAATGGAAAACTGAGATAACTGACAACAGGCTCAATGGATGCAAAGTCATCAAAGCGCCTGTCAAATTCTGACAAGATGCTCTGCACTTGATCATCATAATGTGCACTCTCAAGTTCTGCACAGTCTTTGCCCTGACGTTTAAGTTCTGTGTCCATGTGTGGAAAGTTCCGCAGATCACACTGTTGCAGCCGACTTGATACCAGGTGTAACTTGCTTTTAAACGTGTTCACGGAACTGATCATGTTCATGATGTGTTTCTCCTTACCCTGCAGCTCTAGATTCAAGTTATTGAGATTCCCGGTCACATCGGTAAGAAAGGCTAAATCCAAGAGCCACTGACTGTCTTCTAACTGTGCATATTCAGCATGGTTTGAACGTTTCAGTAATTTCGGGCAACAATTCTGAAAACCGTTCCAGAAATGTACCTCTGCTGAGCCACCTTACGTCTGTGTGCAGCAGCAGGTCTGTGTGTTCTGCACCTGCAGTGTTTCCCACAGATTAGAAATCTAATTGTGGCGGGGAGGGGTGGGGGTTGTCAGACGGGGGGGGGGTTAACAATTCGTTACACAGTTAATTTGTTAATAATTTGTTACATTAAATATTAATCCAAAATGATTCACACCTTCACAAAATTTACAACAACTAACATATCATTTCTGCATTATGCATGTAGCAACGCTAGTGCTAAACAACTATTTAACAGGTCGGCTCCATGACGCCGGGTAAGTAGCTAGCTCTTGAGACTTCTCACCAAAAGACCGAAGGGGAAACTTCGAGTACTGCAAGTCACTCTGGATAAGAGCGTCTGCTAAATGACTAAATGTAAATGTGAGTAAGGTACCTAGCGAAAAGTAGCCTCAACTTTCCTCGACTTATAGCTACGGCACTAATGCTGAAGGCTAGCTGATATAGCTGTCGGTCTTACTAGAACGGCATATGTATGCATTGTTGCTAACGTGTGTTGACGTTGTGACTGTGCATATGTGACAAAGACGCATGAGTGACAGAGAGACGGAGGGAGAGCAGGGGAAAGGAAATGCAGCTGAACGAATACGCTGCGTGTTTTAACCTAAATAGCGATAAAAAAAAATTTTTACGAAACGCAATATGTGGCGGCCGGTGTTGATTCTGTGGCGAACCGCCACACATTAGTCTATGTGTGGGAAACACTGGCACCTGTCTCCTCAAGCTGCGCACGGAATAATCGCCTCTGCAGACTCCTGGCCCGAACAGAACACACAATCTTGTTAGCCACATCCATCACGTCTTTCATGTTTAAAATCTTTCTGCACAACCCTTGCTGGTGAATGATGCAATGATAAGTCAGGAAATCTGGGAAGGATTCACACTGTTTGCACAATCCAATGAACCCAGCAGTGCGTCCAACCATCGCTGGAGCCCCATCGGTTGTAATGGAGACGAGTTTGAAGAGGGGCAACTGGGTCTTATTAACGAATGCCATTAAAACTTGAAAAATATCTGTTCCTCTCATGTGCCCTTTCAAAGGTAAAATGGTCAGCAGCTCTTCTTTTACACTCAGGTCGTCAAAAACCATTCTAACAAAAACACATAGTTGAGCCACGTCCACAGCATCAGTGGATTCATCGAACTGGAGAGAGAAACCCTCACGTGTCAAGATCATTCTTCAATTGCTGTTCAACATCCTCCGCCATTCCCTCGCATCGCCGTGTAACAGAATTTCGTGATTACTGCAAGTCCTGAATAGCTGACACAATCTCCTTTCGATTTTTAAAATCGGCAAAGAGCACATCTGCGGCTTCCATGAACGCTTCTTTCACAATCTCACCATCCTTGAAAGATTTCTTTCCTTTCGCAAGAATGCGACTGACATGATACGATACTATGGTTGGAGCCTTACTTTTGGTGTTGGGCCTGGTAAAAACAGACTGTTGTGCTGCTAGCTGACTTTTCAATTCCTGGAGCGGGTTGCACCAACAGGATTTAGGACCAGTCTTAAACTAAAACTGGCGTAACTCAACGTTCTATGTCTAAAATGATGTTGCGCCTGTTGCACCACGCTGACTTAAGCTGCTTTTTCCCTAAGTCTAGTCCTAAATGTTACGCCCTGTGGAGAGGAGTCTTATGTTAAAACAGAACGTTTTCTGTGTTGGTTTCTATAGTAGGCTAATTTTCACAAAACCGTTGAGTGCAGCTAAAACAACAAGTAGCCTATAACAATGGCGCGTCTAATTTATAGATTGTATAATGAACGCGCTTTAAGACGTGAGAGAGTAGTGCGAGACAGAACTAACCCGCTGGATATGTACAATGATGAGGAGTTATTTCAGAGGTTTCGTTTCAGTAGGGTTGAGATTTTTTCTCTAGTGGACGAACTGTCCGACGATTTGCGCTTTCAGGCAGACCGAAATGCTGCCTTGACGCCAACGTTACAGTTTTTAATTGCGGTTTTATGCAAACGGTGCATTTCAAAAAACCGTGGGGGACATGATCGGCGTGCATAAATCTACAGCTCGTAGAGTTATTCGTAGGGTCTCGCTGGCACTGAGTCGCCGCCTACCGCATTATGTCAACTTGCCTAACGAGGCCGAGGCAATCGCTGTCAAGCAGCGTTTCCGCCAGGCGTCTGGCATCCCTGGTATCATCATGGTAAAAATGTATGGGTATCATGGCAACGCACGTTCCATTCTAGAATTCCACGGGCACTTTCATGAACGCGCATGTTACCACCAGTCTTAGTTAAGACTAGTCGTAAATTCAGTTGGTGCAACAGGCGTTAGATATGGGCCTAAGACCGTTCTTAACTAAGACTGACTTAGGACTTATGACATTCTTAGCAAAGACTAGTTGGTGCAACCCACTCCAGGTTCCTGTATGGTCATTGACATAGTCACTGATCTGCAATTTTGCACAACTGTACTGTACTCCACCTAGGTTAGAATAGGTTTAGGGTTGTAATAGGTATTATGTGCATTTAGGGTTAGTATCAGGGGCGGTCTTTTCTACAGGCGGTATAGGTGGTCGCCTAGGGCGTCACTCAGAGGGGGCCGCCAAAAAAAGCGCCTCCTTCTATATCTCCAACCAGTATTTTGACATTCAAAAAATAAATCTAACATTAGGGTAAAATGTGCCAGGTATACGTACCCCTTAAAAAAGGAAGGGGTACGTACCTCCTTGGTGTTATCAGAACATGCTAGCACAGTGAGGCGTTTGGTTAGAGTGTGTGTGTTCAAGAACTTTGAAGAACAAAATAATGAAGAGGCAAAAGCTATCTCAGGCGAAATTTAAGAAGAAAAGAAAGGAAGAATAAGAGAAATGTGCAAAGGCGAAAGGTAAATCCTTAAATTCTGGTCTTATTCTATGATGAATTCCAGATAAGAAAACGTTCATGAATGCGTGAATTGCCCCGGGCACTTTAGTGGAGTTAAGAAGAAAATATATACCTTATCATTGAACGTGTTCCTACTCCCTGTCACATAACCTAGTTCTTTAAGGATTTTACAGAGGCGGGTAGCCTATTTCAAAAATGATATGTCCATTTATTCTACGTTATACAAAAAAAACACGATTAAAATGGGGGCGCACATATAAAGCTACTACAAATATCTTACTCGTTGCATAGCACACCCAATAATTGCCGTGTTTGTCTTCCTTAATGTCCTTAATGCCTAATGGGTGTGCTATGCAACGACTAAGATATTTGTAGTGTTAAGGAAGACAAACATGGCAATTTGTCAACAAGTGAGGAATAGTAAAAATCCAAGTGTTGTATTGTCAACTTTAGCAAATGGATTGTATGCAATCTTGCAAGATAGTTAGCTAACGCTAGCTAGCCAGTGACTTCTGACGTTCCTTGTTATTGCCATTCAGTCGAAACATCAGTTCAAGTTCATCTGTACAGCAATTTGCGTCATTTTCGATGTGTCATGAAATTTGGGTGAATTCCGTTTTGTCTAATTTTGTTCAGGTAGATTGATTGCTTAAAATGAGTGAATATGTGCCACAAGTGACCCAGACCTTCTAAGATTGTTGTTTGCCAGGCATCAACAGAACAGAAGACTAAAAAAAACATTATTTGCAGGCGATGAGGGAGTGAATGTGACCGTGCACCGTGTGTGCACCGTTGAACAGGGGGGCGTGGCCAAAGCGTAGTTCAGCACAGACTTGACATTTTCTCTTGGATTTTGTTCTTTATGTTTATTCATCGTTGTGATCGTTGTTGTGTTTATTTGAAAGAAATGCAGTCTTGCAGGGCAAAATAGCGTTTGAAAATTGCAAGTCCGTTTTCGTGCAAAATTGTGAGTGAAGCTCGCCTAGAGCGCCAAATGTGCTAGGACCGCCCCTGATTAGTATAGTGTATTATTTATTGTTATCTGTATATTTAGGGAGTTTTAGTATTAGGGTTAGTATAGTCGATTACTTATTGCTATCTGTATATTTAGGAAGTTTCACTTATTTAAGCTCAGCATAGATGTAAATTATGTTCTGTGTACTTATATGTTGTTATGCCAGGTGTTTGCGTTGTCGTGTCTTAAGAATTTCAGTGCCCAGTCTGACCTTGTGTTGTTCTGTGTACCTGACAAATAAAAGACTTGAACTTGAAGCTTTTTGTAGTATATGGCAATGTTTTCATGCTTAATGCACACAACAGGATAAGATAATAAATACGTTTAAAAGAACCAAAAATTAATACATCAGATGTACAATTACAAATGTGTCTAGTAGATTTATGTAATGTAACATATACATTCCCTGTTAATATGCTGTAGCATTAAATGTTCAAAAAACACAAATTATTTAGTTGTGTGATATAAAAAGATAAGGTTGATGTGACACAGTTATGTCTGGTGTACTCTTGAATTTCATGTTACCAGTGTAGTCTATCTTATGTCATGGATATTTGAGGAAAACAGGCCCCTGTATGTAAATACAGCTAACTGTATGACACTGTTATATAAATAATAAATGAATGTGCTACATCACAAATACCTCCTGCGGCCCTGCCACCCCTTTGCCACCCCAGGTGAAAATGTCTAGATCGGCCCCTGTGCGTCGGCTACCGCTGTAAATAAAGTAGCAAGCCTAGACTCAAGCCGGTACATGTGTTCCGAGGTTAAAATGAAGCTAAGTTTCTTTAGTGAACTTTCTCCAAAATCTATTCTAATGTATTTAATATTTTGTTTGGTTCCTATATTGGGTTCAGTATTGTTCCGGGTGGGGCAATAATTGAAGTTGCACACATTCAAACTTTCTCGCTTGTGGAAGTTTGTAACAGTGGTAAGCTGCGTTTTCTCATCCTCCATGAACAAAAACTAATTTATATTGTATATCTTGCCAAGTTTTCAATGACATGTACTTCTTTTGTGGTCCAAGATTGCCTTTGTTACTTCTGATAATTTGTATTGTGTTAAATGTGCAAATTAGCCTAAGATATGCGTGTTGTTGAATGTTTGCAAGTAGGGGCTAACTGGCTAATTACATTGTTGTAGGATGATTGACGTGTTTTACTGTGTGTGAGCCTACGTGATCGCTTCACTATTCCTGTTACGGGTATGTTGTGCCTGTCTGTAAAAATTCTGTAAAACTACTTGCTATATACTTTCTTTTTAATTCTGTCATGTTTTATACTATACGATAAAATTGTGTAGCTAGCAGTCTGCAATGTGTAAGCTTATAGTTGCCTATGAAAATTCGTGCCTCTCGCTTGTGGAAGTTTGAAACAGTGAATGATTGACGTGTTTTACTGTGTGTGAGCCTACGTGATCGCTTCACTATTCCTGTTACAGGGAAATAAACCTGCTGCCCGCGACTCCACGTCTCCACGTCTCTGCTCTTCATACAGCTGACCACGATAATACTTTGTTTTTTATATTATTGTAGCGGACTAGTTAAAGTCTGTTACACATGCAGTGTAACTGTTGATCTCATTTTGATCTAACTGGGCCCCGTTTACACGGAAGAAAAACGCATATATTTTCATGCGGTTTGGCCTTTCATTTACACGAAAACGGAGGTTTTATCACGGAAAACGATCATTTCTAAAAACTCCGGCCAAAGTGGAGATTTATGAAAACTCAGTTTTTGTGTTTGCATGTGCACTAGCTCAAACTGAGTTTTAGGTTCTCAAATCTCACAGTATGGGACTAAAAAAGCATCACGTCATGAGAGCGTCCTGTTTATAGTGACACGTGCGTTCGACTTCATGCAGCGCCGGCGTCGCCTGCTGCCCGGCTGACTTAAAGCAGCCAATGGCTTTCTCAGCTTCAACGCAGCCGGCTGTCGGCACCGCCAGTGGTGCATGAAGTCGAACACAACAAGCATAATGGGGTCATTTATTTGTGAATTGCGTTACATTTCTGAATCACGAAATACATTTGTGCATCGCATTTGTGAATCATTCAAACAAATGAACCTCGCGCCTGAAAGGTAAAGGAAGTTGGTCGTGTTATTCGTAGGTGTTGATTTTGGCATAGTTATGATGGCGCTCGGGGGCGTATATGCAGGTTCATGTAAACAGAAAAATTTTTGAAAACGTACTTGTGTGTACGACGTTATTTTAGAAAACGGAGGGGTCAAGTTATCATAGCTTTATTTTCTATTTCTTGAATTGACCGCTTCACCAGACTTTTTAAGTAAATTTTTTATGCAATTTCGTCCTACATTCATTTTTTTTTTTTGCAGTTATTTGTTGATCAAATTTACCTTGTAGTATGTGCTTTCTTTTTTTGTATCCCTGCAGAAGTACAATATTTTCCTCCTCTGACCAATTTGGTTTTCTTGCCTTCTTTTTGTAAGTCTAAACTAGCTAGATCTAAGCTAGAGCTAACTAGCTCAAGATAGTAAGGTGATGCACTAGCAATACAACTGATTAAATGCCGTCTCCGTGGAAACGGTCGAATTTTACTGCTGTGAAATCACGTTCAATGTAGTTAAACCCTAAACGTTTCAATCTTAGCTAAGGAAACCATTTAAGGGATTCTGTGCAACCCCCTAAGTAAATCCCTTAGCTAAGGGGAAATGTACCCTCAAGTGTCAAAATTATGGAAAAAGCAACCGGCTCCTGTTTCTTTCCATCTGCTACTGGCCTCTTCAACAAGGCCAAGGACTCCCACTGACATTTCACCATTATCTATTATAAGTCCATCCGACTACTACTGCACTACGCCTAAGCCACCTTATTTGCACTATTGCCCATTCATAGTCATATTCTTATTTTTATATATATTTAATATTTTCCTCATTAAGTTAGTCCAAATATGTTAATTGATCCATTAATATTCAAAAGACTCACCCAGGCTAATGGAGAAGTGGGTAGTGGGAGGTGGAAGCACTCTGACGTAGCGGCTAGTAGTGGTCAGGTTTCTCAGCTCCACTGTCGTCTATGGAAGGGATATGTAAGTCAAGTTATGACAAGTGCTGTACCTATATCAACTGATGCAAATGGTTTAAATAGCTGAATGTCGTTATGTTTGACCTCGGTGTGGTGTGAGTGTACCTCATACACATGTCCCACTCTGTAATCTGTGAAGAACACAACAGGTGGACTGGCAAGGAAAACTGGGACAGGCTGAGCTGTGGAGCTATGGGCATGACAACAGGTAAAAGAGTCATTGTTTGTAATTGTTCACCGTAAGTAAAGTTGTAAATTAAAGTTCTGGAAAATAGAAATGTCAGATTTGAACTGCAGAAAGCATATTTAAAAATACTGACAAACAGAAATATGGACAGCAACAGATCAATTATTAACGCAGCTGAAGCAGGTATAGTTTGATCGTCACTTCCATAAAAAATATGAAAATGACTGGGGGGTGGGACATCCAGCAGCAAAACAAGCCAAGATCCTAAGGTTAGGAGTATCAGGCCTCACGGTTCCACTCTTTGGCATTCCCTTACCTTATTTCCAAAATGGCTCTCTGGAGATCTTGGATGTAGTGGTAGGTTTATTATAAGATTATGGTGTGCAGTCTCACAAAAATGTACCTTGTTGCTTGTAACTTTAAACTGCAAAAAACAACTGCATAATAAAATAATGCAGATAGATTGGATGTCGACAGTAGTGCTAGCTACATAATCTCCCTGATTGTGTAAACACCACAGATATGTTTTATTTGGTAAAAGTTTACATTCTGTAGGTTATGCATAGGGACTATAATACCAAAGGGCAAATACATGAGTCAAATGGGAGCTAACCAAAAACACATCTGACCTGAGGCAAGGCTTGGTAATGACTCTACAGTGTGAACATTGCCAGTTTAGTAAAAGCATTATTTGCCAGCTGGTAAAGCGTGTTTCAAAGCTATTCACATTCCTCCCAAACATTTATTATCGAACACATTTTTTCACATTGACTTTTACTTGTATGAATAGTGGATAATATCATATGGTTGAGAATGTGTATTGTGGTTTTACGTAGGCTATTAGCCTACTATAACATTGGGTCTCATTGGGATCCAAGTGTGGATGGTGGGTTAAGCAAGAGCAGTAGCACTTTGTGTAAAACGAAAGTTGCATTTGATAAATCAAATAGCTGGTCTCTCTACTACAACAAGCCTGACAGATAATTGGTGGCCAAGCAGCGAAGCTGCAGACCCACTTAAGTGTTTCTACATTTTTGGTGGCCAAGCAGCAAAGCTGCGGAGCCACTTAAGTGTTTCTACCTTTTCTTTCCAGGTATTACTATTATTAGGATTCCTCTGTAAGTGCGTATTCGAAAGCGCATAGATTGAGGGGAAAAAAAGTCAGAGAAGCATAAGGCAAAGTCTACCACTGAAGGGAACAGATCTGCAAAGAAATTGGCCATCCAGAGAAAAGAGAGAGTTGTTGACTTCCTGTCGAGATGAGAACAGTCGCTTACTGCCAGGAAAAAAGGATACAGTCACAAAAAAACGAACAACAGAGGTGTGTCATACTTAAACCCTTGACTGAACTCCATCTTCAGTATAATCTGAAATGTAAAAGTCCCAAAGGCTGTCTTACAGACAATATGTCCGATATTGTCCTTTTTTTGTAACACAGCCAAAAGTGTCAGACAGGAACACTTGTGCCTGCTTGCACCATGAGAATGTCAAACTCTTGAGTGAAAAACTGCAACAGAAAATTCTTCTGAAAACAGCATGCACTTCCAGTTGTTGTCCTCAATTGTGTGCAGTCCAGACAACAAGTCATGCATATATTGAGGATGTCAAAATGCTACCACAATGAGGTTGAGGTTGAAGTTGCAACATCCCAGGGGAAAGAGACATGGCATCAATAGATAAGAAAGCCTGTGACAGAGGGGCATAAGACCTAAATAAAGTTTGTCAAAGAAGCACAAAACTGAACATTTTGAACAGTTGAACCTTTTGGACTCTGCTGTCCAAAGGGGTGCAGATGTACAAACCCCAGAATAATTGTACAGCCTCCTAACAGAGAGAAAATCTGATGTCAAGTTCTTCTGGGTGAGTGAGGAGGACATCCGAATATTTGATGAAGCGGTTCCTGAGGTTGTGCCTCCTGTAAAGGGAACTTTGGTGATGCACCAGGTCATCTCCACTGAACCAGGGAAAATCATGCACAGGGAATCATGCAAGCCGCATATCTGCCATTGCCACAATACCACAATGGTCAACTTGCAAACAGCCGGTACCCAGGCCAGTGCCCAAGATGATGATCTGAATGGGAAGTTCATCTTTGTGAAGTATGAAGGTCAGCCGTTCGTGGGACAGGTTCTTCATGTCATTGGTAATGAAATTGAGGTACGCTGCATGCAGCAGTTGGGAGGAAAAAATAAGTTCACTTGGCCCCATCCGATTGACATACTTTTTTACTACACAACTGATGTAGTCCAGTGGCCAACTAGGTAAACCCGGAAATGTTGAGTACACCAAAGTCTTTTTGCAGAAATGTGAAGTACGGGTCCCCAGTATACAGAAACTGATGGATGCTAATTTGCATATATTGAGCAATTAGCATTATTAGCTTAATCGTCCAATTTGACCACATATTTTGCACTGTATGGCCAATTCCTACAATATTGGAGTCTTTTTTGAGGTTTTAGAGGATGCCGAATTCAGTTGTGGCACTTTCATACTTTAAATTGGTAATTGAATAACACATTTGGATACATTTAGACACATTTGTTATTAATTTTGGACAAAATCTAAGGTTATTTTTATGGTAAACACAATAATCTTACATTTCAGAATCATGAGTGCTCTTGTGAATGTTAAAGCATGTTTTTCAGGGTGTAGTGAAGTTGAATCCCCTCCTGATACTTGACTTCTGATTCAAATGTGCATTTCTGGAGGAAAAAGCATTGCGATTGCAATAAACTCCTTGGGGTTAAACACCCTGTTGCCTCATGTGAGCGGTGAAGCTGAGAAGGCCAGTCTGCTTGTGAGGTGGCAAAGGTGAACAGATGTTACCAGAGTCACAATGTAAACACTTTGATGGTGATTGGGTATCACCTCTGGCACTCCCACTAAACGTGGTTAAACTACCTCAAAAGTTGTTGGGCACCGGTGTGCATCGTAACCACCAACCACATGACAAACCGGTATGTAACGCAACGCTGTTGAATGTCCCCCATGTGCAATCAACAAACTATGTGCAAATATACATGCCATACAAGACAGGCCCCGCAAGTCGCTAGGGTCATGCCCGAAACGCAGAAAGGCTGCCCAGGTTGGTCCGCAAGTCGCAAGATCCAACCCAGTTACCTACCCAGGGACCCAGTTAAAACACCGCCAGACGCAAGACTAACCAAGAGGGCCTCACCTCTGCACCACATGAAGCACACACTGGCTACCAATCTACCTGACTAGATTGATATGCACAGACGTCCTTATGATGTGGACCTTGCTTCGATATCACAACAGTACTTACGCAATAACAAGCATCACGATGGAATGCAATTCGTGTAAAGCCGTGAGATACGTCTCAAGTGCCAGAAAGTAAACCCGTGGCCACAGGGCCTTGTCCGGAGAGCTCGATAACCCCCAACCCAAAGAGGCAGCCGCGTCGGTACAAAAAATGAGGCGGCGGACGACTCCACGGAATCGTGAAAGAAGACTGACGCCGCGCCAACGGACGCACAGCCCACCCAGAACGTATACTCGACCGCACCAGTCGTCTACACTATCACGAACATTAGCAACGCGTTGAGAAGTCCAACAGACGGGACACAAACTCTGGGGCACGATGCATGCATAGAAGCGGCACCCAAGCGGCCACCACAACGCAGAGGACACGCTCTGAGGGTAACGACGCCCGCATGAACCGCTATCAGGAAATGCCGAGAACCAAGGTGACGGGCCTACGGTCAACTCAAGGAAAAAAATGTCCACGCAATCGGACGCATCTGAACACCTAAAACAGCGCGGGTGGAGATCACAAAACATCCTGCCAAATCGTCCAGCATGTGCACGATGCCGACTGGTGTTCATTACCAGGATCCAACATGGAGCCACCGACAGCGTGTCGATGTCTGCGGGCCGCTGCGGCGGCCAATACCACTTAACCGAGAGTAGACTACAGCAGCCGCCCACCGACGCCAATTAGATGCCACTGAGGCATGCAGCAGAATGCGCGGACCAGCTGGTCGTTGACCTGCCGACAGGCTGAGGAATAGCTGTCTACTTGAGATGTGAATGCCAGAGTTAAATCCAGTCCCTCAGAACAGACGACACAAGAGGGACCGTTTCAATCGTTGGTTACTCGTAACTGATAACGTATGTACTCGCGGTGAATCTAAATATTGGCACTCCGAATAAAGCGTCTGCTAAATGACCAAATGTAACTCAGTCACATGAACACTGATGATATCGGTCATCCCAACCTGCAGAGATCCATTTCCGGGTGGTGGCTTCTCCCACCCGGAACTCCCGGGAGACGTGGAATGTCTGTGATATTGAAAGGTTCGAAGCATGTATGCAGATGGATGTACCTTCATGCGGTGATGCAACAGTACCCATCGACCCACTAGCCTATACTAGCCACAGCGTAGGGGCACTCTGACGGCCCATCACAAGTCACTTACACCCTCAACGATTTGCATAGCCACACTCCGCACACTTAGATGCGTGAGTCCAATTATCCCCACACTCCCACAGCATGAGTAATTCCCAAACCGTAGCTTGCTAGCTAGTTCCTTCCGGCAAGTACCTAGCATGACACTCGTAGCTAGCAACGCTAGACCTACTAGACGCTGGTGTTAACCGTTACAGTACCCGCATAGAGCTAGAAAACCGTATGCCTATTGGACGTTCATTTGAAATGTCCGAAGTCACACATCCGTGATGGTAGTCTACGCTGTGGGCCCACACACGACGACAGACAGATACTGTGACGCTACTCAACTGGTTAACCGATAATATAGGGATACCATATTTCACATTAGTTTGAATCAATTTGGCTGCCCTAACATCTGGCCGGAGACAGCAGATGAAATTAGCGTATCTGGCTAACTGCTCATTTACACTTTCTATTGATCAGTGCGCACCCCTGAAATAAAGAAAATTGCAATGAACAATATTGACAAGCTGTTACGTAAGCACCGGCTAATACATTCCCGAAATCCGAGGATTCCGTTTGCACAGCGTATACTACTGAATGCCATGGCAAACAACAATACAATCGATTTAAAGAGCCGCAGATACACAAACCCTCTCTTTCGGGTATGCCATTCCTGATTAGCAGGCGGTGGTGTCGTAAGACAGGACGACGTCATTCCTCCCCTGAAGTCAATGCAAAGTCGAAGGCCTCGGGAGCGCCTCCGAAGCAGTACCGGGGATCGGCGGATCCACCGCTGTCGTCGACCCCTCCTCCAGCACGACGACTCGAGCACTCATTTCCGCCAGAGACCTCGACGTCCAGAGGGGCCAACAGCACCGGGTCTCCCTCCCTGGACCAGAGCCTTCTCAGCATGCACCGTTCGGGAAGGGAAGGAAGGAGCGGCCTCGCTGCACTCCACGAACGTGCAGTTCATCATGATTACACTCAAGGAAGAGACACGACCATGACATAGTAGAGTCCAGGATGCGTTGGACCGCCAATCCTGGTAGTTGGCGATCTTTGAGCCGACGCGAGTTACGCCGAGCCTGGCTACCGGCATCGTCGCAACCGCCATCGGGGTGGTTCTCAGAGGCTGCGAATCCAGGTGAATGCCTGAAACCTCCCGCAAACACCCCCAACAACAAACAGTCCACCCCCGGATCGCAGAGCCGTACACAGCAACACAGGCGAAGCAACAACCAACAACGCAGGAATACAAACTCATTGGCATCAGCACTGATCATACAACAAATGGCTGAGTGTGTACGTGTGTGCCTATCCGCGCGTCTTTTAAAGACGCCTTATCGGACGTGGCCCAATGGATATGCACTTAACATGGGTTTGGTAGTGGGCGGAGTAAAGGAAGGTGGAGTAAGACGCCTAACGTCCCCGATAAATGAATGACATGCGCTGCCCGATTGCCCTGCCTGAACTAGCTGCGCTTATGGACATCCCCCTGAGGCAAGTAGGGTGAAGGACCTTGCCCACGGACACAATGTCATTTAGCACGGCCAGGAAGGGTATAAATCGCTCCTAGCACTTCTAGTGGTAAACAATGAAAATATGAAGACATTGTAGCAGTACTGCTAGATTAGAACTTACTCACATAATTTACACTAACACCGTGTCCTAACTGTATGCGAGTAGCGCGACGCGGTGCAACTTTTTTGTCAAACTTTTTGTCGGACGCCCTGTTCCTATTTATTTTTAGTCGCTCACTTTAAAAGCTATTTAGCACATGCTGTCATAGTAACGTGGATAGACTTAACAGAAGTGAATATGACTGATTCATTGTGGACAGAGAACGTCCAATGCGAATCGATAGTCAGACGCTCGCATTCAGTTAGGACACGGTGTAAGTAGCATGTCTTTGTATTGTTTTATTGGTTATTGCTTGTCGTAAAGGCCCAGTTTAAAAACTAATTGAGTCTCCATAGTTCCAGCATTATTTATTTTTACTGAGATATTTGTGGTTTACAGAATATATGGGACAATACCAAAAAACACCAACATACCTTTCTGCCGCCACATGTTTTCCCCCCTGTAACATCTTGTCCACCTTCCCTGGCAGGACAATGGATTTTCCGCCTTGCCGCGCATGGGGAGAAATGTACCTAGGGTCGCACAAAAAATTGCAGCGATCCTTCAGTTTTTGCAGTGTGATCATCTCCTCTGTCTGGCTCTTAGTGCTGGCCTCCTGTAAAATGAAGGGTAAACATTTTAAGTGGCTTTTGAGAACCTAAGACGATCATAAAAATGTTTTAGTGAACATCTGTCATATGGGCCTATCTTAAAAAATATACAGCTCTGGGGAAAAAATAATTGAGACCACTGCACCTTTTCTGCACCTTTTCTCTCAATTTTTTCCAGAGCTGTATGTACCCCCATGAGGCGAATTACTATGCACACCTAGCCATGCACCCCTAGCCATGAAGTGCATTATTTTATTCGACTCCACTTATTTATTTTGTTTAACAAATTTAGCTTGTTGGGCAACTAGTCCCTTTAATTGTTATCAGGTTGCTAGACATGATTAAATAGATAGATAGTTAGGCCGAATCCCAATACTCCCCCTACACATCCCTTAAGACCAAGTAAGATCGGGAGCTTACTTTAAACCTAGGGCTATGTGAATACTGCGCGACCGGCAACAATGGCGGCCAGATCATCCAGAGTCCGATAAATTTTATATTTTCGGCTTAATTAATTGATAATAAAATATGACAGTTCAATTATGAGAGTCTTGTTTTGTGGTATACACAGTCCTGTACATATATATTTGCAACCATTTTCCTAATTGAAACGTTTCTAAAAATCGCTAGTTTGGTACGCTAATGTTACAGAGCTGATTTGCACAACAGTCCCGTATTTCTCTGACTAGCATGTCTACAGTTTTAAGTAAACTCCATTAGCAGCGAATTTCGTTTGATATCAGTGCATAACACTACTTGCTTTGGAGATAACGATACGTGCTAGATGACATACCTGTAACCAAGTGGCGTCCCATTTCTTAGGGATATGTAGCCCTTACCTCAGTTTCGAGGGCTAGGGGTAAACTAAGGGCTAGGGGCAAGGGGAAGGGGTAAGGGGGAGTATTGGGATTTGGCCTAAACACGTATTTGTGATGGGATTTCTAATAGAAAGGCTTCGCAACATTTCCTTCTAGTGAAAAGACGATCCATAGATACAAGGTGTTACGGTGACTTCTAACTACACATGATGAATCTGGATGATGTTGCCTAAACAAATAATTTGCTTGTGGGCACATTCATTTGGAAATCAATTTGGTCTCACCCAAATTGAAATATTCACATTTTACATTGGCGATGCTAATTCACCTAAATAAGCTAGCCAGTACATTACGACAATAAAACCCAGGAGTTTAAAAACACAGATGTGTAGGCCTATTGATTATCACACATCATTGGCCAGGGCTCGAAATTGGCACCCGCCAAGCGCAAATGGAGTGTAGATTTTTGTGCTGGCGACTAAATTGAAACATTTGGCGAGTGAAATTGCCGAGAACAGCTCCCGATTACCGCGCATTAACTAAACAAAATTCTATTATCATAATTCAATAAGACTTCCTCTTCTGTTTCTCACCTCCTTTGTTTTGCACTTGGCAAAGCAGCTGACAGAGCTGGAAGTTCGGGTCAGGGTAGTCTCTGACTCTTCCAGCAGACTCCGGACAGTTTTATGTGTAGACAGGATCACTGTGAAGTCATCATTCTGGGGCCGGTTGCATACATGCTTGTTGTAGACCATGGTTGGATTAGTAAAACCACGTGTGGACTTGGCTAGGGTGGGAGAAAGTTGGGTTTAGTTTTTATTAAAAGTTAGGGTGCAATTAAATATAAATCACTTATTGTGTTAAATTCTGTCTGTACCATATTAGGCATGGATCCAGTTTTAATTATATATGAATTATATGTTTTGGTGTTGAAAGTCACCTCTTGGTGCTTTCCCCAGTGGGGCTTGTTCTACTATGTAGTCCTGTGGACAGATCAGGTTGTTGCTTGCAAGGACTCCATTGTTCACACACCACTTGAATGTGGATTTGACTGTAAAAAGAAATTAACACTCTTTTCCTCAAGACATTCTTTGAAATAGATTGACATTAACAGGACATCAGAAATGTGCCAGCCCACAAATACAGACTGCAGAGTTGTCTGAATGAAGGGTCTTACGAATGAATGGTCTTCTCTCTACACTTGGAAGATTAAATTGACAGGATGTCAATCCCTCATGAAGTTATGATAGCCAAATAAATAGTGCGAATATTGCAAAGTATTTTTTTTTTTACCACTTTAACTGTATCACTTGACTCTCTCTGTCCCCTGTCAACCAGGCCTGCACAATCGTCTCCCTCCTTCCCGTGGCTTACGGATGTTATTCGTGAAGAGCGGTCCACCCTTCGAGCAGCTGAGAGGAGATGGCGCAAGTCCAAAGACGGTCTGGACCTTGATAAGTATCACTCTCTCCTTAAATCCTTCTCTTCTCACATAACTGGTGCTAAAACCCTCTACTTTTCTGAACAAAATTTACTCTGTTTCAAACCCCCACAAACTTTTCTCTACCTTCTCCACCCTTCTTTCCCCCCCCCCCCCTCCACCCTGACAGCAGACGACTTCTCCTCTTTCTTTGTGGAAAAAGTCTCAGACATTAGCAGTCGGTTCCCTAAACCCACCTTTCCTACCCCCTCACCCTTCATGACTGACCCAACTAAATGTCTAAACTATTTCTCTCCCCTGTCCGAGTCAAGAGCTCTCTGACCTCATTCTCTCTCATCGCCCCACCTCCTGTCCCCTTGATCCTGTCCCCTCCCCTCACTTTCATACCATCTCCCCCTCCATCATAACTTTTCTGCTAATGTCCTAAACTCCTCTCTTAACTCTGGCACCTTCCCCTCTGCCTTCAAACAGGCCAGAGTTACCCCTCTACTCAAAAAAACCTCCCTTAACCCTGCCGTCATCCAGAACTACAGACCGGTATCACTGTTACCCTTCTTTTCTAAAACAATTGAACGTGCTGTATCTAACCAACTGTCTAACTTTCTCTCTCAGAACAACCTG
The DNA here is from genome assembly GCF_021917145.1 of Hypomesus transpacificus. NCBI lineage: Eukaryota > Metazoa > Chordata > Actinopteri > Osmeriformes > Osmeridae > Hypomesus > Hypomesus transpacificus. The sequence continues at coordinate 13,480,871 of NC_061067.1, read as the reverse complement.
CTTGACCCCAACCAATCGGGCTTCAAGATCGGCCACTCCAGAGAGACTTCTCTCCTTTCAGTCACCACTGCCCTCCAGTCTGCCAGAGCGGCTTTGAGGTCATCCATCATCATTCTGCTGGACCTTTCTGCAGCGTTTGATACGGTTAACCACCAGATCCTGCTCTACAGACTTTCGGAGATGGGCATCACTGGCACTGCACTCCAGTGGATCTCATCCTACCTATCGGGAAGATCCTACCAGATCTCCTGGGGAGGCAAACTGTCAGACCCTCACCAGCTCTCCACCGGTGTCCCACAGGGCTCCGTCCTTGGACCCCTCCTCTTCTCTCTGTACACCACCTCACTTGGACCAATCATCACCTCCCATGGCTTCTCCTACCACTGCTACGCTGACGACACGCAGCTGTACCTGTCGTTCCCCCGACCGATCCGGGGATTTCAGCTAGGATTGAGGCCTGCCTCGCAGACATCTCCACCTGGATGACCAAGCACCACCTCCAGCTGAACCTCGCCAAAACAGAACTTCTCATCATCCCGGCCAAACTCTCCATCTCCCACGACCTCTCAATCACCCTGGGATCTGCGACGGTGACCCCCTCATCCTCTGCCAGGAACCTTGGGGTTACCATGGATGACGAGCTCTCCCTCACGGCCCACATTGCTGCGGTCTCCCGGTCGTGTAGATTCACCCTCTACAACAGGGGTGTCGAACTCCGGTCCTCGAGGGCCGCTGTCCTGCATGTTTTAGATGTTTCCCTGCTCCAACACACCTGATTCAATTAAAAGGGTTGTTATAACGACCAGTCATTCGAATCAGGTGAGCTGGATCAGGGAAACATCTAAAACATGCAGGACAGCGGCCCTCGAGGACCGGAGCTCGACACCCCTGCTCTACAACATCCGGAAGATCAGGAGATATCTGTCTGAGCACTACACCCAGCTGCTTGTCCAAGCACTTGTCCTCTCCAAGTTGGACTACTGCAACTCGCTGCTCGCCGGTCTCCCAGCATGCGCAACCCGCCTTCTTCAGAGGATTCAGAACGCAGGGGCCCGCCTGGTCTACAATCTACCCAGACGCTCCCACGTTACCCTGCTCCTCATCTTCCTCCACTGGCCACACATCACGGCCCGCATCAGATTTAAGACCCTGGTACTGACCTTCCGAGCAGTGAACGGGACTGCACCCGACTACATCAAGTCTCTCCTGCAGCCTTACACCCCCACCCGCCACCTACGGTCTTCTTCAGACAACCGCCTGGTGGTCCCACCGCTCAAGACTGCTCGGTCCCAACACAAGCTCTTCTCCTACCTGGCCCCCCAGTGGTGGAATCAACTCCCCACCTCCATCAGAGACACAGACTGTCTCTCCACCTTCAAGAGAAGGCTCAAGACGCACTTGTTGAGGGAGTACAACGGTACTTAGGAATGGTTTGCTGAACCCAATGCTAGTTTCCTCAAGGATCACAATGACTCTTGCTTAGAGACTTGTTGCTCTTGTTGGTTAGTGGTAGCTGATTTAAACTGTTGTATTCTATTTTAGTTAATCTTATATTTTTATTTTATTTTACTGTTGCTTGTTTTTCTACAGGTACACTTGCACTTACAGATTCATGTTTTTTAAATTGTAACTTGCTTAACTACATTTTTTTTTCCCTTTGGCACTTCTTTTTTGGTTGTTCACAATGTGTGCTTGTTTTGGCTACCCACAATCCTTTGGGGCTATCTTGTTGTTATTATCAGTGACTTATGCACTTTGTAAAGCTCTCTCTTGGAAGTCGCTTTGGATAAAAGCGTCTGCTAAATGAATACATGTAAATGTAAATGTTCTCCTTGCCTCAGGCAGTGACAAACGGGCCAGAGGTGACATGAAATTTTGGGCTGCAACGATTAGTGGACCTTATCAACGTTGACAATAAAAAATTGTTGACAAATATTTCTGTTGTCGACAAATAGTTTGATCTCATAGGACCTATTTTAAGTGCTTGCAATAACGTGATTTGATCAGTGCGGCGCTGTAGCGCCAGCGCTAAAATGTCAGCGTGCAAACGGAGCAAAACAAGTCGTGTCACTAAAAATCCTGTCATCTGTAATGTGTGCAAGGCGGAACTTGCTTTCCACAACGTGCATGCTGGAACATTTAAAAAGGAAGAGAGGAGATGGAAATGGTGAGAAGTGAGTGTGCGCCAGCTGGAACTAAGCAAGATGGCCAGTTAGCGACACCAGTTGATAAAAATGCATTACGCAGTATTTCACGCATACTAACACCGTAGCAACATGTTCACAGACAGCAGTTAGACATGCATTACAGACATAAATCTAGGAATGTAAACAAATCTCTTAAATTAGGCAGCAGCATTAAGAGCTTCATTTGTAAGACAACAGGGTTATGTTCAATGAAAAACAGTGAGTAATTGGACAAAAAGAGATTGGCCTGTTCAGTTGGCTCAAAGTGCATTAAAAATATATTTTTCAAACGCTGAAGTGATTTCCTGGTTTATTTATCAGTTAGAATAAGTATAACACAATGTTTGAAAAAATTGCAAAAGCTGAATAATCATTCAAAGCCTACTGTTCAATGATCAAAAAATGTAGAATTAGTCGACTGATCGTTCTAATAATCGTTAGTCAATTATCAAAATAATCATTTGTTGCAGCCCTAATTAAGTTTAATATATTTTACAGTTAAAATTAACATTGGCAATGTATTCTTTATTGATGTTCCATCTATATACAGTCTATGGTTTAAACACAAGGCTGATGAGACAGATCATCACATTTACCTTAAAAGTTCATAAACTATGAACAATTATTTCACATTACGTGCTGCAATCTTTTTGTCGGGTATATGGTAGCGATTTGGGAAAACACCATTCTCAAATGTGCACTGGATGTAGGGTGGATAGAAAACAAAAATTTTGGCCAAGGCTAACCAACTGCCAAATAATTCCAGACTTTGTGGAACGCCGGTATTAAACGTACTGATTCGAACATTCAGCAAGCCTAAGTTAACCTGAACATAGAATGCCGCCTGACTAGCATCGGAATTTTCAGGTCCACCTCCTTTTCTTTGCTCAAAAACTAGCGACTACTAGTGTAAAATAAAAAGTCTGTTTGCATGTAGACACTTACCCCTTAATTCTATCAAATGATGTCTGCAATACATTGAGAAAGATTATGAATATACTGTTTATAGCCAAGTTTTTGCAGCTTCTGCTAGCTTGCATAAAAGCTCAGCCCAACAAGGAGACTTATCGCAAATGAAAATAATGTTTTCTTCCAAACAAGGTATCTTTAGTAGTTTTACTAGTTGATGAAATGTTGTTGAAAATCCCATAAGAACGCATAGAAATCTTAACGTTCTATTGAGAAAAAAGTAGTGCACAGTGCCCGTGATGCAGTTGGTGGCACACAAACACACACAGACTCCTGGAATTATAGATAGGGCACAGTGCGAGCATTCACAGCACAAAATAAATGCATCTTCCCTCTAAATTCAACACACAATATCCCATAATGACAAAGTGACAAAAGTTTGTTTGATATTTTTTATAGATTTGCAGAAATTAAGTACAAAAACATAACATATACATAAGAATTCACGTCTTTGCTCAATACTTTGTTGAAGCACCTTTGGCAGCAATTAGTCTTTTTTGGGGGCAGTTTTTCCCATTCTATTTTTTGACAGTTTCTTCCATTCTTCTTTGCAGGACCTATCAAGCTCCATCAGGTTGGATGGGGAGCGGGTTTAAGTCTAGGTTCTGGCTGGCCCACTCAAGGACATTCACAGATGATACACATTCCCGAAGCCACTCCTTTGTTATCTTGGCTGTGTGCTTTGGGTCTTTGTCCTGATGGAGGACGCTTGTGAATCAGGCCAAATAATTCAATCTTTGTTTCAAAAGACCAGAGAATTTAGTTTCCCATGGTCTAAGAGTCCTTCAGGGGCTTTTTGGCAAACTCCAGACAGGCTGGGATGTGCACTTTACTGAGGAGTGACTTCCGTCTGGCCACTCTTCCATACAGGCCTGGTTTTCCTCTCCACAAAAAAATGCTGGAGCTCTGTCAGAGTGACTATCGGGTTCTTGGTCACCTCCCTGACTAAGGCCCTTCTCCCTCAATCGCTCAGTTTGGCCTGGCAGCCAACTCTAGGAAGAGTCCTGGGGGGTATTCCAGAAAGCGTGTTTAGTGAAAACTTTTAGTTGGTTAAGCCTGAAAAGAGGCATACTCCGGGTTTTCCGTTCCAGAAAGAGAGGTAATGAAAACCTTTGGTCAGTGTCCATGGTAACTTCCTCTGTGATCCTAACCTGCTCGCTAGCAGGTTTTCCATGACAAACTCTGCGTTTCTACCTATCCCGTCCCACTTTCTGAGCCTGATACAGTTGACAAACATATGTCCTAAAAAAAAAAAAAAAATTCAAGAGGATTTTAAGATTGCGATTCAATGTGCTTTAATTCCCTGATGAATACCTAAGTTAACGTTACTGTTTCCCGTCACACACAGTCATTTATTTTTGCAACATTCTCAGCCCTTACATCGCTAATGTTACACATCGTGGACGTGCACTCAGAACCGACCAAATGCTTTTTGGCACTGACATAAAGACAAATAATTGAAATTGTTTTTGGTCTTCTTCATCGTCTACAAATAGAAATCCAACAATTAGTATTTTTATCGGCTATTGTTCCTAAAATAAACATGATTCACCTGTGACCATGTACCGTCCTGTAACTGGTGTTACAGCAAATCTTTTTCAAGATTTGCCTTTATTCTTCTACCCTAAGTAGGCCTACACCATCTCTTGGACAGTTTTGAAATGCAGTTTGTACAACTCATTTACTTGTAACTGGGAATACATGAGATTATATTAAATTCCACAGTTCCACATGCAGAATTCACCTGCCATTAAATGAACTTCTTACTGTATACAGCATCCATGCTCTGTTAAACAGGATCAGAATTAGGGATGGGCATAATTAATCGACGAACGATTATCGATCGTTAAGAATTTAGTCAATAACATTATTTGTTCATCGATAAAACTAATGCATGTTCTGTTGCGTAGTGTGAGTCTTGAAGGATTGCAATGGATTTCGCTATGTGGCAGCAATTAAACATTTTACCAAATAAAGCCAATGTTTGGAAAAAAACGCCACAGGCCTACTCAATTACCGGCGAGTTTCCATGTAGCTATTTCAAAAGTAAATATGAAAAGGTCACGGCGAAGTGTAGCGTGAGACCATATTGACTAAAAAATTACTTTGTTCACTGCCAACACTGCAAAGCTGAGTATAAATACAACTCCTCCACGACTCAAATGATGTACCACTTGAAGAACGTACATCCGACCATGGTTAGTGGCGGTGCATCCTGCTCTTGGTGCTAGCACGGAGGAGCTGCGATGCACAACGAGCAGAGAAAATTACCCAACGGATCTGTAAGTCCATCGAGATGGATATGCTACCCTTAAGTATTGTTGAGGGCGAAGGTTTTTATGAAGCTTTCTTAATTAGAAAAAAACGAGGGTAATTTGAGTTTGAACACAGCTTCTAGCTGTCGGCTCCGCTTCTAGGAGTTACAGAAATAGTTGTTTTTGTTGTAATACCTAGTAAGGGGTCCCATTATCGTCCACCTAGTTCTCGACGCTCGTTAGCAATGTTACCAAAATGTCGTTATAATACAAATTAAAAACGTTAGGCCTATGTCACAGCATTATACTTTAATGTATAGATACACACCTATATTATAACATTCCGGTATTGAAATCCAATCCGGATGTGCCTAGAAATGTTACTTTCCTGATTTTACCAGTTAGCCAGGGGGTCCCATTATCGTCCACCCAACCACTTTCAATGGAGAATTGTCAGTTTGACGCTGCGGAAGGCAGATGCTACACATACGGTTTGAGAGCGTATTTACATACTCAAATCTCGAAGTAAGAAGCTGTAATTTGGTGTGCAGCAATATAAGATGTGTACATATCGATGAGTTACTTTCTTTCGTTGCTGCTGCATATCTTCTTTAAGAAATTAACGGAAGAAACGGTTGTGTACGATAATGGGGCCCCGAACGTTGGAGATTTAGAGTGGACGATAATAGGTCCCTTTACACTACAGATCTCAATGCGGAAACACGCTGTTTTTTCTATTTTCACTGCATTTTAATATAGCCTATAAATTGTGAATTTTAATATAAAAATGTTAATGATTAATCGAAAATCGATCGTTAATTCTCCCGACGATCGATTAAGACAATTTAGTCGAATGCCCATCCCTAATCAGAATGCACAAATCGTTTTTCTATTCATTATTCTCATAATGTTTGTGTAACTGACAATTCCACATAAGTCTGTAAATAAAAGTACATGGGGAGAGAACTACCAGTAGCTACCATACATGTACCATACATCTCTGCATCCATTTCTGCGGCAGAAAACGTCTCTTCGTGATCTTAATCATCCTGTGATGAAAAGCATTCTGTTGGGGGTAACTGAAGTTGAATTAGGCACCAACTGATATTTACTTTGTATCATGTCGAATATGATTAAAACCAATGTAACGTAGAGCCTACAATCACGAGTTAATAGGCCTTTGAAAAATATGCCTTACCTTCTTGTAGTATGTTTTTATATTTAATATAACATTGAACATGCAATTTTAAGTTCATCACTTTTTCACATGTAATATTAACGGACAGTGGGGTAAATGTTCAATGTATGGACTGGCTACTGCATTGAAATGTGTGCATTGACTCGGCTTCCACGCCAATTGTCTATATGCGGCTACAGCCTTGTTGCTTTTTTCCGGAATATGTTTCTCCAGTTCCTTCAATAGATAATCTAGACATGCGTTACCAATAAGGTAGATTGCTATTCGTTTTCTGGCAAGCTTCCCTTCTAATGCCGACTAACAGTTAGTCTCTAGCTGCTTACTGTACCTAGCTAGAGGCATTTGCTAAGTATAGTGTTGCCACCTGTCCCTTAAAATACTTAATCGTCCCGTATTTGAGAATAAAATAGCGAGTCCCGTTTTGAATCAATACAGAACGGGTTTTGTCCCGTATTTTCAGAGTTGTCTTCAACGCAGCATCGCATGCAAATCATCCCACCAGCAATCTGTGAAGACTTGTCCTATTCTACCCCTGATTGGGTAATACTTGCTGACATTGTTGGTTTGTGTCGGAGAAACTAAGAATGTGATGTTTTATACTGAACAATACAGATGCTTGGCATTCCTTGTCAGCAGATAACAAAGCCCGCCAAACTAAACTCTATGCTTTCTTATCACCTTGCGGGGGTGAACATTTGTTAAGACTAAAAGATGTTGGGGGTTTTGGTTGTTTTAAGGAGATACTGTGTGACAAGGACTAATGCTGGGTACTAAGGCTGGGCGATATGGGTAAAAAATTATCGATATAGATATTTATATTTACATTCGATAACGATAATTAAACGAAAGACCACAGATCTGTCAACATTTTCCCTACACTCGGCATAAAGTTTAGGCAGAGCGGTGTTAGACAAATGCTTGCACCCAGGGGGCACGTACCTGGGGTCAAGTAACTTCAGCTTTTTAAAACCTTGCTTTTTATCAATAGCCTACCTATCAATACCTTGGCGCACACTCACACTTTCTGCATGTTCCAACGAGTGATTTTGCTTCAGCTGGTAAAAAAAGTTTCTTATATATTAGTATTATAATTGGACCAATACGCTGTTCTTATTGGTCCAGAGACGTTCTAAGAAATCCGCAAAACCGTTTGCAGACCTCTCCAGAGGTCCGCTAATGATTTATGGACCTAGCAAGCGGTTGCCTTGGAGATGTTGACAGCATGGCGTCTGCTCCAGATTCATCGTGTTTGATTTGGGATTTTCCTACGAAGTGTTTTATTACATTAAAAAATAGATATGGACTTTCGACAGATCTACCAACACCTTTGTAAGCAGAGATTTGTTAAAACGTTGTAACCGTGACCGTAGTCCACATTTGCAGTTTTTCGTATTACCAGACTTGGTAACCACCTGTTTGTTTACTACACCAATTTGCACCGAACATTGCTTTGCTCTTTGTCGGATTTCAAAAAGCCAAACAACTTCTAAATAACTGAAGAAGACGAACCCTTTTTATCAATAATTTCTTCATTGGAAGTTGCTCCCTCGCCATGGCTATCGCTTCCACTGTTTTTGGCAATAAGACTAATTTTCCGCAGTTAACATTAGATACTTCACTCGAGGTGCTCAGTATATTTTAGTGAGCGTAGGCTAACATTTTTCCGCAACTGCATCACAGAAATTAAATGGATTGCAGTACCTAATTATTCTCTATCGACATTATCGATATTATTGAAAATGAATTAATGTTAAGATATCTTTATCGAGGGAAGTCATTACTTCGATAGTTATTTTTATCGATTTATTGCCCAGCCCTAATGCTGGGGACACACTACAAGATAATTGGGCCGATTTCGCCCCTTTCGACAATCCTAGGTAACGTCCCGATTATCTTGATGGTTCTACAGATTATTCTATCAGATGTTCCCTTAGTGTGAAGTGTGTCAAGAGTGACCGAATCTGCTCGGAAGGACGTCACACATACACACACGCGCGATACCTCTGGGATCGATCACATCGACAGCTGATATGTAGAGGAGGAGACTCCCACCAATAAGTTTTAAAAGGTCTTACATGAAGACCTGAGATTCAGACAATCTTTGTATTGCGATCAAACTTTACATTTACCTTTATGCATTTAGCAGACGCTTTTATCCAAAGCGACTTCCAAGAGAGAGCTTTACAAAAGAGCACAGGTCACTGATCATAACAATGAGGTAGCCCCAAACATTGCAAGCAGCCAAAACAAGAAGCATGCATTGTGAAAAACCAAATAAGTGCCAAAGGGAAGAACAATATAAGAGCATGCAGTTAAACAAGTTACAATTGAACAACATGAAACTCAAAAAGTGCAAGTACAATTAAACAACATGAAACCCAAAAAGTGCAAGAGTACCTGTAGAAGAACAATCAACAGTAAAATATTTCCCAGCGAGTACAAAAGTTTAAATCCGTTATAAATAACCAACAAGAGCAACAAGTCTCTCAATAAGAGTCATTGTGAACCTGGAGGAAACTAACATCAGGTACAGCCAAGCATTCCTAAGTGCCGTTCTACTCCCGGAACAAGTGTGTCTTGAGCCTTTTCTTGAAGGTGGGGAGACAGTCCGTATCCCTGATGGAGGTGGGGAGCTTTGTCTCCTTGCTGGCAAGCATTAAACTATTGTACTTTCTTTGAATCCGACGACTCTGTGTATTACAGTTTGATCGGTTTGTTTCAGGGTCAGAGGAGGGCAGGTTTCTTGGCCGAGAGTATATGGAGCTAATTGCCCATTTTTTTCCCAATATACCTTTTTGAGTATCAAATGATTTGTTTAATTTAGAGTTAATACGTTATGGATCTGTTAATTTAATAAGTTAATCAAATATGGTTCACATCTCACAAGTTCCTCCAAAGGCAATTTTTTGTGGTTTCACTGTCAAACTTTGTTGCCCTATGTTTATTATCATCATAGCTGTGTATTCAGGGTTTTCCAATATAACTGAAGGGTTTTCCAATATAACTCTTCATTGTTCTGAATGGAGCCTTTGACTGACACGTATTCTGTGATCCAAGAAAGTGTTCCAACGGAGCTGGTTTTGAACATTTATTTTACTGTCACTGGACAAATCTCAACACGATGGCACCTTGACATGGTCAGAAAACTGTGAGACTCCTAACTTCTTGTGCCCTCCAAAACATTCTGCCCAGCTGTACCCAGTGCAATTATCCCAGAAACAATGCCCTTAAAGCTACAGGCACCAATTATATCAATCAAATATCAGTGAAGGTAAATCATGAAATTATTTAACACCAAATAGTACAATTACTATCAATAATATAAATAGCAATTATCAAATCATGAACTAAATACTAATAAATCAACAATCATGACTTTAGGACTGTATTCCAATACATTAAATAGGCATATGGCACCAACATATGTTTTGAATAAATATAAATTCTAACTTAGTTATGTCTGCATTGTTATAGAAGTCATGGAATTAAGCATTTCATTGCCATGTCATTGCCACTTAACTTGAATGTGCTATACGCAGAGAAATGCCGTGCAAGGCGCCGGCCTGCCCATCGGGAGCAACTTGGGGTTGAAATTGGTCGCTCAAGGATACTTCGGCACATGATCTGGGAGGAGTTGGGGATCGTACCGCCAACCTTGCGATTAACAGACGACCCTCTCTACCCCCTGAGCCACAGCCGCCCCCGAACTATAGATGGCGCATAGTGCCCGTGATCAAATTGGTGGCACACACACACACAGATTCCTGGAATTATAGATAAATAGTGCATTGCCTGTGATGCAGCTGGTGATCAAATGCCAAATCAAATGCCATTATCTGGATGCTCTTGATATAGGGTTTATCCATATGGAAGTAATTAGTCTCATACTGCTCTATTATGGGGGCCTCCAGCTTACCTGCAGGGAGGCCAAGATGGTGGTAAGACACTCCCATTTCCTCCACCACCGTATCATGCACCTGGCTCTCTGTGGCTGTGGCCTGGACCCTTGCCTGGATGATGTGGTTCTCTAGCATATCAGCATCTCTCATACGCTTCCTATGTTCTGAGTGCACCTTAGGTAAAAAACAGAATCGCATCATTAGGTTACGGGTGAAATATCCAAACCAGTAAAGCCTAGTTTATACTTTTGTCGCTGACACTTTTGAAATGGTCGCAGACAAAAAAAAAAAAGTGTCGCTCAGGCTGCTGCATTTATACTTTGGCAAACAGTCGCCTGTGCTCAAGGTTCGCGTGACGTAAACAGAATCATTTTACCGTTACATTCATAGCTATGGTTACATTGTTTACGCTTTGTAGCCTAGGTGATCGATCAGAGAAAATGGCTGTAGCTAATTTTGAGAGGCATTATAAAGGTGTGGATATGTTCTAACTTGCTCTGCCAATCTCTTCTTTATTCCTTCCATCTTAAACAGCTGTTGAGCGTTCACTGAAAATTTAAAACAAAGCAGTCAACGACTCGTGCCGTCTATGTAGCCAATCAAACTTGCGCGACACAATGTGACGACATCAGCGCCAGTAGAAATTTCTCCTGGCAGGCGACACTTTCAAGCGACGGTTAAAAGTGTCGACCGTGACGCCATTTCTGTCGGCGACCTTTTCAAAAGTGTCTGCGACCTAAGTATAAATTGGGCTTAAGTGTTTGAGGATGACATAGATGAGGATGAAAATATTGGTTAGGTTGCAGTGAAACACAATGTAAAAAATACAAATAATAAATATAGCTGCAAGCAGCGATGCGGGTTCCTCCGCAAAATGGCAAAATATTATAAACATGTACACTGTAGAAGATCCAGCCTTGGACAACAAGAGAGCAAAACGACTTCATGTTTGGCCATCAACTATACGCTGAACGGGGATTTGAACTCATGAGCATAAGGTTGCAAGTCAGTCTCTCTATCCTCTATGCTACACACCAACTGTTGAGATTTTATGAATAGAAATGGCAGAGTATTACCTTTGGTCAGCTTTGGGACAAAGGTTAAGAAACTGTTGACATTTCAATGTCAAATTGCATGAAATTGCACATGGTACTACTTCAGAATGGTGTCATTTCGAAGCCAATAAGGTTTGAAAAACCATCAGTCAAAATCATATTTGATTTATTGACACAAAGATATTGAGGCAATGTGGACATTTACATAAATACAACACTTTCAGCCATTTTATATTGCATTTCTTATTACATTTCACCCTACATAATCCACACATCAGCCCACACACAACTTCCATGAATGCTGTTTCCCTCTCTCCCAGTGCCGGTCATGCCAAGGCAGAAATACTTGGTGGCCGCATGTTGCCCAAAACATGCCTCACACAATCAAAACATTGAACGCAACACCACTTGCAGTATTTCTCAAAGACGGCTTAAAACATTTACATAGCAGACGCTCTTATCCAAAGCGACTTCCAAGACAGACGTATATAGTGATTTGACCTGAGAAGATCTCTTTCCAGAACCTCAGTCAATCCACTATCACTTACAGCCCGTGGGACACTGGGCTTAGGCACAGGCCATAATCAATTCCGTGCGAGTGTTGCACATGATGATTAGGTGTCCGACTCTCTGTTCCGATTAAACTACCCAACATGCACACTCAGGGTGACCAACAAGATCATATTAACTGATAAACAGTAATATTTCAAACATCTAACTGAACGAAAACAACAATTGAAATCTTTCGCATGGCTGTTGTAGCCAAACTGTTCTCCACAAGTCTTTTTGTGTTTTTTGACATGCCGCACTGCATGCTGGGTACCCAAGAGCGCTGATGCTGATTATCTAGCTGTGCTCCGACTGCGTGATATGACGAGATGCTAGTGACACGCTAAGGTCTCGGAGTCTCCTGCATTTAACAAGATCTACCCGATTAGCAAGCTATTTTTCCAAATGTTTTGTTAGCGATTGAATGGTAATGCAAGCTAGCTAATACAATGTTGGTTAGCTTGGCTAAACTGGTTTTCATAGCAACAGAAATCAACAAATCAGATCAGTCGAACTTTATTCAGAAAGGGGGGGATAGCGGGAACATTAAAAGTGCAGGGTACAGTAAAAGTGAAATGGAACGCGTCTTTCTGCCTTGAAGCTGCGGGCGCATCATCATCAAGACCCCATGTATATGTCAAGATAACATCCAAGCTAACAATTTCGCCAAATCTGACTGCAGCTTTGTATTCGTACTGCGTTATGGTTATTTGAGTTAAACAACTTGCTTAATAGATGGCTGTTAAATGTCAAATCCAACTATAAATGTATAAAAGAGAGAGTTCCAATCAAATCTGAATTATTTTTAAACCTAGAGGTTTAAAAGACTAAACTGACATGCACTAACTCAGAGAACTGAGTTTCAACATTCATTTACACATTGAGTCTCTATTTTTAACTCTACTCTTACATTCACATTACATTTATGCATTTAGCAGACACTTTTATCCAAAGCGACTTACAAGAGAGACCTTTACAAAGAGCATAGGTCACTGATCACAACAACGAGGTAGTCCCAAACATTGCAAGCAGCTAAAACATGAAGCATACATTGTGAAAAAACTAAACAAGTGCCAAAGGGAAGACCCATAAGAGCATGCAGTTACACAAGTTACAAATTAAAACATGAACCACAAAAAGTGCCGGACTGTACCTGTAGAAGAACAATCAACAGTAAAATATTTCACAGCGAGTACAAGACTTAATGTCGTTATAACTAACCTACAAGAGCAACAAGTCACTCAATAAGAGTCATTGTGATCCTGGAGGAAACTAACATCAGGTCCAGCCAAGCATTCCTAAGTGCCGTTGCACTCCCGGTACAAGTGTGTCTTGAGTCTTTTCTTGAAGGTGGCATAACTATGTTTCTTATATACGAGTGTAATAATTGGACTAACACGCTGTTCCTATTGGTCCAGAGACGTTCTCAAAAGTTAATAAATCCGTAAATAAAAAATAATAAATAAATAATAAATAAGACCTCCCGAATGTTCGCAGAGGTCAATAAAAGTTTTTAACCAACCAGAGAGTTGTTCTTTTCAGTTGTTGATATGTTGCCTTGGAGATGTAGTGACGTCACCAGTGCAAGTGCAGCTGATTGCTCTGACAACATGGCGTTTGCTCCAGATTCAACGTGTTTGATTGGGATCTTCCCACGTATTGTTGTAGTATATAAGAAACCAAATGTTTACTCTTCGACAGGTCAGCAAACGCTTTGTCGCCTCAATTTGTTAAAATGATTTGTTTGCAAATTTACGATGGAAATACAAATCAAAAGTGGAAATAGACAGTAATCACTGTATACAGAACACTGATGTCTGTTCAATATGAACAGTATGGTAAAATGACAACAATCGGCTGAGTTTAAGAACATTGACTAAATGTGTGTAATGCGAAAGGATAACACAAAAATGGAATTGCTGTCCTAAATTATTGGGGTGTGCTTGTCTTCGGCGAGCACAAACCATTGTTATCTCACATATTATTTATTATTTATTGTTTATTTTCGCGCCCCTAAGGCTCAGTCAATATTTGGACTACATAGACAAAAGTTTCGTCTTGGTAGCGATTGCGTTGCTTCTATTCGGATTTACGTTCCGTTGCACAGTTTAGGACGTTACAACGTTTTTGTGGCGACAAAGTGCCTTTAGCCGACGAAGGGTAATCTGTGCTAGCTACGTCACCACGTCAACACACGTTAGCAATGACGCATGGATACAACGCGATAGAGAGGTTCTAGCACGCAAATTGGAGCTTGGATTACGAGTGAAAAATACCACCCCAAAAAATCCCAACCATTTGGGTTAGTTGAGAAAGCGATTTCGAGTGGAACTGAAATCTAGGATGTTTGATTTAGGTCGTCAAAGTCTTTGTAATTTGAGCGAGTGCGGGTCGCCCGTGAGACCGACCTAGTCTTTTAAGAGGCAGCCATGCTAGAAAACGTCATAGTAGTATTTTTGTAGCTAATTTTATAGTTCAATTTTACACGAAAAAACAGTAAGAGGGAAATGTTATGACGATATGACTATTGTGAAGAAAGCCAGGTGGTGAGATTTTAATGTAGGTTGCTGTAAAAACTTTAATTCGTTTGCTACAGGAGAGACCCGTCAGCCTCCATTAACGATTGCGGCAGCAACAACAGTGTTGTCGATCTGCGTCTGATGAGTATTTTCTTAATTTCGTACCAGGGTCAATTCTACATCCAAATGGAGAGCAGTGTTTTAAAGATATGGCGATTGTGAAGACAGCCAGCGGGTCAGCATATTTTTGTAATTTGTGTAAAACTTGGAATTTGAGTGAGACCGCGTCTTGTTTTGACGTTAGCCTCTGAGTCACAGACTCGGCTCGCCCACTGGCAGTGGGAAGTAGTAGGCTACAGTACTGTCTTCAATGCCACAGCTATGGATAAACTTTATTATGTCTTATTACTAGTGCTGTCAAACGATTAAAATATTTAATCGCGATTAATCGCATTAATGTCATAGATAACTCGCGATTAATCACAATTAATCGCACATTTCTATTTCTATCTATTCTAAATGTCCCTTGATTTCTTTTTGTCCCATTCTTTTTTTTAAATTTTAATGCTCTTATCAACATGGAAAAGTGGTTCGGATTGCTTTGTGCAAATATTTTTTGTTAATGAAAACAACATTGCAATCGCCTGGCTTTGACGAGGAGGCGGAGAATTTGCATCATCTGTGTGCTTGGCCATCAAGTGGTATTTCAGACTGGACGTGCTGCAATGATAGCTCATTTTACAACGACAAAACACACAAATCACTTTGGTCTTGTCAATGGAACCATTTGGCAACTTTTTAAAAGTAAACTTTCCATTCAGAATCTTATTGGCATCCATTTCGGCGTCTCGCGCTCGCCATCCACTCAAAACGTAAAGTTAACCTACTACCAGAGAATGTCTCATATCTGTAAACGGGCTCTGCTACTACGCTTTAGCCGGATCGCAAGCCAAACAAGTGTGTGGCGTGCCTGTTGTTTTGTTTCCGGTCTAGCTAGATCCGGTGTGGTGTTGTAGTTTTTCTAACTTCGGTAGTTGTTGCAACAGCATGTGAAAAAAAACTACAAAGTTTGCTAGGCCAAAAAGAGCGTTAATCGCGCGATAAAAAAATTGACGCCGTTAATTTGGGTTTGCGTTAACGCCGTTAATAACGCGTTAAACTGACAGCACTACTTATTACACGTCTGTTCTTAATACTGTAGAATGCTCCATTCACTTGAATGGGGCTTCCCAACGTTCTGCGGTGAACAATTTTTGCCTCGGATTCACGTCTTTCGTAGCACTCCGCAAGTAGTCCGGTAACTTTTCAACCCCAGCGTACTCTGTTGCTTAGCGACATCAGCTGATTTGAAGCCTAAAGAATGTTCAAAGTCTATGAAGTTCAACGTCTTTGGCGAACTATTTCTCTGCTGATCAACAATACGAATGGTAACAAATACATTGTAAAAAGATGCACTGTGTTAAGTTATTTTTCAAGTTAAGTTCAAGTCTTTTATTTGTCAGGTACACAGAACAACACAAGGTTAGACTGGGCACTGAAATCCTTAAGACAAGACAACGCAAGCACCTGGCATAACATAACATATAAGTACACGGAACATAATTTACATCTATGCTGAGCTTAAATAAGTGAAACTTCCTAAATATACAGATAGCAATTAGGGATGGGCATAATTAATCGACGATCGATTATCGATCATTAAGAATTTAGTCGATAACATTATTTGTTCATCGATAAAACTAATGCGTGTTCTGTTGCGTAGTGTGAGTCTTGAAGGATTGCAATGGATTTCGCTATGTGGCAGCAATTAAACATTTTACCAAATGAAGCCAATGTTTGGGAAAAAACGCCACAGGTCTACTCAATTACCGGCGAGTTTCCATGTAGCTATTTCAAAAGTAAATATGAAGAGGTCACGGCGAAGTGTAGCATGAGACCATATTGACTAAAAAATTACTTTGTTCACTGCCAACACTGCAAAACTGAGTAGATAAATACAACTCCTCCACGACTCAAATGATGTACCACTTGAAGAACGTACATCCGACCCTGGTTAGTGGCGGTGCATCCTGTTCTTGGTGCTAGCACGGAGGAGCTGCAATGCACAACGAGCAGAAAAAATAACCCAACGGATCTGTAAGTCCATCGAGATGGATATGCTACCCTTAAGTATTGTTGAGGGCGAAGGTTTTTATGAAGCTTTGTTAATTAGCCGGAAAAAAACGAGGGTCAGTTGTGTTTGAACACAGGGTTAGTTGCCGGCTCCGCTTCTAGGAGTTACAGAAATAGTTGTTTTTCTTGTAATACCTAGTAAGGGGTCCCATTATCGTCCACCTAGTTCTCGACGCTCGTTAGCAATGTTACCAAAATGTCGTTATAATACAAATTAAAAACATTAGGCCTATGTCACAGCATTATACTTTAATATATAGATACACACCTATATTATAACATTCTGGTATTGAAATCCAATCCGGATATGCCTAGAAATGTTACTTTCCTGATTTTAGCAGTTAGCCAGGGGGTCCCATTATCGTCTACCCTACCACTTTCAATGGAGAATTGTCAGTTTGACGCTGCGGTAGGCAGATGCTACACATACCGTTTGAGAGCGTATTTACATACTCAAATCTCGAAGTAAGAAGCTGTAATTTGGTGTGCAGCACTATAAGATGTGTACATATCGATGAGTTACTTTCTTTCGTTGCTGCTGCATATCTTCTTTAAGAAATTAACGGAAGAAACGGTTGTGGACGATAATGGGGCCCCGAACGTTGGAGATTTAGAGTGGACGATAATAGGGCCCTTTATACTAGGCTACAGATCTCAATGCGGAAACACGCTGTGTTTTTTTTCTGTTTTCACTGCATTTTAATATTGCCTATAAATTGTGAATTTTAATATAAAAATGTTAATGATTAATCGAAAATCGATCGTTAATTCTCCCGACGATCGATTAAGACAATTTAGTCGAATGCCCATCCCTAATAGCAATAAATAATCGACTATACTAACCCTAATACTAAAACTTCCTAAATCACAGATAACAATAAATAGTACACTATACTAACCCTAAATGCATATAAAACCTGTTCCAACCCTATAACCTATTCTAACCTAAGTGGAGTACCGTACAATAGTGCAAATTTGCAGATCTGTGACTAAGTCAATGACCATACAGGAGCCTGGTGGCGAGGTACAGTGAGGTACAGTAGTGCAATGTTACAAGCAAGCGGGACAAGGGATTCCGTCCGTCCGCCCGTCATCTGCCGCTTGTCCAGGGATCGGGTCGCGGGGGCAGCGACCTAAGCAGGGAGGCCCAGAATTCCCTCTCCCCGGCCACTTCCACCAGCTCTTCCTGGGGGACCCCGAGGCGTTCCCAGGCCAGCCGAGAGACATAGTCCCTCCAGCGTGTCCTGGGTCTTCCCCGGGGCCTCTTCCCAGTGGGACTTGCCTGGAACACCTCACCAGGGAGGCGTCCAGGAGGCATCCTAATCAGATGCCCGAGCCACCTCAGCTGGCTCCTCTTAATGCAGAGGTTCTACTCTGAGCCCCTCCCGGATGACCGAGCTTCTCACCCTATCTCTAAGGGAGAGCCCGGACACCCTGTGGAGAAAGCTCATTTCGGCCGCTTGTATTCGCGATCTTATTCTTTCGGTCACTACCCATAGTTCGTGACCATAGGTGAGGGTAGGAACGTAGATCGACTGGTAAATAGAGAGCTTCGCCTTTCGACTCAGCTCCTTCTTCACCACGACGGACCGATGCAGAGCCCGCATCACTGCGGAAGCCGCACCAATCCGCCTGTCGATCTCGCGCTCCATTCTTCCCTCACTCGTGAACAAGACCCCGAGATACTTGAAGTCCTCCGCTTGGTTCAAGATCTCAAACTGTACATATCCAGTTATCTGCACAACTATGAGCGTAAGTAGTATAATGTGGTGTTCCGGTCGGCTAGCGTCTAAGCTAGTTAGTGATGTGTTCATTTTAGTGTAGTATAAAAGCTTGTTTTTCTTTATTTGAAACGCTAACTGTCCGTTTTTATGTATTATCATTTGTATTTCTGCCCCTCTCTATCCATAATCGTTTTTCTTTGAAACATGATAGCCTAATATAGCCCGATAGCCCGAATTTTGGCTACAGCGGAAGTTCGTCAGTACGATTGTGCACAGAGCCTATATGAGTAGGCTAAATGCTTGTAAATATCACTAGAAGGGAAAACGGACCCACCTGCAACCGACACAAACAAGCACACCCTACAATATCCCCAGAAATTGTACCCTCTCTAGTTATTTTTTATTACACAATGGTGGAGCAGAAACTAGCAATTCCATGAATCCCATGGAAACAAAGGCAAATGTGTGAGATGAACTGATGTGGAGCACAAATCATCCAAGAAGCAGTACTTCTCTTGAGTGGTTTTTATTCAGATGACTAATCATTGGATTCAGGTCAAAAGTCTATAACTTGAACTGGTTTAATTACTTAAGACACTAAAAGTCAGCAGCTTGGAATGCTGGGACATGGAAAGGATTAAACATTTAGACTTTCATCAAAGTAAAAAATGCTGGTTTTTCCTTTTTCATCAATATCCTCAAAAAAGCAGTCTGCAGAGCTACTGCAGTGTTTCCTTTCCGTGGCGGCCCGCCACGGTTAAATTTCCTGCCGCCACGGTATCAGAATTAGAGCTGTGCACATTTTTTGGCCGTCTATCAGCCGTGATTGTTAGAGCGCATGTCGGAGAAGAGCACAGACGCGCTTCACAGCGCGGTTGAGATTGTGCGTGTGCATCCTTGAGAACTGTAAGTCGTATAACTTATGTTGTCAGTTCATTTAAGCCTGTTATTGTATTAGTCTATAGTTCTAGCAAATTTAAATTGAGTTAACTGGTGATTTTCGTTGTTTCTATTCTTCCCCTGCTAGTGAAATTCGTCTGTTGATTCGATAGTGATTGCTGCCCTTGCTCACGTTTGTATTTTAGGTGCATTATTATGCTTAAGTAGCCTAGTTTTTATGAATAAATAGTGGGTATATTGTTATCATTTGCTACACAATGCTTAGCCTATCAAGATCAAATGAAGCAGACAGTGTACATGCTTCCGAGTGGCCTACCCTAATCTATAGGCTAGGCCACTGCATTTACAATAAGTTGTTACGTCAATTATTAATTGGCAGCATTTATGCCATTTAGAACATACTGAAAGGTGTCTTTAAGTATGCTAATTGTATTTCTCACACATCTGACCAAAGACCAGGGGGGTGTTCCATCAACGTCGCTAACGCAAGTCGCGCTAACACGAATAAGTCTCACTTGGGTAAACGTCAATTTAGACTTAAGCCTCAAGCCGTTCCACTAACGTTCCGTTCCACTAACAAGCAACGCTAATTCAAGCTAGACCTCAATAAACTTAGACTCTGCAGCCCAGATCAGGCGATAGTCGAAAAGAGGAGTTATGTCGCAAAAAGCAAAGCTTAAAGCAGCAGAGAGGTGTTGTTTCAGCAACGTAAATTTTTTTTTTGAGTTTTTGGGGAGTTGTCCCCAAAAAGAGCAATGTTGCCGCAATTACCATGGCAAGGGAGACAACTTGTCAAACCATTACGACCGTTAACATGCGTAAATTGTAGACCTATTAAATCGACTTAACATATATATAGCCTATATATGCATTTAGGCCTACTGATAATTGGGGTAATTTGATGAGCTGTCTGAAACCGTTCTGACAGTAGGCTAGCCTATGGCCAATATTCTCAACAGGAGATTGAAAATAATATTAGCCCAAAAGAGAACGTGCCAGCAATTGAAAATTGTAGGATAAAATTCAAAACACTGAAGAAAGCCATGGTTAATTGCACTTGATGTGGGCTAATAATGTTTTAAATTACTTCAAAATAACTTTGCCACACGCATTTATTAACCGACAGGCTAAATGATGAGATTTAAGATAAAAGGGAAAAATAACCATGACTAAAATAGGGATTCACTGAAATGACTAGTATTGCACAGATCCAGCATTGACTTTTTAGATCAGAAGGTGACCCAAACTGCACACTTTGTTTGGAAGAACAGTCATTTAAAATTGCTTAGCATGACTATCATTATTATATAATGAGTATTTCCAATTAACATAGTCTGCCTCCACAGATCCAGAGGGGGCTTGGACAGTGACAGACTCACTTTGGGAAAGCATGCCCTACTGGGAACATTAGGGGAGACTGTTGGGCACAGCATCTAATTGTCTTTTTGGGAAAGGGCAACATTTGGGACACTGTCATGTAGGGGCAGCATAAAGGGCACTTCATAACAGCACCCTTTTCCATTGAAAGTAAGGGCATGGGAACAGTCCAATTTAGGCCATTATAAGGGCACCTTATAGGGTACTGTATCACATTTTCTATACTATAAAGGAACTCATTAAGACATGTTTTTACACTTATAGAGGGCACTGTCATTTATTGCGTGGGGCATCCTGGGCACTCAAGCATATTTCACAATGTGAATGGCGGACAGTAGGGCACTTGGTCTAATTTTTGCCACTCAAAGGCATTTTTAGAAACACTTTCAAACATGGGGGCACCAGGCAGTCACCCCCTGAGTCTTCCACTGGGCCTGGATACACCCATGGGGACAGTATGTTGCACCTAAAATATTGGGGAAGCCAGAGGAGAGGTAATATGGAGGGTTGTCAACGTATAGGCTACTTTAAACAATGAAAATACTTTATACAATTGAATAAAGAGTCTCCTTGATTCTTTGTGTTTCAAGATTACCTGAAAAACTGATGATAATATTCAGGTACTGCTTGGAGCAAAGTATACCCTTCATATTTCCTGGCATAGTTCAAGAACGTCCCACATGCAAACACATAGACAGATGCAGACAGACTGAACAGTGTCAAGGCTTGGCTACAGTGGGTAATATGCTTCCTTGTGTGTGATTCCAGCAGACTACATAGTCTAGGCATACCTACATAAACTACAGTCTACTACCCTCCTTTCTACTATTATAGTCTACTCTCCTGTCTATTTACTTTCTACAAAGGATGGTAGGCTGCTCTTATGTGTACATTGCCATCCTTAAGAGTTGCTAAAGTGTTATTTTATATACAGTGCCCTCCAAAAGTATTGGAACAGTGAGGCGAATTCCTTTATTTTTGCTGTAGACTGAAAACATTTGGGCTTGACATCAAATAATGAACGTGAGACCAGAGATCAACGTTTCAGCTTTTATTTCCAGGTATTTACATCAGGATCTGATGCACAACTAAGAAAATATCACATTTTGTTTGAATCCACCCATTTGTCATGTGATCAAAAGTATTGGAACAGATATACTTAAAACATATTTAAGTGAATAAGACTTAATATTTAGTTGCAAATCCTTTGCTTTCAATAACTGCAGCAAGTCTGTGACCCATTGACGTCACCAAACTTTTGCATTCTTCCTTTTTGATGCTTTCCCAGGCTTTCACTGCAGCCTCTTTCAGTTGTTGTTTGTTTTGTGGGGTTCCTCCCTTCAGTCTCCTCTTAAGCAGGTAAAATGCATGCTCTATAGGGTTTAAGTCTGGAGATTGACTTGGCCAGTCTAATACCTTCCATTTCTTGCCCCTGATGAACTCCTTTGTTGTTTTGGCAGTGTGTTTTGGGTCGTTATCTTGCTGCATGATGAAGGCTCTGCCAATCAGTTTGGTTGCATCTTTCCTTAAATTGGCAGACAAAATGTTTCTGTAGACTTCCGAGTTCATTTTGCTGCTGCCATCATGTGTTACATCCTCAATGAAGATTAATGAGCCCGTCCCAGAAGAAGCCATGCAAGCCCAAGCCATGACATTACCTCCACCGTGTTTCACAGATGAGCTTGTGTGTTTGGGATCATGAGCAGTTCCTTTCTTTCTCCAAACTTTAGCCTTTCCATCACTTTGGTAAAAGTTAATCTTTGTCTCATCAGTCCATAAAACTTTGTCCCAGAATTTTTGAGGTTCATCTCTGTACTTTTTGGCAAATTCCAGCCTGGCCTTCCTATTCTTCTTGCTAATGAGTGGTTTGCATCTTCTGGTGTAGCCCTTGTACTTTTGTTCATGAAGTCTTCTGCGAACAGTAGATAGTGATACCTTCACTCCTGCCATCTGGAGGTTGTTGCTGATCTCACTAACAGTTGTTTTAGGGTCTTTCTTTACAGCTCTCACAGTGTTTCTGTCATCAACTGCTGATGTTTTCCTTGGTCTACCTGTTCGACGTCTGTTACTTAGTACACCAGTAGTTTTCTTCTTCTTCAGGACATTCCAAATGGTTGTACTGGCTATGGCCAATGTTTCTGCAATGGCTCTGATTGATTTTCCATCTTCTCTAAGACTCACAATTGCTTGTTTTTCACCCAAAGACAGCGCTCTGGTTTTCATGTTGTTTTCACCTCTGAATACAGTCTGCATAGACAAAACCTATCTTACCCAATCTGAACCTGAGTGTAGACATTCAGTGGTATTTATTGATTGAATAATGTATGTAATAGGACACACCTGGGCAACAAAACACACCTGTCAGTCACATGTTCCAATACTTTTGCTCACGTGACAAATGGGTGGGTTCGAACAAAAAGGTGATATTTTCTAATTTGTGCATCAGATCCTGATGTAAATACCTGGAAATAAAAGCTGAAACGTTGATCTCTGGTTTCACATTCATCGTTTGATGTCAAGCCCAAATGTTTTCAGTCTACAGCAAAAATAAAGGAAATGGCCTCACTGTTCCAATACTTTTGGAGGGCACTGTATATATTGCCATCCTTAAGAGTTGCTAAAGTGTTATTTTATATATATATATATATATATATATATATTATTCATGTTTTTTTTATTTTCAAGAATGACAATTAAATCTATCTAGATGAACTATGCTGGGCCTGCTGAATCTATAATTCTTCCACAGATACTGGTCAGGGAAGCATTAATTCTGTCTCTGAAGACCCTTGGGGCTGGTGGGATAAACGCTCTTTGTATAATCTGAGCACCTTCATCCACCACAGGCTTGTCAAAGAATGGATACGCCATAATTGGTTGTAACTTGTCTTGAGGCTCTGCTTAGTTTCTAAGGCCTTATTTTATGTCAATTAACCAATGGCTTTTGAAAACAGCTAGTGACATTTTTTCTTAACTTGTTAATTTAAATTAATATATTTTTTGGAGATGAAGTAGGCCTAAACACGTGAATCATTCATGTCTGCACAAGTCTGAATTTACGTTTCCGAACACGGACTAAAGTGCTTTGCGCGCAGGAATTTACTCGACGGAACTGTCTTTTGAGATTCTGTTTCCGCCTGTTTGAAATTATTTGCAACACATTTTAGTTTAGCTTGACTTCTGGCCTGACACGGATCAGGCTAGTTCCGAACCTTGATTACGTAGCTAGAACTAAAATAATCCACCTTCATGGAACGGAACTCTCGCTAAAGTTAGTGAGACTTGGCGAAATAAGTCTCGCTTTCCCTTAATTGACGTTGATGGAACACCCCCCAGCTCGACCTTTGCCTGTAAACAATAATTCTGACTGTCAGAGACCTTTAAATAGGCTGACCGAGTGAAACTAGCCTGGCTAATGTAGGTCGCTTTATCAGGCAAATGACGAATGAAATAGCCAGTATAAAGGATCTTTCAAAACAAGTCTATCTTCAGCCGGCTCTTGTCTACAAAAAGCAGCCCTCCCTGACGTTTTATGAGTAGAATGCAGTGAACGACAATATCGTGACGCATCGTGAACATGACGCAACCAAAACATGGCTGCCGCCTAAGCCTATGCGGTCTCCCTGGCACATAGGCTTATTACAAAGACTCTCACGACCCAAATAAAAATTCATAATTCAAGAGTAGTGTACTTTCACGAACCCAATCATGGATTCTAGCTTAAAATGTGTAAAAATAGGACTTACCGAACGTGGCTCCCTCCAACATGGCTATCAGGCGATTCCAGTTGAAAACAACAATGGCCGCCGAAAAATAATTTATATTCGTAACGGCGTGCTGCGAATGGAAGCGAAATGAAACAGGAGCTAAAGACCAAGGGTGGGGGCTTGGTCAGCACACCATTTCCAGAAAGGATGTGTGTGTGTCTGGCCAAGGTTGCGCGTGTGTCAAGTAGGTTGACCACCTGTCCCTCTTTGCGCTGTATCACACAGCATTTTCAATATGCGACGTGCGGGACAAGGGGTAAAAATGCTGTGCGACACAACGCAAAGCAGGACAGGTGGTCACCCTAGTGTCAAGGGGCAGGATGAGTCTGTGAGAATTTAGAGCGCGCGCGCTGTGGAGCAATTCACTTGAATTCAATCATATATTGACATACCAAGGTGAAATTGTTTATGGTACTTCAGAGTGATGTCGTCTTGAACCCTATTAGGTTTGAAAAACAATCAGTCAAAATGATATTTGATTTATTGACACAAAGATAGAGGCAATGTGGACATTTACATAAATTCACCCCTTTCAGACATTTTGTATTACATTTCTTATTCAATTTGACCCTTTATAAAAACATGTATTTTACACATCTGGAACAAATTTCAAGTCAATTGGATCAATGGTTCATGAGGAAAAGGGTTTTGAAGGTTGTACCAAATTTGGACAGTACAAGAGAATTCATAAGTCTGACAATATGTGTTCTGGAGGCTTTTTTGTTCCCCATGAGAAATAAGGCATGTATACCAATTTTCAGGCATTTTGGAGTAATGGGACGCTGGGGAAATCATGTAGACTTTGGGCGTGTTTTATAGCGCCACCTATGGGCGCACATGGGCCACTAGCCGTCTGTTGTATCATTGGGCCAACTTGGAAAAAAGATATTGGGCCATTTAGCGGAGAAATATAATCATTTACATTTAGTCATTTAGCAGACGCTCTTATCCAAAGCGACTTACAGTAAGTACAGGGACATTCCCCCGAGGCAAGTAGGGTGAAGTGCCTTGCCCAAGGACATGTCATTTGGCTCAGCCGGGAATCGAACTGGCGACCCTCAGACTACCAGCCCGATTCCCTCACCGCTCAGCCACCTGACACCAATAATAAGAATACTAACAAAAACAATAGGTTTCCTCTTACCGGAGGAACCCTAATAATAAACATAGCTGCAAGCAGCAATGGTGGATTCCTTCAAACATTGCGAACCATTGAAAAATGTATATTCTTCACAAATTGTAACTGTACAGAATAATCTATGCTGCGTAATTACCAATGGGATACCAAATCTGAAATGCAATACCATCAAGAACCACAAGGGCCTTTGCTTCAAGCCAAGGAGTGAAGGCTGGGGGGTTGCTAAAGACCTAAGAATGAGTGGGGGCTTGGTCAGCCCACTCTCTCCTGAAATGTTGCGTGTGCGTCTTGCCAAGCCCGCGCGTGTGTCAAGGGAAGGCTGAGTGTGTGAGAATTTGGAGCACGAGCGCTGAGAAGGAGAGGGAGAGAGGATTTGAGGAAAAAGCTCTAGAAATTAGCCAAGCATGCATATTTCAGGGTTCATACACATTTTGACCAACGGATTTCCATGACTTTTCCATGCCTTTTCAATGACTTTAAACCAAATTTCCATGACCAAACTTTTTGTGAAATCTTGGTGTATACGTTAAAAAGTTGTATTACACGGCTGTTCGTAATACTGTAGAGTGCTCCATTCACTTAAATGGGGATTCCCAACGTTCTGCGGTGAGCAATTTTTTTACTTACATTTGAACTTTGCTATGCTTATTTCACCGCTGTCAAGGGAAGTGGCCTTTTTGCCTCGGATTCACATCTTTCTCCGCAAGCAGTCCGGTAACTTTTCAACCCCAGCGTACTGAAGCCTAAAGAATGTTCAACATCTATGAAGTTCAACGTCTAACTATTTTTCTGCTGATCAACACTACGAACGGCAACAAATAAATTGTAAAAAGACACACTGTGTTAAGTTATTTTTTTGGCAAGTAGCCGTGTGCGGCATAATGTATAGAACGCCGGTCATAGTCGGGAAAATAAGCCCCTTCAGCCCACATTACCTCCGCAGTTAGGACTTCATTTTTTGTCACAGCATCGGTTATCGACCCCTGCTGCTAGGCGTAGCACTGGACCTCGCTGTGGTGAGAAAGCCGGTGATGGGAGCTGCTGTAGCTTTGCTAGCAGCACCCATCTCCGGGCTGCTGTAGCTTTGCTAGCAGCAGCGCTCTGATGTTTGCTACCTTTGGAATGGCTAGTTAATGCCGCCTCTCCCATGTTTGAAATGTCGAATGATTTTCCACCACACAACCGACATTTTGCTCGTCCCGGGTCTTTGTCTGTTTAATGTATCTTTCCATTTGTAGCCAATCATCGTTAAAGCTACACTTTCCTGGCACTTTGAATTATCCATCGCGCTTCTCTGAGTTTTTGTTGCTATGGCCATCTAACTTTTCAGTTAGAAAGCGTATGCCTGCTTATATTTTGAACGTATTTCTTTTAAACGCATGTGAATTATTTAAAACTCAGCGTAAATAAACAACATGAAAATATGATTATAACAACTTTCCATGACTTTTCCAAAACTTTTGGGATTTAATTTTTTTCAAGCACTTTTCCAGGCCTGGAAATAACCATCTTAAAATTCCATGACTTTTCCAGGTTTTCCATGACCGTACGAACCCTGATATTTAAAATATTCACAAAAAATCTACTTTTCATCTTACATTCAACTTGTTTTCAGATTTGTGTATTTAACATTCTCCAAAGTCTCCAAAGCCTACATTCGGGTAGTGTCTATGGTAACCAGTTGTTCCAGAAGAAGCCAAGATGTTACCTGAAGGCCAAGGTGGTTATTAAGTACATCACAGTTTTGAAGATTTCCATGAGCTGGAATGGCTCACGATGTAAAGCAAGGGCCTTTGGTAACTCAAGTGTTTTGCTCTAGTGCGATCGAATCCCGCTTCATGCGAGCCTGCAAACATCAAAGAGTTCAAAATGTATCTTCCCTTCCGAAAAAAATGCATGGAATTTTCTAAAATGATGTCTCAATTTTCCCCCAAAAAATGTACGTACCGTCCAAAATAATAACGTAACGGGTGGATTTTTCGGGTAAAAAAACTAAACGTACCGGTACGTTTATTTGGGAGATAAGAGTAGCTCATCTGCTTTTTATTAGCGCTGATTTGCAAGAAAATAAGCCCAGACAGGGCGAACAGCACCCCAACGCGAAGCGGTGTAGCTGACGTCGCTAAGCAACGGAGTACGCTGGGGTTGAAAAGTTACCTGACTACTTGCGGAGTGCTACGAAAGACGTGAATCCGAGGCAAAAAGGCCACTTCCCTTGACAGCGGTCAAATATGCATAGCAACGGTCAAATATGAAAAAATTGTTCACCGTAGAACGTTGGGAAGCCCTATTAAGTGAATGGAGCATTCTACAGCGTTAAGAACAGCCATGTCATAACTAACGTTATCATTTCAAATTATATCTAGTCAATCTGTTGAAAACAGTGTTGTGTAGACACATTTATTTGCACGTTTTCATTTCACGTCTCCGTCTCCACCTTCGATATTTCAGTGAGTGGAGTGCTGTTGGCCGTGTTGCGTTTCTGCTCCGCAGCTTCACACGTTAAAATCCAACCTATCAGCGCGCAGCTCATCTGAATATTAATGAGCATACCATAAAAGAGAAAACCTACCGTTTTTTCCCGGGAAAAAACGTAGGCTAACTACCTAAAACGGCAAGACAGCTGCAGAAACGCTACAAGCAAAGAGGCCAGGGCGACTATTTACTCATTTAACATTGTAATAAAAAACACAATTGAGATGTAATGTACAATATATACGCTGATATTATTAAACGTCACATGAAATGCTGTTTTTGGATGCTTTTATATAGGCCTTAGTGGTCCCCTAATACTGTATCTGAAGTCTCGTTCCCGAAATTCAGCCTTGGTGCAGAATTATAGCCAATACCAGTGGCGCATTAATGCACGGGCTTACCTGGGCTTAAGCCCAGGGCCTCGACCAATCAGGGGCCTCTTAATAATAATAAAAAATAATAATGATGATAAACGTCCGTATTCACGGTGTCATTACTCTGCTCTACAGTGGCATCCGGTGGTGGATGTGGCGGGAGGCCCCCTCTCCCCTCCCCCTTATCTAAACAAAATGTAACAAAATGTAACAAAAACTATAGAGGGTAGAGTGTGCTTGCTTGCGTCGGTTGCAAATTGATCCATTTATGAAACCGATACAATACTTTATGGCATGATACAATACTTGCTGTGAGTGCAACCATAGACATAGAGTGCAACAGCAATGCACGTTGTATCCATGCGTCGTTGCTAACGTGTGCTGACGTTAGGGTGACCAGACGTCCGGATTTCGACCGGACAGTCCGGTTTTCCAGCCTTTTGTCCGGACCGCTGTTACGTGTCCGTCTTTTCGCCCTTTTGTCCTCCTTTTTGACCCTTCCTGCCCACCGTCGCAATTGACCACTCGCGTAAGTTTTCCGATGCCAAAAAGAAAGACCTCCTTCTAACCTATGTGGAGTGGAGTTCACTCCACTTTGCCATAAGAGCAGCAAAGATCAATATCATACCTTCTGTAAGTTCTGTCGCATTGACATTGACGTGAGTAGTAGGGGGAAAGGGGCTTTAAGCATGCCTGCGATACGCAACTGCACAAGGATAATGCTAGGTCTGTCTTTTCCTCCCCCCCCCCCCCCATCAACAGCTTTTTGGGTTTGTCCTCCTTTTTGACCCTTTCTCCTCCTTTTTGGACCCAAGTGTCCTCCTTTTCAGGGTCATGCTTCTGGTCACCCTAGCTGACGTTGTGACGTAGGCTTGCACAGTTCCCTTCGTTAACACAATGCACTTTTTGCCACAAAAACTGAATTTCAGCCTAAATCGTGCAACGAAACGTAAATAAAAATACAAGCAACTCAATCACTATCAAGACGAAACTTTTGACATTTGCGATTAGCGGGCGGGGGGCCTCAAAAAATTAAAACAGAAGTCCATAGCCTACTACTCGTAGTGGTACGAGTAGTCCCACAATAAGCTTTCCTCAGAACGCGCTGTTTCTGTGTTTGTAGCTTTAAATGCTAATGAGGAGGAGAGAGGCGGCACCATGCGCTAATGTTTACAGTGGATGTATGGCTCGTAGACCCGTTGCTGTAAGATGCCTTGAATTTGCCCATTCTCATCTGATAACTCTGGTTTGCAGAGCTGCACACTCGGTCATTTCAATGTGGGGAAAGGCGAATATCGCGCACACCATAACACCAACAGCAGAACGTTATCCACATAACAACGATGCGTACAACGCTGCGTTACAGAATGTGTATTCACACACATACTTGATACTATCTACCTTTACGTTAGCGACAGTACCTCAGTTGTTAACTGCAGAGCTAATGTCACGGACAGATTCTAAGGGGAGCAAGCTAGGTAACCATATAGTAAGCAACAAAATGATATAACGTTAATTGACTTACTTGTCCGATGTTTGTAGCTGGACCAAGGAGTACTGATCCAGAATTTAATTTCAGACGGTCAGCAACGCCAACTTTGTATTGGCTCAATGTGAAGTGCCTTGCCCAAGGACACAACGTAATTTGGCATAGCCGGGAATCGATTGGGCAACCTTACTTTACTTTATTTATAATTAAACGTAGTTCCGTTAGTGAAAAGGCGGACTAAAACCTTTTCTTCAACACATTTTGTATTCAAGTAAACAGTTTGGTCCGGATTTGTCAAAAGTGTCGAAGGTGTCAGAATATAAACAAAACGCGTCAAAGTTGTCGTGTGTGAGTCTGGCCATCATGAAATAGCTGTGTCGTCATTAGAACCCGTGCAGTTGCTCTTGAGAAAATAGGTGTGTTCGACTTCATGCAGCACCGGCGGACTTGAAGCTGAGAATGCCATTAGCTGCTTCAAGTCAGCCGGGCTGCAGGCGGCTGCATGAAGTTGAACGCACCTAATGCGCTCGGCTACACAGCCGGCAGTTCTCGAATAGATCTCACGGTACTTTGATGGCTTCGTCACAGTGACTTAGCCTCGGCGCCGTCTCAAGTCGGACAAAAAGTCTAACTAGAATTCACTGTTTCAAGTGCAGCGCTGCATGACGTCAGTCCATGTCGAAAGCACTTAGTGGTAGAGTACCGGGCCGGCTACATTAAGTAGCGGAAGAAGTAGCGGTACGAGAAGTAGCGGTACGCAAGCAAAAGTGCCGGTATGCTTAAGAGTAAACTGTAAGTGCCGGTACTGCGTATCAGTGAGTACCGGCCCACTTCGAGCACTGCCTATGACAAAATAATTATGAAAACATATTTTCCGACCCAATTTTCATCCCCCGGGTGGGTCGCGACCCAGACTTTGAAAAACACTGTTTTAGAGTAGCTATTCTGAGTTACAAACTTCCCTTTGATCTAGCTATTTAGCTAGCTCGGGCATTTCTCTCCCGTCTACAGCACTAAAGATATGGACAGATGAGGTAAAATTGTGCCTCGTTTTCGTTAATTTTATCCGATCGACCTCAAAATCAATTTCCATATAGTTTAAATGTAGGCCTCTACGAATGTGTGGACTCAAATATACATGAAAAAAAATTCTGGCGCATTCAAACGATCCCCTCTGTGAAGTTTGGCAAGCAACAGCAGAGTGACTGCGGTCATGACCGCAGTGGCAGGTGGGGGGAGGTGCACAAAGGGCACACTTAGTTGTAGGGCTATCTGTCTTATCTATCTTGCTTCCAACTTTTGTTTACACGAGCCAGTCATTTGGAGCAGATAAACATCTAAAAACCTGCAGAGCTACAGTAGACCAAGGGACCAGGATAAATGACCAGGATTGAGAGAGGCTGATATAGAGGGAGTATAAGAGAAGCTGACAAAGTTGAATGCGCTTTTCCCTACTTCCAAAGCCAGTCACATGAGCACCAAGTCTTCAGACCAGGGATGTTGTTACTGTCAAGTATCGCTTCCAGTAAACTTATTTACGTTTTTGGAGGCATATTTTCAGTTTGCTAATGGTCATGTTGGAATATTTTCCTTTGTTTGACCTTGCAAACCATGAATAGCATACGTCTTTCAGGCTGTTTGAAATTAAGCAATAAGCCCCAAGAGGCCGTGTTTTGCGCTGATTTTAGAACAGGTAAGGGGAGTTGTTAGGCACGACGCAAAGCGGAGCCTCTTGGGGCTTATTGCTTACTACAAAGTATAGTTCCTACATAAATCGTTGCCACGCAACAGCCAGATGGACATCTTTGCCGTCTTTTTCAATTTGAAATATTCGATGCACAGTAATATGGAATGTTAAAAAATGTTATGAGGACAACCTGTAAGGTTATGCTGGATTTTACAACGGCATGGAATGCGATATAGCCAATCATAATCGAGGATGGGAACAACCAGTTTTAGAAGGTACAATTTCCCATCTTCCTTCTAATGATAAATCACGTGAATCAACGTATTTGTTCCCTCAAGTTCCCTCCAAATCTCTGTCAATATTCCAGGCCACCCATTCAACATATTTAGTTTGTGGATGTAGGCTAAAATGAACGTATGACAAAAATGTAAGCAGGCTTGAAAGTTGACAAAACTACTTGTGAAGCATAGGAATGGGAGAGGCTATTGATGGCACTAACGTGTAGGCCAAGGGCTGTGCAACCAAAATATTATGTCTATGGTTAAAAACATTTTTCAGTTATGTTTATGATTTGACAAAGGTGCCTATATACTGTACTAACTGTACAAGGGTTACAGGTAATTCAGCAAAAGTTGTTCATTTGAATAGCCGCACTGTACCTGTTGAAGATCTTCCACATATTTGTCATGGTGTGTGTTGCCTCCCCTTCTTGTCTTGGTGAGATTGGCAACTGTGTCTTTCCCAATAATCTCCGTAGTGTAAACATCTTCAAATATGCTTGCTAATAGATGAGAAATGTCCTTTTGGGGCAACACAGAAGGAAAGGTTTTAGCTAGAGCTACTGTCCTAATAACTAACTACTGTAGTAGGCTAGTCTAGTTTCTTTACTTTTTTTTAAAGATGGTGAGATGTATTAAGTGAAATGACTGTCTTTAATCTAACAGGAAGATATGACTGTCTTTAAATTTTACTTTCTGACCTGTGTTTTTTCTGATGCAGGTCTATGGCGGTTCATAGACGGATCAAACCCAAGTGCTTCTTGGGACTCCATGACGGTTGCAGACGGGTCTTTGTATGCCCAAAATGTCGACGTCTAGAACGTAACTTGAGTCGGCATTTGAATAACTCGAAATAAAGTTTGTAAATTCACAAATACAGCTCGCTACCTAATGTCGTACTAGTGTGAAGATAAAGCATCACTGTTCAGGCAAGCCTTCCAGATGGAAAAACACTTCAGTCAGCCATAGTTGTGTATTTGTTGTAACCATGGATACGCTCTGCTTTTTTTTCTAAGCTGGTCACGTCATTACATTTGCCAAGTGAGGTGAGAGGCTTGTTTGTATGGAAGCAAATCGTTACAAAATTCAAATGCAAATTTATTTCCAGAAATACATTTACATTTTCAGAATGTGGCTGCATTATTTGACTCATAAATGAAATTATATCAATCATGTCAATGTAATCAATCATCCTATTTGCATTTTAATTTTCTTCTTCAAGAGTGCTCAATCTTTCACTTAATTAAAATGAAAAAGAAATAGACAGTCGAGATTTAATTTTCAAAATATGCCCCAGCAAATGGATACCAAAATTCAATTTGAAATGTAAAATCTCAAATGAAAATGCATTTCCAGAAATACATTTTAATTTTAAGAACGTGGCTGCAAAATCGTGACCACAATTCAAAAGCATTTCCAGAAATGCATTTTCATTTTAAGAACGTGGCTGCAAAATCGTGAAAAAAAATGAACGAAAAAGCATTCTGAGTGCCGCAGCAGAGTGACGTCAGTTGCCGCTCTTCTTCAGCTCCCTGCTGACCGAGCTACCCATCTTGTTCCGTAGGGGGCGGTGTCCACATCTGCATTGCATTACATTGCAAATGTGCCGGGAAATTGATTGAATTGACGGGTCTTTAGAGGACGCATCACAGACTGAGCAACTTGATGTCAAACAATGACTAAAACAGTGGCAGAGCTACAATTAATGTGTAAATCAGTATCAGCCAAGCTCTCTATAACTTGTTCTACTCGGTCACGGGCATCAGACCGATATGTTATTAGATTCTACCTGCTCAGCTAATTCTAACAGTGTTTGCACAATTTGAGGTAGCGCCATGATCTGTGATGTGTCCTCTAAAGCAGCGGTCCCCAACCTTTTTTGCGCCACGAACCGCTCACATGTAAGGAATATTTTCATGGACCGGCAGGGACGGACTGGGAGGACTGCCCTGGACTGCTGCGCTGCTAATGCATGCACATTCTGGGTTTGATGTGATCCTAGTTAGTGACTTCCACACCTAATGCGAGTGAGAAAAATGGAAATGCATTTTCATTTTCAAGAACGTGGCTGCAAAAACACGTAATTTTCTAATTTTACATTTCAAATTGAATTTTGGTATCCATTTGCTGGGGCATATTTTGAAAAATAAATCTCAAATGTCTATTTCTTTTTCATTTTAATTAAGTGAAAGATTGAGCGCTCTTGAAGAAGAAAATGTAAATGCAAATAGGATGATTGATTATTAATTTCATTTATGAGTCAAATAATGCAGCCACGTTCTGAAAATGCAAATGCATTTCTTTTGGTAACGATTTGCTTCCATATGTCTGATGAGGTTGAGAAGCTTGTTAAGTTGTTGTTGGTCGATCCCGGTGTCCTCAGCTGAAGCTGAACAAAGCTTGAGTGCAACAACGAGACTGAAAACTTGGTTACGATCTATTATGTCTCAGCAGCGCCTTAATAATGTAACTGTATGCCATGTGCATCAAGAGGCCCTTGACAAAGTGGACCTTAACGATGTAGGCCAACAGTTTGTATCTGCACAGTAAATGACAGACGTAGGCGTGTTTTGAAAGTTTAGATAAAAGGAAGGAATCACGAAAATGCAGTAAAATGGGGAAAGCCATAATGGAGTTATAATTTTGGGTGCCAAATAGTAGAATGAAGAAGTTATTTTGCTTTGTTTTTTGGTTTATTATTTTACTACATAAGTTCTCAAAGTCTACCTCCTTGCAACAGTGTTTTAAATAGCCTACTAACGTACATAGTAAATTATGTTTGTTAATAAACCGTATGGTTGTTCAGCATTTCACATTCTCAGGTATTAACATGAGTGTGAGTACATGTTCAGGTACTGGAGGGCAAATAGTGTTTATAATAGACAAGGGTTATTTTATTCATTTGTATTGTTTTGCTCCACAAGTTCTGAAAGTACTTCCTTGTGACAGTATATTTTGTTAGTGTAAATATTAATGTACATAATAATATATGTTAATAAACAATTGGTTCCGCATTACACAATCTCAGTTATTTTAGAGTGCATTTTTGAGATTATACAGTTATACTAGCTCTTTAGGGACAGTATACAGGATGGTGTATCGGTCAGGATAAAATATGATGAGATTCACTTCTGTATTACTATATTCTGTATTGCCAACAGTCTGAAATAACAAAGGAAATCGCCAT
This sequence comes from Hypomesus transpacificus, assembly GCF_021917145.1. Taxonomy (NCBI): domain Eukaryota; kingdom Metazoa; phylum Chordata; class Actinopteri; order Osmeriformes; family Osmeridae; genus Hypomesus; species Hypomesus transpacificus. The sequence continues at coordinate 13,445,673 of NC_061067.1, read as the reverse complement.
TAAGGCACTGGTATTTTACAACAAAATAATTCAAATTACAGTTTAGCATTAATAAAGAAATACAAATATAATTTAGAGTCTTATAAATTCATAGACATATTCATTCCTAAACTATGGTGCATTTCCATACTCAGTAACATAAATAATAGACTATATAATCTGGGCAAATTTAAAGGGGTCATTGACTGATTTTATAGGGTATTTCACACTGTTCCTTAAGGTCTCGGAATAGGGTATGTAACATTGGTTGGGCTGAAAATTCATTTCATTCATTTTCATTTACATTTTTAGCAGACGCTCTTATCCAGAGCGACTTACAGTAAGTACAGAGACATTCCCCCCGAGGCAAGTAGGGTGAAGTGCCTTGCCCAAGGACACAACGTCATTTGACACGGCGGGGACTCGATCCGGCAACCTTCTGATTACTATCCCAACTCCCTCACCGCTCAGCCATCTGACTCCCCAAAATGGCCCGGGTGCTGTTCTACTCGCCCTAATGCCTGGAACTGTGGAAGAATTTGGGATTTCCTGTGTGCTTACATTATTCACTAATCAATAGAACTAGTCATTGGATACGAGTTAGTTCTCATGTAAGCTTGCTATTAATAAGAGTAGATTGTGTCTGTGTCAGGGTTAATAGATGTTCGGGGTCAGGAGAAAGTACTATTATATCTCTAGTCTGAGAGTGGTCATGTGTTGGGAACTGTGAATCTCTTTCTCTGAGACTGTTGTAACGTCATTACTGCCTGACTGTCACTATCTATGTTAACATTCTTGTGCCCTATAAAAGATGGTCCTCCGGCCTTCAGAGCAGAGAGAGACATGATTGAGACCTAAGCCTGGTGTTGTGTTGTCATTTATTATCAGAGGTCTGATTTTCTCTCCCAATCTGCAGATCGATAATACTTATTAAAATCCAGGACTCAACTGAATTTAGTCACTTCGTTTATGAAGAGACGGACAAAACACAAACTTCATCAGGACACACGTTCTTGAGCACGACTGGCTCAAGGCTGTTCACACCAGAAGTGCATTTCTCCATGCCGGTCACCAAGCCTTTCAGCTACTCTGAGCTTTCCTTTTTCACTGACATGGTATATGTTCTGTAACCTGGCTCTGCCCTCCTACGTACTACCGCTCAATTAGGATTTTGCTTCTGTACTAGGTCTGGGAGTTTGGCTTTGAAGCCGGTTTTCAGAAACACATCTTTTGTAGGTCCAATCAGCAAACAGAGGGAGTGGCTGAGAACGATGACGTTAATGTCATGCAATAGTTTGAGTAGTTCAGTAATGGCGGCAGAGAAAGATGCGAGCGAAGCTATTCTGTGGTTATGGCAACGCTGCCTAATATCCATAAGTTAAAGCCAGAGCAAGAACATTCCTTGCTGAGTTTTGTTGGTGGTCATGATGTAGTGGCCCCTCTCCCCACAGGGTTCTGGAAAAGTTCGATTTTCCAACTAGCTACGGCAGCTAGCTCCGTTACAGTAGTGGTGAAGGAGTTGGCTAAGGCGAACGCTAGCAATTGGTTATGCTAAATCAGAGTGGCTCTGGGCTGATCCAAACTTCAACAGAGGACCTGCCTTCAAGGAAGTTAACGCTTGTCAATGGAGCGATCCCAGACCCCCTGTACAAATGAAATGTACGAGGGTTTGGTTATGACCAGGCTATATGTTCTGGCCCCTGTGGTTGGTTTGAGTTAATGTTTTTAGTCAATTCCATTTAGCCACTAGGTGGCGCTGTTTAAGGTCGGTTGTTTGCTTAAGTTTCTACAACCTGTAAAGATGAATCCTGGTTGGCATAAAGAATTGTGACATAGGCTGTTTATCAATTCGAAGAACGCTGAGAACGCAAGTACATTCTTTTGAAGAACCTTCTTGCAAGTGTCCTTGCAAGAATTGTCTTGCAAGGACGGAGAATGAATTGAGATGGTTAGGGTTTTCCTGGACTCACAGCATTATGATAACACTGACTAACTACAAAGACTAGATAACAAAGCTAAAAAATGGTCCGTCTATCTGTAATTTTACGTTTTCTATAGCCCTTGCTAACTTACAGTACCCAGTGTCTGCACTGCACTGAGATGCTAGCTAGGTTATCGACAAGTCGGAGCAAATTTACAAATTAGCCGTTTCATCAATAAAATAAAAAATTTCAGCGACTGAACTGCTTATTTCTCGTCACATTTTAATTCAGATGCTGATTTACACGTACCGTTTAGCTGAAATATGAAAAGTAAAAAATTACAGTTGTGAGGTTTGTCCACCTCTCTTGACATCTTGCAATGACTTATGGGAAATCAGAAGCGTTCTCGCTGGTCAAGTCACCATCCGATGCATCCTCGATAAAAGGGGCGGATCCGGAACATTTCCGGGTATTTTTGGCGTTCTTGGTGACTTGTGTTCTTTGGATTGGAACCGTACTTGGGCAATAAAAGATGACGTCAAACGAGTTCGCAAGAACACAAGAACGGAAAAAAACGTGGATTGATAAACAGCCATACACTCTGTGAAGCTGCAGATCAGAGTTATCAAATTCCATCCTTCTTGGAATTATTTTGTAGAAGCATTGGGCCTCTATCTCGAACATTAGCTTAAGTTTCTTCTGAATTGTTTCTTACGGGCTTCGGAAAAACAACGTAAGAAATAGACATCCGCCAAATTCATGAACGCTTGAAAATGTGTTCCTACGCAGAAGAAGTTTTCTGAGCTGTGCTCCCCGGGAAAAGTTTCCTTAAGTTGAAAGCGTGTCCTCGTGCTCCTCAATTTGCATACATTCACGCCCCGACAGCTCCTTACAAGGGCACGCAACAGCAGTGACGTGTGCAGTCAGAATCGACACAATTAGGAAAGCAACAGGCAAGTTATGTCCAAGCGAAAAGCAACCGGTGCACAGGTGCATCGGTGCAACATCAGATGAGCAGTGGAATTCTTCACCACTGGATCTAACAGTGTGCACACTAAGCAAGGTTAAATATTATAATTATTTAAATCCGAGGATGTCTGTAGACTGATGTGAACGCAATCACCAACAATTTCTCACAAATTAACTAACAATTCCAACACAGAGTTTTCTTAAAGGGGTGATTGACTGGGTTTTTTGGGTATTCCACACTGTTCCTTAAGGCAGTGGTTCTCAATCTTGGTCCTCGGGACTCCCTGCCCTGCATGTTTTAGATATTTCCCTGCTCCAACACACCTCCTGATTCAAATAAATGGGCCTGATAACGACCCATTTATTTGAATCAGTTGTGTTTGAGGAGGGAAACGTTTAAAACATGCAGGGCAGGGAGTCCCGAGGACCAGGATTGAGAACCCTGCCTTAAGGCCTCCGAATAGAGGGTTTTCACGGCGCATCGTCAGACCGGAAGTCGTCATATTGGAGGCACTTCGCATCACAACAAAGCACAGGCACTGAAGTATATACCGAAAGTCGTCAAGGAAAATAGTTAATTATTGCCGTGTTTCAGGTTGTACCAATAGGACAGATCGAGAAAAACATTTGCAATATTATCGACTTCCAAAAGTTTTTAAAAACCAGAGAGAGGAATGTCAGAGATTATCAAAGTAAAGGAGGCGCTTGTGGTTGGCAATGCTCAACCAATTTGTACCAGGGAAAAAACACGATTGAGAGTCACTTGGCTACACCTTGAGTATTGCAATGATATCATACAGTTACAGTTAGGTTGTTTAAAGACGTTTTTGCATTATTTACTTGGCCTTCACAACACAACGGTCATTGATAACTTGGTACTGCGTCTCCCTCACCCATCCACACACCATCTGGTTATAGGCCTCCAAACCTTTGTAGGATTTAAGGTCTTCCGCCGTGTATGGGCTCGGCGAGAAAACCAGGTAGTTGACTATATCGGGATATGCAACTGAAGGAAGAATCACCGGGTCGTCACGGATCCAAGAGGGAGCTAACTCCTAGGGATCTGCACCGCAAATAAATCGTAATTTCTCGAAATATCGTGCATTTTCTTGTGGTCCAAGTCCTTCCCTATATGCCTTTGCATCTTGGACGCGTTTTGATGAGCTTTTCGGTTGTTTGGACATGGCTACATTCACTTAAAGTATCCAAATGGCACAATACTCCATTGTACTCTGTTCAGTTTTTTACACCGAGTGCCTCCACAATGGCCGCACATCCGGGTTACCGCCAGGAATGTGACGTTGATGAAAACCCTCCATAGGGTATGTAACATTGGTGGGTTGAAAATGACCCGGGTGCTGTTGTATGCTCCTCTGAAATTTTCCCGGGAAAAAACAATAGCTTTTCTCCTTTTATTGTATGCTCATTAATTTTTAGATGAGCTGCGCGCTGATTGGTTTGTTTTCAACGAGTGAAGCTGGGGAGCAAAAACGTAACATGGCCAACAGCACTCACTGAAACACCGAAGGTGAAGACTTGAAATAAAAACGTGCAAATACATCTATTGTGTCTTCACAACACTGTTTTCAACAGATTGACTAGATATCATTTGAAATAATAACGTTAGCTGTTTCCACTTCTGTTGTCAAAGCAACAGAAGGGTTGCTTTTACTTAGGTGGGTAACGTTCCAACATAGCAACAAAACTATCATGATTCAACTCAGCTTCAGTTAGCTCTAGCAAAACATGCATCGTGAATTGTAGATTTACATGACAACACGGGTTACTTATTCGAATGAAACACATTCAGGAACATGAAATAACGTTTAACGTTAAATGAAATAACGCCCCATTGCCAATAAACTAAATAACCACATATTCTACCTATGCTAGATACAGGCAGGATATGTTAGCATTGCTAATAACTGTTAGCGACAAAAGCATACTGTACAGCCTGCATTTACGACAATCTTCTTTGTAATTCCGTGTAAGTACACAGAGCCGCGCGAAGCAAATTTTGGGGTGTGAAAAAGGCACAGACCAGAGACAAAAAAGGTGGACGGGGGATTTTTTGAAATGGACCGTTTTACAGCAGCAGTTTCAAATTGTGAGATTTGCATAAGAAAGAGGTGTCAATGGACTTTGGAGTTGACTGTATGTCAATTTTAACCAACGAACTGTCGTTTCTTAGTGCGTTTACATGCACACTAATACGCCAATCATAACCCTATAATGGCAATAATGCGATTATTAAACTGATCATGTAAACGCCTTTACCTGATTTCCAAAGTCCGGTTAACGTCTTAATCTGCGTATTCATAACCTGATAAAGACACCTGGATTTTTGTCCAATCATTAGATTCTTTGATGCATGTAATCACCTTACTCGTCTTTCTTGCGGTTTTTGGAAACTGCGTATGTCTGCCACTTGTTTTCAAGTCACAGCGCGTATAATTTAATTTAGCCTACTTAAATAAACAACCACATACATTAAAGATCTGCATTTTGTGATGGGTAGAGCTAGCGTAGTGTACTGAGCATAGATGCCTGAATCATAAGATTATGATGTCTTCCACTTTCCGTTAGCCTACTATTAATAGTAACATGAACGCCGTCCCTTGCAAAAAATAAGTATATTAAAGTATACTATAAATATACTAAAATATATACTTTTAGTTCATTTTTGATATACTTTTAAGAAGTATGCTTAGAAAATAGTTCACTTTTGATATACTTTTAATAAGTGCTATTCCGGCACATGAGTATATAGCGAGGCGTCCATCACCAGATAGCTAAACATTATTAAATTGACTGGAGTAGCGCTAGGTAGGCCTAGCTCCAAGAAGCGTAGAGTCCGTTATGAATGTTAACTTGTAAGTCCGTTTATTTAAGTACAGCGTTTCCTTAAATCATTTCCAAGAGTGTGAAAAAACAAAGCTTTACCAAGGCTTACACAGGCAGATCAAGCCAGATAAAAAGAAAAGAACATTACCAGCTTGCTTACCGAGAGATGGTTACTTATGGTTACCATGAACGATGAGACTTTAAGCAGCCAATGGGAACACAAACATTCAAATACACAAGAAAGGGCGAATGGGCTGAATACCACTTATTACCCTACGATAACACTCAAAGAGAATGAAAGCATGTAACATTACACTCCCCGCCAGTCATTGAACACAATACCACTAAGAAAGACTAAACACCCGAGAGTTGAGAAAGAGTATGTCACCCTAATGGGATATGAGGACCACCACTTCAGTAATGGGCCAGAGAAAGGTCTTGGAAGTCCCTCCTCTGGAAACCCTGAGCTCCAACTTCCTGACCTTGCTGTCGCTTGCAGGGAAGGTCTTCGTGACCAACACCATGGGCCACTGGTTCTTCTTCACCTGAGTATCACGAAGAAGCACTGTCTCCTTCCTTGATGTTGGGATGGCTCTTTTGCCACTTGGAGCGACTCTGAGAGATACTCATGCCTCCACCTCTCCCAAAAGGTGGTGGCCAAGTGCTGGACTTTTCTCCATTGCTGGCAGTGTAGATCGGCATCAACAAAGCACCCCGGAGGTGTTGGAGGACTGCAGATTTTCTGGGTAAGGATCATGGTAGGTGTAAGAAGTGATGGAGCATTTACATCTGTTGAGATGGTGGTCATAGGTCTGGCATTGATTATGGTGGACACCTCTGCCATGATTGTAGACAGAACTTCGTGGGTAAGATGAGAAGGTTGGATTTGGGACAGCATGGAATCCAGAATCCTCCTGGAGACCCCAATCATCCTCTCCCACGCACCACCCATGTGAGAAGAATGGGGCGGATTAAAGATCCATGTACAACCTTCTTTGTTGAGGAACCTGGAGACATTGGGCTCCTTGTCATCTTGCAGGAGTATTTTAAGTTCTGTGCAGGCTCCCTTAAAATTCGTGCCACAGTCGGCGCGGATCAGCTTCACCGAACTCCGGATGGCAAGGAAACAAGCATTTATGAAGCTCGATGTGTCCATGGCCTCGATTAGCTCTATATGAACAGCTGCCCACTTCTTGCTTTGGCAGCACCTCCACGGGTGCATTTAGTCGATATACTCCAAGGGCCAAACACATTGATACTTCCATTGGTGAAGGGCGGCTCTGTGTTTAGCCGATCTGAAGGGAGGTCAGCCATCCTTTGCTCGGCTGTCTTACCTCGGATTGTTACACGTCACACACCTGTGCAAATGTCTCGCGATACATCTCTTGGCTCCAACGATCCAGATGCCAACAGAACGTATAGCTCCCTCCGTGAAAACTCGGTCTTGGTGCTTGACCCTCTTGTGGTAGTAGTTGATGAGTAGAGTACCGACGTGACTGCAACCATAGACGATGAGTGGGTGTTTCTCTTCTGCTGTGAGAGTTGAAAGATGAAGTTGGCCCCCGATTCTCAGAAGTCCCTTGTCATCGAGGAAAGGATCCAACATCTTCAATGGACTATCATTCTGAATGTCCCTCCCTTGCTTTAGACGAGACATCTCAGTTTGATATGTTTCGCTTTGGACCCATCCAATGATCTTATTCGCTTTCAACAGATTCTCAGATGTATGGACTTTCGGACAACGATGCCAGCCTTCACATTCTATCTCCTGTTTTGCAGTCTTGGCTCTGGTAGTCACGATGTTGTGGATCAGAGTGGCTGTGGCTCTGATGAGAGACTGCAAAGTAGAGAACCTTTCGAATCGTTGAGAGCCCAGGTTCGTGTTAGTACACATTGTGAGGTGGGTTCGAACTTCTGCGTCCAAATGTTGGACTACTGCAACTCGCTGTTCGCCGGTCTCCCAGCATGCGCAACCCGCCCTCTCCAGAGGATTCAGAACGCGGCGGCCCATTTGGTCTTCAATCTACCCAGACGCTTACCCATGTTACCCCACTCCTCATCAGGATTCTAAGAGACTGTTCCCACCCATCCTTCAGTCTCTTTACCCCGTTGCCTTCTGGCAGGCGTTACCGCAGCATCCGGTCGCGCACACGCAGACTGGACAACAGTTTCTACCCAAGGGTCATCAGGCTTCTCAATGGACACTGATATGGACATTTTTACTGCACACTAGTCACTTATACACTGTCACTTTCAGCTACTGGTTGCTCTTTCAGTAACATTGCACTACTGTACCTCGCCACCAGGCTCCTGTTTGGTCATTGACAAAGTCACTGATCTGTAAATTTGCACTACTGCACTGTACTCCATTTAGGTTAGATTAGTTTATAGGGTTGTAACAGGTTTTTTTTTTTTTTTTTTTTTTTTTTTTTTGTGTATTAGGGTTAGTATAGCGTACTATTTATTGTTATCTGTAATTTAGGAAGTTTTAGTGTTAGGGTTAGTATAGTCGTTTATTTATTGCTATCTGTATATTTAGGAAGTTCACTTATCTAAGCTCAGCATAGATGTAAATTTGTTCTGTGTACTTATATGTTATGTTATGCCAAGTGCTTGCGTTGTCTTGTCTTAAGAATTTCAGTGCCCAGTCTAACCTTGTGTTGCTCTGTGCACCTGACAAATAAAAGACTTGAACTTGAACTCATCTCCCTCCACTGCCTTCCCATCACGGCCCGTATCAGATTCAAGACTCACTAACCGTCCGAGCGGTGAACGGGACTGCACCCGACTACATCAAGTCTCTCCTCCAGCCTTACACCCCCACCCGCCACCTACAATGCCCTCCTCACTAGCAGGAAAGTTACTTGCGGCTTCCATTGTGAAGTGAACGAACAAGCTAGTTTATTAGCTTGTGATCGCATTCCCCACAGCGGGCAGAACTTATCATAAAGTTAGCGATAACAAAGCCCACCCATTTAGAGGGAATATATGATTGGTCAATTTTACTGTCAATGGAAATTAGTCTTTCATTGAATAACTACATTTACATTTAGTCTTTTTTTTTTGACTAACTATTAATCGTCCCTCTGTAAATTAATATCTGGACCACCAATCACAGAGCTGCATAGCATTTTCCTCCCAACAACGGAGGCAGCTAAATTCTTATAGGGTGACAAAAGGGAATTTTTCATTTAACTCTTCACATTCACAAACTGAATAGGCAGGATTGAAGGGTTTATTTTAGAAACATTGTCTTTAGATTTGAACCTTGCTGTCTGTGTAGAACCTCATGTTGTTGATCTTGACATCCAATTCTCTGGAAACGAGTTCTGTAATCTCGATTGCTAAGACTGCACCTCCTAGCTCAAGCCGTGGGAGTTCATGGACTGACATAGGAGCTAACTTGGCCTTCCCAATGACAAATCCTACGTGGTCCTGTCATCTAACACCTACAAGTAGGCCACTGCAGCGATAGCTTTCACAGAAGCATCTGAAAAGACATGCAGCTCCGCGCGTTGGGCGTTTGAAACTGTTGTACTTGTGTAGAAACAAGGAGTCTCAAAGTGTTCGGAAGCTTGTAATGAATCTCTCCATGTGACTCACTTTGCTTCCTTTTCAGCTGGGAGGGGCTCGTCCCAGTCAACGGTATCATGGGTGAGTTCTCTCAGCAGGAACTTTCCTTGTATGGAGATCCGAGCCGTTAGTCCAAGTGGATCGAACAAACTGTTCACAGTAGCAAGCACACCTCTGCGTGTGAAGGGTCTTTTGGTGCTGGCGACCCGGAAAGTGAAAGTATCGTTGCTCAGGTCCCAGTTCAATCCTAGACTGCACTGTACTGGAGGAGAATCCATTTCTAGATCGAGGTCCTTGAAGTCTTTGGCGTACTCCGAGGACGAAATGCTTGCCTGACTGCAGGACAGTTGGATGCAATCAGGTGGAGGTGTAGGTTGGACACACTCAGCATACCTCGTGCTGCTTTGAGTAAGTTGACGGCTTCAGTTACTGAGGGCAGAGATTTGAGGCCATCGTCCACATACAAATCTTTATGTATGAACTCCTTTGCTCCACTGCCAAACTCATCTTCTCCATGTAGAGCGGCTCGTCCGAGGCCATAGGGTGCTACCGCTCGAGAGGGGCTGTTGCCAAATACGTGGACTCGCATTCGGTATTCGACCACCTCATCTGTTAGGTCATTGTTCTTAAACAATAAGAATCAGAGGAAGTTCCTGTGATCTTCCCTCACAAAGAAATTATGGAACATCTGTTCAATGTCTGCGGTGACAGCAATCGGTTCACGTCGGAACCGCATCAGAACTCACAGAAAACCATTGTTCAGGTCTGGTCCGGTCAGCAACACATCGCTAAGGGACACTCCGGGATGTTCGGCACTGGAGTCAAACACAACGCGGATTTGACCTGGCTTCCGAGGGAGATACACTTCGAAGGTTGGGAGGTACCAGCATTCTTTTCCTTCTAACAATGGTGGAGCCAGCTCTGCATGATCTTGATCGAAGATCCATTGAATCAAGGTGACAAAGTGTTGCTTCATCTAAGCCTTTCTTTCGAATACGACAAAGAGAGTTAAAGCTCAGAGCTTGCTCTCTGTTGTTAGGCAGACGTGGTCTTGATGTGCGGAACGGGAGTGGCGCTACCCAGCTGTTTCCTTCGTTGATCAAAATCTCATTCTCCATTAGCTCGATTAACTGCTTGTTCTCAATAGGGGGGGCAACCTTGTTGTTATCCTCTGTGTATTGAAAGATCTTACTTCCCAAGGAGTCATCTTCTGTGCGTCGAGCTGGAACGGTTGCCACTTGTGAGCTTCGTGGGTCGTGGGGACTTTGAGACCTTCGACTGTTCATGGAAAGCTTCTCTTTCAAGGTTAGATGGTTCGGGCAGGGTGTAAAGTGACGCCCATTCTCTAGAATGCGAGTGCGGACCATGCTTGCACTTTTGGGTTTGTGAGCTGTGCCAAGACAGGCTTCACCCATGATGACCCAGCTGAGATTCAAGCCTTAAGGGCATATGGTGCATTATTCGGTCCGTTGCGTTGATCTCTGACCTTGTGGGCCTGTAGGAAGTTGCGGCCAAGGAGAAGCAGGATCTGAGCCTCTGGGTCGAGTGAAGGAATACGGTGAGCAATGGAGTTGAGGTGAGTGTGATACTTCGCTACTTCTGAAGTAGGCATCTCTGACCTGTCTTCCGGGATGTAGTTGCACTCTATGAGAGTTGAGAGATTTATGCTGAGACTTCCATCCAACGGTTGCACAATGAAGCTTGTGGTTCTTCTTCCAGATGTCTCAGTGAGACCGGCACACGTCCGGAGAGTGTAGGGAGCATCTGTGCCTTCCAGGCAAAAGAGGTCGAAGAACTCCGATCTGGCGAGTGATCGGTTGCTCTGGTCATCAAGAATAGCGTAGTCTCTCTGACCTGTCTGGTTGTCCCTTAGGATGCACTGTGATGAGGCAGATTTTAGAGCAGGTGCATGAGCCGTTGTTTTCTCCACAGACCTCCGTACACTTGGAGTTCACGGTAGGAGATGGTTAATGCATCTCCTCCCCGCCGTTCTCTGACTCATGGGGCTGGTTGTTCCATGGAACTGGTCCAGGTTGAAGAGCTGCTATGTGCCTGTCACTGTTGCACTCCTTACACTGAACCGCGATTTGACAATCTTTGGCGAGATTCGAAGAACAACATCTAAAACATATCCCAGCTTCTTTGAGAAATGTCTTGCGTTCTTCAATGGGTTTAGTTCTAAAGCCTCTACAATGTTTAAGAGGGTGAGGCTTATTGTGGATGGGACATTGCCTACTGATATCAGGGCTAGCACTGGGTGTCTTTGTAGTGTCAAAGTCAGACATCGACGAGACCTCTGTCCTGTGTGAGGAAATAACGTTTCTGGAGCTACTCGTCTTCTTTTCTGCGTTGTCTGGGTTCGTTGTTGTGGCAGCTGAGGAGGACAGGTAGAAACTTGGGTCGTTGTGGATGTGGGCTTCTCTGCAGACGAAGTCAACAAAGTAGGCGAACGGTGCGAAATGCACCCTGCGGTGTAGCTTGTAATTACTCCCATGAGAGATCCGTTTTTCTTGGAGACTGAATGGCAACTTTTCCACTATGGGGTTCAGGCCTCTAGCGGTGTCCAGGTAAGTCAGCCCAGGATAATTTGCCCTCTAGCCGTGCTGATTCTAGCTCTTGTGGCAGGTCACCGAGTTCTCTGAGTTTCTGAGGATCTTTGTTGTTAATCTTGGGAAACTTCTCCACTCGGTCGAAGTGTCTTCTCGATCATCTCTGGCGACCCTCAGGGGCTGCTTTGGAATGACACTGAACATACTCGCTGGTTCTTTTTTGTGGAGATTGATGTGGGAGAGATTCGATGTTTGCGGCTCTGGAGCCTCTCTTGAATTCTGCTGCTGAAGACTTAAGCGCTTCAGCCTCTGCTACTGCTGCTGCAATCTCTTTGTCTAGTTTTAATGTGGCGGGGGCAGCATCCATCCAAGCCTTTTCTAATAATAACTTGTTTTCTTTCTGAATGAAGGCTGTGCAGGCGCGTGCAGCCAGCACTTTAGCCTGTGCTTTAGCTGCAGTTAAGCTAGCAGAAGACATTTTTGAGCTTGAGCTGGAAGCTACTGACCTCGCTATGTAGCTCTCCTCTGCTGGCGCAGCTGCCTGCTGTTCTTCTTTGGGTTGACCAACATCCATCTCGTCGCTTTAGAGGGGCTCAGGGAGGCACAACTGGAGCCGCTAATAATGATCTTGTTTACGAAGGTGTCTGCCATGTAAAACCCGCTGTGATGCTGTTTTTTCATTATTTCTGGCACCTAAGCGCGTAGCGAGGCGTCCATCACCAGATAGCTAAACACTATTAAATTGGCTGGAGTAGCGCTAGGTAGGCCTAGCTCCAATGACGAAGAAGCATAAAGTTCGTTATGAACGTTAACTTGTACTTCCGTTTATTGAAGTACAGCGTTTCCTTAAATCATTTCCAAGAGTGTGAAAAAACAAAGCTTTACCAAGGCTTACACAGGCAGATCGAGCCAGATAAAAAGAAAAGAACATTACCTAGCTTGCTTACCAAGAGATGGTTACTAATGGTTACCAACAACAATGAGACTTTAAGCAGCCAATGGGAACACAAACATTCAAATACACAAGAAAGGGCAAATGGGCTGAATACACTGCAAAAAATGAAAATCTGTTCTAGTTAAATTGCCTTATATTCAGTATATTTACCTTGTCACACTCATTTTGGGGTTTATTTACTCATAAAGGATGGAGATATTTGACTTGTTTCAAGAAAAATCTTCTTGTCTTACCTTACTTAGGTAATAAAACTAGTTTAATTTAGATTTATCTTAAATTACCGTAGAAAAATTCAGTTGCCATATCAACAGCTATACCTTAAGCACATTTTACTTGTTTCTAGACTCACTAAAACTTGATTTAAGAATGGAGGCCAACTAACTAAGATAACATGTAAGAATTAAGGGCAAACAGAGAATGAGAGCCTTGCAAACTCTGTGGATTGTCTTTCTCCTGTGCACATAAACCTGCATCTGAGTAACCTGAGTAATTTCTATAACTTTACTGTGGTCTGCAAGAGATTTACAAATATTCTTGTAGTTTTATTTTGAAGCCCATTTTGTTAAAAACCTGTGTTTAGACTTGAATGTCATACTCATGTTAAGGGGCCCAGAGCCGCAATTTGTGAAGAGAAATGGACCATATAATGTTGCTTTGGTGTTACATTGTTGTCAGGGAAAAGCTGCCTGAATTGTTTAAAGGGGATTCTCTATCATTTCTTCAAGTTTGTTTAAAGTTTCCCTAAATAGAATAGGAGCAAAAAGGATATGAGATATCTAAATTAAATCCCTGATGAACTGCACGTATACATTGTTCTTGATAGCATTGAGAATATAAGGAAATATCTTATAAGTATAAGCATCTGTCCAGAAGACTGTTTAAGTTTGTTGTCAAGTTCGTTCATTTTCTCTAAATGTATTCATTACAATTCCTTAGAATGAGCTATTGAATTTAATGAGAAGTCTATTAATTCCTAAATATATTAAACATAATCAATGAAAATATACTATATTGTTTTAAATATGGCTAGCTGTGCAACAAGCAAGATTCAAAACTCGTATAAGGTTGGTTTACATGCAATTTTCAGGAAGTTAAATAGTTTTGAGGTGGAAATGACGTCAGATTTCGCCCTTTCCCGACCATTTCTCTTCTCCACCTTTTCACCTCAGCGCTGCCTCTCAGGATCGTGACTTTTGCTTTGTAACGGTAAACTATCTAACTATCAGCTAACACATTTACGTTGCCCTGACGTTGTCGCAACGTCACGCGATGACCAAACATACGTTGCCGCAACGTCTTTGGCGAAGTTGCGGGACCGTGCATCTGTGGGGCGCCAGTAGGTTGCCGCAACGTCATCTTGTGACGTTGCCAGTCCGTAACCGCGACGTCGTGGCAACGTTCATTTTCCGACGTTGCCAGTCCGTAACCGCAACGTCGTGGCAACGTTATTTTCCGACGTTGCCAGTCCGTAAACGCAACCTCCTAGCAACGTAATTTTCTGATGTTGCCAGTCCGTAACCGCGACGTCGTCGCAACGTTATTTTCCGACGTTGCCAGTCGGTAACCGCAACCTCCTAGCAACGTTGTTTTGGGACGTTGCCAATCCGTAACCGCGACATCGTGGCAACGTTATTTTCCGACGTTGCCAGTCGGTAACGGCGACCTCCTAGCAACGTAATTTTGTGACGTTGCTAGTCCGTAACTGCAACGTCAACAATTTACTTAATTATGAAGTAACCTATATTTCATATGCAGACCTCATTTGCCCAGAAGGCTACTTGTTTTGGTATAATAGATAGCCAATGTTAGGAGGAATATGTTTGTGTGATGTGTAGCCTGACTCAAGCTAAATCATAAACGAGGCAGCATTTCAGAATCAGAAAGTGTTTTAATCGCCATGAAAGTTTGCACAGACAAGGAATTTACTTTGGCAGGAAGGTATTTACATTCACCATATAGGAATCCTAAATATGTGGTCTACCTATACTAAAGGGGAGTCAGATGGCTGATCGGTTGGGGAATCAGGCTATTAAATCAGAAGGTTGCCAAATGATGTGTCCTTGGGCAAGGCACTTCACCTTACTTTCCTCCAGGGAATATCCTGTAAATAAGAGCGTCTGCTAAAATGACAATGCACAAAGTATGCATGTAACATTTACAATAAAAACTAAAATGGCCAAAACACATACGTGATAAAAAGTGCCACTGCAAAACAAACACTGCAAAGAAAAAAACACTGCAAAACAAACACTGCAAAACAAAAGTGCCAAACAAACAAAGTGCAAAAAATGAATTAAAATCTTCTTCCAGTCCCCGCTATGAGTTCTGTCTGTTGGCCCTGACAAGGAAGCACAAAATAAGTTAGTGTTCGATTAACATAATCGCACGTGTGAAAAGGGGCTATACAAGTCATTAAAAAAATCACATCTAAAATAATATACGTCATCAATTAAAATATTATGTGATTCTAGATTTGTGTCATAGCCATGTGAAAGATTGGATATTGAAGTTGCAAACATGATTCATTCACCTGGCTGGTTTTGAATGGGCTGCCGGGGTGTGTTTGAGTGTTTCCTCTATGCGGAGCTCCACAGCTTTCTCTCCCAGTCCCATCTTCTACTTCATCACAGTGTCTGGAATTAGAAGTCATGAACTTATTGTCAGCACCAATGTGAACGTTGAATGCGTGTAAGCCATAGTTTGTGGGATCTCCAAACACTTACCGCTCTCTTTCGCAACTCCAGCACCTTAAGGCGCTCCTCAAGGTCTTGAAGTTCAGCCTGTGTTTGGGCCACCTGTAGGTCCATCACTGGCACCTCTTCAGTGTGTCTGCCCTGTGGTCGCCTGAACAGGAGAGCCTCTCGCTGGTTCTCTTCCAATGTCTCCATCTTCCGGAGCATAACCTGTAATGTGTCTGTAATTAAAGACAAGTAAAACAAGTTTACAAGAGTTTGCATGATTGGCATACACTGTGGTTCTTCTAGATTAGCTGTAACATTGATGTACATAACAAATGTTACCTTGATTGGTCTTTGCCCAAGATGGTACAGCTGAATGGGGTATACAAAGCATTGGTAAGACAACATTTGTTGTTTTGACAAATATGTTTCCCCCCACGATCAGAACAACTTAAGTATGCCTTACAATTAGGTATGCCTTACAATGGCAATGGTATGAGTATTTTTTTGAGTGTCTTATATTTGCACTTGCCTGGCTGCCAGCTGTTTTCCGGGGCACCCTATGGGTTCTCCTCCACCAGACCAGAGTTGACACCTAGAGGTATGGCATCTGGTGATGCAAACGTTTTAAGTCATACTTTTGCTTCAAAGCATAGCCTTTAGGGTTGCCATGGCTCATACAATTATTGTCACTGTTATAAACGGTCATTCATTACTTTACCATAATTTCCAAGGGACACAGTACTTGTGATGGTGGTCGGATCACCTGTACAGAAATGAAAGTGGAATGTAGTTTACGTACATAGTAGCCTATTAGTATATTGATATTGAAGAAGCATCGCACATATGTGATCGTTCGAAAGCAGGGCCCCACAGCGTAGCGTCGCACATGTGTGATTCTGAACATTCCAACCAACTATTTTCCGATGGGCAGAAACTATATGATTTACACTACAGTATGGCTTCAAAATGTACAATTAGTAGGCTAACAAGTAACACTAGCAAGTAGTAGCATTGGTACGAGTATTATCTTAGGTTGCTAGGTAACGGAAGCTAATTAAAGCTACATAGCTTCCGTTTTGGAAAAATAACTCACGTACTCTGGTGAAAGTGTCTGAAATATTTAGAACTCACGCATCTAAAGGTTAAAACGAATAAACGTATCCAAAAACAAATGTCATGTACAAATTGGAAGAATTAGTGACATGATACTTTTACAGACGCCATTGCTGTGCATGCCATGACCGACTGTGAACGTGATCAGCCACGCGCTAGCGTCTTTGAAAATTCAGGGCTAGCTAGCTAAATAAACTATTTTGGGACAAGGTTTTCTAACAGTTCTAAACGTTTATTTTCACTGATTCTTTTGAGGGTGATTTTTGAGACGCTAAACTTTGATAACATGTATGCATTTTCAGTATTTCAAAATAACTTTCTGGAGGGTTTAACCTAGCTAGCGAAATCCTAACGTAAACAATGTGAATCTGATATAACGCTATAAACAACTCAATTTCAAACATATATGCCCCATCCAATTTCTAAAGAAACTCACCTTTGAAGTAACTTATTTCCAGGTAAAATCCATTGTGTGAAAGACGGTAGGACCCCGGCAAAAACTGTTTAGGAAGCCCTGTTTCAGCTATGCGTTGAAATGGGCATGCGCAAAGTTGTTGCTCAGGGGCAGACTGAGGGGCAGGTTTGCTAAGGAAGAATTGTAATATTCTTTGATGACTTGTCTTTGAAAATGAAACTCTTAAGAGTCGCTTACCTTTTGGTCACATTTAACAATTTTGTAGGCCTTTTACAAAACTATTGGAGCACAAATTTGCATTGTGTGTCATACAGCTTTGGTGTGCTATAGCCTACAAATAATGTTTGCTTAATCATGTTACTCATCACACATTGATTGCTTTTGTACATGTTTATAGTAAAGAATGAAAGACTAAATTATATTCCACATTCTGTCTTTTTTAATTTACGATATGTGTCTGCATATGAGAACATTGATGACCAATGACCTGCTGGGGCTGAGCAGCACATGAATTACATGCAGTGTCTACATTTATATATATAAACCACTATATTGCACTCAAGATCCGTTGTCCTGCGACAAAAATAAGGTAACCAGCCGACCAAGGGACGACGTCGCGGCAACGTTGTCCACGGGTCTAAAAATAAGGTAACCAGCCGACCAAGGTACAACGTCGCGGCAACGTTGTCCACGGGACCAAAATTAACGTAACCAGCCGACCAAGGTACAACGTCGCAGCAACGTTGTCCATGGGACCAAAAAATAACGTAACCAGCTGACCAAGGTACAACGTCGCGGCAACGTTGCCCACGGACCTAAAAATGACGTTACCAGCCGACCAAGGTACGACGTCGCGGCAACGTTGTCCATGGGACCAAAAAATAACGTAACCAGCCGACCAAGGTGCAACGTCGCGGCAACGTTGCCCACGGACCTAAAAATGACGTTACCAGCGGACCAAGGTACGACGTCGCGGCAACGTTGCCCACTGGTCTAAAAATAACGTAACCAGCGGACCAAGGTACGACGTCGCGGCAACGTTGCCCACTGGTCTAAAAATAACGTAACCAGCCGACCAAGGTACGACGTTGTGGCAACGTTGCCCATGGGACCAACTGGCAACATTCCCTTTATAACGTTGCTACGACGTTGCCACGACGTTGCCAGAAGGTAACGTCGCGGGTTACCAACTGAGCACTTACTGGCAACGTTGCCGCAAC